>NC_132915.1:82306780-82913114 GCF_047675955.1 Chlorocebus sabaeus | reverse complement strand
TCTTCAAATGTAGGCTAGTCATTTGCAGCTGAAGTCCTTTTAGTGTTGCCTGGGCAACTCCAGACGACCCTTCCAACAATGTGTGGATGATCTGCTAATAAGAACTTCATTATTGCTTTGAAATACTGAATATAAAGAAGTTCCATTGGATTTGAAATGAATTTACCATAAAATTTCAACATTACATTGTCAATGAAAGAAAATAAGCAATGTTAACTATAATTTTAACTTTTAGAAAATTTCAAATGGTTGTAAAGAAAAGTGGTTAAACACTTGGTCACCTACTGATGCAGAGTTTCATTGATGAGAGCTATCAAGAATTTGAAGAGGTTTTTACTTAAAACTCTTAATCATAAATTTCACGGGGTGTTTCCTGCATAAAAACTGATAGTAGAACGCTGAAGTTTTTCATTTGAAAAAAAAACTTAATCTTGTCTTTGGAAATGTTCTGTAAATTGAATTTTTAATATATTTTCTAATATGTGCATTTGATATTTATCATAATTATATAATGAAAAATAAGTCCCATATGATGCCCCTAAATCTCCTCTAGCACACCACAGTGCATCACGTCAATATTATCACTTTCTATGAATGCCAATAGTCCGAAAAATACTGGGAAGCTGGGAAGCACTGCTATAAATTCATTAAACAAATAATACAAAGTTTTACATTCTTTAAAATTGAAGGTTATGTTCCAGGAAGATTAAACAGCAACTTTATAGTGAATAGTCCAAGGAGAAATTTAGAAAGTGCTTTACCTCCAAGACATAAAACCCGCTGACATGTAAATATCTTTAAAAAGAAGAAGAAAATACCGTTCCACCTCAAGGCTGATCTTATTTCTATGCTCCTCAATTTACAATGGCAGCCATTTTCCTTCCCTTTCTGGGGAGAATAATGACCAGCCCATTATGGTGAATTCTTACAGTAACTAAGGTTATCCTTCCCCGCGGTGTGAGCACTGTGAAGTTAGGTGTCTAGCATAATCCTGTGTCTTTTTATTTTTATATGTTTGAGGCACTTAAAGATAAATTATAGAGCACTGTGTATCAAGATGACAAAGAGTCTCAAAGTCATTGAAGTATTGCAGAGGGCAGCGGGTGCTTTAAAATTCTAAACAAGATTTGTCAACAAGAGTATTTTTCAAGAGATTACACAGGTCACTCGATATGGCAGAAGGGAAAACATGCTTTACAATGGTGACATCTGACGGTCACCATCTAAATCAAATGATTAAGCATCATCAACCGTGGGGCAATCTGACATTGTGTCTCCTTATGTGATACAAAATGACTCCCACCGCATCGCCTATGACACATTCTTGGTGAAAATGTTAAACTTGAACTTAAGCCTTTAGCCCTAGTCTCCAGTTTACAGGAAATTCAAGGGATACAGAAACAGGTTAAAAAGCACTATGAGAAAATGATTAAACAAATCCAGAAGGTGGGGCATTTAAAAAAAAATAATTTTCTCTTTAAAAAGTTAGTATCATAAAAGCAAAAGTCAGGGGTATAGAAAAACATGGGAGCACTGTTCCCGGGGCACTGTTGATCACTGATCTATTACCTGAAGTTTCTATAAACGCCAATAGAACTGCATATTTTGGTAGATGAAGTGAAGAACTGTAAGGTGTCTTTTCTTTCATTGCTTCTCCCAGTAACTTCAGCCAGAAAGCAGCCTCTCCAAGGTTTAAAAATAGTCAACTTCTCTTTGATTTAATACCTTCATCCATAAGATTACTACATTCATCACATAATTTGGAAAAGATTGAGAAGAGCTGATTGCAACAGTAACACAGTGCTCCTGAGGGTATAGTTCTCCCTTCCTTTCTTTCCCTGATCCCAGGCAATATCCGGGTTTCCATGGGCCCAAGAAGAGGAGGGAATCTGATCTGGTTCCAGTGGCCATCACCTCACAAACAAAACAATTTTCTCCATTCCTCCCCTGAAACCCACTCCACTTTTTCTTTTAAGCCCTCAAAACAGAGCCAGACCGTTTTCCCTTTCCCCAGACAATGGGGCTACTCACCTGTCCCCCTCCCAAAAAGGAGGCTACACTCAGGGACTCCAGGGGAACCCCTATCTTACCTTCTAAGGAAGGATACCCTAAGTAATTCTTCTAAGGGACCTACTCTTTCTTAGGGAGCTTCTTCAGGAGCTACCTCTAATAAATACAAGGAGTGGAAGTATTGGTTCATTGCAATGGAAGATTGGTGGGGGAAGAGGTCCTACAAATTTAATCTCCAGTAATACATCATCTCTGATAGGATACACCACTATATCTTATTCTGAAACATGATTTTTATTTAACCTAAAAAATAATATGACTTCACACCTTCTAAGTTAGCAATCCTCAGAAGATAAAAAACAGAAAATAACAAGTGTTGGTGAGGATGTGGAGAAATTGAAACTCTTGCACGTTGCTACTGTGAGTGTAAAATAGTGAAGTCAGGGTGAAAAACAATTTGGCTATTCCCCAAAAGGCTCAACATAGAATTTCTATATGACCGCGCAATTCTACTCCAGGGTATATACCCCAAAGAGTTAAAATAGGAACTCATACAAATATTTGTCCACTCATGTTCATTACAGCATTGTTCACAGCAGCCAAAATGTGGAAACAACCCCAAGTGTCCACGAACAGATGACTGGACAAACAAAATGAGGTACAAGCACACGATGAAATGGATTCAGCCCTAAAAAGGAGGAAAGTTCTGACACATACTCAACATGGACGAACCTTGAAAACATTATGTTAAATGAAATAAGTTAGATACAACAGGATAACTTAATTTTTTTGAACCCATACATATTTATTGATCATCTATCTTAACCATGACCCAAGCTAATGGACAATACAAGAGGTTTGCATGTAATCCAGAAGTTTTCAAGTTAAAAACTATAAAACAATCATTTGACATAAGACTCAAAGTCTGTCCTTCAGGTTCAGACCCCCAAACCTCATCCCAGCCCTTCTCTCCAAGACAGGGTGGTCAACCACTTGCGAGGCCTCTAGTGGTTATTTGCTTCCTATGTATGTGTTTTCTCCTGATTAAAATAGAACAATTAAATCATGATTCTTGTGATTCATCTCCACATTTCCAGAGCAGCTGATACTGGTGCTCCAACAGCTCAACCTTCACCCAGACCTCAACTCGACTCGGCCAGATTTCAATGAGGAGCTTGACTTGCCTCATTTTTTGGTGACAAAAAAATATGAAATAGTCTACAGTTTTTCAGTCTCCTCCCTGTTTTTTCTAAAGGGGATCTTACTTACCAAAATTAATTTTCCTAGTTTTTAAGCTTATTTTCTTCTATAACTAAGCTTTCTTCTTTAAAAACAGTATATTTCCATTTGATCAAAACTGGCAATAGGACAGCTTATATAAAATATCTAGAATAGGCAAATTCAGAGAGATGGAAAGTAGATTAAAGCTTACCAGAGACTGGGGATAGAGGGAGGAAATGGGACGTTATTGCCTCGTGGTCACAGAGTTTCTATTAGAGGTGATGAAAAAGAGTTTTGGGAACAGACATAATGGTTGCACAATATTGTAAATGTAATTAATGCCAATGAATTGTACACTTAAAATGGTTAAAATGGCAAGTTTTATGTTAAATATGCTTTTACCACAATAAAAAATTTCAAAAAAAATATGGAAAGATAGCCAGCATATATTAGAAGTTTTATAGTATTCCATTGTAGAGCAGTACCATCATCAGTCAGCTGTTAGAAGTTTGCAATATTTGCTCTTTTATAAAAAATGAACACCCTTGTACATATACCACATATATCGCTTTATATACTTGAATGAATGGTTCTGTAGAATGTATTCCTAGGAGTAGAAGTAGGTGTTAAAGAGCATGGACTTCACAAAAAAAAACTTACATGTGTGTACACACACACACATACATAAATGCAAAGTTTGGACCTCCAAAGGGGCCATCAGCTTAAACTGGTGCTGCTGCTGTATGAGTGATTAAGGCTTCATTGTAGCCAGTGGGTTATTGGCCATCTTTTTTTTCTTTGCCAGTCTGATTTTCTCCCATCCTATGATAATTGTAACTTTTATGTCTTTAATTATTAGGGAAATTTAACATCAACATTGGCCTAGGCCAACTGGTCTTGAATGGATGTTGAGTAATAAGTACAAAATTCCTGAAGAGTCAAATTCCTGTCAAAGGAAATAGCCAGACATGGAAAGTGGCCACAAGCTCTACGGACATCAGCAGAGGAGACTCCAGATCCAGGGTTAGGAGCGGTCAACAGAGAAACTTGTGTGAAGGCCTTCATCTCACCACATCCAAGGTCCACACTGGTGGGAGGGAGGTGGAGATGGTATAGAAGTTTCCTGTCTCAGAGATCCCATCCTGAAAACTCAAAGATCACTGGTGGCAGGACCCTTGGAAGTCTCTGGGGTAACACTGTAGACAAGGCAAGCTTAGGGGAGAATGGGATCACGATTGCCTCTTACATGAACAGTCAATAAAGGAAAGCACCTTCTCCACTGGTTGTTGGCATTCAAAACATAAAGAAACCTATTCTTAATGCTTTCCCAACCTACACTAAGTGAAGCCATGGGACAAGATTCTCTGTCTAAGACTCCCACAATGATCACATTATCTGGCCAAACTGTGGTCATTTCCCTTTGAGCTCTAGCACCTTGAGATAACATGCTGTGGCTTTCGATATCAAGGGCTGAGTAATCTAAACCCTCAGGCTGACCTGTAGGACAAGAGAAACCTAGCGTTCCGAAAACGTACGCTGGTGACTCTGAGGCTCTTACTGACATCTGCTGGCTGGGTAGCAGATCTGCAGGCTGTGACTCCCTGGAAAGTCCTTCCTCTACATAATGAACAAGGACCTCCTTTCAATCCCTGAGCCAGTTATCAATCTCATCATGACACAGGATGAAACAAATTTGGATCATCTTGGATCATCTTGGAGATGAGTCCTGTAAATGAGCACCTCCCTTGGCTTCCATAAGTATTAGATTTCCATCCTCGATTTATGCTTTGAACCTTAAGCAGAGTATGCAATCCATCTAATAGCATCTGAGGCTTTGGTGTGTGTTTGGGGAAGGGGAAGAGAGATAAGGATAGATAGCTATGGTTGCAGGATGCTTTCTGTTTTGATCAGTCTTCTACCATCATTACCAACATTTTCTGGGAAAGAAGAAAGGACTGATCATTGAGCCAAGACATTTAGATGGTCCGGGTTGATTCATGGCCATTGAAGTTTAATAAAGGCCCTTCTTTGCTATAGTAGGAGGTTTTTAATCTAGGTGTTTAAGGTGGAAGTCTTGGCATAGCAGCAGGCAAAAGAACAGACTCTTTCTGAACTTTGTGAAAGTTATGGTCTTCTCTTCCAGAAGACATACAATTCCAATTGTTGTTTGCTACATAATCCTAAGGCTCAATAATGCTCCTGAGCTACAGTCTCTAATACGTCTCTAACTTTACAATCTCGTTAGACATCCTTCCTGAATGATGCATGTATAGTTAGGGACAAGTCAGCAACAAGCAAAAATTTCTTGAATGAAATCTTGGAAGGCTGACTCTTGGGGGTAGAAGCCAAGCATTTCAACTTAAGTGAGTGTAGCTCTTTCTCAATGGACTAACTCCTCATTTTATTATTGGAAAAATGGCACAGTCTCTCAGGTCTCATAGCTCAGATATTCCAAACATTCAATTGTCCTAAATCCAATGTAATTGGTTTTCCGCTTATATATCTAGTTGTGTTTCAATAGTTCCTTTGAATTTTCGGAGGTTAGATTCCAGTTCCTCTTTATATGCTAAACAGTAAGTCAACAATTAAGGGGGTAGACACTTCCAATTGTATCTGAGTTACTGGAAGAAGGAAGAAAGATCCAGGCCTTTGTCTCTGGAAATTTCTGAACCCATGCCAGACCTTTACAATCCAGAAAGAAATACACACACACACACACACACACACACGCGCATGCACGCACACACACGCACACATGCACGCACACACACACACCCCAAAATAACAATAAACCCTTGGTTCAATGCAATCTTCCTTTGAAAATGACACCATAGATATATGTGAAAAGTCCCCTTATTCCAGATTGGGTGTAAGAAATGACTTCCCACAGAGGTGACCCAGAGTCCAACATTCAAACTTTCCATCTGCAGATTATCAAGGATTATGGTCTTTCCTCCCCTGGGTTCCTCTTCTATGCAATGTTTAAGAACCCTAAGGTAGCTACTTAGTCATAGAGTCAGTCCAAATTAATTTTGCCTTTCAATAAAAGCTAGAATACCTGCTTTTTGAGAAGGATTGAATCATTCTCAAGGCCCTGCTTTTCTCAATTTATTGCTGTTGCCAGTAAAACATGCAGTGGCCAAGGCACAATGAAGCTCTCTGAATAGGGCTTCCAGGCCTCTTCTGCCAAGGAATTGCTGTGGAAGCAGGGGTTGGGGGGATTTAGATTTCAGACACAAGGCATACGTATAGGCCATCCCAACCTTAGGTGAGGTTTTCAAATTGAACAAAGCATAAGAATTAAGGATCCCAGGGGAAGATGAGCTTGGGACTAAGTGAGCTCACAGCATGTTCAGGTTGGTCACGTTCTTCTGGGACCAATATTCTACCTCTTACTACCTTTGATCAACCCTGTTACCTTCCCTAAGTTTGCCCAGCAGAAAAACAAGAAGTCTTTTGACTTCCTGAGAAAAGCTCTGTAAGTACAATAGAAATTTCTTAGATGAAAGGTCAGATAAAGGCATAATTAAGGAAACCAAGAATATGAAAGGCAGGAGGAGGAAGAGAGAGATTTTAAATGAAACAAGTTATAGGAAATAGACATTTTCCCTAAAACAAGCCCAAGACGTTAAAGAATAGGCACCAAAGAGAGAATATTTCAGTTTGTCAACATGCCACATATTAGCCTAAAGCTGATGTTTTTAGCAACACTACAGAGTAAAAATGAATGAAACATGTTGATGACCTGTGGCCAGGCCCAGTAAGCATCAAGGTTGGCACAGAAGACTCTACAAACCCAGGATTCTCAGATCTGCCAACATGTTCCTGAAAAAGATGACCCGGAAGCTGTTGGTTTCCATCAGTGGAGCTGGTGAGGCTACAAAGTGTTTCCCCAGCCCAGAAGTTTCCATGGTCCCACTGAGAGAATCACAGTGGTGGTTCCAAGGATTTAGGAGAAAGGCCACCATCCCTTTGGGAAGAAATCGTTCTTTTTTGTGAAACTCTTTCTGACTTGCTCCTGGGCTCTAACAGAGACTCTCTTATCAGATAACCCCATGATCCAAACTGTCCATCACAAGCTGGCTGCCACCCTATCCGCCCAGGCGAGACAAGTGTGCCCAGAAATACATCCTCAAATGGGACAGGGCCTGAACAGTCCCTAAAGGCATAAGATGCATGAGCAGATAGTTTATACTCCCTATCTCAACCCATAACTGCAGCCTCACAAGGAGCTTCCTATGATTAGTAACTATAGATCAGTAACTAAAATTCTTAAACATGGCCTATTGATAGCTTTGAATGAAGTGCTGGTAACACTCGTAGTCTGCAGTGGTATCATAACTCACTCAGTAGCACCCATGAAAGACAGTAAAGGAAGACAATCCACCTTGAGGCAGGCCTATTTTTTGTTTGTTCATTTGTTTGTTTTCAGTTAAATTTTTTCATTCAAAACAAATTGTGGATTCATATGCATTTATAAGAAATAGTGCAGCGAGATCACGTGTACCCTTTACCCAGTTTTCCCCAGTGGTAATATCTTGCCAAACTATAGGACAATATCACAGCCAGCTATTGGACATAGGGTAGGACATTGGATATAGGATGATAATCACAACCAAGCATTGACACTGATGCTGTCGAATACAGAACAGTTCCATCACCTCGGCAGCCCCACTTCACTCTTGTATAGAAGCAGGGCTTCCCTCCCCCTGCCTCATCCCTGGGGCAGGATTTTTAACACATCTTATTGTCTTATCTTGCCTTCAGAGAGAGGGAAACTAACGTCAAGATCTAACCCATCCCTGATTAGTGTCTAATCAGATCCAGTGATCAAGAATTTAAAAGGCATTACACAGGATGATGAATAAAAAAGGAAGACTGAGGAAGAGCTATGCAGATGGATGTGTCCGATGGTCCTAGACTATGAGAACCTAGGTGTGCCCTCTGAGTGTTCTGCAGAAGTCTCCTAGTGCTGGAGGGGCTCCGTTGGGCAAATAGAATAATCTAGTTTGTAGATGTTAGTTGGCCTCTGTTCCAGTGAGCATAGTGCTTGCTCCAAATATCCATGATGACAGTGAGGAAGGTTACGCCTGGGTTAAACATCACATATATCACTTGCCAAGGGTAGCATGGCTGCCACCTCCAGCATATCATAGCTGAAAACGGCTAGTCATTTGTCCCTGGGGAATTAAATATCTATTTGCTTCCTTTCCTGTCATACCTCTGCCGTATCAACATTCACGGCTTAACTAATGTCTTCTGTGCTCTTATGATATATTTTATATTACCATCATGTCACTTTTAACCAAGAAATATGTGTCGAAGTAAAAGTAGTGAAGAAATTAGCTGATATTCAATAAATAACTGGTTTTACAAGCCTTCTTATTCAGAATCAGCTGGTCTTATCTAAAGGTAGAATGACTCATTGAGGACTCACCTATGACTCCTCCTTGGACATAAAACCTTGCAAGGATAAGGTTTTCCAAAATACAGTATATGTAGTTTCTCCCATATGTAGGATTTATAAGTCTAGAACTCAAAGGGTAGAGGTAGGAGTAACATCTCTTGTGATCATATGTAAATAACTCACTCATAAATTGCTTACCTCATATATCTGGATTTTGGGATCTGGTTGCTTAATGGTGTTAGTGTTCAAGGTTAGAATGCTTCTCTCAATTCTGCTGAAGTGGAGGTTGTCATCTGGCCATTTGAGAAATCTCATACCATTAGGTGGACAGGCAATTTAAGGGGGTCACGTTGTTAGCTGGGTGATTTATCCTTATTATCATGCATGAAAAGAGTTTCTGCCACACGATAGGGGCCAGAAGGCCTATGTGTAGAGTTCAGGAGACTCCCAGTGGTAACGTTAATGGAAGAGAGTGCAACCTTCTACAAACAAGACCAGCAAGGGGTCAAAGTCCTCAGAAATAAGTGTTCAATCACTCTTATGATAAACTAAATTATTGGTCTCAATTCTTCACTCTCCTGAAGCAGAATTTTCTGTATCTACGCATGTTGTGTGAAGGATACTTTTCAGTCTCTTGACTTTGGACTTGACCACATGACTTCCTAATGGATGTTATCAAATATGATGTGAGCAAAAGTTTGAAATACACTTATGTAGTTGAATTTGTCCTCTTGTATCCCTGCATTGTGAATTAATAAGAATCTGCCTTGGGTAGTCACTTGTTGAAAGTGGATGAGATACATGGCAAATAGATTTTGATCTAACCCACAGTTTAAGGCCAGGTCCAGCTAAATAAACCCAGGGTAGATCAGATAAGCCACAGCCAACCCACAGACCTGTGAGTGAGAAATAAATACTTGTTACTGTAAGTCACTTAAATCTTGAAATTGTTTTATACACAGTATTACTCTGGCAACAGCTGACTGATACAACATCTAGCAAAGAATCCTGACTAGCTGAAATGTTAGCCAAAGGCAAGAGGAATATAAAATTCATGGCAAAGAAACCCCTCAAATATCAGTAGTACCTCAGGATCTAATACTTAAGTGAGGATTACAGCTGCTACCTTTCTTATTATGTATCATATACTTAATTTCTCTTCTTTTTTCTTCCTTTCTTGACCATTGAATGCAAGGTAATATTGACCAGGTTTATCAATCAGCCATGGATTTTTTAAATAATAGAGGATCATCTCTAGAATTAGAAAGAAACAGGTATTAGATAGAGAGCCTAAACAAGAATGTGGATACAATGAATTAATATGGTTTCATGTTTTCCCTCTCTTGGAAAGAGAATGAGTATATTTTCACTTTTATACTGGTTATATTGTCAGGCAGGGATATTTTAAAAATTATATGGAAAGAAGTGAATGTGGATATAGTAGGCAGCCAAGAGGTAGAATGTAGAAAGTGTAGACATCACTGTCCTCTACATCTGCCCACTAATCACCAAAACAACACTAGAAGGTCATCGGGTTTTTTAAGAAAGTTTAAGGTAGTGAATACCCCAGCAAGGAACCAGAGCTACATATGCATGACTGATTCCAAGAAGCTGTTAAAGTCACAGAATTAGAACTTATATAATGCTAAGGATTTTAAGACAAGGCTAGAAGGGTTTTTTGCCATCTGGCATGGGGGAAACTAGTTAGATGCATTATATTTGGGGTTAGTGGGAAATTTTAATGTGGAGGACCTATTGCAAGATGCAAGAGTCCAGAGAGAATGGATGAGGGCAGATCTCTATAGCTTATCGGTCCTCTGCCATATATACAGTCATCGCAGCTTTAGTCAATAATAAGGTATTATACTTTTAAATTTTTAAGAGGGTAGATCTCTTACTAAGTCTTCTTACTTCACAATGAAATGAAATTCAAGAAAGAAAAAAGAAAGGATGAGGACAGACTTTCTACGGCTGAAGACCCCAGCCATGAATTTACTCAAACGTCAGGGAAGATTGTGGGCAGAAGGGTTGCTGAAACCCCAGTAATCAGAATATTCCCCTTTAACATTTCTGTTTGGGCATATGTTTAGCTTTTCTTTCCCCTTTAAGCATGTCTGTAGAAACAATTTATTGTGTGCATCCTACAATTTCATCAGATTGTAGGTGTTTCTACATTGGAGTATACTTCATTTCACTTATAAGCAACATCATAAGGTACCATAACTCAAGCATCATACCACCAATTGCCATAAATTATCATAAAACTCACAGGATAGCTTGCAAGTCAAGTTAGATCAACAAACACTGTGTAATGTTTTATGCAATGAACCAGTGTTGCTCCTCCCTCAGTCAACCTGGGTAAACTTCCTACTTATAAAACAAAACATTATCTAGCGTTGTTGATTTGGAAGGCCTGCCTGTTCTGAGATTTCCCCAAATTACCACTATTTGTGAGAAAAAGATGAATCATTTAGTGATTGTATCAAAGGGGAACGGATAACTTCAATAGTCATCTTTTCCCACTGTGTATCAAATGGACTTGAAGTGGCAGAAACAGTCCAGGGTAGTGCCAGGTATATAACAGTCACTCTAAGAAGATGCTTTATTATATCATAGTGTTATGCATTAATTCGATTCAACAGCTGGCCTTTGCTTAACAAATGCCAGAGATCCTTAAAGGTTTCGATTAGGCGTGAGCAAATGAGAAAGATAAGGAACTCTTGCATAGAAATACTGAACTTGAGCAACGATTCTGTTGATTCTCAGATCATTAGTTTTTAATCTAAAAGACTTTTATACTAATTAGTCTGTTTAAGTGTGAATTGAGAAATGATTTCCAAATATTTCATTGGGAAATGAAGCCTTATATTTAACAGAATTCATGATGTATAATAATAGATTGTGAAAAGCTAAATTATGTACCATTTTCACTATGTAGACAACATCTAGACCAGTCAAAACACTGAGAGATTTTTATATGGCCTTGAATGAGGACAGCACAAATGTTAATAAACACATACTTTCCACTTTAAGTACATACTCTGCCAAAATAAAGTGGATTCTTATGGGACATTATCCAAGCTGGAAATAGACAATGCCTGTGGGCTGCTCCTGGCTGGTCATGCTGAGCCTGCTGGTCCAAGTGACAGAGCTGGCTTCAGGCCAAGACAGATAAGATCAAAACATTATGTGAGGAGGAAGAGAAGGAAAAATTAGTCTCTCCCCCTCTTTTTTGTCTGTACATAGAGTCCACATCAATAGTGGGTTATTTAATAAAACACACATCGATATGCCAGGGGTTACTTTAAGTCACATAGTCTTGATTCTGAAATGATGCTATCCACTATGATATATTTAATCAACATTTGGATGTTCATTGTAAAGATAAGTCTTCTCCTTTCTTCTTCTTCTTCTTTTTTTTTTTTTTCTCCGGAGTCTTACTGTGTCACCCAGGCTGGAATGCAGTGGCACAATCCCGGCTCACTGCTGCAACCTCCGCCTCCTGGGTTCAAGCAATTTTCTTGCCTCAGCCTCCTGAGTAGCTGGAACTACAGGTGCAGGCCACCATGCCTGGCTAATTTTTATATTTTTAGTAGAGATGGGGTTTCACTATGTTGGCCAGGCTGGTCTCGAACTCCTGACCTCGTGATCCGCCCACCTCGGCCTCCCAAAGTGCTGGGATTACAGGTATGAGCCACCGTGCTTAGCCCTTTCGTCTTAGGTGAAGTCACTGCAGGCTCCTGGGAAGTGTCTTTTTCTCTTTTTCCCATTGCTCCTCTCTCAGATGCCTAACAGCAGCTTGTGGCCTCCCTGGGATTGGAGTCCAAGGAGGGAAAAGGAAAAGGGAGGAGGAAAAATTTCACTCTTGCCTGATGCTGTCGTAAAATCACTTTGTGCTCTTGGACTTGGCAGGTATTTAACACTGACCCTGGCCGGGCGCGGTGGCTCACGCCTGTAATCCCAGCACTTTGGGAGGCCGAGGCGGGCGGATCACAAGGTCAGGAGATCGAGACCATGGTGAAACCCCGTCTCTACTAAAAAATAGAAAAAAATTAGCCGGGCGCAGTGGCGGGCGCCTGTAGTCCCAGCTACTCGGGAGGCTGAGGCAGGAGAATGGCGTGAACCCGGGAGGCGGAGCTTGCAGTGAGCCGAGATCGCGCCACTGCACTCCAGCCTGGGCGACAGAGCGAGACTCCGTCTCAAAAAAAAAAAAAAAAAAAAAAAAAAAAAAAACACTGACCCTTTCTCATGTGGATTCCCCTGAAAGGTTCCTCTGATGACCGCTCCCATGCTGTAGGCAGAGTCCCTCGACTGCCTTCTTTCTAGCCATAGCCTTCACCCCACCCAGCATCTTCCTGTAGGACATCCCAGAAACTCCCCTGGCGGGCCATCCTCCTGGGCAGGATTCTTGTTAATCCAGACCAACATTCCCGCTGTCATTTCTGAGAATTCATGGGCTTTGCTCTGCCTTTGTGGGGGAGTGCACTTATTTTCCAATTGCAGACTCTCCTGTGTTTCATGGCCACTTTGGCTTCTCAGCTACAAATCAGATGTCAGTTCCCTCGGTCCCCAACAACCGAGAACATATGTTCAGATCTGCCAGGTTGACCTGAGCCCTGAGGAATGTGCAATGACAGAGTCTAAACTAGAATGATAGAGCAACCACTGATAAAGAAGACTGCCAGTCCAGGCCACGTGGAAGCATACAGCCTAGAGTATGCAATGAGCAGCCATTCCAAGCACAGGGTGTGATGGCCAGGGTTTGACCGCTATGAAAGTGCAAAAGAAGGAATTCCGTTTCTAGGGGCCCAACAGCTCAGCTGCAGGAACCCAATCTGAAGGATCCATTTAAAAGAAAAATATCTCTCTTCTATTGTTTTATCCCAGGATCCAAGAGAATAAGTGATCCCAACATGAGTGTCACATTTGGGTTATATTTGCAAGGTCCCTGGAAATCTCTAGGTCTATTTAAGGAGGTGTTCCTGGGAAAATAGTATACTTCAGGACTTCAGGCTAGTCTTGGAATGGGCAACTTAAGGGCACTTTCCGAATATGATAGTGGACTCCAAGAGAGCAGGAATTTATATCTATTTTGCTTGCTGCTATATCCTCAGAGCCTGGAATCTTTCTGTGTATTAAAGAATTAGCCTTACCCAAAGTCTGACCTTTGCCTCAGTTACTGGGAGGTGATCTCTAGGCCCAAAGAATGTCCTGCCTGATCAGAGTGTCTTTGTTTACCTAGGCTCCTTGAGAGACACCAGATGGTCTAACCATGCGATTTATAACAAGCGTTTTGGGCCACACAGTATCAGCTCAACGTCCATAGGGCTGGAGACTAAAGGTCAGCCATACAGGCTATCCACAGCATGTTCACAGCATGAAGCCCCAGTAAAAACTCTGGACACCATCTGGGCATGGTGGCTTATGCCTGTAATCCCAGCAATTCTGGAGGCCAAGGCAGGTGGATTGCTTGAGCCCAGGAGTTAGAGACCAGCCTGGGCAATATGGCAAAACCCGGTCTCTACAAAAAATACAAAAATTAGCCACGCATAATGGTACATGCCTGTAGTCCCAGCTGCTTGGTAGGCTGAAGTAGGAGGATCACCTGAGCCCAGAAAGGTCAAGGCTATAGTAAGACACAATAGTGCCACTGCACTCCAGCCTGGGCAACAGAATGAGACCCTGTCTCAAAAGAAAAAACAAAAAACTCTGGACACCAAGGCTCACGTGAGCATCCCTGGTTGACAGTACTCTGTGTATATTGTCACACAGTGTTGCCTGGAGAGTTATCCACAAGTTCACTGAGAGAGGATGCTACAGCTTCTGCTCTAGGAAACTTCCTGAGTCTGCCCTGTGCATCTTTTCCCTTGGCTGATTTTAATCTGTATCCTTGTGCTGTAATAAACCATAACTGTGAACATAACAGCTGTTAGTGTGTTCTGTGCGTCCTCCAACTGAATTATCAAACCTGAGGGTGGTCTTGGGAATCCTACCAAATTGCAAGTGTCAGAAGTAAGGGTAGTCTTGGGGACTGTCTCCCTAACGTCACAGGTGTCTTTCACGAGCAGATGTCCAACAAGTCCTTATTAAAAGAGGGAATGAATGAAGGAATTTGTACATTCCAGTAGATGAAGCCATGCCAGTTACCTAAAGGTAGTGTTTTCTCAAATATTGCATTAAAAAGTTTTCTGTGCACTTGATTTGCATGACAAAATTAGACTTGGCAATTCCGTGACCTCTTTCCCAAATACATCTAGACTTTTCTGGTCACATTTAGGTCACATCTTAAACAGATTTCAAATACCTGACTGGTTCAAACACCAAGCATATTTCTGTCTGAAGAATGGGAATAAGAGCAATGTCATAACGTTCTCTACAGAGCAGAAGCTGGGTTTCTCCCTATTTGCTTTGTCTCTTCTTATCACTTAGCCTTTGTACTGGATGCCGTGACGCACTATCCAAACCTCTCTTTCCAAGCTGATGCCTTGATTCTCAAACTGTCAGTGGCTGAAAGATCTCAGCCGAGTCACTCCCTGGGAGCTGGATTCAGCGGAAGAGAGCTGCCTCGCCCCAAATCACGCCCCTCTCTCTCCAGGGCAGCCTGAACCTAATGTCTGCTCAATGTTGTATGGTCGGGAGTATAAAGGCTTGGACCCCTGGCCTCGAGGTGGGGCAACACTGAAAGATCCTGTCAGCTCCCCCATTAAATTCGCTGAGGCCTTTGTTGCAACTACATCGCAAGTCAACACCTCCCTCTGACAGATCCCACTTCTCTCATCCCCCTGGGTGTTGATCCCCAGAGCACGTTATAGCCCAATGAGTTCACCTTGCCCGCTGCCTAGACAGAGCTGATCTATCAAGACAGGAGAATTGCAATGGATAGAGAGTAATTCATGCAGAGCCAGCTGTGCAGGAGACCCGTGTTTTATTATTACTCAAATCAGTCTCCCTGAGCATTCACGTTTGGGGATCGGGGTTTTTTAAGACAATTTGGTGGGTAGGGGCTCAGGAAGTGAGGAGTTGTGATTGGTCAGATTGGAGATGGAATCATGGGGGTCGAAACGAGGTTTTCTTGCTGTGTCTTCTGCTCCTGGGTGGGACCGCAGAACTAGCTGAGCCAGATTACCAGTCTGGGTGGTGTCAGCTGATCATTGAGCGTAGGGTCCGCAAAATCTCTCAAGCACTGACCTTAGGTTTTACAATAATGATGTTATCCCCAGAAACAACTGGGAGAGGTTCAGACTCTTGCAGGCAGAGGCCGCATGACCCCTAAACCTTAATTTCTAATCTTGTAGCTGATTTGTTAGTCCTACAAAGGCAGACGGGTCCCCAGGCAAGAAAGGGGGTCTTTTCAGGAAAGGGCTATTATCAGTTTTGTTTCAGAATCAAACCATAAACTGAATTCCTTCCCAAGGTTAGTCCAACCTACAGCTAGGAATGAACCACGACAGCTTAAAGGTTAGAAGCAGGATGGAGTAGGTTAGGTCTGATCTCTCTCACTGTCATAATTTCCTCAATTATAATTCTTGCAAAGGAGGTTTCAAGCGCTACATAATAAACCTTCTGAACACAAATCTTTCTCTTAAGTCTGCTTTTTGGGGAGCCCAACCTAGGCACCCATTTCTTAAAGCTGGGAATATTTGTCTTATTCTTAATGATTTTTTAAATTTTTATGTATTTATTTATTTGCAACAAAGTCTCATTCTGTTGCCCAGGCTGGAGTGCAGTGACATGATCTTGGCTCACTACAACCTCTGCCTTTCAAGTTCAAGTGATTCTCCTATGTCATCCTCCCGAGTAGCTGGAATTACAGGTGCCCACCACCATGCCCGGCTAATTTTTGTATTTTTTAGTAGAGACAAGGTTTCACCATGTTGGTCAGGCTGGTGTCGAATTTCTGACCTCAAATGATCCATCCACCTTGGCCTCCCAAAATGCTAGAATTACAGGCGTGAGCCACCACAGTTAGCCGATTGTTTAAAACTTTAAAATTGTATTAGCCCTTAATGTTGTATGGGTTAAATTATCACTCAATTTATTTTTATTTTTGCAGAACAAGTTAAGTAAAGCTATTTAATACCTAGGTGAGGTAGTAGAACAAAGAACATACTATTGTTGTAGGGCAGGAAGGGGTGGGAGCACCTATATGCACATAGGGTGACTTATGGGGCGAAAGGGGTGAATAACCAGCTTCCCGCTTCCTAATCTCAGCCTTGCTATCAGCCTTGCTCCCATGAGCTGAAATATGCATATAAAAGTCTTTAGTAGACATAGTCAACCTTAATCAGATGATTTTAAGACTATGAAACTCTGGGCGAGTGGCCTGTGGAGAAAGTACCCATGGAAAGCTCCACAGTGCACTTGCAACAAACTCTCTGCAGGATAGGAATGCAAAGGTCGTTCGCAGTTCACACAGCCTGTGCTTTCCCTGAGCCTTAGATGTGTTTCATCCTGGGCAGCACCTCAGGAGGCAGTGGAACAAATGACCTCTTCACAATGTGACCATGCAGATTCTAGTCTGTGCACCTACACCCTGGGCCTACTTTTAGCACCAGCTGCCACCCAGTCCCCAATCTACAGGACTCTGGAGTCCTGCTCCTTAATCTGCAGGAATCCTAAGGCCCTGAGAACCACCTGTACTCTCTTTTTCAACCCTAGATTCAAAATTTTTGTCACACACACACACACACACACACACACACACACACACAGAGAGAGAGAGAGAGAGAGAGACCCCTACTGTTTTCCTGGCAGCCACAGTGGCATGTAGTTGCCCTATCTGACCAGCAGTCCCTACCTCTCACAGAAATGGTAGCTCTTCCTGTTCTGAGACAAGAAATCATGTTTTGGGGTGTTTTTTAAGTTTTTTGTTCTTGTAGAGACAGGCTCTCACTGTGTTGCCCAGGCCGATCTCAAACCCCTGGGCTCAAGTGATCCTCCCGCCATGGCCTCCCAAAGTACTGGGATTACAGGTGTGAGCCACCGCGCCTGGCCAAGAGTTCGTGTTGGATGTGGAAGAGATTATTGGCTCCAGTTGGGGTCCGTGACAGACTCCTGAACTGAGGGGCTCCAGTGTCTGATCCCTTTTCTCAGCACGGAATTGGTGTTCCAGTATCTCAGTACTCAGAGGCAGTGAGGGATTGAGAGACTGAGCCCTATCCTCTACCTCTACAGCAAAACTGAGGCCACAGCTAGAAAGGGTTAAGGACTGAATTTACCAAAACAGAGCGCTGGGAGCTTGGGGTTTTGGAAAAGGAGGAATGGTGGACAAGCAGAGAAATGAACTATCTACATTGGAAGAGAATGAGCAAATATTTGTCATCTGGACCCAAGTCCCAAAAATAGTCTAGGCCTGGGCTTGGCTGATCTTCTACATGACAAAGGGACAGAGTCAAGAATCTCTGCTTTCAGATGTCAAATTAGAGCAGATCTCATTTTCAAAGTGAAAATTGGTAAGCTTGACAAAATTCACCCCACATAATATTTTCCCAAGATGTGTTCAGTGGAAAAGTATTTATCTTTAAGTAGTTTAAAAGCTCAAAACTGTCCAGTAAACAAGACAATGCTCTCTTTTAGGGTGTCCTCTTCCCATATAACATCTCAGCTACATCTGGCCCATCTCACCTTCTTCCCGACAGCCTTCTACAGCTTAAAGAGAAGCCAGCCCTCCTTCTCTTCCTCTTTATTGTAGGATGTTCACCGTCTCTCTCTGTGTGTGTCCTAATTTGTTTTTGCTTTTTTGGTTGTTGTTTTTGTTTTGTTTTTGTTTTTGTTTTTTTGAGACGGGGTCTTATTCTGTCGTCCAGGCTGGAGTGCAGTGGCACAATCTCAGCTCACTGCAACAACCTCTGCCTCCCAGGTTCCAGCGATTCTCCCACCTCAGCCTCCTGAGTAGCTGAGATTACAGGCACACGCCTGCAATTTTTGTATTTTTAGTAGAGACGGGGTTTCACCATGTCGGCTAGGCAGGTCTCAAACTCGTGACCTGAAGTGATCTGCCTGCCTCAGCCTCCCAAAGTGATGGGATTACAGGCATGAGCCACCGCCCCTGGCCTCTCTGTCCTAATTATTTAATCAGTTCCTTGCTACTCACTCTTCTCTCTGAACCTAAAATCCTTCCCAATAACCACCCTAAACAGTGTTCCTCTTGAAAATACATCTCCAGTGTACTTTGTCACATGTACCCATAAGCTTTTGTTCATGTATCTGTGTTCACCAAAAACTTGTGACCTCCTTGAGGGACAGAGATGCCATGTTGCCCAAGGACATCATAGTCTGTGTGAGTAGTGTTGGGTGGCAAACGTGATGGAAGGAATGAACAATGATAAATGGCCAAAAGGAACATTTCCTCAGCTCGCTAGGTGGCGCTCAGGCATATTTGAACTACACCGTGTGGCAATGGTTAAGAGGTTGACCATAGCAATCTGGAAAGCTCACTACCATTTCCTTAACTATTAAACCTTTATTGCAAGGATCCTGGAATTACAAACTCAGATTCTAAAAGAAGCCTTGAGTTTTCGTAGCCTTGGGATCAAATATCTCTGGTGGAAGGAGTACAATTCTCACTTAAACAGCTTTATCTGCTCATTTGTTCATGCATTCATTCAAGAAGCATCCATTGAGCACTTATGTGCCAGGCATGATGCTCCTTACTGAAGATGCAGGTGGGGATAAAAAGGAAAAGATGTGATCTCTGTACCCAAGGAACTTTCAGGCATTAATCAAAAATTCATACAAATATCATTAAATTATAACAGTGGAAATAGCTACACATGAGAGGTACATGCTGCTATGAGAACATCTAATAGACCAAGACAGGAAGTTCAAGGAAGGCTTCTTTGAGAATGGGATGGTTGAGTTAACATCTAAAGGGAGAGTGGGCACTCACTAGAGAAAATGGAACTGGAATGTCATAAACAGAGATAAAAGAATGTTCTAAGGCCCCGAGGGGAGTTGGAGGAAGTAATTGATGGAGACCAGGTGGGTGGACCATTGTGAGCAAGGGGCCATGTCATGTGAGATGAGGCTGAAGAGTTAGGGAGGGTCAGACCCGGTAAGCCCATCATAATTCAGATTTTGGTCCTTATTCCAGGAGTAACTGGAAGCCATTGAAAGGTTATAAGCAGAGAAATGACAGAATCATATCTGTGCTTTGAAAAGATCACTGTGGCTGCCATATCACTGAAGTATTGGAGGGGGCCTTAGGGATGTGCAAACAAGTTAGGAGATTATTGTAGTGAAGCAGGAGAGAGAAGCTGGTGGCTTGTACTAAGGTAGGTTTGGAAAGCTCTGACTATTAAAAATTCCTTCCTTAAACCAAACCAAAACTTACATCTAGTGGTCCCAGCTGTTTGCTCTGGGACCACAATGAACCAGTCAACTCCACATCACCATGGCAGTATTTAAGTAGCTTAAGGAATGCATTGTGCTCCCACCTCTTCCACTCTACCCCACCTTGCACCCATTACTTAGTCCTCCTTTCTTGGGTTTAAAAAGCACAAGTCTTTAAATAGGATCTCAAATAGCCTGTATATGAATTCCCTTCACTGCCCCTTCTCAAGACAATCTCAGTTGGCCAATAAAGACTAAATCCTTCAATAAACCAAAGTTTCTGGAGATTAAAATGAACGCAGAAAATAAGATTGATATTTTAAAGCCATAATTACAACATGAAAACCAACTAAAAATAGTTAAACCTACAACCTGACAGATAGAAAATTATAATTTTACATTTGACATCTTCATCTGGCTAATAATAACAGAAACTAAAATTCATTGAGACTATTTTAATCATATTACATGCATTAACTCTTACATGCATTAATTCATTTAGTTTTTGCAATTCTCAAGGTAAGTCCTAATATGATTCCCATTTTACAGACGAGAAAATATGATACGAGAGATCTTAAGGTCACACAGCTAGTAAGATCAGGGCAGGACTCAAGTTCTAGTATGATTTCAGAGCCTACACTCTTAGCCACTACACTACACTGTGTTCAAGGGAAAGGAGAATTATCTTTAAACTTAGAAAGAAAAAATAAACACTATGAAAAGGAATAAAAGCCCCAAATAGAGAAGATAACCAGAGAACTGCTAATTGCTTGATTTAATTCTAGTCTAAAGCCCAGATGAAAAATATTTTAAGACACTGAAGGAGCAGCCAGACATAGCCCCAAACATTAGTTGGTCATCCCCAAAGCCCCTAGCAACCATAAATCTACTTCCTATCTCTATGGATTTGCCTATTCTGCACATTTTGTAGAAATGGAATAATAGACTATGAAGCCTTTTGTGCCTGACTTCTCTCAGCTAGGATGATGTTTTCAAAGTTCATCCGTGTTGTAGCACGTTTCAGTACGTCATTCCTTTTTATGGAATAATACGTGAAATAATATTCCATTTTATGAATATACAACATTTTGTTTATCTATTCATCAATTGATGGATATTTGGGTAGCTTGCACTTTGGGGCTATTGTGAAGAAGGCTTACCAGCCTGCTAAGAACAGTCATGCTCAGGTTTTTGTATGGACACACAGTTCCCATTTTCTTGGGTGCATACCCAGGAATGGAATTGCTGGGTCACGTGGTAACTATGTTTAACCTTTTGAGAAGTTGTCAGAATGTTTCCCAAAGTGACTGCACCATTTTACATTCTGCCAGCAATGTACAAGGCAACATTTGTTATTGTCTTTCTTTTTTATTGTAGCCATCCTAGTGAATGTGAAGTGGTTTTTTGTTTTGATTTGTGTTTCTCCAATGTCCAGTCATGCCAATCAAACTTTTCATGTGCTGAGTGATCATTTATATATACTCTCTGGAGAAATGTCGATTTATATCCTTTGCCCATTTTTAAATGTGTTTATCCTTTTATTATTGAGTTGTAAGGGTTCTTTATATAGTCTAGACACAAGTTCCTTATCATATTTATGATTTGCAAATATTTTCTTTCATTCTGTGAGTTACTTTTGTCACTTCCTTGATGGTGTCCATTGCCCCACAGAAGTTTCTAATTTTGAGGAAGTCCACTTGGCCAGTCAGTTTGAGCAGAAGTAGTGGACGTCACTTCCTGGGCTAAGCATCTAATAGCCAGTGTGAGATCTCTAGAGCTCTCTCTGTAACTGGTGACCAGAAATGTTCCAGATGGCAGTAGTTTTGTCAGTTTGGGTCCCTGAATGATTACAGTGAGCAGACTCCAGCCCCCACCCAGCAACCTGTAACAGACATGTAGCCTGAGAGAGAACTAATGCTTGGTTGTTTTAAGCCACTGAAATTTGGGGTTTTGTTGTTGTTGTTGCTGTTACCACAGCACAACCAAGTCTGTCATGACTGGATAAGCACATCTTTTATAACTTTATTTGTTGTCAGAATATTATCAAATAAAAATTAAAACACTTTGAAAAGTAACCCAGTTTAAATTAGAGTTTAAAATTTCAGTGCTATGTACTGTGGAACACTTTATACCTTTTCCATATTCAGTCAAGAATTTCAAAGAGTCATTTCATGATACGGGAAAATGCCCATGATATATTAAGGGTTGGGGGTTAAATTCAAAGACAAAGTGCTAAATGTTTACAGTGGTTATGCCTCCTTGTTGCCGAGCTTGTCGCTGTCTTTACATTTATTTTATAAAACAATAGTCGCTTATTTAAAAATGTATTTCCACCTCAGAAATAGTGTTTATAAGCCCGGCAAGGTGGCTCAAAGCCAGTAGTCTCAGCTACTTAAGAGGCTGAGGCGGGAAGATTGCTCGAGCCCAGGAGTTTGAGGCTGAGTGAGCCATGATTGTGCTCACTCCAGACTAGAGTCACTCCAGAGCGAGATCCTGTCTCAGAAATACATAAATAAAAATAAAGACAGAAAAAAGAAGTGGCATTTACATGTGTTTATTATTAGAAAAATTCCATCATGAATGATGTCTTCCATCTTATGTACTTTTATATTCTAACAATGTCTGTAAATAATCACGAAAATAATTCATAATCAGACTATATTTCATACCATAATTTTCTAAGTGGCTCAACAGACTATATTTCGTACCACAATTTTCTAAGTGGCTAGCCAGACACAACTTTACATGCATTAAATATGAGCACAATAGACTACATTAATTTTATGGTTTTTATTTAATTTCCAGATTTAGGAGTTAGGCATTATAATCATAAATGCAGATTTATGCCTGGTGAACGACAGACTATCTTTATTATCTAAGAGCCTGAACACACTCAGATAAAATGTGGCTTTATCTCAAGATGGTGGGTGAATATATGAAGTACATTTTCTTCTTCTCAAAATATTATTGAATGTGGAGGGAATGTAAATAAGTATAAATAAAAATAATTGCATTGAAAAAAGGCAAACAGGATAGATTCCATCAGTGAACCATCAAATGATTCCATCTGAACCATCAGTGAACTTCTGGAAGATGCTATGCAGATAGAATCAGACTGAAGGCGAAATACACGGAACAAAGAAGTCCCAAAACACAACCGAGTAGAAAGAGGAAATGACACCGTTCTCCTCCCTTATTAGAGGAGGTGATGTGAAGTAAACACCAGCCCCAACATGTGATGACACAACCTAAATCTTCAAAACATTAACTTGATTTCCAGAAGGGGAAGCAGATGTATTTGGTTTTCTCCTCAGTCTTTCTGTGATTCTGCAAGTTGAGCAATATCTACGTATGAAAATGACTTTGACCGTTTCTTTTATTCCTCTACACTAGATGTTTTTTGTTGTTTTGTTTGTTGAGCTAAGATCTCCCTCTGTCACTGGAGTGCAGTGACGTGATCACAGCTCACTGCAACCTTGACTTCCTGAGCTCAAGCGATCCTCCACTTCAGCTTCCTAAGTAGCTATAACCACAGGTGCACGCCACCATGCCCAGCAAAAAAAAAAAAATAGGTAGATACAGTGTCTTACTATGGCTTGCCTAGGCTGGCAAGTAAGTCTTCTTACAAGACTTGCCTAGGCTGGTCTTGAACTCCTGGTCTCCTAGTTTTAGCCTTTTTCACAGAGTTTGTGTTTCCCTGACACTTTTTGCTCCCTGAGATCAGGACGTGATTATGTGCCTGACTTTATTTTGCTTATTACAGATTTGTTTTCACGCCTATGCCAGCCACATCTCTCCAAGCTCTATTTTTTTTCAGTTCCACAAAGCAAAATGTGACTGGCAAAATGATGTGCAGACAAGCAAACACAGAGTCTGGGTGACTCATATAAATATATTTCAGTTTTTAAATAGTAGGAATGCTGCCCTTTTTTTTCTTGCCTCCTTTGCTCCCTGATTTACACAGTGCAGTTTGTTTTTTAAGACATGTTTTTTAGTGTAGTTTTAGGTTCACGGCAAAATTGAGCAGAAGGTGTTAATATTTCCCACGTCCCCACACCTCCATAGCCTCCTCCACTATCAATATCCCCTACCAGAGTGGTGCATGCTTCACAATCAACAAACCTTCATTGACAGATTATCACCCAGAGTCTATAGTGTACACCAGAGTTCATTCACTCTAGGTGTTGCACATTATACGGGTTTCAGCAAATTCATAATGACATACATCTGCCATCGTAGCATCAGAAAGACGAGTTCCACTGCCCTAAAAATCCCCTTTGCTCTGCTTATTACACAAGGCAGTTGTTGAGACAAAGCCTCAGGTACTCAGAAATTTTTTTTCTCGTGTCTTCATTTTTTTAACATAGTGGAGATTTTCGCTTTGATATAGCTGATCATGTGTTAGGTAAGGAGGATAGCTCAGAGCCTCAATGCCTAAATGAAGGGACCTCAAGTGTATCAGCTCCTGAAAGGGGGACCTTTAGTGCATACAGAATCCCGATGGTGATAAATCAGTCCTTTCATCTCTTCTGCACTTTTCCAGCCCTTTGGTTCTCAGGAAACTGCCATCTCTACTGTTGAGGGCACGTTTCCAATCCATATGGGCATGTTCCAGGTTTCTTTTGTTTGTTTTTAGGCATTGTATTCTTTTTCAGTTTTTTAAAAATAGTGTTTTTTGACACGAGGTCTCGGACTAGTTTCTCAGATTGGAGTACAGTAGCACGATAATAGCTCACTGCAGCCTCGAGCTCCTGGGTTCAAATGATCCTCCCTCAGACTCCAGAGTAGCTTGGACTACAGGTGTGTACCACCATGCCTGGCCTGGCCTTTTTTAAAATTTCTTTTCTGTAAAGATGAGGGTCTCACTATGTTGCCCAGGCTAGTCTCAAGCAACTCCTGGCCTCAAGCAATCCTCCCACCTCAGCCTACCAAAGTGCTGAGATTACAGATGTGAGCCACTGTGCCCAGCTGTTCCAAAGCTTTAAAGCAGTTTTAAATTAATGGTTAAAATTTAGAAGATGCTGTGAATATTGTTTTGCACTTGTGTAAACACATGAAAGAGAAGATAAAAGATTTCAGTGAAATGAAAAGCAACAGTAGCGAGAACCTAATAATACCAGCATGTGAATTTTCAGTGAGCAAAATGCAGTAAGAGAAATTGAAAAGTTTCTACTCTCAAATGGTGTGATAAATTGATGTATTGATGGCATACATAATGCTGAAGAGGTTTTGTGTAATTAACTGTTAAATACCAGCTTCTCTACCTGGGCTGATGAGTCAACAGATTTCACTAATAATTTTTATGCTATAGCATTTGTAAGATTAATAAATGATGATAAATTCAAGAAAACTTCTGCTTCAAGGGGTTATCCTAAAGAAGGAAAGACAAGATGTATTTAGGAACTTGTTCTGCATATTTGGAAACAAAGGTCTGTCTTGGGTCTTCTGTTGGCATTTAGACTGATGGGACAACATCAGTGGTTGACTCCATGAAAGATTTCACTTCTCTTGTTTAAAAAAAAAAGTGTGGTCAGTGCAGTGGCTTATGCCTGTAATCCCAACAGTTTGGGAGGCCCAGGTGGGAGAATTGCTTGAGCCAGAAGTTTGAGACCAGCCTGGGCAGCATGGCGAGACTCTATATTTACAAAAAAAAAAAAATTTAAATTCGCTGGGCATGGTGGCATGCTCTGTGGTCCTAGTTACTCGAGAGGCTGAGGTGGAGGATTGCTTGAGCCTGGGAGATCAAGGTTGCAGCAGTGAGCCATGATCATGCCACTGCACTTCAGCCTGGGTGACAAAGCAAGACTTTATCTCAAGAAGAAGAAGAAGAAGGAGAAGGAGAAGGAGAAGGAAGAAGAAGAAGGAGAAGGAGAAGGAGAAGGAGGAGGAGAAGAAGAAGAAGAAGAAGAAGAAGAAGAAGAAGAAGAAGAAGAAGAAGAAGAAGAAGAAGAAGAAGAAGAAGAAGAAGAAGAAGAAGAAGAGAAGAAGAAGAAGAAGAGGAGGAGGAGGAGGAGGAGGAGGAAAGGGACTTTTGAGCCCACTTGGATAAGGTTTAAAAGGAAAGTAAGAAATTGAAAAAAAGAAAAGAAAACCAAAGTTTCTTCTATCTGCATCCTGATTTGCATTAGAGTCATTTCCTTTGTAGGGAAGGGAAATCACACAAAAAATGTAGGCTAGTAAGATCATTCAGGTTGACAGCAGAGCCTGGGGTGGAAAGAAATTCCTTAACAAAAGAGGAGACACGGTCTGGCGTCAGTGACTTCGTGTGTAAAACAGAGCATATAGTGTTAACATGAGTGACTTTTGATAACTCTTCAGACTAAAAGATCCTTAAGGGCAAAGGAATTTGCATCCCTGGTACCTACTGGTGGGCCTGATACTCAATAAATGCTTAAAGATTGACAAAGGGATGGATGGATGGATGATGGATTGGATGGATGATGGGTGGTTGGATGGATGGATGGACGGATGGATGGATGGATGGATCGGTGAATGGGTGGATGGATGGATGGATGGGTGATAGGCTGGTGGATGGCTGACTGGATGGATGGATGATGTGTGGACAGATGGATGGATGATGGGTGAGTTGGTGGGTAGATGGATGGATGATGGGTGGGTGGATGGATGGATGGATGGGTGGATGATGGGTGGGTTAATGGATAGACAGATGATTGTTGGGTGGATGGGTGGATGGATGGATGATGGGTGGGTGGATGGGTAGATGGATACAGAGTGGGTGGATGGATGGATGAATAATGGGTTGGTGGATGGACAGACAGATGGATGATGGGTGGGTGGGTGGGTGGATGGATGGATGGGTAGAAGGGTGAATGGGTAGGTGGATGGATGATGTGTGGGTGGATGGATGGATGGGTAGATGATGGGTGGGTGGATGGATAGACAGATGGATGATGGATGGGTGGGTGGGTGGAAGGATGGATGGATGGGTAGATGGATGGATGGATGAATGATGGGTGGGAGGATGGATGGATGGGTAGAAGGGTGAATGGGTAGATGGATGGATGGATGAATGATGGGTGGGAGGATGGATGGATGATATAAGGGTGAGTGGGTAGATGGATGAATGGATGGATGAATGATGGGTGGGTGGATGGATGGATGGGTAGATGGATGGATGATGGGTGGGTGGGAGGATGGATAATGGGTGGGTGGGTGGGAGGATGGATGGATGGGTAGATGGGTGAATGGGTAGATGAATGAATGGATGGATGAATGATGGGTGGGTGGATGGATGGATGGGTAGAAGGGTGAATGGGTAGATGGATAGATAGATGAATGATGGGTGGGTGGATGGATGATGGGTAGATAGATGGATGGATGAATAATGAGTTGGTGGATGGATAGACAGATGGATGACGGGTGGTTGGGTGGATGGATGGATGGGTAGAAGGGTGAATGGGTAGATGAATGGATGGATGAATGATAGGTGGGTGGATGGATGGATGGGTGGATGATGGGTGGGTTAATGGATAGATGGACGATGGGTAGATGATGGGTGGGTGGATAGATGAATGGATGATGCGTGGGTGGATGGATAGACAGATGGATGATGGGTGGGTGGGTGGATGGATGGATGGATGGGTAGAAGGGTGAATGGGTAGATGGACGGATGAATGACGGGTGGGTGGATGGATGGATGGATGGGTAGATAGATGGATGGATGGTGGGTGGGTGGATGGATGGATAGATGTGTGGGTAGATGGATGAATGACAGGTGGGTGAATGGGTGGATGGACAGATGATGAATGAATAAATGAACAAATGAGCCACTGAGTTTGAAAATATCTTAGATAGAAATATAGGCTCACAATATTTGGTGGGAAACATTCAACAACCAAACACCTTCTTAAAATGCACCTCTTCTACTCAATTACCTCGGAAATGAAGCACTGTGAAAATGATAGACTCTGAAGTCACACAACCCTAAGTACCTGGCTCTGTGTGACCTTGTGCAAGTGATTTAGCTACCCTAAGTCAAAGTTTCTATAAAACTGGGCAATGTTAGGGTGCCACCTCTGAGGGAAAAGGCCAATGAAACAATATTCCAAGAACATCCATGGGTGGCAGTCATTATTTTGGTGAATTTACTATGGACAGGGCCTGACTCTCAGTCTAACCGTAATATACTTCATTTCATCAGTACACGGGGAGGGAAGCCATTTCCCAGATACAGACCCAGAAAGGCAGATAGATAAACTAGAATGCTAATTTATTAATTTATCAGGGAAATTATTTGGAGAATCAAAGTAACTAGCACATTTTCTCTCTGTTTGCAGCTATAATTGGGAAGTAAAACCACAATTAGAAAGTTGCTCAAGGTCAGGCAAAGAGACTTGGGCAACATCTTGCATGTAGTGATGGGACAGTCATTGGGAAACACTTGAAAGAAAGTCCTTGGTGGTCACTGACAAGATTTGTCTCTGTCTTCTTGAGTGAGTTTGTACTTCTTTACTTTTTTTTTACTATATATTTGTGCTTTAGGGGGTATCTTGTTTTCCTCGCTCCCAATTTTTGAGGGAAAGGCTTATGACAGCCCCTGAAATATTAACAATAAAGAGAGACAGGGTCTCTCTCTGTTGCCCAGACTGGAGTGAAGTGGTGCGATCACAGCTCATTGGAGCCTTAAACTCCCGGGCTCAAGCTATCCTTCCACTCCAGCCTCCCAAATACCTGGGACTACAGGTATGTATCACTATGCCCAGCTAATTTTTTAGTTTTTTCTGTAGAGACAGGGTCTCACTGCGTTGCCCAGGCTGCCTAAGCTGGTCTCAAAACTGCTGGCTTCAGGTGATCCTCCTGCCTTGGCCTTCCCCATCAGTGTAGTCTGTACATCAGCTGAAGGGTCTCTCTGCCCCTCAAGATCTGGGTCAGATGGTTTAACTCCCAAATCTCGTAGCCTGTGAAAGTCCAAAGCCTATTCCAGATTTCAGTGAATCCTTGGGAGATTTGCATTCTCATGGCTTCCTTTTCCTCCCTTGTGGTCTCTGCTCAGCATTATGTCAATCCAGAGATGAATCATAGCTTCTTTAGCAGTTTCTACCAAAATAAAAAGCCAAAAAAAAAAGTCACTCACACAAAACATTTATGAATAAACTTTTCTAAAGAACTCAGGAAGGCCAGGTGCAGTGATTCACACATGTAATCCCAGCACTTTGGGAGGCTGAGGTGGGAGGATTGCTTGAAGCCAAGGGTTTGAGACCAATCTGAGCAACCTGGGCAACATAGTGAGATGCTGTTTTTACCAGAAAAAAATTAAAATTAAAATTAACTGGGTGCAGTGGTGCATGCCTGTAGCCCCAGTTACTTGGGAGGCTGGAGCAGGAGGATTGACTTAGTCCGGGAATATGAGTTTCTAGTGAGCTTTGATCACAACACTGCACTCCAGCCTGAGCAACAGAAGCAAGACTCTGTCTCAAAAAAGAGAAAGAAAAAGAAATTAAGAACTGAGAAGTAAAGGGAGGTCACAGGAAGGATTCACATGTACATGATACAGCAAGATGCTTAAAATCCACACTAGACATTCCTATTCTTCAAAAGTTCCTTCAGACCACCTTGACACCAAGAGTTCTTGTCCTGACTCTTCTCACCAGTACCCACCAATCTTACTTCCTCCCTGAACTTCTCTCCCCTCTCCTCTCCCTCCTCGGTTCTCTCTCTCACCCTTCTCTCTCTCACCCATGCTGAAACGTTCCGCCCCCTCTCTGGAACCTCCTCCACAGCTGGAATCCTCAGATCTGAGGATTTCACTCTCTAACACTGACTAAAGGTGTTTTTCAAAGACTGTTCCTTTCTAAGATGAATTTGGGGGCCATAAATTTTGTTAAGAAGACAAGAGTATTCCTTGCCTGAGTGTAGTGCCTGGGATATAGGTTCAACAGGTAATCTATCCACTCTTGTTCCTCTCTCTTTATGCAATACATTGTTGATCAACAATAATCACAACATGATTGTGTTGTTTCTACTCCTCTCCACATTCCTATGTGGGTTAAGAGGACATCCTCAAAGAAAATTATCTGGCAACTGTATTTTCCCCATAGCTGTAGGCTTGCAAAGACTGTCTGATGCCAAATACTAGTTTCCTGATTTACTGGCCTTGTGATCTTGTGCAAATTGCTTAAACTCTCTGTTTTCAGTTTCTCAGTCTGTAAAAATGGGGTGGTAGATCAGCTCACAGACTTCTTGGGAGGATTAAATTCATTTATGTAAAATGCTTAGTACATAATAAGGGCTCAATAAATATTAGCTGCTACTTTTTTTTTTTTAGTTTCTTTCTTCTGGAATAGTGTGATTTTATCAACCTAAACATCAGAGATTTAGTCTTTGCACTTTAATGAAGCCAATCTTGCACTGGAGACTAGATTCTATCTTGGAGTGGCAAGGTCAGGGCTCCACTTGCTGGTAGCCTGGGCTGCAGAGGATAACCAGGTGTTAGCTCATCTGGGGCCTGCATTCAGAGATGGAGGGAGAAGTGGGGACATGATGAGAATATAATCCAACCCACAGTAGCCTAAACTGGGAGAGACACTAACTACCCTGTGTCTAGTTCATTTCCAGGCCATAGAACTCAGAAGCCTGGGGAGTCCTAGGGCTGGCTGGCAGAGGATAACCTCACCCAGCTCCCACTAGATCTGTCCTAGATCTGATGTGAATCTCTCAGAGACCCTTCCAATGTCCCTGGTTTCCCAAGACGATGGGAAGAACTGAAATACCACAGAACCTCCCAGAGTTGACAAGGGCTGCCCCCTACAGTCTAGAGCCCTAGAATGGACAGACTCCTTGATCAAGTGGCCAGAGTGGTCCATCTGGTTCAGGTTGCTCTCATGGCCATATTTGATTGCTGAATACCACCTGGCCCCATAACCCACTCATCCTCTGGAGTCACCACCTCTCATAAGATCAAGGTGTTTGGACTGTTTGCTGTAGCCTCTGGAAAAATTAAGAATGGAGCGGGAGAGCCAGGCTTGGGTTGGGTGAACCCAGTATCTCCTAAGGTGGCCCTCGGTGAGGGGGAGGAAGAAGGAAATGGGCTGCTGGGCCAGATCCACGGGGCACATATTGAAGGGCAAGACTAGGTGTGTCTTTCTATTTGCAGAAGTCAGAGTTGTTCGGGCCTAGACACGAGGAGGCTGGGCCATGCTGGAGGTTGAGGGTAGCAGGGAAGGAGATTATAGCCCACCTAAACACTACCAAAAGAGCATATAGCTACACTAAATCATTTGGAATCCAGTCCCTCCTCGCTACATGAGTATATTATCCATGCGGCCTTTTGAGCTCTCCCTGCAGACCTGCGTCTCCCTTTTATGTCTTTGGGTTCCTGATTATCCACGCTGCTGTAGCTATGCTGGGTTGTGGGTAGAGGAGCAGGAAGGCTGTGTGCTTTGAGTCTCCATCCCTGCGGTTGACCATGGAACAGGTCATGCTCCGTGGTACATTTTGGCCCCTGCACCATCCATCACCCTGGTTCTCTTTGCAGAAGTATGTACCGAAACAGGAAGCGAGGCCACCTGGGAAGTGGAAGTCGTAGCCCAGCCCAGGGGAGTGAGCCCACAGACAGAAGAGTGACTACTAAGAAGCAGAAAGGGACCTGGGCACTCTTCGGAAAAAGAGGACCCTGGTGACTCTGCCCCTTCCAGGGGGCTCAAGCCCCTGCCCAAGAGTCGTTTTATCATCTAGGGGGACATCTAGGGCTGGCAGGATCTTGCCGTCTCTCCCTTGGCCCTGCGGTTTGAGGCAGGAGCCTTCCAGACAAGGCCCATGCACTAGGCCCACCGATGCAGGTGTACCAAGCAGGACTCTTCTCTAAGAGGCCTTTGGCTTGGAGACGAGCCTGGACCTAGCGGCTCCCAAGTTTTTACTTCTCTCAAAGTGCTACCCAGCTGCCTATAGCACATGGGTCCCTGTTGCATTAAATCTCTAAATAACACTTCACACCCCGGTACTTATCCTAGGCAGAGTCCTAGGCGTCGCACTCCTCGCCGAAACCTGCCTTCCTGGGATGGGACAATTTGGAAACGCTCCCTGAGCCAATTCGGGGGAGCTTCCTTCCAGCTGGGTCTCAGCCCCTGCCTTCGTGGTGGGGGGTCCCCAGCGATCCGCGGGAGGTCCGGGCACGCCTGGTTGTGGGGAAATTCGGCCCCGTCAGGCGGCCGCGCTCACAGGAGCAGCGTGACCCGGCGGCCCCGGGGCTGCTGGCACCAGGAGCTGACACTCGCCGTGCGCTCCCCCGCACCTGGCTTCCCTGGACTGTCGCCAGCCCGACTCCTCCTGAGGTGGCGAGGGCGGGGCGGAACGCGGCCTCTTCTGGCTTGAGGAGGAGTCACTTGGGAGGTCGCTTGGCTGCTGAGCTGGCTGCTGTCACAAGCAGGGCGTGCCCTGCCTCCGCTCGCCACTCTCCGGCGCGCACCCCGGCTCACGGCGCACACTCGCGCTCCCGGACTGAACCCTGAGCCGCCGCCGTTGCAGCCGAATTTGGGAGTATCTCCTTGTTACTGCAACCAGAAAGCCCCTCGATCCCCCATCAGAGAGGTCACATGAGCCCCGAGGTCACCTGCCCGTTGAGGGGCCACCTGCCTCGCTTCCACCCGAGGACCTGGGTTGAGCCCGTGGTGGCCTCGTCCCAGATGGCTGCCTCCCTGTACGACGCGGGGCTACTCCTCGTGGTGAAGGCGTCCTACGGAATCGGAGGCTCCTCCAACCACAGTGCCAGCCCGTCGCCCCGGGGGGCTCTAGAGGACCAACAGCAAAGAGCCATCTCCAATTTCTACATCATCTACAACCTCGTGGCGGGCCTGTCGCCCCTGCTGTTCGCCTACGGGCTGGGATGGCTCAGCGACCGCTACCACCGGAAGATCTCCATCTGCATGTCGCTGCTGGGCTTCCTGCTCTCCCGCCTCGGGCTGCTGCTCAAGGTGTTGCTGGACTGGCCAGTGGAGGTGCTGTACGGGGCGGCGGCGCTGAACGGGCTGTTCGGCGGCTTCTCCGCCTTCTGGTCCGGGGTCATGGCGCTGGGATCGCTGGGCTCCTCCGAGGGCCGCCGCTCCTTGCGCCTCATCCTTATTGACCTGATCCTGGGCTTGGCGGGGTTCTGCGGGAGCATGGCTTCCGGGCATCTCTTCAAGCAGATGGCTGGGCACTCTGGGCAGGGCCTGATACTGACGGCCTGCAGCGTGAGCTGTGCCTCGTTTGCCCTGCTCTATAGCCTTTTGGTGTTAAAGGTCCCTGAGTCGGTGGCCAAACCCAGCCAGGAGCTACCCCCCGCGGATACCGTGTCTGGCACAGTCGGCACATACCGCACCCTGGATCCTGATCAGTTGGACAAACAGTGTGCAATGGGTCACCCTCCATCTCCTGGAAAAGCAAAACCCCATAAAACCACCATTGCCCTGCTCTTTGTGGGTGCTATCATATATGACCTGGCGGTGGTGGGCACGGTGGACGTGATCCCTCTTTTTGTGCTGAGGGAGCCTCTCAGTTGGAACCAAGTGCAGGTGGGCTATGGTATGGCTTCAGGGTACACCATCTTCATCACCAGCTTCCTGGGTGTCCTGGTCTTCTCCCGCTGCTTCCGGGACACCACCATGATCATGATTGGGATGGTGTCCTTTGGGTCAGGAGCCCTCCTCTTGGCTTTTGTGAAAGAGACATACATGTTCTATATTGGTGAGTCTGTCATTGTCGGGGAGGCAGGATATTGCTGACCCTCTGCATAATGGGGCTGACACCAGGGATGCCATGGTCTGGGTGGCCTAGCTCAGCACCAGGGATTGAACCTGCTACCCAGGAGGCACAAGGGACACAAGATTATATGCCCCTAAGTTTATCTGTAATATATTGTTAATTATCTATATTGAGAATGAAATGTTACCAGAGTGGTGTTCATGATTCTGGGCAGTCAAGGAGGTGTGGTCAGTGGTACCTGGAGTCAGTAGGGGAGGCTTCAGGATGGCAGTCAACAGAGGAGATGGAGTTGGGTTTCTTCCCCCACCCCCCGGCTTCCCATTTTAAAGAGATGGAATTTCAAAGGCCAAGCACAGAGGTCTGTAATACCAGCACTTTGGGCTGGAGGTAGGAGAATCACTTGAGGCCAGGAGTTCAAGACCAGCCTAGCCACTATGGCAAAACCCTATCTCTACCAAAAATATAAAAATTAGCCAGGTGTGGTGGTGTACACCTGTAATCCTAGCTACTCAGGAGGCTGAGGCACAAGCATCACTTGAACCCAAGAGGCAGAGGTTGTAGTGAGCCGAGATTGTGCCACTGCACGCTAGCCTGGGTGATAGAGCGAGACTCTGTCTCAAAAACAAAACAAACAAAAAAAGGTGGATGGGTGGAATTTCAAGTAATTATACTGAAAAGATGCCTTAATTAAAATCATTTGGAGTCAAGCAAGGGCTTTTTAAAAATGCGTAAAAATACTCAGTAAATGCCTTCCACAACCAATGTAATAAATTCCCCAAGGAAGCAGCATTAAGTTTCCATCTGAGGACACAGGTAGACAACTATAAGCAGAAAGCTCGAGATGAATGCTCCAATAGGACTTTCTAGAATGATGGGAATAGTTGCTATCCATTCTGTCCAATACAGAAGCCACTGGCTCCATGTAGCTATTGAGCAGTTGAAATGTAGCTAGTGCAACTAAAAAACAGATTTTTAAATTTTATGTCATTTTATTTAATTTAAATAGTTATATTGGGCTAGTGGCTATCATATCAGAAAAACAACTTCAGACAGTTATCTGAGGCTGGCTCTTGACCCAGGCAGGTCACACATCTTAGAAACACCTAACAAAATGGTAAGCTAACCTCTGGTCAGTTCTCAATTAAACAGCATAGGACAGAGTATCCCCTTCCCCTTTTGCCCACCACCTCTCTCTCTCTGTTTCTCTTTGTGTTTTTGTTTTGTTTTGTTTTGTTTTGTTTTTGAGATGGAGTTTCACTCTTGTTGCCCAGGTTGGAGTACGATGGTGCAATCTCGGCTCAATGCAACTTCCACCTCCTGGGTTCAAGCGATTCCCCTGCCTCAGCCTCCTGAGTAGCTGGGATTACAGGCATGCACCACCATGCCTGGCTACTTTTGTATTTTTGGTAGAGACAGGGTTTCACCATATTGTTCAGGCTGGTCTCAAACTCCTGACCTCAGATGGTCCACCCGCCTCGGCCTCCCAGAGTGCTAGGATTACAGGCGTGAGCCACTGCGCCTGGCCGTCTGTCTGTATCTGTCTCTTTCTCACATTATCTCTCTCCCTCTCACACACGTGCGCACACACACACACACACTGCATCTGGATAATCAATAGAGCTTGAGAGCTATGCAGTGGGTGCGTTCATGGGACACATTGCTGAAGGCAATTTGCCAAAGCTCCTGGAACCATCTCTCAGAGATGTTCACTAATGTCAAGGACAGACACTTCTCTCCTGGAGAAACAAGGACAGGGGCCTTGTGTCCCTTCTGTGGCACCAGTTCCACTTCCCTAGTGATCACTTAATTCCACCAGTAAAGATACATTTCACCATCTGTCACCATGTCGACTGTGCCCGGCCACCGTGTAGACTGATATGCGGCACACACAGCAGCATCAGAGCTCAGAGGGTCACAGACTAGTCAAGGGAGGGCGCTAGTGTGCCAGAAGAGAAATGACTTCTTCCAGGTCAAGCCACATTCGGATTGTGGGGAGATGGGGGTTCTAAGAGAGGCTTTTGCTAATTTCCTTCTTGGCCTAGGCCGGGCTACAGCAAGGAGTGTTCCTGTGTGATCTCTTTCAGCTCGAGCCGTCATGCTGTTTGCTCTCATCCCCGTCACAACCATCCGATCAGCTATGTCCAAACTCATAACGGGCTCCTCTTATGGTGAGTAGTGAAAGGAATCTCTCTGGAATCTTCTGCCCGGGCTGTTTCAGAGCTGCAAAGCATGAGGCACAGACCTGTAGAAGGCACTTGAGGCAGTTCCAGAAACATCTTTGAAGACACTGGAAACACCGGTTTCCATCCAGGGCACAGAGAGTGGAGACGGGGGTATGGGAGTGACTTAGAAAGTCAGTCACTGAAAAGCCACAAAGAAGGATTCTATCATCCACAGGCCTTGGGAAGATTCAACTAGATAGAGGCAGGATTCCTAGCTAATTGAACCACACACAGACTGAGAAGGGGCCAGGTGCAGTGGCTCAATGCCTGTAATCCCAGTGCTTTGGGAGGTCGAGGTGAGAGGATCGCTAGAGGCTGGGAGGTCAAGACCAGCCTGGGCAACATAGTGAGACCCCATCTCTACAAAAAAGATTTTAAAATTAGCCGGGCATGGTGGCAAATGCCTGTAGTCCCAGCTACTCGGGAGGTTGAGGCAGGAGGATTGCCTGAGCCCAGGAGTTCAAGGCTGAAGTGAGCCAGGATTGTGGCACTGCACTCCAGCCTGGGCAACAGAATGAGACTGTCTCTAAAAAGAGAGAAAGAGAGTAAGAAGGAAGGGTCCCCTAAGAGCTCTCCAGAGACTCAGCTAATGGAGAGTGAGGCAGGCACAGCAAGGCATTCCTGAGTAACCTCTGTCCCTTCCACAGGAAAGGTGTTTGTCATACTGCAGCTGTCCTTGGCTCTGACTGGCGTGGTGACATCGACCTTGTACAACAAGATCTATCAGCTCACCATGGACATGTTTGTGGGCTCCTGCTTTGCTCTCTCCTCCTTTCTCTCCTTCCTGGCCATCATCCCAATTAGGTAGGATGGGAGCAGCGTCTGCTGCTTGGGCTGGGACCCTGATGCTTAGGTCAAGGAATCTTGGACCTTCTCCAGCCCACCATCACCACATTATTTATTTTCAGCATTTATGCAGTGGGTCCTGAGTAGGCTCTCTCACAAAGAAAAAGTCCTCCTGTTTCCCACACTAAAAATCTGGCCATTTGGGAATTCCTCAAAATCACAAGTAAGAAACAGGGTCATTAGGCACTGGCTCACTCTTTGGCAGTTTTGTAATGACTACTTATACGAGTCCCATATACTTCCTTATAATTAGAGGCTGTGATTGGAAACTTTCATGAACCATCAGACCTCTTTTGTTCAGCTGTCTTTAGGTGAAAGTCATCAGACTTCATTTCAGAGCACAGTTTCTTCCCCATGCCCTCACAGGGCTCCGTGCTCAGTGCCACTGAAATCTCCCGGCCGCTGGACTGGACTGTGTGAGCTCCAGACAGGGCCTTCCCTTGACTTCCCTGGGGGAATTGTCTCATTTGTAGTATCAGAGCACTCAAGTGTTGGAGATAAGAGGCAGGAGGATGTCTGGTCCTATGGAGACCACTAGCCTAGGTCATCAACAAAATGGAAAGACAGCTTGGAATAGTTCTGTCTTCAACCAGCCCTGTCCCACAGAAATACAGAAGCAGCCACAAATGCAAGCCATATGTGTGATTTTCAGTTTCCTAGCAGCCACATTTTAAAAAGAGAAAAGTGACAGGTGAAATTAATGTTAATATTAATAACATATTTGACATGCAGAATATCATCTCCACATCTAATCCATTTACAAAATGTGTCAATGAGATACTTCACTTCTTTTTTACACTAACTCTTTGAAATCCAGTATATATTTTATGCTTATGGTACATCTCGATTTGGACAAGTCACATTTCAATATTCAGTAACTACATGTGGGTTGAGGTTCCCATATGGGACAGCACTGTTCTCTTTGGACTGTTAGGCCCTTTTACCACTTCCTTTGAAGTGAGGTTCTCTCATGCTCCTACCACTGCTGCTAGACGAGAAAGGAATACTGTGGGGAGATTTATATATACGTATATATATTCCTGTGGAGAGAGATATATATATCCACAGAATAAATGTATCCACAGTAAGGCACAAGGATTTGATATAGATGTGCATTTTCAAGGGACCTGCCTAGTAGCACATGAGGACTCTACACATCAGTAATGGTGGTATAATAGGCAGCAGAGTAGAAAATAAAGGAAGGCAGGTTCAAGGGGACAGTGATAAAGCCCTTTTGGAATTCTCACATCACATCATATTACAAATCTCAGCCTGAATGGAAAGTTGAGCTTCCTAGGACAGGAGCCATCAATCATTAGGGCTCTTTGCATTATTTCATAGTTAAGAAAAATAAGATAGGAAGACCAAATAGCTGAGAGAATTTATGGATCAGCGGGCATGACCAGGTCTCATTCCTAAGGTGCAAACTGAGCCAGCTCTGTCTTCGAACTGTCCAACCCTAAGGACTTTTCCTGTGTTCCTGTTTTCGTATGAGTCCTGGCTGAATGGCTTAGATTTTAGCTGGAGCTCCCATGCAGTGCAAACTTCTCAGGAGTCCCAGCCTGCGGCCAAACGAGTAAACGATGAGTAGTTTTTGCCTGCTTGAAAATTATCCAGTCCAATTTTATTGGCAGTTAGTTAATGTAGTCTCTTTAACCTAAACAAAACCCAAAAATCAACAAAAAGAAATGAGTGTTACTAGTTCATGTGTGTAATAAAGACATCAAGAGACAAATGAAAGTAATGGGAAAATACAAGTAAGATTGAGTGCTTATGCACATAAGGCACTTAGGCACACTGCTTCCCTCTGTTGTAGACATTTAGCAATAGAGAGACACGTGCAAACAAAGCCAGATTTTAATTGACTGCTATCAGGATCCCACCCACCAGGGATTCTGACTCAATTAATCTGTGGTGCAGCCTGGGCATAGGAAATTTTAAAGGCTCTCCGGGTGATTCAAATGTACAACCAAGATTGAGAATCTCTGGTGTAAAGGGAGTGGTTGCATTACTTTCCCTTCCACAAAGTCGCTAAAGAAATGAGATCCTGAAAAAGTTTCACAGCTAGGAGAGGCCAAGCCTGTACCATCAATCTTCAAGGACAGCAACAGGAAAGACCAGTAAAGCTTTTGAACCACAGGAAGAAAAGCTACATTCCAATGACATAAAAACCCAGGCAGGCAAGCCAGAGCAGAGGAGGACACAGAGAGCAGAGGCTGGACTGGGTCACAATCAGCATCCTCTTCCTCAATGCCAGGAGAGATCCCAGCCTGTCTGCAATCCCAGGGGGCTGTGGCTGCACCCCTTCCTGGTGCCAAAGTGAGCCGATTTCATGCCACCGTAAGAACTTGCCCTCTCCTGTTTGCTCTTTAGATGTAATAGGGAGATGCTGAGGCAACAACTGTGAGGTTCTGCTTATTTATAAACCTCTCCCCTCATGCCGTCCAATATACATGAATTTAACTAATGCCTCATTCTTCATAGAGAAAACAGAAGCCAGGCTGGGCACAATGGCTCACGCCTGTAATCCCAGCACTTCGGGAGGCCGAGGCGGGTGGATCACAAGGTTGGGAGTTCGATACAAGCCTGGCCAACATAGTGAAACCCCATCTCTACTGAAAATACAAAAATTAACTGGGCATGACAGCGTGCGCCTATAGTCCCAGCTACTCGGGAGGCTGAGGTGGGAGAATCGCATCGCTTGAACGCAGGAGGCAGAGGTTGCAGTGAGCTGAGATCACGCCACTGCACTCCAGCCTGGGTAATGGTGCTAGACTCTGTCTCAAAAAAAAAAAAAAAAAAAAAAAAAAAAAAAGCCAAATGATCACAACAGAATATCCTGATCTTCTCCAACCCACAGTCACATGTTCATTTGCATCCATCTTCTTTTTTTAAGGATAATAACAGCAAACTGTTAAATAGCCCTAAGTGCCAGGCACTACTTTATTTCATATTTTTAAACTAATCTTCCCAAACAATCCTTTGTGGTAATTACTATTATTATCCCTATTTTGCAGGTGAGCAAACAGGCTCCAAGGTATTAAATAACTTGCCAAAGGGTACATAGCTAGGAAGTGGCAGAGACAGGATTTGAAGGAAGCCAGACCGTCTCTCCCATCCACTCCATGCATTGCGCCTGGTAATTGGGTGCGGCGTCTCCCACCTCCTGAGAAAGCTCACTCCACTGCTTCACTCTCTCCTGAATTCTTCTACCAGAGCTCACATATGCTTTTCCCTCCTCTCTCCTTCTCTTCACAGTCAAGTTCTCCCAAGGCGGGTCTGCACATATGCTGTCTCACTCCCCAACTCCCATTCACTTCCTACTCACTCCAATCTGACTCAGTTGACTCTCTGTGCTCAACTCTACCAGAGCTGCTCTCACTAAAGCTACTAATGACTTTTTAGTTGCATCCATCGACCTGCTGCCACCTTCGTCTTACATGATTTCTCGGCAGCCCCTAATGCTGTTGATCACTCTTTCCTCGGGAGATATTTGTCACACGGCTTTCAAAACACCTCATTCTTGTTTTTCTCCCATTTATCTGACAGCTTCTTCTCTACAAACCTCCCATGTAGGAATTGTTCGGGGTTCTGTTCTGGGCTGTCTTCTCACTTTACATTTTCTTTTTTTTTTTTTTTTTTTGAGACGGAGTCTTTGCTCTGTCGCCCAGGCTGGAGTGCAGTGGCACGAACTCGGCTCACTGCAAGCTCCGCCTCCCGGGTTCCCGCCATTCTCCTGCCTCAGCCTCCCGAGTAGCTGGGACTACAGGCGCCCGCCACCTCGCCCGGCTAGTTTTTTGTATTTTTTAGTAGAGACGGGGTTTCACTGGGTTAGCCAGGATGGTCTCGATCTCCTGACCTCGTGATCCGCCCGTCTCGGCCTCCCAAAGTGCTGGGATTACAGGCTTGAGCCACCGCGCCCGGCCTTCACTTTACATTTTCTAAGCAACCTAAAGTACTTCCAAAGGTTCACATTACCATTTAAACTTCCAAAATAGGGTTCTTGATACCCTCCTAAGCCTGCTCACATTCCCATCTTTCCAATCTCATGATCTCATTCATTGGCTGCACCACCCACCGAGGGTAGAAACCTGAGGGTCACCAGCATCCACCCTGGCCTTCATCTCCCCCCATCTCCAATCAATCAGGCCTAATGCATTGATTCTACCTCCAAAATATGTCTCAAACTTAACGCTTTTCTTTTTATCTCTACTGCTACCCCCTAATCCAGAGCACCTGGATGACTGAGTTAGCCTCTGAACCATCTCCATACATCCACTCTTGTTCTCCACTCCCATCCTCTCTCCAGCAGGTGGCCAGAGCAAGGTCCTTAAAGTGTGAATCAGGTCATGTCATCACCTGCTCAAAGCCCTGCACTTGGCTTTCATTGCTCTTAGGATAAAATCCTAATGTTTGGCTGGGTGCAGTGGCTCAAACCTATAATCCCAGCACTTTGGGAGGCTGAGGTGGGGAGATTGCTTGAGCTCAGAAGCTTGAGACCAGCCTGGGCAACATAGTGAGACCCCGACTCTACAAAAAATTAACAAATTAGCTGGGCATGGTGGTGCATGCCTGTAGTCCCAACTAGTTGGGAGGCTGATACGGGAGGATTGCTTGAGCCCAGGAGGTTGAGGCTGCAATGAGCAAAGATCATGCCACTGTGCTCCAGCCTGGGTGATAGAGCAAGACTCTGTCTCAAAAAAGAAACAAAAACAAAAACAAAACATGAACATCTTACTATGGGCAATAAAGCCCCGCCTAAGCTGGCCTGGCCACCCTTTCTCACCTCCTATTCCTGCAACTGACCACCCTCCCCAACCCTCAGCCACAGTCGCCTCTTCTCCCACTCTTCTCCCTTCTCCATCCACACCTCTTTCCCACCCAACGAGTTGTGGTCTTAACTGAAACACCATTTTCTCAAAGAGAATTTTCCTAACCCCTCTCAATCTAAATTAGATCCTTCTGTGACATGCTCCCAGAGCTTCCTATATTCTCTTTTGTAGAATGCAGTGATGATGAGTTCATGGTTAGCTGTTTAATATGCTTGCCCACTAGACTGAAGGCTCCCCGAGGGCAGAGACCATGGCTATTTGGCTCTCCCTGTATCTTCTGTGTCCAGCACAGATCGTAGCATATAAGAAGCAGTCAAAAAGCGTTTGTTTAATGAATGCATGCCCTGTCAGAGGGTGTGGCATCTCTCACAGCGCTGACTTACACTGACTAATAAGTCAGCACTGCTGACTGCCCACACCCCAGAGCTGCCTGGGGCTACCCATGAAGTCAGGTGCTGGCCATCGCCTTGTGGCTGTGCTGTAGTGGTCCACAGCAGGGGTCAAGGGTCATATGGCCCTGTGCTGGCTGCTTCCAAGTCTTCACTCGCCACTTGCCAGTCCTGTAATACAATGAGTCTTAAGTATGGTCAGTGCCCCTCCCAGTAGTGCACTGGCACTCATAGAAGGCGGGAAATCTGAGTGTTGGGAAGTGTCTACAAAGTTTCCTTTAAAAGGCTTGGATCTAAGCGCGCAACCCATTTTAGCAACTCCGGGTGTTGTTCATCCATCGAGAAGCGCTGTGCTGTAGCTTAGAACCTGCAGATTCTGGAACTCAAGCAGATGAGAAAGCCCAGGGCGCCAGGGGTTGAAGGACACGCCTAAGTCACACCGATCCAGGACTTCAGTTCAGACCTCCTAACTGCTGTGCGTCCATTTATTAAGATGATTTTAAACAATGTAATGGATAAACGAGCTATGGAAAGACAGCCGATGAAGCAGCTCATCCTGCTTGCAATTAGCAAAGGCTTAATCTTGATCTTCAGATATAGAAGGGAGTTCATCCTCAGGCAGAAGTGAGATGGAAAGGGATTCCAGGAAAAAGAAAATGTGGATGCAAAGGGCTCGCAGTGTTATGGGAAATGGAGAAGTTCAGTGCTTGCAAGACTGAAATGAACCTGGAGTAAGAAGTTCCTTCAGACAATCTCTCTCCACTCAGTGCACCATTCTGATGCCATAAATGGATAAAAAATTTCAGTCTACCAGTGACAAAGACATGGTCTAATGGATGGGGGAAAAAAAAGGCACACCTTTGTTACAGGACCACCAAGTTCAATTGCCCATTGCACAGTAACAGACTCTGAAACAGCAGGAGTTGCAGCAGAAAAAAAAATGTTTAACGATATACAGCACCCAAACAAGGAGATGGGAGGAAACCCTAAACCCACCTCCCAGGGAGGTTTGGGGATGGGCATCCAAGGGGTCTGGATGGGTGATGGGCTAGTGTAGGGATCGCTGATTGGTCAAGAAGTGAGGGGTGAAATCATGGGACAGGGAGATGAAGAAATGGCATTCCTGCGCTGAGTTGGTTCCTTGGTGAGTGTCTTCAGGCTGGTTAGCACCAGCCATTCTGCTGGAATTCAGGATCTGAAAAACACCTTAAGCAATTCTTAAGTAAAGTAAAAAGGTCCAGTATCAGAGATTCTTTCTTTTTTTTTTTTTTTTTTTTTTGAGACAGAGTCTCAGTCTGTCACCCAGGCTCGAGTGCAAATGGCATGATCTTGGCTCACTGCAAACTCCGCCTCCCAGGTTCAAGTGATTCTCCTGCCTCAGCATCCTGAGTAGCTGGGATTACAGGCACCTGCCACCATGCCCAGCTAATTTTTTGTATTTTTAGTAGAGTCGGGGTTTCACCAGGTCGGCCAGGCTGGTCTCAAACTCCTGACTTCAGGTGAGCCACCTGCCTCAACCTCCCAAACTCCTGGGATTACAGGTGTGAGCCACCATGCCTGGCCCCCAGAGATTCTATCTAAAGGAACAATGGGGAAGTAAGTGGTAAACATGCTCCTTTTAGCTAACAGCTGCAGGGAAGTGGGTCACAGTGCACCAGCACACCTTGGTCAATGCCTACCTATGATTTTGCCTAAAGCCTGGCTTGTAATTCTCATTAACCCTGTGAGGGCAGTTTCACGTTTACGCCATTCCAGCTGTTCTCTTGTAACTCTCTGTGGTCAATTCTTACAGCATCGTGGCCTATAAACAAGTCCCATGGTCACCATATGCAGACATCACAGAGAAATGAAGATGCTTACCTGCAGGAGCTGAAAACACCAGCCATGGCCAAACCCCCAGAAGACAAAAGAAGGGACCGGGGAACTGGTGACCAAAGCAACCCACTGCTTAAGAAACCCACGTTCCAGGCAGAGTTGGCCTCAGTATGACCTGCTTTGGCTCAGGGATCCCTGGTGGATGGGGAAAAGCATTTTCCTGGTGATGGAAAAACGTTCTTAGCTTTAAGATACCCCTATTAGGCAGAGATTGGGTTCTGTGACGGCAGAACATGAACTTAAGGGTTATAGGCAGGCTGCATACAGCAGTCCCAGGCCCTGTGAGGGGTTTCAGACTCCAGCTACAGCGAGCCTGCCCCTTTTCTTCAAGAGATTGTCTTGAGGGCTCCAAGGTATAGCTAACTAGTCACTAGGATGCTGTGCTGAAAGTCCCATGGGAGAACTCAAAGCGTGCATTATCACAGCCTGAGGGGAATGTGGAAGGAATGTTTTGTAAGAACTACCAACAGTTTTGAACAAACAATGTCTTTTAAATTAAAATAAAACCTTGAAAAAAGCCAGCTTTCTTTCCTGAGTCTTCCTTGGCTACAAACACTCAGGAGGGGGATGGAGCTCAGACCCTTGTCTTCTGGGTAGTTTTGTTATTACTGTTGCTTTTAAGAAGCAAATGTCACAAGGCTTTCTTCAATGGGATATTCAATTGAGTACTTCCAGTCAACAGTGCTTCCCAAAGTGGGTGGTGTGAAGAAAGAGGAGATACATTAAGAGCTGTTTTATTTGAGGTACTCATTTTTATAACCTCATTTACTTGGATTTATAAAAGCAGACTCACCTAATAAAATCAACATTCATTGTATGAGTGTTTGAATCATTCTTTCCCAGGTCAGATTCTATGACTACAGACTTGACGTTCTTATACAGGGTAAGACACAAGGCTAGAGAATACATTCAAATCTCAGGGTATTTGGGCTCACAGAGTTTGTACCTCTAATCCTGTTGCAGGGAATGAACAAAACTCTGTGACACATCTAATAAGGTCCAGGCCCCATGCTAGGTGCTGAGATACAGAAAGAATAGCATGTGACTGTGTCTGCTCTAGCAGAGAGTACTGTCTAACAGGTGAAGCAGACAACATCAGACAGGGATGTCTCCTTCCACTGGGAAGGAGCTAGGGCCCTTGCACTGAGTCAGGCAACATGAGCAGAGCAGATGGGATGGGAAAGATGAGTTCAAGAAATTCAAGATCACGTTCAACCTCTCCAACCTCACTAATATAAGGGAGCATAGAATCCAGATTCGGGACAGCAGGGAGGGCATCCCAGAAGTGACTTCTATGATAAGGCTGCAAGTAGGAGTTACTAAGGCCAGATGTTGGGGGACATTCCAGGCGGAAGGAACGCCATGCTGGAAGGCCTGAAGGTGAAAATATATCAAAGGTTTAGGAATTCAGCGTGAAGGGAGCAAAGATGGAGGGACAAGTATTACGGAGGACAGTAAGATGAGACTGGGGTGGTAAGGAGGAATAACATAAAATAGCCTTTCAAAAGAAAAAGATGTTTCTCTTCAGAGTAAATGGGGATAGCTGTTGGAAGGTGTTAAGCAGGAACACGGAGTGCTTAAATTTGCATCTTAGAAACAGCTCCCTGGCAACACTGAGGACAATGAATTGGTGGAAGGAGTGAGCAAGCTTCAAGAAAGGAGAAGAGCTATGAGGCCCTTGCAGTAAACCAGGTGAAGGATAATGGCGGACTGACTGCCCAGCCTTAGTGGCTCAGGCCTATAATCCCAGCACTCTGGGAGACCAAGCTGGGAAGATCACTTGAGGCCAGGAATTTAGCACCAGCTTGAGCAACATAGTGAGACCCCATCTCTACAAAAAAATTTAAAATGACCTGGGTGTGGTGGTGTGCACCTATAATCCCACCTACTCAGGAGGCTAAAATGACAGGATTGCTTGAGCCCAAGAGTTCAAGGCTGCAGTGAGCTAAGATTAGGACACTATACCCCTCCCTGGGTGAGACAGCAAGACTGTCTCTAAAAAATAAATAAATAAATAAATAAATAATAAATAAAATTAAAAATGATAGCAGACGTAGGGTAAGAAGCTATAAACATGGAGAAAAGTAGATAGACATGGAAAAATATTTGGGAGCTAGAGGCTACAGGAGTTGGTTAATGGATGGATGCCACAGGGTGAGGTAGATGGAGGCCAGAATGACTCAGATTTGGGGCTCAGGCTACTAGGAAAAAGGTAGCACCCCCTCTCCCAGAGTCTGGCAATATGAGCAGAGCAGATAGGATGGGAAAGATGAAGTCAATATCGTGTTCAGCCTCTCCAACCTTACTCATCAATATGCTCATTCCCCAACTCCTTACCTTTTACTGCAGCCTCTGACCAGCTCCTCAGCCTGAATGAATCCAATTCTCCCTACTCCTGAGAAGCCTCTTACTGCTTAGAGAAATGTCCTTCCTTGTCCACATTGACCCTGCTATAAACTTGTGTTTTTTAACCTGAGCTGAGCTCTCAAAACCCAAGTATTGGCTCCTTTTCAACCCCACCTGTCACCAGGGTAGGAGTTTCAAACCTTGTCAGCTTTCCCAGCGTCACCATTTCTTCTAACAGATGTTCTCACCCAGTGGTTCTTGGACCAGCAGCAACAGCATCACCTGGGAACTGGTTAGAAATGAAAATTCTGGGGTCTCACCCAAGTCAAATTCTAGGACTGGGGCTCAACAATTGGTGTCTCACAAGTCCTCATTGAAGAATTACCATTCTCACCTATGGGGCCTGATTTTTTCTCAAGAATTTTCCCTGAGTCCTCCTCCTCTCCCTGCATCCTTAATTTTTTTTTTTTTTAAGACAGTCTTACTCTGTTGCCCAGGCTGGAATGCAGTGGCACGATCTCAGCTCACTGCAACCTCCGCCTCCCGAGTTCAAGTGATTCTCCTGCCTCAGCCACCTGAGTAGCTGGGATTACAAGCACGCACCACCATGTCTGGCTAATTTTTGTATTTTTGGTAGAGACAGGGTTTCGCCATATTGGCCAGGCTGGTCTCAAACTCCTGGCTTCAAGTGATCCACCTGCCTCGACCTCCCAAAGTGCTGGGATTACAGGCATGAGCCATTGCGCCCTGCCTGTATCCTTAATTCTTGAGACCCCCAAGGTCCCGTCCTTGGTTCTCTTCCCATGCAATCTAGTCCACTCCCATGGACTCAAGAACTTCATTTCCAACAGCCAAGTCAACATCTCTACCTGGATTTCCTCAAATCTAAAGCCAAACCAAGTTTTCCTTCTCACACCCCACCACCTAAGCTCATTCCATCTTTTTTGATCTTTAATTTTTGTAGAGACAGGGTCTATGTTGCTCAGGCTGATCTTGAACTCTTGGGCTCAAGTGATCTCCTGCTGTGGACTCCCAAAGTGCTGGGGTTACAGGCATGAGCCACCACGCCCAGTCTCCATCTTTTGTCTTTCTCTTCTGATTTTAGCTAATGGCATCACCTCCAAATCCCAGGCTGGCAATCTCCCAGTCATCTCCGGTCCATTCCCCTCCCCTCTAAGAGTCTCCTAAATCAGCTATTTTCACCTCCCTTTATCACTTCTTGCCATGGCTTTTGTCTTCTATTCCTCTCCATTCTCCAGGCCTTCAGTCTGACACAGTCCTACAGTATTCTATTTCCATCATCTTCTTAAAAAGAAAACAGGGCCAGGCACAGTGGCTCATGACTGTAACCCCAGCACTTTGGGACGCCAAGGCAAGTGAATCACTTGAGCTCAGGAGTTCATGACCAGCCTGGGCAACATGACAAAACTCCATCTCTGCGAAAAATACAAAAAATTAGCCGGGCATGGTGGCGTGCACCTGTAGTCCCAGCTACTCAGGAGACTGAGGTGGGGTCACTGCTTGAGCCCGGGAAGCAGAGGTTGCAGTGAGCTGAGATCATGCCACTGCACTCCAGCCTCTGTGACAAAGCAAAAGAAAAAAGAAAAAGGAATATCCTATTAAACAAAAAAACTGGCAAAACATATAGGAAAGATTATCCTTAATATTTAAATTGGCCATATCCTTAATATTTAAGGATAATACCCTAGTAGCCTTAATATTTAAATTAGGAAGTCTTTAGAAAGGGGCTATCACAGTGAGAACCTGCCTGACATTTAAGTGCTTTGTATACCATATTGCCAGTCCTATCGACAACCCCACATGGAAGTCTTGTTTTCATCTCAAAGATCATAGTACTAAAGGTTCAGCCAAGTGTGACTTGCCTACAGCCACATAGCTAGTAAGTGGAAAAGCTGAGATTTGATCCACGATCCACGTCTGATTCACCTTGCTGCCTTATTTTGTATCACTGCAGTCTTAGATTAATGATGTCTGCTATCAGTAAGTCAAGTTGAGCACCATTTTAAGTATACTCAAGTTCAATGCATTACCATCATCAGGTCAACTGGCCCTGACCCAGAATATAATGCTGTGCTTTGCTATGGGATAATGCAGAAATCTTTCATGTAGTAAATACCTCGGCTAGCTGTCAGCCTGCCTGCCAATCATGATGGCTACTACATTAGGAAGTTTCTTCATCTCCCCAGATTGGTGCTGATGTGGAAGATGTAGAAGAGGGTAAATTGAGGGTAAATTGGGCCTATAAAGAAGTGAAGAAGAACACAAATAGTTCAATTACATATATTTTCTCCTGTCGCTCTGTATGTCTTGATTCTTACAGGCAAACTGATAATGTGTAAAGAGAAAAGAAGAAAAAAACAGGCACACATGTTTTTCTGCCTTACAGAAAGGTACAAATGACCACATGACTCAAGATAAAGAAAGCATCTTTTATGGGTTTATTGGTCCTTTAAGTTAATTGAAGTAAAGAAACTTTAAATTTACAAGCTAATATTTATCAAGCAATACAAATTCTTTTGTTTACCTCAAAATGTAATACTAATTCCATAGTAAACAACAATTTTTTATACACAGATATATGAAAAAAGTGGACAAAAACCTCGTGCCAGCATCAAAAAGTCAACAAAAAAAGACTCTTTCCATTTTACAATCTCTGGTTTCCACAACAAAAAGAAGGGTGACATTCTCTTTAAAGTTTGGTAGCTTCATGAAACAAAGACTTCCATCTGTAAATAAATCACTTGCTCATCAACACACACTCTCAACCACTTTTTTTTTTCACAGCTTTTGTTTTGGCATAATGGCAGCATGGAGAGAAGGTAACATTTACATGGTGGACTTCATCAAAACCTCAGAAGGTTTTTATTTTAAAATTTTCAACGTAAAGAATGACTCTTAAAAATAAGAAATAACAGTCCATAATGTGGACATGTCCAAAGCCAAAGTTTTTAATCTCTTCTTTAACAGTTAAAATTCAAGTTAGAAAGTTTGCTGGCAGTTTATTTCACAGGAATATATCAGATGAACGTCATCTCTGAATGCACTCCTAACTCACAGCGATGAAGGGAACAGGCATACAGAAAACACAATGGACAGGGAATCCACCAGACAGGACCCAAACTTCAGGGGCCAAAAGCGCCGTTAAGAGATGCTGGTTTGTTATTGGATGAAGGCCCAGATGACAGAGCTACTGCTTCATCACACTGACTCACATTTCGGTTTGCAATCCACTTTCCTCTCTCCTCATTTCCACATGGAGGAAAAAAAGTGATTTTCCTTTCCTACTCCCAGTATCATTTCTGACTGAAGTGTTGGTCTAAGACTGTGAACAATCCTGTCCAACAGGGGTGTTGCTGGGTGTCACCTACTAGGACCAGCCTACAGAGAGCCCAGAACCACCTGATGCGGGGGTGCTGCTGCTGACAGAGAATATACAATTCTCCTCACCACTGGTACTAACACTAAAGGCTCTGCTAAAATGGACTAAATTATGTGAGTCAACATCATGTTTTCTGTTTTTGGCATTTCAACCCATGGAGAATTTCTATCTGAAACAAGCTGCTCTGAGGCTTGAAGATACCCCACCCGCCCCAGTATCTTCAAAAGCTGTTCTGCAGAATCAGGAGTAACATTTAATATTGCTGTCATCTATAGAATTCTTTGTTTCTACATGATTTGTCGCTGCCGATACTATATCCTCTAAAATCAATAGTATGCCAAAAGGCACTAATCTTTCACACTTTAAAAAAAAAAAAAAAAAAAAAAAGGTTTTGTGGTCCCTGTGTTTCCTTACATTATCAAAAATACTATTTGGCAAAAGCAGTACTTAGTTTTCCCCTCCCCAAAGCCAACCCTAGTGACGGCCCTCACTTTCTTGCTTGTTTCTTTAGGGGGCCTGAGGACCGACTATGTTAGATCTCCATATTATTGAAGCTGAACAACTGATGACATTTCTAAAACTCTTTCTACCCAGGACTTTTAAAACACTAGTTGAAGAAGAATAAGGCATATTAGTAGGTAAGGACAAATTCTCAAAAAAGTAGAGTTGGGCTTTTAACAGTCTGTGGCATTTTTTTAAATTCTGGATTTGTTGGTTTTCACGTGCTAAATACACAGAATGTTTATATAGGAGACAAATATCTTATTGGTTTGTTATTTTCTTCAAAGCACTTATTTACAGACTATCTATAGTAGTAAAAACTACCTGGAAAACATATTTTTCTGCCACATAGAAAGGGTTAGACAGTCATACTTGGGATGCATCTCAAATTTATGATGAAGAAAGAACAGACTAACCCCCTGCAACAGAGCCCCCACCCCAACCTTTCCAACACAGACAACTTACACACACTCTGATACATGTAACTGTGAGGAGACCAGGCATCCCTCAAACAAAAAGCTGACAATCTACAGGGTGGGTTGGTGAAAAATTGGATTCCTGGTTTATTCACTGAGTTGAAAAAATCACAAGGCAGAAGAGAACAATTCCAACACACCCAATGCAAGCTGTGAGGCTGGCCCAGGAGAGAACATTCTCCTCAAATTTACTGATAAATGCCTCCTGCCATCTGACAGAGAAGACATAAGAAATGAGGGTGTGTCCATCTGCTGCCATCTTGAAGGCTTTTGGAAGTGAGACAGGAAATCCAAACTCTCAACCTAAGTTTGTAAATGAAGGTGGCCAAAGCAGGGTTGCCCCAGCCCTATAATTGGATCACCCAGTTTCCACAGGTCCTTAAAGTAGGTGTCTGGGAAGGTGGAGTCCAGATTGGTGTGGCCTGTCCTGACCACAGGCAGCCCATCTTCTGAGAGGAATCACCCCTCAGTGCAACCAGCAACCCATCTGGCCACACTGGAACCCAGTTCTAACCCACCCCAAGACCCAAGCAGAAGAGGCCAACACAGGCCTTGGAGGTTGCTCTTGACTTCCCTCTTCCTCCTCTCTCACCAGCTCAAGATAGACTGTAAAGAATAACTGTCCCACAGTCCAACAAATGGTGTCAAAACAGAGCCCGATGCCTGTGATTTTAAAGCTAACAATGGCAGGACCAAGTCACACAAACTCTGGATGTTCCTTGGGCTGCCATCCCAAGAGAGAAATTCCACTTGCAGACTGCCACATGGTCATCGTGCCCTCCTTTAAAGCAGAACTTCCTGTCATTTGATCACAAAAGGCAGCCTCACACAAAGTGAGCAGCCGGTGTGCCTTCATTCAACGTCCCCATGTGGAGTGGTAACTGAGAAAACCATTCAAATCAACAACGTCTAGAACACACTCCGGGTGGGGCTGAAATCTGGCATGAAAACAGACTTAGCTTACAGTCACCATGATCTCCAGGTCATGCCGGTTTATTTCAGCTAACGAAAGGTGTCTGGCGAGTTGAAGGAACGACATGGTGAAATATGGAGCCAGTCATCTCCATAATCACACTTTAAGTTGAACAGGAATCATTATAAAACTTCTATTAAAGGATAAAACCCAACGCTAAGCCTGGTTGGGTGGTATGTTCCCTCCCCATTGAGGAGTAGTGGTTCCTTGCTCTGAGCAGAACAGCCTAGAATGTCCGTGTAGATCTACCACATTAGTAAGAAAAAGCAGTGCCCATGCTTGCTACAAATCACAAGGCTCTCTTAAACATCACTTGCATCTCTAAAATCTAACCAGTTCCTAGGACTCCTCTCTTCTGTCTTCCTCTGGATTTTTAACCCAGGCGAATGCAATCTATCACTTCCCAGGCCTGGGGCAGCTGCTAGGGAGGGCCTTGCATTCCACTGCCATGTATTCAAACCTCAAAACCTACGTCTGTCTGCTTGAGGTAAAGTAAAAAATACGAATAATAAATATTTAAGAGAGGAGTGGCGATCTCAGGACCACAATTTTGTGGAGCCAAGAAGGGTGGGGTGATGAAACCTCTACAAGGCAGTCTTTGGCACAGAAGCCTCCGTGTGACACTTCTAGGGAATATCTCCTGTGTGTTTGATCAAAACGAAGAGGCAAATGGTTGGGGCTGCTGGCCCTCAGAGGCCTGGGGGAGCCTGCTTCACCACCTACCATACCCTTCCTTCTGGGCCAGCTCCTCACCTCATGAAGCACCAGCCTGGAGGTTGGGAAGGAATCCTTTCTTCAGAAGGACTATTTCTCCCAGAAAATCTGTAATGTACACTGGACTTCCTGGCTTTGCCATCAATAACATGCCAGGAGGACAGAAAGTTTGCCTTGTTCCAGATCTTTCTGATGTCTCACAGCACAGGGCATCACATGGGGACCAAACAGAGCAAGACCAAATCCCACGGTCCCCGCCTCCCTTCAGAGGCAGCCATCTGCCTCTCACTAGGAGAGGGAGTGACCGTGTGCATCCCACGCCCCTTCCCACATCTCCCAGTGAGGAACCTGATGAATTTTTTTCAAGTGCTGCCTTCTTTCCCAACTAACCATTACACAGGAATGTTTCCGGGCTTTGGCAACTAGCAGACAGTCAGATTTCATTTTCCTGTAACTCCAGTTTTTTCCAAGCATTCATTACACTGCACATAAAGCATACCTTCCCCAAGGCAGAGCTTCCTATGTTCCCAAAGATGAGCATTTGCTGCTGGGCTGGTCTGGCATCTTCTGCCAAATATCAACAGAGGGCTGTCAACTTGCCATTAGACATACACCCTGATTCTCCCAGCACAGTGTCAGGTCAGACCCAGGCGTCCATACCCACGCCAACACGATGGCTTAGAGGTAGAATGAAGCACAGAATCACTCGGGGGTACATGGGTTGTTCTTACCCTTCCACATCAATGAGTCATTTCTAACTATACCAAACCGAAAATTCACATCAAAGGACTTGAGAATGGCACAAATAGGGTTTAACAGTACAGACAAGTACCAATTGATTTAAACATTATCATTTAAACTGCAACATTGTCAAACACAATGAAACAGAACCAAGCTGTCCTATGCTGTCCAGCTGTGGCATCAACAGCACCACAGCCTTGGCCGATGCGAGGATGACCTGCAGTTAAAAGTGGGCTTAAGTGACCTTGACATGCTGCCCGCTGACCAGTATTTCCAGGTGAACTTGCATCTGAAGCAGCATCTTAACACAGCTGTTTCATTAAAAACAAAACAAACAAACGAAAAAAACTACCGCTTATTTGAGGCTCAGATTCGTAGTTTTACAGGGATGAGCCACGGATGAAAGAACACAAACATGACATGTAGCTTCATTTCAGCAGGAAAAAAAAAAAAGGGTTGGAAGCTAGATCCTTGGTGACTGCTTTGTGATCTGAAAAGTAAACCTGGTCATCGTCTGAAATGTAGCCTGGAACCACAGTCAGCAGTCCCCAGGAATCTGGCTGCACACTGAGGAGACTTTAGCTTAGCTGGAAACAAAGGGCTCGCTGTTGTATTTGTCATTTTCAAGACCTCCAGGTACTGAGTTTCCTTCCTGACCAGGAAATGTTAAGGGTTAAAGCACTTTATGTAGAACATTCACACTGCGTTGATAAATTTCGACTGTATCATAACAACACGACATACCAGCCCCCTCACCAAAAGCTTGCCCAGACATTCAGTGGACACAGGAGGAAATATTAAAGTAGGTATTTTTGGTGAGGTAAAGGCAAATTGCACAAAGCTGACGCTGAGTGTGGAGCTTGGTATATGCCCACTGATCTCAACAATGGGGGAGCTACTCTGACTTCAAGACAATACATATTTCCTAACAGGTCTAATCCCTGCTCTGATGACAGTGAACAAGCAAAACACTGTAAGACTTTCACAGAAAAAAGAAAAAAAAAAGCATTTTTTTTTTTTCATTTTACAGAAGAAGTTTCCAATCGATTGCATTCTAGTGTCAGAAACAAGCTTGGGGAGCATTACCCTGAGCTTCCCAAAGGCATCGCAGGAGGACAAGGACGCTAGCTTGCTCACTCTCAAGCATGGACGCACACTGACACTGATTTAAATGTCCCTATGTGAAACAGAAACAGTAAGACTCATCACAAGCAGGCAGCAGGCCACACTCACAGCTACAGGTCATTGTACGTTAAGGACTTGCCAGGGAGGCACCAACGTCTCCTAGGCCAAGACGCGTCAATGCTCACAGAGGCCAATTCCAGAGGCGCCAGGTTTCCGCAGAAAGCAACAGCTGCCTTCTGTTCCTGCCTCCTCCTCATCCTTGAAAAGCAGGCCCCGGGTTCTCTCCCACAACAGACAACTCAGCTGTCCCTAAAGAGGAAATTGTCATGAAATGCCAGAGCGTCAGCTGCAGGTTGTCTTGTCCCTTGGTTTCAAATTTTCGTAGTGCTTCACTGAACAGGTGCCTTCATAACACAGAGGTATGCTGCTCTTGCTGAGAGACGATTCCAGCCTCACAGACTCCACCATGGAATAAATACTAATTGAAAACCACTGTGGGGTGAAAGGTGGGGGAGGGAAAAATACACAAAGGAGAGATGTTTCTGTGGTTGTTTTCCCAGCGCTGCATCTCTGGCACTGCAGGAACATTCCGGTATGGGGTGCCAGGCCCTGTGTAGGTAGAAGAGTCTCCGTCCCAAGAAGGAACTTACTTGGCCTCTTGTTTCTCCTGCAGTAGTGGAATAATCGACTCCCACGCCATGAGGCACTGGAACGACAACACACACACACACACACAGTATCAGCTTTGAGTTTCTGATTTTGGGTCAGCTTCTCAATTCTGCTCGGATCTACCCTTTCACTGTGGATCCCACTGGGTCACCTTTGTCTAACGATGCCTGCATGTATCCTCCATAACTATTACAAACAGGGAGGTAACAAGTGTTTGTTTGGAATGTGTCACCCCATCTTTATGAAAGACAGCAATATCTCTGCAAGGTTTAAATGCATTCATGCTGGTCTGTAAAGCTCATATCCAGTGAATGGAAATGGATTCGATGGAGGAAATTCTTTTCCTTTCAAAAAAGCAGAAAAGAGCCCAAGCAGGAAACCCCTGAAGAGGCCCTAGGACCTCGGCAGGGATGGAGACACTGCTCCAGGTGTGGGTGGCGCTTGTGCAGGATGGAAATCATAGTTGGAGCAGGCCAGCCACCTGCATCGGAGCAGGTGAAAGCCCACTCTTTCTCACCAACCTCAAGTTTGCTTGTTTGGGCCACACCTGAATTTCCCAAAAGGGAACAGGAAGAGGGAAGCCAGTGTTTATTGAGTTTTATTATGTCCAAACATGGTGACATACTTTACATTAGTTATCACCAGTCCTCACAGCTCCTCTATGAAGGAGAATTATTACTTGACACATACACACTGATTTCATGGATGGGGAAGACAAGACTCAGGTTAAATAACTGGCCCAGACACACAGCTTGTCCATAGCAGAGCTCATGATTCCCCCGCTGATGCTCTCTCCACTACACCAACCTCTTTTCATACCAGATCCTTGTGAAAGGCCAAGAACTCAGAACACTCTGGCATTGTCCTCTGAGAGCAGAAATGATTCTCCCTTTGGAAAGTCTCTTGCATAAAGAGGGCAGGTGAATCACATAAGGCTTTTAAGTAGCAGCCCAGGGTTGAAGGAGGACTTTGTACTGAGTCATTTAGGAAGGAGTTCTGAGGAGGTGGGAGGAGTTTTGGGGAAGTGGAGAGGGGTTCTGAGAAGGCAGGAGGGGTTTGGGGGAGGTGGGGAGAGGTTCTGAAGAGGTGGGGAGGAGTTCTGAGGGGATAGGAGAGGTTGTGAGGCGCAGGAGTTCTGAAGAGGTGGGAGGAATTGTGAGAAGGTAAAAGGAGTTCTGAGGAGCGGGCAGGAGGAGTTCTGAGGAGGGAAGAGGAATCCTGAGGAGGCAGGAGGAATTCTGAGGAGGTGGGAGGAGTTCTGAGGAAGGAGGAGTTGTTCTGAGGAGGGAGGAGGAATACTGAGGTAGGAGGAGTTCTGAGGGGGGAGGAGGAATTCTGAGGAGGTGGGAGGAGTTCTGAGGAGGGAGGAGGAATCTGAGGAGGCAGGAGAAATTCTGAGGTGAGAGGAGTTCTGAGGAGGGAGGAGGAGTTCTGAGGAGCGGGGAGGAGTTCTGAGGAAGGAGGAGGAATTCTGAGGAGGTAGGAGGAGTTTGGAGGAGGAGGGAGGAGGAATTCTGAGGAGGTGGGAGGAGTTCTGAGGAGAGAGGAGGAATCCTGAGGAGAGAGGAGGAATCCTGAGGAGGTAGCAGGAGTTCTGAGGAGGTGGGAGAATTCTGAAGAGGTGGGAGGAATTCTGAGGAGGTGGGAGGAGTTCTGAGGAGGTGAAAGGAGTTCTGAGGAGGGAGGAGGAATTCTGAAGAGGTGGGAGGAGTTCTGAGGAAGAAGGAAGAATGCTGAGGAGGTGGGAGTTCTGAGGAGTGAGAAGGAATTCTGAGGAGTGGGGAGGAGTTCTGAGGAGGTGAAAGGAGTTCTGAGGAGGGAGGAGGAATTCTGAAGAGGTGGCAGGAGTTCTGAGGAAGAAGGAAGAATGCTGAGGAGGTGGGAGTTCTGAGGAGTGAGAAGGAATTCTGAGGAGTGGGGAGGAATTCTGAGGGGGGGAGGAGGAATCCTGAGGTAGGAGGAGTTCTGAGAAGGGAGGAGGAATCCTAAGGTGGGAGAAGTTCTGAGGAGGGAGGAGGAATCCTAAGGTGGGAGAAGTTCTGAGGAGGGGGGAGGAGTTTTGAGGAGGTGGGAGGAATTCTGAGGAGGTGGGAGGAGTTCTGAGGAGGTGGGAGGAGTTCTGAGGAGGGAGGAGGAATTCTGAGGTGGGAGGAGTTCTGAGGAGGCAGAAGGAATTCTGAGAAGGTGAGAGGAGTTCTGAGGAGGGAGGAGGAGTTCTGATAAGGGGGAGGAGTTCTGAGGAGGTGGGACGAATTTTGAGGAGGTGGGAGGAATTCTGAGGAGATGGAAGGAATTCTGAGGAGGTGGCATAAGTTCTGAGGAGGGAGGAGGAGACAGGCATCCTAGGTCAAGCCAGAAAGAGGAGTGGTGAAATTGCTCCCTGATTCCTCCTTGGTGACTCTGAGGTTAGAGAGGAAGCTAAACTCAGAAGCCCACCTTATATACAGAAGATGGTCTGGGGTCTGTGGCATTCCAGGTCCTGCTCTCTCCCTAGGCCATCACTTCCGATCTGCAATGGACTTTGTATGTCAGCCATGAGAAACCAAGGCCATACCAGTTTTCTATTTGGTCCTCAAATGTACCAAACTCTTTCCTATCCCAGGGACCTTGCGTATGTTGTCTTCTTTACCTGGAATATATGTTCTCCAAGCCTCTGTCTCTGAGACTTGGATGAAATGTTATTTCCTCAGACTGGCCTTTCCTGCCCACTCCACCCGCCCCTCCCACCCTTAGTCTGCATTATGCCCCCTGGTATTTTCTCCCCCAGTTTCCCGTTCTTTCCCTTATCTCACTCTGAAGCTGTGGGCTCCTCTGATGAACACATACCCTCCCCACAGGGCAGGAATCCTGCTGTTTATCAATTTGGTACACATTGCTCCTTGCACACAGCAAGTGCACAAAAAGCATTTGTTAAATATGTATAGAAGCAGTACCAGGCCACAAGACGGTGGCCCTGCCTGTGATATAGTGGGAAGACAGATAAACATGTACTTAAGACCAGGGTTGGGTCCTCCCGGGACCAGGACTTTAGGAATGCTGGGATTAATTACCAAGGGGAGCGATGGAGACATTTGACATAGTTGGTTTTGTAGTAGCGGGAAGGCCGCTGAACAGCGGAGGGAAGGTGTGGGAGTTACGGAAAAAAGGAACTCTGGGTAACAGAATGCACTACTACACTCCAACCTGGGTAACAGAGTTTGTGACCCTGTCACAATATATATATACACACACACATACACACATAAACATATACACACACACATATGTATGTATGTATAGCGCGATATAGGGTCAAAAACTGTTACCCAGGTTGGAGTGCCGTAGTGCACAATCATGGCTCACTGTAGCCTTGAACTCCTGGCTCAAGCCATCCTCCCACCACAGCCTCTGGAGTAGCTGGAACTACAGGCATACGCCACCATGCCTGGCTCATTTTGTATCTTTTGTAGAGACAGAGTCCCACTACACTGCCTAGGCTGGTCTTGAACTCCTGGGCTCAAGTGATCCTCTCACCTCGGACTCTCAAAATGCTGGGATTACAGGCGTGAGCCACTGCACCTGGCCTCGCATTGGTTTGCTGGATATATGAATCAAGCAAACCTTGACTGAGGGGACTGGACTGTAGCCTGATAAATCTCCATGTGTGTGTAGTGTGGCGTGTGTGGGGGTTGTGTGTGGGGTGTGTGTGGGGGTGTGTGTGGGGTGTGTGTGGTGTGTGGGTGTGGTGTGTGGGTGTGGGGTGTATGTGTGGGGTGTGTGTGTATGTGGGGTGTATGTGTGGGGGGTGTGTGGGATGTGTGTGGGGGTGTGTGTGTGGTGTGTGTGGGGTATATGTGTGTGTGGTGTGTATGTGTGGGGGTGTGTTTGTGGGGTGTGATATGTGGGGGGGGTGTGTGTGTGTGTGCGGTGCTTAACCTGGGGTCCACACGTCAAGGGGATCCATGAGTAAAACTTTTTAATAGAATTGCTTTCCTTTGTAATCCTATATCCCTTTATTTTAGGTATTTAAAATCAACATTTTGAAGTCCATTTAAAAAACAAGTGAACAGTATTTTGATGAGGGATCTATAGGCTTCACCAGATGACCAAAGGGGTTCACTGCACAATCAAAGTGAAGGGCCCCTGTGTACAGAACCCCAACACAGAGTAAAATAACCCCAAAGCCTCCATTCGGTGGCAGCATGCCTGTGCTGAAAGGCTGTCTGGCTCTGGGAAGCAACCAGCGCAGGCCCAGAGAGCACGGAAGACCAGTGGGCTGCTTCCCCAGCCGCATGTGCAAGGGAAACCCCTGTGAGCACCCCCTCTGCTGCCAAACCCAGCACTGCAGCCACACGGCCGGGCAAGGGCATGAGGCAGGAGCCAAGACTAAGCAGCTAAAATAAGGGAAGGAGACGAGACTAGCAGAATTCCCAGCTTCTGGATTTCTGGTGGGCCCATGTGAAAGGCTCCGGCCATTAGAAACCAGTCTTGTTGGGCACACTCATTACCTTCTCATAATACTGGATGTTCTTGTCAGCCATCCCCATGAGTAGCTGCCGGAAGTCCTGCCTCTTGTTGTTCTGCCACCTCTCCATGTCAGCTTTCAGGTCAGCATTGAAACACTCCATCCGATCTTGACATTTCTCAACGTCCGCTGGCACCTGGAAAAGGGAGGCACACATGGGTGCCCCGCACACAGAACTAGCATCTCTTGCCTTGAGCTCCTCTGAGCACACATTTGTCAAAGGCTAAAGCCCTACATTAAAATGCCATCAACATGCTCTGTCCTCTGGAGGCATTTATTTGGAAGCAAAGACTTGGGTTTTCAGGTCTAAGGAGGAATTCTGAAAAGGGGCTTTCCTAACCTGAATCTTCAAACCCATCCAAACACAACAGAGACTCGTGGGGGACACCCCCATTTACACACAGGAAGAAGAAACACTGCAAGTCAGAGTCATATGTCTTTGGTTCCTTTTAGGATTTACTCATCCACACTTGAAAGTGTGTGCAGACTTTGCAAATACACAGCAGTATTTGCATTGCCCTGTTATTTTCCTGTGTCCCATATTAGAACTAGAAAAGAGGTAGGTTTTCCCAGATCACATGAACTATTCCATTGCTGTGACACTTAATGACGCCTTTCCTCATTAATCAGAGAATTGCAATAAGACAACCACTGGCCAGCTGCCTCCTCTGAACCCCACATTATAAATAAACTGGAGGCTTGTTTATGCTTTTCCCAATAGCAGATATTTCAAAATGGAGAGTTAGAGAAGTCTGAGAAAATAGGAGGAAAGTTACTTATGCATGTCAAAAAAAAAAATATGAAATTCAGGCTGGGTGCGGTGGCTCATGCCTGTAATCCCAGAACTTTTGGGAGGCCAAGGTGGGCGGATCACGAGGTCAGGAGATCAAGACCATCCTGGCTAACACAGTGAAACCCTGTCTCTACTGAAAAATACAAAAAAATTAGCCGGGCATGGTGGCGGGCACTGTAGTCCCAGCTACTCAGGAGGCTGAGGCAGGAGAATGGCGTGAACCCGGGAGGCAGAGTTTGCAGTGAGCCGAGATCGCGCCACTGCACTCCAGCCTGGGCAATAGAGCGAGACTCCATCTCAAAAAAAAAAAAAAAAAATCTGAAATTCAAAGAAGAAATATACAGCAGGCTATTTCAAGTTTTTCTTAAAGAGGTTTACAAAACTTTCTCAAAAGGGAACTATGTCACTTGGAATTTCACAACTTTCACTTTGCTTTGGTGAGTTTCACCCATCCTGTGCAGCTGCAGTGGGCCTTGCGGCTGCAGCACTTCCGAAAGCTGGCTTCTCTCTCCTAACTCAAGTACCCCACTGGGCCCTAATGGTGGCCAGGGAGCCAACATGCCCAAAGCTAGGTCAAACCCCCAATCTGCCAAATGTATCCCAACCACAAGTGAGGTCTTCCTTGTATGCTCGGTGCGCTGGGGCCCATGAACCAAACTGTCTCCAAGCCATGGCTCACCACTGGGAGTCCATTTCCACCGATCGAGGAGGTTTATACCCAGGCCTCATGGGCAAGGAGCAGACCCAGAATGATGCCAATGAGAAAGACAGGCCTGAGGGAGCTGGACACCTTCAGGGTACTCAGCCATCTTCTCCACAGACCACGTGGAGATGGCTGTAGAACACAGGAGCCGGGGAAGAGACAGCCAAGGCAAGCGAATTCGAATGTGCCTGACAGGGGAACTAGACATGGGTGAAACCAGGATAAGCTGGAGAGAAAGAGGTAACTGACACTTTAAGAAATTAAAAAGCAAGGAATTTTTCTGTTAAGACGGGGAAAGAGGCCTTCTTCAAAGTACGTAAGCTTCTGGAAGAAGGAAAAAAAGTACTGGGCTAGGTGCAGTGGTTCATGCCTTCCAGCACTTTGGGAGGCCAAGGCAGAAGATCGCTGGAGGTCAGGAATTTGAGACCAGCCTGGGAAACATAGCAAGAAGCCCATCTCTACCATAAGTAGGATGTGGTGGTGGTGCTGTGTTGTCCAGGCTGGTCTCGAACTCCTGGCCTCCAGCAATCCTCCCACCTCAGTCTCCCAAAATACTGGAATTACAGGTGTGAGCCACCGTACCAGGTCAGAGACTGAGTTTTTCTTCTGATGTCATGATTTAAGTCTCTTCTGCCTCCTCCCAAGACCACCCATTACTATTGGTCACCTCAGGAAAAAGGGAAATCAAAACCAGAGTATCCCGGTCTTGCCTCTCCAGAGTCACTGCAGGAATCAGCCTCAATGGAAAGATGCCCAGTGAGCCAGCGTCTCTGGCTGGCTTCACCTCCCACAGGCACAGGCCAGTTCCCTTACCTGTCTCCTGGCCACTGTTCATATTTGCATCAGGGTGAGGGTGCTTATCAGCAACTTCCTATTTGCTTAATGAAACTTCTGCTGTGGGAAGAAAATGGAAAGGCCTGGAAAGAACCTCACTGGGACACGTGGAGAAGAGGCCAGCTGGGGTCTCTGAATCAGAGGACTTTTTACAGAGGAAAGATTCCCAGGTTTAAAGATTCCCAGGTCTGTTCTGGAGATAGGAACTCTGACTGACCCACAAAAATTAGGGTCTAAACCACGGTTGTGGGTTTTATGACTGCCTGAGCCTCGGTCTGGGAAATATTTGGCTTCTCAGTTTCACAACACATTCTGTGCTTGGCACTGAGGAACACAAAAGTGCTTGGGTCCTCGACAGGCAAATCCTGTCTCCCATCACCTACAGTCTAGTTGGGAAGAAACAGGAACATGCCTAGACACTGAGGTGAGATGTTGCAAGTGTTGTCGCTTCCCCTGGAGCCCCCGTCATAAGCATCCTGAGGAGGATGGAGAGGGAGGCCAACCTGGGAAGATCGGGCCTCATGCAGCAAACGGCACTGAGGCGGCTCCTTAAAGATGACAGATGTGAGATGTGTGACCACTCAGAAGGCACTCCAGACTGGCAGTACATGCAAGGGACAGCGGAGAGAAGACACCGGGACCCACTGCAGGTATCATGCACAGGCCGCAGGGCCCACAGCAGCATGGAGAGGGAACTGCAGGTCGCAGATTGGCGGAGGGTGGCAGGGAATGAAGAGGCTGGGGCTCGTCCCAAAGGCCTGGTTTCCTGAGGCCCAGTTAACTCATGCCCACTTCCAGAGAACAGAAAAAGCCCCACGCTTCCTCCGGCTGCAGTGGACAGCTCTAGAATCAAACTTCCAGAGCTTAGCTCGCACGCCCCGCCTGCCACTTACCAGGTGTGTGGCCTGGGACCTGGCCTCAACTTCTCTGTCTGGCTAATAATATCCTCTGCCTCACAAGGTCGTCATGAGGTCAAACAGGCTAATAAGTGTTAAGCGCTTTATGGAGTCCTAATTAGGAAGGGGGAGTTGGGCTGGCAGGACCAAGGGAAAGCAAAAAGAGAAGGCAGATTAAGGTATACTTCTGCCTTTCTTCGTGGTCCAGGACACATATCCTGCACAGATATTAATGACACAATCTTCCTGCACCCAGCTATCACTAGACTCGCAATTAATAGAAAAATGCAAGTTTGCTCATTCAACCTTGGAGTTACCAGCACTGCACAAAGCCCCCTTCAGTACACAGCACAAGCACCATTCTATGAAATCCCCAGCAAGCCTTTGTTTCCTGGCAGTCAGCTCCCTTCTTGTTGATCTGCTTGCACTCTTGCAATGTATTTTTCTACTTTCTCTAATAAATCTGTTTTTCTTTACCTACAACTGTCTTGGTAAATTCTTCTTATGCCCGCAACACTGGTTCCAGATAGTCACTGCACACCTGTGACACACTTGTGCCTGGCATATAGTAAGTGCTCAATAAACATTTGTTAGCTTCTATCAGTATTATCAATATTATAATGTGCTGTTGACAAAAGATAATCTATCCTTTGCATTGCTCCTCAAGCTTTATTTCATATGTTATGAAAAAGGTTTTCATCTTCCAAATACAAACTATATTATTATATGTTATGCCAAACATTATGCCACCCTTTGCCAATGCTACCCCACCCTGAGATTTCATTAGACACCAGAGATGAATCATCTCCAAACTATATATTAGCATGAGATTGCACTGGGCACCCTGGAACCGGGGTGGTGGCTCTAACACCAGAAGGGAGAGGATGGAGTAAACCAACCTGGTGGAGACAAGACTGACAGATTTGGCAACTGGCTGCCCATGAAAAATAAAATGCAGGGAGTCAGAGAGAAGCCTGAAGTTTCTAGTCTGGATGACTACGGTGGCACTAGTGCCACCAAAGGCTCAGAATGAAGGACAGGTCCACAGCTCAGAGAAAGGAGGAAGTTGCAGCCAGGGGAAAAGTGATGCCTCCCTCCACAAAGCAGGGTGAGATAACAAGAAAATAAAACATAGCTCTTTTATAAAGGCTTATGGAAAAGAATACACAACCAAATTTAAAAATGAGCAAAGGACTTCAACATATTTCCAAAGAAGATACACAGTCGGCTGGGCACAGTGGCTCACACCTATAATCCCAGCACTTTGGGAGGCTGAAGCAGGCAGATCACAAAGTCAAGAGATCGAGACCATCCTGGCCAATATGGTGAAATCTTGTCTCTACTAAAAATACAATAAAATTAGCTGGACGTGGTGGTGTGTGCCTGTAGTCCCAACTACTTAGGAGGCTGAGGCAGGATAATTGCTTGATTCAGGGAGGCGGAGGTTGCAGTGAGCCAAGATTGTGCCACTGCACTCCAGACTGGCAACAGAGCGAGACTCTATCTCAAAAAAATAAAAATAAAGAAGATAAACAGTCAAGAAGGACATGAAAATATGCTCAACATCATAATCACTAGTGAAATGCTAATCAAAGCCACAATGAGATAGCATCTCACACTCATCAGGATGGCTACTATCAAAAAAAAAAAAACCAAAACAGAAAATAGGCCAGGTGCAGCAGCTCACACCTGTAATCCCAGCACTTTGGGAGGCCAAGGTGAGCAGATCACCTGAGGTCAGGAGTTTGAGACCAGCCTGGCAGGTCTCTGGGAGGGAGAGATTACAGTCAGCCAAGATCATGCCACTGCACTCTAGCTTGGGTGACAGAGCAAGACTCTGTCTCAAAAAAATACGAGCAAATGAATGTTGGTAAGAACATGGGGAAACTAGAACCCTTGTATATAGTTGGTGGATTATAAAACAGTATAGCTGCTATGCAAAACAGTTTAAAATTTTAAATAGAACTACCATATGATCCTGCTGGATTCCACTTCTGACTATATATCCAAAGAAATTGAAAGCAGGGTCTCAGAGACATTTGTACACACGTTTATAGCAGCATTATTCATGGTAGCCCAAAGATGAAAGCAACACAGATGTCCACTGATGAATGGATAAACAAAATGTGGTATGTATATGTATGAGTATGTGTGTGTGTGTGTGTGTGTGTGTGTGTCTGTGTCTGTGTCCCATATATATGGGATATTATTCAGCCTCAAAAACGAAGGAAATTCTACCATGTTACAACATGGATAAACGAAGGACATTACGCTGAGTGAAATAAGCCAGTCACAGGACAAATACTATATTATTCAAGATACGAGGTATCTAGAACGGTCAAAGTCATAGAGACATAAAGTAGAACAGGGGTTTCCAGGGGCTGGCAGGACAGGGAATGGAGAGTTGTTTAATGAGTCAGTTTCAGTTCTGCAAGATGAAAAGAGTTCCAGATATCGATTGCACAACAACGTAAATGTGCTTGACATGACTAAGCTGTACACTTTTAAATGGTTAAGATGGCAAATTTTATATTCTGTGTATTTTACCACAATATAATCTTTTTTAAATATATGGAAAAGTGGGGCTGAGGGAGGCAGGGCCCAAGGTTTGAACTCACAGAGAAGCCAGCACGTATAGGGTTAATAAAGGACTCAGCAAAAGTCACTCGGAAAGGCAGGCACAGGAGGAGGAGGTGGTGAATCAGAGAGAACAGAGCTAGAGAAGCCCGGGGTGGTAGGAGTTAGAAGAGCATGGAGGGATTAAACATAAGAAAATAAGAGGAACTGGGGTGTGCCGTCTGTGACCAGCTTGTGAAGTTCCCCAACGTGAAGAAGGGGAGTGCTGGCAACTCACACTCAGGCTCAGGCGTGTATTCTTCTCACCTTTGATTCTTTTTGGATAGTGTCCTTGCAACAATCAATTCACTGACCAGTAACACTAAGCATTCTTTTTATTTTTTAAAATTTTATTCATTTTTGAGACAGGTCTTGCTCTGTCACTCAGGCTGGAGTGCAGTGGCACAATCACAGCTCATTATAGCCTCAATCTCCCAAGCTCAAGCAATCCTTCTGCCCCAGCCTCCAGAGTGGCTGTAACTACAAATGCACACCATCGCACCCAGCTATTATTTTTATTTGGAGTAGAACAAGGTCTTGCTACTTTGCCCAGGCTGGTCTCGAACTCCTGAGCTCAAGTGATCTCCCGTCTTGGCCTCCCAGAGTGCTGAGATAATAACAGGTGTGGGCCACCACCGTCAGCATTTCCTCTCATCTCAATGTTTTAATTTTTGTGACTGAGGTATTGTTACGGTTGTGCTACCATGCGTCTGAAAGATGTTGAGATGGCATAGCACTGCTAACGGTTGGGTGTTGCTTATCATGACACCAAGGAAAAATATCACCAGATAAGACATCAAAAGACAAAAACTTATATAAAGGGGACAAAATTGCATTTTTCACATTGGTTCCCAATCTCTCATAATTTCCATTACAGAATACAGGTTGTTAGTGCAATGACAGAAGAGTCACGTAGATGGAACTGTGCATTTCTGTGTGCTAGGGAAATGGGATAGTAACTTAAATTCACCAACATTCATTTAAAAATGTATTACTCAGTGAGCCAAGATCGAGCCACTGCACTCCAGCCTGGCAACAGAGCAAGATTACGTCTCCAAAAAAAAAAAAAAAAAAAAAAGCATTACTGAGCTCCTTCCATGTGCCATGCATTTCCAGGCCCTAGAACAGAAATCTCAACCTAAGTCTCCTTGGAGCTGGGTTGGAGATGTCACATTATCTGCTCTCATGATGACCGTAGGTTAGGAAAACCTCCAAACTACACAAGACAGATATAATCCCAAAGCGTTGGGGAGAGGGGAACTTGTGGCCACTGTGGGACAGGTTCCAGGACCAATGACAGCCACAGGCTGCTGGGTGAGCAGGGGACAGGGCTCTCTAACCGGCAATGTGTGAGTGGCAGCGAGATTGGTCCCCTGCCCTCTGGGAAGCCAAAGCCCCCAGGCTGGTCATCTCCAGCTTCCAGTAACGCGTTTCCATTGTCTATTTGAGCTATAAGGTGAAAACAGGTAAGAATACACTAAGACAGGGTCCAGTTTGAAAAGCAGCCATGGAATTGGGCAAAGAGAAAGTCACCGGCTCTCTGAATGAAGGCTTTCTTTAATAATAGATAAAAACAAGCTTCAGAGGATGGCCAGTGGGGAGTGAGGGAGGGAGAGGTGAGGGCATGAGATGAGGAGCAGAGAGGCTGACAGCAAGAGAGCCACGAGCTCCCCTGCACGATGACACGAGAGTGAAGCCCCAGGGAAGGCCACACGCACTCTGTACCTGCCTCGGGAAAGGCAGGGCGCCCCCTCAGGGAGCACAGCTGCTGGGGTCCGTGCCCTGGGGAAAGGCGTCAGCTTTGGTGCCAGTTGCACCCGGGCCCCATACCGGCTCCGCCATTTGTAAACTTTGGCACTTAAGTTCCACGCTTCCCCTGACCCCGGGCCCCCATCAATCACATGGGAACCGCCGCACTGGCAGAGGATGGCTGCGGTGGGACATAAGTCAGCTGAGGGGTTGGGGGAGTTCCGCCTGCTCAGGCTGGAGGCACCTGGTCTTCTGCCCCACGCTGAGGGTCCTCACTTGCCAGAAGGTCTGGAAACGACAGACACCAGGCCCCACTCTCTGGTCTGCGGAAGCTCTGTATGTAGAAGTCTCCCTGCTACCAGTTTACAATTGGCATTCTCACTTCGCTACCTGTCACGTCCTTCCCATTCCAGAACATTCACCATCCTGGTGGTTCTAAGAGCTGTCCAAGGTCTACAGCCTTCAATATGTTTGTCCAGAGAGCCCAATTTCCACTTTCCCTCTGCTCTTCTCTCAACCAGAGGAACACCTCTGTGCACCTTTCCACTCCCAGTCACCTCTACACGACACACCCACTCTTCCCACACCAATGTTCCACTCCCCTCCATGCCCATGCCCCCCAAAACACCACACCCGCCCCCCACACACATGCCCACCATGCGACCTCCCTACACATCACGCGCCCTCCCTACACGCCACACTCACCCTCCCTACACGCCACACACCCCCTCCCTACATGCCATGCGCCCTCCCCACACACACACCATGTGCCCGCCCCACACACACACCACGCACCCGCCCCCCTCCACACTGACACCCCAGGTCCCCTCCACACGGCCCATCTCTCCTCACCTGCACTCCAACACCACCCACTTAACCTTCTTCAGCTGGCACTGCACCCAGGATGAGGCACCTGTGAGTCAGGGCCTAAAACAGCACCCTGCTTTTTTTTTTTTTACCTTTTGAAGATAACTAGGAATTCTGTGACGCCTTCTCCCTGGCATCCCTTCTTTGTTCTTTTTGGAGCTAGTTATACCGACTGTATTAGCACTGAAGAGTCCAACATGGAAGACAGGAAAAGGCAAAAGCTCCCTCTCCGTTACCCTCACTGTCATTCGAGGGTGCAGATGCTCCCAGTCCCGTTCTAAATGCAATTCTTCAGCTTCTCCTCGTCTTCTGTGAGAGCTCTGATGCCTCCTACCTTCCACGGTGGGTTAGATTCTAAGGTGTACACCAGGTTGTGGCCCAACAGGTCCAGCAGAAGGCAGCCAGCCCCTACTAAGTAAGTGCGTTGCTTCTCCAACCTCACAATTAACATGGAGAAGGCCAAATCTCCAAAGCTCCATCTGCCTGGGAATCACTACCTCAGTGTCTGCTAAGCTTTCTCCAGCCTTAGCCCAACCACAAAGCAAAACTTTGCATTCTCAGACACCACCATTCTTCCCCAGCTCCAGAGGCCTCCGCACCCTCTGCCCTTAGCACGCGCTCCTCCAGCCCAAGACACTCTAGGACTCCCCTAAGAGGATCACCCCACTTTGAAATTTACAGGGAAGGTCGTGGAGACAGGTGAGGCCACTTCCTTCCCCTGCGTTACAAAAAAGTGATCAGATTTTGATGCCACTCCATGACTCCACAGAAATCAACTTTGTTATCTGGAGCAAGTTTTTCGGGTTTCGGTTTCACCTAACAATGAGGTAACCCCCAGACTCCCTCGGATCTTCTGCTGGCCATGCCCATACCAGGGGCCCTCTCCTCCCCAGCACTCCTGCGAAAGTCCCCTGAGCTACCTTGCTCCCACCATCAGTTCCCAACAGACCTGGCCGAAGCCCTGGGATAGAATCAGCCCTAACCCACTTGCGAATTCCCTGGCTTTTTTAAAAAAAAATCTCATCAACAGCAGCTCTGGCTTCATGAACTCACAAACCCATCAGGCAAAGCACAGCAAAAACCTTAAGTTGCTCATTTCCTCGGCATCCACCAAACCTCCTGATGGGCTGTCGGGGAGGACAGGTGTGTGGAGGGGTAGGGAGGCAGGAGAAGCTTGAGGACACAGGAAACAATGTCTAAAACATTGTGGTCAGAAAAGGGACTTCTTAAAATATGTGACAGCAAACCCAGAAAACAAAGTTCTCCAGCTACATTCCTACTGCAGCCAGTGTGGACATGGGAGGCTCCTCCAAGGGAGCGTCTGTCACGACGTCAGACACTACGCCAAGCACCTTACGGCATCACGACAATCACGTGTGTGAGGCAATGGAGGCCCGCAAAGGCTGAGGAGCAGATCTGGGCAAGCTGGGGCACAGCTGGGCTTTGAACCCAGGGCCCTCCGATTCTAAATCCTGTGCTTGAACCGTGCCGGACTGGGACAGGCTGCCAACTGCACCCTCCTCTGCCCACCAAGGCAGCTGCTGCCCCAGACCCAAAGGTGGCAAAGGATTTCTGCTGCCGCCACTGCTACTTTACACTCACTGGCACACCACCCTGACAGTCCATTTTGTCTTTAAAAATAACAATTGCTAAATAAGTAGCAAAGTGAATGTGGCACGGTTCAACATCCCACCAGGAAGACAGAAGGTGAAGACAGCCTGGCCACAGTGTGCTAGGAGAACGCAGCTGTGTGTTCAGGACTGACTAGTCATTTTCACTGACGGGGAGGAATCCCTCGGCCTCTGGTAGAATTCCTGTGGCCAAGAGGATGAGCCATGTGGGTAAGTGGAGTCCAGGAAGGCGGAGAATGGCAGCAGCCAAAGATTTCCACAGCGCAGGGAGTTGACAGGAATCACCCAGACCCACAGGAATGTAAGGCCGGGAGCCCTGGCAGGCAGCTGTGGGGTATGAGGGCGCCAAAACCAGTGTCTCACTCTGCTCAAGACTGCTCCAAGCCTGGCGTGTGCTTCCAGCAGCCAGCAGCCAGCAAGCCAGGCGTGCTTAAGACTTAACTCGGCCTATTATTCCGAACCTTCAGCTCCTGGCTTTGGAAACGAATGTGTCCTGTATAGGGCTGAACATATTAAATAACAGTATCAGCCTCTGAGAAAGCTTGTATTCAGTGCTGAGCTTGTACAGATGCTATTTACAGAACCACACACATGATGTCTTTAAGATGCAGAATCCTCGGTTTCCAAACTAGGCCAGTGGCAGAACTTGTTGGTTCTCCTTCCCTCCCTAGCCAGGAAAAGTGACTTCTATTTTTCCTTAAATATTTAACTGACACATAAAAGTATATACACTCCAGGCATATGACGTGATGATTTGATACATGTACACACTGTGTAGTGATGATCACAATCAAATTAATGAACACATCCATCACCATCCACACTGTGCATGGAATACCCAGGATTTTGCTCACCTTATAACTGAAAGTTTGTACCTTTTGACCATGATTTCCCCCATCCTGAGTCCTGGCAACCACCGTTCTATTCTCTGTTTCTATGACTTCAACTTTGTTAGATTTCACATATAAGTGAGATCATGCAGTTATCTGTTTTTCTGTGAATGACTTACATCTTTACATTTGCCGGCTAAATGCAAACTTTTAAAACATATTCAAACAAATCATTCTATGTCATCCCTTTAAATCCCTTCGTTGAAAGGAAACTTTTAAAATATACACAAATAAATCATCCTAAGTCATTCCTTTAAATGAGACCGAGACATGGCTCAGCAGATGTTCCAGAATATCACAGGCCAGTTCAGGACTCGTCAGTGGAGCAGGCCACAGGCAGGCAGAGGGCAGTTGTGAGCACATGGCTGCATTTCTGCTGTCACCTCCCTTATGACAGACAAACAGGATGCAAGAAGGAGAACAGCTGTGGCAGGAGGAACCAGAGGGAGGGTGCCAGCTGCATACGCTGGGCCAGTGACCACAGTTCCAATCCTCATCATTGCCTTTCTGTAGATATATGCAGCCTTTACGCTCTGGTGTAGATCACTACCGGTGATGCTGGAATCAACACAACAAACATGCACAGGATGGAGAGCCACTCGGCATCAAAGAGGCTGGGCAATTTGTCCAGCTCCTTTGTGCCTCATTTCCTCACCCATGAAACGGGGAAAGAACAATGCCTTCCCTCTGGGCCTCAGATGACCACTGCAGTGATCCTGTGATGCAATTAACATTAAAGACACTACACAAAGCCAAGGTTTATCATTTCTGAGGTGTGAGTTTCAAATTCCAAAGCTGGTTCCTTTCCAGGTATGTCTTGGCATGGCAGCCGCAGCAGGAACCACGGCAAAAGAGGAAAACCCCGCAGCTCTGATGTCAAACCATTTCCCTGAAATGCGGGTCCTTGCTATTATCTTACTAACGTTCTCCACCCTCACCCCCCGCTTTGAAAACAAATACACCTTCCACTTACGAACCAAAAAGAGGTAGAGTGACGGAATGGTAGGTGGCAAGATTCTAAAGTCAAACTGCAGGGTGCCATCCTAGCTCTACCAGCGCTAGCTGTGTGACATTGGGCCTTGGTGTGCTCACCTCTCAAATGGGGATAATAAAGGTACCTAAACCTCATGGTTGTGGTATGGAATCAATGAGATTTTACACATACATGCACATACACACACACACAGTTGTCGCCTCGCTATCTGGTGGGGTGGGGTGGGGATTGGTTCCAGGACTTCTGAGATATCAAAATCTGTGAATGTTCAACAACAGCCCCTTATATAAAATCATGTAGTGTTTGCATATAACCAATGCACAGCTTCCTGTATACTTTAAATCATCTCTAGATTACTTATAATACCTAATACAACATAAATACCTTATACATCATTGTTATACAGGTTGGGCATCCCCAGTCTGAAAACCCAAAATGCCCCAAAATCCAAAACCTTTTTTTTCTTAAGATGGGGTCTCTCTACACTGCCCAGGCTGGGGTGCAATGGCCATTCACAGGCGCAATCATAATACACTACAGCCTCTAACTCCTGGCCTCAAGGGATCCTCCCACCTCAACCTTCCCAGTAAGAGGAAATACTGACCTGCACCACTGTGCCTGGTTCAAAATCTGAAACTTTTTGAGGGTCAACATGGTAGAGGTGGGCAACTCCACATCTGACCTCATGTGATGGGTTGCAGTCAAAACTTTGTTTCATGCACAAAATTATTTAAAATATTCTATAAAAGTACCTTTAGGCTATGTGTATAAGGTATATAAGAAACAGAAATAAATCTCATGTTTAGACTTTGGTCCTGCCCCTAAAATAGCTCATTATGTATACACAAATATCCCAAAATCTGAAATGTTTCTAATTTTAAGCATTTGGGATAAGAGACAGGCAACCCGTACTGCATTAGTTTTTTTTCCTTGTGTTATTTTCTACTGTTGTTATTATTATTTTTTATTTTTATTTTCCCCCAATACTCTCAATCTGCAATTGGCTGAATCTGCAGATGTGGAACCCACGGATCTGGAGGGCCAACTGTGAGTGTGTGTAGAGCAAACGTGCAAGAGACAGCGAGAGCGCTTAGCATGCTGCAAGGGCAAGCACTTGCATATTTGCCATTATTACTCATTTTTAATCCCGGCTCAGGGAAGAGAAAGACAACAAACAGGGTGACCAATACAACAGATGCATTTTTACAACTGTGATCCTCTGTCTAGACCCAAAACAGAGAACTGCCTTTGCAAAACTTACAACTGAGGAAATTATGACAGTGAGAGAGATCAGACCTAACCCATTCCATCTTGCTTCTAACCTTTAAGCTGTCCTTGTTCATTCCTGGGTGTAGGATGAACTAGCCTTGAGAAGGAATTCAGTTTATGGTTTGACTCTGAAACAATAGTGATTATAGCCCTTTCCTGAAAAGACCTCCTTCTTACCTGGCCACCAGCCTGCTTTTGCAGGATTAACAAATTAGCTACTTAGAAATTAAGGTTTAGGGGTCATGAGGCCTCTGGCTCCAAGAGCCTAAACCTCCCCAAATAGTTCCTGGAGATAACATCACTACTGTAAAACCTAAGATCAGGGCTTGAGATGTTCTGCAGACCCTGCACTCGATGGATCAGCTGACACCACCCAGGTGGTAATCTGGCTCAACTAGTTCTGCAATCCCACCCAGGAGCAGAAGACCCCAAGAAAACCTCACTTCCACCCCCTATATTTCCATCTCCAACCTGACCAATCAGCACTCCCCACTTCCTAAGCCCCTACCCACCAAATTATCTTTCAAAACTCTGATCCCCAAATGCTCAGGAAGAATGATTTGAATAATAGTAAAACTCCAGTGTCCCATACAGCTGGTTCTGCAGGAATTACTCTTACGCCATTACAAGTTCCTTGTCTTGATAAATCAGCTCTGTCTAGGCAGCGGGCAAGGGGAACCCACTGAGCAGTTACAAACACTGGAGCCAGAAGGCATCCTAGACAAGCGAGACTAGTGCTGCTCGAACTCTGGGGAGTAAAGGGCCACTTTTTGTTGGCTTTTTTCCCCAATTCGACCAAGTTGTAGTCCTGCTGTGCAGAACCAGCATGCAGCTTGCTCCACGCGCAACTCCTCACGCGAGTTTAACACGCTCGTCTTGAGTGTTCAACACAATGTGTACAACTGGTTCTGCAGCAACATCAAATTCCTATAGAAGTTTCCAAGTGCTTCCATACTTTCCTCATCATGGATTGTAGAGTTTGTGGGCCTATGAACCACACTTTGAAAGCACTGATCTAGGCTATTCTTTCCTCCTCTCTGCAATGCCATTCTATGGAGCAAAGAACTGCTGATGAATGGCAGAGCTGTTAAGTCTTTAAAAAAAAAATTAGGCCCAGGAAACAGTAGAAAACTCAATCCCAAGTGAACACTAGGAACTCGCAAAAGTAGGACAGAAAAGGGAGTGAAAAAGGGCAACTTCATCAACATAGCCCAGCCGGCACTGACCACGCGTAGTCACACAGATCTAGAGATGAGAATTTACTTAGCACCAGCAGGGAGACCACAGCTTTGCAGCCCTTCCCAGGTGCCTTCCCTGACCTTGGGGCGGTCTTCCTTCCGCAGAGCCACAGCTTCCAGTTTGGCTTCGTACTCTGCTTGAACTTGGTCCCTCTTCTTTAATACACTCTGTGGGAGGCAGAGAAGAGAAGCATGTAACACTGAGTCCACAAAGGGGCCTCCCACCCCCAGGTGATTGCTGCTTTTCCCCCACGCCTCCCCAAATTGAGGCCTACCCCGGGCCCAGCCATGTGCTTCTAGGACAGTCTGGCCATGGCAGAAACTCTGGAGGAAGCAGGGGAAAGGAGGGAAGAGAAGAGAACCACTCCTGAGGCTGGGGTCTCTAGTAAAGTAACTAAACCCTGATGCTGAAAGGAAAGAAATTCTAGGAAAAGGCAAGTAAGGGAAACAGCACCCATCCATTGTCGCACTGCTGGGAGGACTCTCCGCTTCACTGTGTGCAGCCAGAGCCCAGCTGTGCAGAAATGTGGAGCTTTGCAGGCTACAATGCTAGATGTTCTCTGAAATCTTAAAGGAAAAGTCTAAGAGAACTCTTCACTCTTCAATTCAGTGAGTGGACCCCTAGAGGACTGATCTGTTCATTGAATCATTCATTAGCCACTTACTAGTCCTCTACTCTGATCAGGTGTAGAAAGATCAGAGAGATGCGCTCCCTACCTGAGGGGTTCAGTGTGACAGAGGCTCAGACACAGTATGTGTCTATGTGCCAAAGGGGCTACACATGTGCAAGTCCAGAATTCCTAGAACCATGCAGCCAGCCCACCAGAGTGAAGGGTCAACAGGCCCCATGAGAGCCAGCCCAGGATGGGACAAAAGTGAGGCAAGCCAGGCACCCGGAGTGCAAAATGTAAGGAGACACTCCCTCCTTGGCCCACGTAGTACAACGTTGGCACCTGAGAGTGAATGCCCCCGTAAATCTGTGCCCAGGGCTCCCCTCACTTCGTCTGAGCTCTGCTGCTATGAACCCACTAAGCAAAACAGAAAAGCTTCTAGTAGACCTTCTAGAAAAGTATCTGTTTCATCAACCGGTTTCTTTTTCCTTCCTTTAGTAGAATCACAAGTGGCAAACCAAGAGTGATGAGACCTTTCTTTTCCACTAACTCAAAAGAAATAAATTGCTATGAAAGTTTCTAATCAGGCACGTTCCCCAGAGGGGACTTTCCAGCAGAGTGTGGAGTCAGGGCAGGAAGGAGTCACCCCCTGGCTAAGCACAGGCACCCCGTGTCCCTGACTGTGCTAAAATGTGACAGGCAACTGAAGAGTTGAGAGTGCTGCGGGTTCAACCTTTTAATGGAATGTGTCAATACTGGGAACCTCAAGTCTTCCTCTGAAAAGTTTGCTTTGAGAAGTATTTTATCAAGAAATGAAAATGAGGTTAAAATTACAATAATTTTCCATCAACTGCCACTCAGCTGTCTCCTAAGTGCCCTGACATGTCCTCTCCACACTCATTCATCTTTGAATAGGAATATTTACAGTACTGTTCAATGGAACTTTCTGCTATAATGGAAATGTTTTATAACCTGTACTAATTCAGGAACTACTGCCTCCTCGTGCCTACTGAGCACATGAAACAAAGCTAGCAGGACTGGGGAACTGGGTTTACATTTTTATTTCATGTTACTCTTTGAATTTAAACTTAAAAAGAGCCACATATGGCTAGTGGCTACCATACTGGATGACATAAATCTATAAAGTAAAAAAAAAAAAAAAAAAAAAAAAAAAGTACTTTATGGACTTCATATAGCCCAAAAAATAATCTAAATCTATTGGTCTGGTACCATCAGTAGTAAAAATCCTCTTCTCTATGGACGTGCAAATGTGGTTCCCCAAGGTGCAATGGAACGGCAGGGTGGGGGCTGTGCAGGCTGCTTACCACTGGTGTGCACTGCCCTTCACAGGACGCCCAGCATCTCACTGGAAAAAACATCCAGTACCACATATCCAGACTAGCGCTTCCAGGAAAGAGCATGAGTTGTCCTAGAGACACACACTCTGTCAGTGTGGCAAGAACCTCCTAAGACAATGCCAGCACAGCCTGGGGGCTCCTAGGGGCACTGCTGGGGTTGCAAGACCCCTGGGACTGTGAGGGGTTGGGGGGAGATGCATCAACCCCACTCAGCTACAACAGTCCAAAAGTGTCTCCTCTCCCCATGCCCAAAACAGATAACGGAGCCTGCAGATCCAGCCATATCCCTCCCTCCAGTTAGCCTGGGCCTGCCCTGGCCCACAGGAGAGGCAGGGTCTCTGTCTCTCAGTGTTATCCAGCGTGGCCAGAATGCTGCCCTCTCGCGCAGGCTGACTGGAGGAGCCACCCTAACAGCCCTGCATCGCTGGACAGCACAAAAGGCTCCCAGCAACCCTGCAGAGGCGAACGCGCATCATCCCTTTTCTACAGATGAGGAGACCAAGGGACGGTGGCGGGCCCTGTTCAAGGCCACACCTGGCTCACAGCACAGCAGTGGCTCATTCAGGCTGTTCTCGCTGCCTTCCAGTATGTGGCTTCGCAGCTGGCCCACGATCCAACCACGCTAAAGGTTGGACAATGCGTTCTGAATCAAGACAAACTGCTGACGACCGCCACCCTCACTGGGACACTTTTGCACACTGTTGGTGATGTTCTGAGAGGATGGGTCCCCAGCCCAGTCTCTATTGATAAAATTGGTCAAACCAGCCTGTGGCTCTGAGATGAGGCCCGAGCTGGCAGTGGGGTAAAGAGGCCAAGAGACCAAGCCAGCGTCTGCAGAGAGGCCCCTCCATCATTGAATGACAAGCAGAAGAGAGTCATCATCTGAACTTCTCACGGAACTTTACAGGGATCGGCATCCCATGCATATGACACATCAAAAAGGCGAAGGGCACAGTGAGAATTTCCTCCTCACGCTTCACGCCACCTGCCCTCCTCTACACACCCATCCCCACGCTGCTTCTGCCCTGCCTTCATACATCTTCATTCATCTAGCCAGGGATGGGGATAGAGCAGAGGACAAATCACAAAACCATGTGGAGCTTATATTCTAGAGCAGAGGCAGACAAGAAGCAAGTAAAATATACAGTAGGTAGCTCTGGGCATTAGGAGGAAAAATAAAACAGGAATGGAAGGTAAGTACCAAGGGTTTGGGGAAGGCGAAATTGTACATAGGGTGCCCAAGGAGGGCCTCACGCTCACAAGGTGACTTTTAATTAGAGACATGGAATAAATTCCTCTCGGACATTTATTTTTTTAAACATTAGAACATTTTGTTGTGATTTCAAGTGGTCCTAATAATCTGGAACTTTACTATCTCTATTTTCCAGTGAAGAGAAGACAAATGACTCTTTTTTTTTTTTTTTTGAGACGGAGTCTCTCTCTGTCGCCCAGGCTGGAGTGCAGTGGCATGATCTCGGCTCACTGCAAGCTCCACCTCCTGGGTTCCCGCCATTCTCCTGCCTCAGCCTCCCGAGTAGCTGGGACTACAGGCTCCTGCCACCACACCCGGCTAATTTTTTTTTTTTTGGATTTTTAGTAGAGACGGGGTTTCACCGTGTTAGCCAGGATGGTCTCAATCTCCTGACCTCGTGATCCGCCCGTCTCGGCCTCCCAAAGTGCTGGGATTACAGGCTTGAGACACCGCGCCCAGCCAACAAATGACTCTTTAACAAATAAATTACAAGGAAAAATAAATGGACAAAGAAGGATTTTTAAATATTTAAGAAACACACCAATCAATGTATAGATCCTATCTGGATCTCAATTTGGAAAAATAAACAGAAACTGTGTCTGAGACAAACTGGGGAAATCTGAACACTAACTGGATATTTAAACATAATTAGGTAGTCCTTAAAAAAAAAGTTTGTATTTTAGAGATACGTACTAAATGTTTCTGTATGAAATAATATGATTTCAGGATTTGTGTTAAATTAAACCACGGGGTGGGAGTTGGGAGCAGCGTTAGAGAGAGACAGAACCAGATGAGTCACGAGTGGGTGACTGCTGATGCTGGCTGGGATACGTGCAGGATGGCTGGGATCCGCGCAGGATGGCTGGGATCCACGTGGGACGGCTGGGATACATGTGGGTTTATTGCTTTCCCTCTATTTTGTGATATGTTTGATTTTTTCTATAATAAAAAGGCTAAACAATAGAAACATCCAATAGATGACGTCTGTCATCCAAATGTTTGTAACAAATTAATAACAGTCATTAAGAGGTCTATAGTTATGTCATCCATGAAATATTAATCGAACAGCCTTTATCTACAAAGACAAAACGTTTAGAAGAGTTGGATGACAGATGCATTCTGTGGTTTGGCTTTCAACATCTGCACTGGATTTGTCCCAAGAAAGACCACAGTGGTCAGTATCTACAGGAAAGCGCAGCATCCCTTCCCCACCCCTAGACTCTTGCACATGTCTTCCTCTGCCAAGGCTGTGCACTCACAAACTATGGGAGGGGGAAAGGCAGAAAAAGAGCCCCAGCACCAAAGGTCAGCAGCTACCAAAAAGCCTCTTCAAGCCCACCAAGTTTTTCAGCTTCAAAGCTTTGTGGAAGAGGGACGCTAGGATGCAGGGCTGGAAGAGGATACCAAAGCAGCAGGAACAGCTCAGCCCCCCATAGAGAACAGCAGGATGGGTGGTTCATATTCCTGTAGGCCAGGGCTGACGACCCAAGACCCAAGTGGAATTCATGTAGAGTAATGGGTGTTCAGTAACAAAGAACAAATGAGAATAAAAATAAAATACCCACATAGTCCTGCGGCTTAGGGCAGCCCTCTAGAAGGGCACTTTCCTGCAGGCAGGAAAATGAGTCTGATTTGGTCCTAGTGATATCACCAGCTCTGGTTAAATGACTGAGTTCAGGTTACCCCTTTCAACATGCTCCTTTTACACATTCATTCTATGGAAACCAGGACCACCTGTGATTTAGATGTCCTGGGGCAATGTTGGTAATACTGAAACCACACATTACCCCCTCATTTTAAGAGATATTTTTACATAGAACTTGGAAAATTCAAAGGAGAGGGAGAAGTCATACATAATCTCATCACGCAGAACAACCAGTGATACATTATTTCTTCCCTTCTGGTCATTTTCCTTGAATGGCTTCTTTGATACTTCCCATTTCTGTTTCTCTGCCTGCACGCTTGTTATTCAGATGGTCTAATCCTCTAATTTTCATATTTTTTTCTCCAATTCTCTTTTGGATTCTTTTCATATGTGACATCCTTAACTTTTTCTTCTAACTCTTCTATTAATTTTTTTATTCCTATCATGGTTTTAATTTCCAAGAGCTCTTTGTTCTCTGAATTTTTAAAAATTATTGTTTTATGGCTGTGATATCTTCTCTTTTGGACAATATTAACAATTTTTTTGGGGGGGGAAATTTTCTTCTCCATCAGTGTTTCATTCAGTAGGCTTTTTCTTCGTTTTTACTTCTGATACTCACATTCAAATCTTCCCTTACATATCTGGTGACCCTTATCTGTCCACCCATCCAAGAGGGAAATTCCATGGAAATGGATTGAAAGCTCTCTGCACAGAGGGCTTGTTGACATTCTCCATAGGAGACTCGGCTGGGTCCTTTCACTGAGGAACCACCCTGGCTCTCCAGCGCCAGCCAATATCCGTATCTGTGGGTCACTTCTCTTGGCCCACCTAGATTTTCTAGAAAAGGCTCTTTTCCTCCTTGCATGGAAGATCTAAGGCTGAGAGCCAAGCAGGAGAAGACTCCCAACATCACTGAACACCCTCAAGTGTGCCTAGAGTCTCTTGGTCCAGAGAGGCCCCCTCCAGAGAACTGACCCGCAGTTCTGCCAAAGTGGAGAAGGAAGTGGCCCCTGTGTGAGCAGAGAGGAGAGGATCGGAAGCTAGGATTCTTTGTTTTTTGTTTTTTGAGACAGAGTCTCGCTCTGTCGCCCAGGCTAGAGTGCAGTGGCCGGATCTCGGCTCACTGCAAGCTCCGCCTCCCGGGTTCACGCCATTCTCCTGCCTCAGCCTCCTGAGTAGCTGGGACTACAGGTGCCCACCACCTCGCCCGGCTAGTTTTTTTTTTTTTTTTTTTTTTTTGTATTTTTTAGTAGAGACGGGGTTTCACCGTGTTAGCCAGGATGGTCTCGATCTCCTGACCTCGTGATCCACCCGTCTCGGCCTCCCAAAGTGCTGGGATTACAGGCTTGAACCACCGCGCCCAGCCGGAAGCTAGGATTCTTAAACAGACTCTAGATTTATTCTTCTCTTCAGCTCTACCTCATCCCAGGGGGGCGTGGTGCTGCCAACTCTTGACCTTTTTGGAGGGTTCCACGGTGTAAACCAGGTGACTTCTCCGTTTTTTCCCCCACAGTCGGTTTCAAAATCAACTTGAGTCATTTAGTACTTACCAAAATTGTACTGCTATTGCCTCTGCCTCCTTGCCTGTTGCTCTTGTCTGTGGGCTTGTGACTTTTTTTCAAAATCCTTTTAGTGTCATTTTGGTGAAGTTTAAATGTGTATTCAGTCTGCCATTACTGGGAATCTAAGAGTTTTCATTTTAATATTTTTCTAATTTTTAAAAAATCCTTTGAAATCATGTATATTTCACATCCTGCTTCTTCACATTATTTTAGCTGCAAGAAATTAGCCACTCTGTATAATCTCTTTTGTTCAGGAAAGGGGACATTTTTTCCCTGACAACTCGATCTTCCAGATCTTCATTTCAGTTTTGGAAAGGCACCGGAAATGGCCAACCTACAGCACCAACTGGTCGCGTTCCCGGAGCTTGACTCATTAGCGCCACCTTGTGGTCCTGTGGGGAAGAGGTGGGGAGGCTGAAGAAACCTGACAATTTAAACCGGCTTTTGAAAAGGACTACCCCGGAATGTTGTCCAAGTTATCTCCAACTGGAAGACAAACTTTGTCTTTAAACCAAAACTTCTGCATCCACATCTCACACTTGTAATCTCGATTACCAACAATGTCCATATTATTAAATCCAACAGATACATTTTGCTGCTTCTTAAAACATTTATCTTGGCTTCATGGAGGCAATCCACTACTTCTTTCCTCCTGCCACACCAACCCTTCCTTCGTGGGCTCCTTTGCTATTTGTTCTTTCCTCTTAAGGTGATAGACCAATAAATATTACCACACCACGGGCGCAGGCCTTGACACTGTATGCACCTCAATCACATCTCCTCATATGATCTCCATCGGTCTCAGAGATTTAAACACCATTCATACACTAATGACTCCCAGATTTCTATTCCCATTCTGGACTAACTCATAACGAACTGCCATGACATCTCCACTTTAATGATTAGGGGGCATTCTGAACTCCACATGCCCAAAACAGTGGACTCCCAACTGCTCCAACCTGTTCCTTCCTGGATCCTCCCCATCCCAATAAACAGTACTGCTATCTACCCAGCTGCTAAAGCCAAAAACCCCAATTCCTTTCTTATTTTGCATCACTACAGCAGCAAGTGCCATTGGCCTGTCATCCAAAATATACCCCAACTCCACCTACGTCTCTACCACTGCAGTCCAGGCTCCACCACCTAGTTTTCTGCCCTTGGCTCCCTGTGACAGCCTTCTCAATGGCCTTCCCAACCACCACTCTCATCCTCTACAATCTATTCTCCATATTGTAGCACTAGTTGTCTTCTAAAAGTAAAAATCACATCCTGTCATCTCCCTGCATAAAACTAAATGGCTTCCCTTCTAGTCCTTAGAATAAAGTCCAGACTCTTGCTAGCCTTTAAGATGGTCTTTAAGATGCTACTGCATTTGGGAGGCCGAGATGGGTGGATCACAAGATCAGGAGTTCGAGACCAGCCTGACCAACATGGTGAAACCTGTGTCTCTACTAAAAATACAAAAAATTAGCCAGGTGTGGTGGCGCATGCCTGTAATCCCAGCTACTCAGGAGGCTAAGGCAGGAGAAATGCTTGAACCAAGAGACAGAGGTTGCAGTGAGCCGAGATCACGCAACTGCACTCCAGCCTGGGCAACAGAGTGAGACTCTGTCTCAAAAAAAAAAAAAAAATGCTACTGCAGGACCAGGCTCCTACCTCTCTTTGACCTCACCACTTACCACTTACTCCTTTGCTCACCGGGCTCCACTCACACCAGCTTTTCTGATCTGCAAAGACTCTGAGCTCATTTCAGCTTTCAGACCTTTGCACTGGCTGCTCCCCTCTACCTAAAATGCTCCATCCTCTGACCCTTGCACAGCTCATTCCCATATGTCATCCAAGTCTCCAGCCATAGCCTTCTTCATCCACTCTTACTTCAGACCCTCATCCCACCCGTCATTCACCAAGACCCCTGAGATAAGCATGCGCATTGACATAAATCTCTTAAAAACAAGATGTACAATGTGCAATCATCGTATATTTGTAAGTGTTGCAAATTTACCAAATTGTCCAATTCGATTACATACTTGCTGACCACCTTCTATGGATAAGGCAGTGTGGGAAATAAGATGGTCCTGCCCAAATCTTCATGAATAAAGCTTCTCCAACACTTGGCCTGGTCATGACAACGCTAATACTCAAAAGGCACTGCCAGAAAAGTGGTGAGGACTTCAAAAGGGTCTCTTTCAGTCCATCACTACCCTAATTTCATTTTACATACACAGAGTTTACAGAATGTGAAATCCTATATAAGGGCTCACCTGTGGATGTCTGCAAGGTATTTAACTCGAGTCTGGGCTTAAGGGTAACTAACCTTTGGTACCCTCCTGTCCTCAACACACATAACCTTGTGACACACGCCTTCAACCGTCTTTCCAGTACAAGCTGCACTCATTGTTCACGGCTTAAACTCACATTGTTCCATTTGTTCTGAGTGCCTTGATAATGACCCTATTTTTCTATGCTCTCTACCTCCAAAGGGAACAGAACATACCTAGCCACAACTGTCCTGAAAGAGATACAACTGGAGGCCAGGCTTGAAAAGCCTGAAGTCACCTAGTTTGCCTCTTGGCAAGTAGTAAACACACAGCTACAAGCTGATTGGTCACTAAGGAGTATAGTCCTGTGGCCATGCAACAGAGAAGGATTTACCCACAAGGGTCTGTTTCTTCGTGTCAATAATCAGCAAATGAAACAGATGATCCTAAATGCCCTTTCGAACTCAGAGAGGAACCCCAACCACAGCCCCACCAGGACAGGACTTTCGATGAGCCCGGGCATTTTCCCATCCAGGGAGGGACCAGCCCTCCACCATTTCAAATTCCTAAGGCACAGACCACTACCTCCAAATGATGAAGACAAACATTTACCATTAGGTTCCCTCAAGGCCATGATGAAGATAGACTGACAGAACCTCACCACACCAATAACTCCTCACCAAAACCAATGCAGGACTTTCTCAGCTCTGAGGACCATTCAGCAGCTGATGAAGAACGGGCCACAGGCCTGATGTGGGGGCTCAGGCCTGTAATCCCAGCACTTTGGGAGGCCGGGGCGGGCAGATCACTTGAGGTCAAGAGTTTGAGACCAGCCTGGCCAACATGGTGAAACCCCATCTCTACTAAAAATACAAAAATTAGCCGGGCGTGGTGGCGTGCACCTGTAATCCCAGCTACTCGGTAGCCTAAGGCAGAAGAATCGCTTGAACCCAGGAGGTGGAGGTTGCAGTGAGCCAAGATCGTGCCACTGCACTCCACAGCCTGGGCGACAGAGCAAGACTCCATCTCCAAAAATAAAAAGAACAGGCCACACCCAGGCTTATGGCAAGTCCTCTGCTCCATGTTTAGTTTCCATACTGCACAGCAAGGTCTGCCCTGCTTATGTTTCAAAAATCAGAAAGCCACTTTGGAAATGGAACTATATGACTCTCTCGGAAAAAGCAAATATACTTAAAAATTCTTAAAGAGCAGCAATGTGAAAAGGTGGGGAGAGCCACTTAAGACACCTATCATTCTCCTGGTGTCTTTAGTACCAGCCACACAGACCCCGACAATTCTAGACACAGTCTTTGTTTTGCCATCCAATCACTCCTGTCAAGGCCAGGGCACTCCACAGAGACGTTTTCCTGGTGAAAAGAGGAGGAGCAGGTGGCCCTGTTTCTTATTAATTGGACTCAGCTCAGCTACTATCAGGGATAGAGCTTGGGTTTCAGAGACTGCCAGTCCACACTTCCTCTTTTCCATGCCCTTCCCCCAGACAAGACTGTGTACAATTAATCTCATTCGCTCAGCCTGATTGACCTGATTTTTCAGGCTCAGTAAACAAGAAACTCAATACATATGCCCCACACGTGGGGGGTAAAGAAAGAGCAAACAAATGTTTATTTGATATCTAACTTAAATTACACAAGCTTATGTCTCCCAGTGTAATAATGTTTTATAGATGCCAGATAAATCCTTGCTATATGACATTTTAAAATTGTGCCTCAAATACAAATATATACTAAGTACTAACATACTTGCCACAGGCAAAAACAGAGTAATCTGTACTATAGTATCCCAGAGCTGTGTATGCACTGGATTTTTCATCTGGCAAGGTTAAGAGAATATTTGATGAAGGGTGTGTATACATAAGAGACAAATCCAGGGACACTCCAGGAATTGTAAAAACTTATTTTTGTTTATAAGAACAGATACCGGACAGGTGCGGTGGCTCACGCCTATAATCCCAGCACTTTGGGAGGCCAAGGCGGACGGATCACGAGGTCAGGAGATCAAGTTCCTCCTGGCCAACATGGGGGAACCCTGTCTCTACTAAAAATACAAAAATTAGCTGGGTGTGGTGGCGGGTGCCTATAATTCTAGCTACTCGGGAGGCTGAGGCACGAGAATCACTTGAACCCAGGAGGAGGTGGTTGCAGTGAGCCAAGATCACACCACTGTACTCCAGCCTGGCGACACAGTGAGACTCTATCTCAAAAAAAAAAAAAAAAAAAAAAAAAAAGAACAGATACCATTAACTTGATAAGTGAAATATTCTGGTTCATTTTAAGGAAGTCAGGATGGCTTTCTATACTTGTTTCGGCCATAGGATCAAAAATTCAATGTGTATATCCCAATTTTTTTTTAACAAAAGTCAATGTGATACACGAGAATGAGCTGCAAATTCACAGCCAGAAGTTTTGGTTTACAGCCTCATTCCAATAATTTCCAACTAGTGGTCTCAGGTTAATGATCTCACATCTGACTTTATCCTATCACTGCCATAATTTCCAACTTATAGATAAAGAAATTCATACCATTTCCCTGGTCACTGAGAGATCCAAATTCAATCCTCCCTTTGAAAGTGTTTTATTAGCAACTTTATAGCACATACATGAGAATGGGATTCACCAGAGGCTCCCTTTTCCACTGTCCACAGTTTAGTACATATCAACCCTTCACACCTGATGGGACAAGATGGAACAAGGAGAATGGGTATGTGGCAGTTTGTTACTATTCTGTCCTTTGGCAAGTACTTAAAGTTTTCCATCACAGTTTATTTTTATAACTAGTTGATTCATTATTTTTTATTCCTCTTCTCAAGCTGTACAATGTTTTCGCAGATCTATGATCTTTCTGGTTTTACATTTTTACAACCCAATGTTGACTGACAGGTTTCTCTCTGGAATTCAGGTCAGTCCCTACTTCGGGTCTTTCCTCATGGGATGCCCTAGACCTGCTCCGAAGACAGATTAATCATCTAGAGGTCTCCTTTGGGAAGTAGGAGGGTGCTATTTAGAAGTGGGCTTGTTCAACACTGAGCCACGTATCTTTTTCTATTGGTCATAAAGACTGAGCCCTTCACTAATCAGTGCCACCATTGTTGGAGTCTCTTGAAGTGATGTTCTCCAACCAGTCTATGTGCAGACTGGGGAAGTTTCCGGTGTGGGCACTGGCACATTTCCTCCTGCACTACGCTCCCGATTCTGCAAACAGAATTTGAGGCCAAAGATTTTTTTTTGTCCTCATAGTTCCTCTTCTCGTTCACCACTGCTAGACCAAAGCCATTCTCACTCTTGTTCCTTTTATATATCATCTGCCCCTCCCTATATTTTAAAAAGCTTTCAAATTCTTATCACTTTTGTTCTAAAATTCCACAATAACATGCTTTGGGTCGGTGATCTTTTCAATCCTTTTGCTGGGCAATTATCATGTCCTTTTAATCAGACGATTTATGTCTTTGGGTTTGGGGGATTTTCTTGTATTATTTCTTTTACAATTTCCTTCCCTCAGTCTTCCCTGTTCTCTCAGGAACTCTTATCAGTCAGATGCTGAACCTTTGGGATTAATCCCCTATGTCTCTTTCCTTTCACATTTTCAGTACTTTTGCATTTCTGTTCTACTTTCCAACTACTTTTGTTTTGTCTTACTTTAAGATTTCTTCAACTTCACCTTCCAACTTTATTATTCAGTTTTATTTCAGCAATCATATTTTAACTTCCAAGAGCTCTAATTATCTATTACTGTTCCATGGCATCCTTGTTCTTGTTTCACAAACATTATATCTTCTTGAACTCTCAGAGAAACTAGTAAGAATTTCTTCCCAAACTGTTTGTTTAATTCACGTACTTGGTTCACCACGTGTTCCATTTATATGTCCATGATGTCAGTCCACATGTCTGATCCTGCCCACCCAGGAAGAAGGAAACTTATATCACATGCAAACAGGCAATAATCCATTACTTTCTGATAATTCCTATTACAAAGAAAGTATCCAAATACACAAGAAGCAAGCCAGCTTACCTTCATGGAGTCAGAGTATAAAATATATTCCCTGAGCACAGGTAGGAAATCTTCTGTCATGTCATCTGTCAGCTCTTCTAAGGCTGTAGAGCAGTTCCCAATGCAAGCTGATACACCCTCCAGGGGTTCAGCCAGCTCACCCTCCAAGGCGCTCCATGTGGAGTATACAGGCCCGTATTCTCTCAGCTCCACAAGATACTCTGAACGGGGAAGAGAAACCAATTAAAATCTGGCTGGGTAGCAGTCGCTGCTATTACTAACTCAGTAATCACCACAGCCAAGAGCTCTCTACATGAACATGTGTTTCTTTGGCCATTCACTCACCTGATCCCACTCTTCTTTAAACACAACACTGTTTCTAACACAACTGCTTAAAACTCTGACAGCTCATGTTACATCAATCCATTCCATCCCATGGATGGGAATGCCATGCCGCTGGATAATGGGCCTTATGGGGAAAAGCAGTAGCAGCCACATCCACCAAACATCTTCAAAAATAACCACTCGCCGGCCAGGCCTGGTGGCTCACGCCTGTAATCCCAGCACTTTGGGAGGCTGATGTGGGTGGATCACAAGGTCAGGAGATCAAGACCATCCTGCTAACACGGTGAAACCCTATCTCTACTAAAAATACAAAAAAAATTAGCAGACATGGCGGCACACACCTGTAATCCCAACTACTCTGGAGGCTGAAGCAGGAGAATTGCTTGAACCCAGGAGGCAGAGGTTGCAGTGAACCAAGATCGCTCTACTGCACTCCAGCCCGGGCAACACAGTGAGACTCCATCAAAAAAAAAAAAAAAAAACAACGAACAAAAGAAAATAACCACTCACCTACCCATACTGTGAAGCAATTTTTTTTTTTTTTTTTTTTTTTTTTTTTAGATGGAGTCTTGCTCTGTCGCCCAGGCTGGAGTGCAGTGGCACGATCTTGGCTCACTGCAAGCTCCACCTCCCGGGTTCACGCCATTCTCCTACCTCGGCCTCCCGAGTAGCTGGGACTACAGGCACCTGCCACCATGCCCGGCTAATTTTTTGTATTTTTGTTTAGTAGAGACGGGGTTTCACCACGTTAGCCAGAATGGTCTCGATCTCCTGACCTCGTGATTAGCCTGCCTCGGCCTCCCAAAGTGCTGGGATTACAGGCGGGAGCCACCGCATCAGCCGTAAAGCAGTATTTTAACAGGCAATGGAGGCAGAGTTTCATATAGGTTTAGGGAGATGTTTTTAAAGGTTAAAAAAAATCAGTCACAATGGATAAACAATGGCATTTTAGGAAACGTTTTGATACAAGAGATGTGGTCTTACACTGGCAGACTCACTCTCTCACTCGGTGGTCACCTCAGCCCCTTGGATCCCATCAGAATTTACTCCGCACGATCCCTAGGTGTGGATGGTATCCAAAGCTATCTCCAAAACCTATGGGCCCCACATGGTATCATCAGTGGATCAAGTAGGGGGAACAAGTACAAGAAATGAGGAAAAAAAAATGTTGATTTATTTTGTCCCCCATAAAGAAAACCTGGCCCAACACTTGTCACCAGGAGTCTTGCCATTTCATCATGGCTTAGCAACCAGTGAATGGCAACTGCTGGGGAATCCTTCTCAGTGTGCCTCCCATGCCAGTGCGATCATTTACACTGTTCATGTCTGTCCACCCCACACGTATGTAAGGAGACAAAAGATCCCAACAATCTGGGACGCGGCAAAGCAGGTGGCCCTGAGAGGGGTGGAAAGGAAGTGGAGGCAAAAACTAGGAAGGATCAATACAGGCCCCGGCAACTCCCCCATGCAGGAGGAGTGGGTTTAAAATGAACCAGGATGGAGTGGGTGAGTCAATCACAAGTCTGAAGATTCATCAGGGTCGTAACTTTGGCAAACATAGGTCTCCATGCTGTCCTTTTGAATCATCTTTCTGCCAGAAAATGTATCTAAGTTTGTTTAAATTACTGTTCCCTATGGATGAAGGGCAGTTGAGTCTATGTCTCCACTTTTAAAGCTAAAGTTAAGAGAGCATAAAAGAGGAAACACCTGGCGAATTAGCAGTGCTGGCCATGGGAAAAGCAAACACAAGGCTGACACAGTAGGACAAAGGATGGGGTGCAAAGTGACATTCCAGTCACACCTAACTCCTCCCCTCCTTGTATTTCTTTGATAAGCAAAAGATGGTCTAGTTCTGTCACTCTAGCGTTTTGCAGTTTGATTCTCTGTAGTACACATGAATGGCATTTCTGCCAGTGTGGTTGCAGGGCATAATCAAGACCTCAACAGACAGCTCACCTATTTCTTCTTTGATGATCCGCTGGGCTATTCGATCAATGGTTCCCAGTTTGAGTGCAAACGTATCTAAGTAGTCACCTATGGCGGCAAACTCAAGCGGCCGAGTCCTCAGCTTGTAGCCGCCAGTGACGTGCTTGACTGACTCGCCCATTCTGGTCAGCAGTGCTATCCCTTGCTTCTTGTAGGCGTTCAGGTCCTGAGGATGATATGTGAATAAGCTCAAAGCACTCACTCACTCACCTGGGCAGGACTAAATAAAACAGCTTCTAAAAGAGCTTCAGTTTGGAAATGGAGGACTCGGGAAACAAGGAGTTGAGTTAGAGGCCCTAATCACATTCACACGTGGACCCTGGACGGGACATCATAACCACCAGATTCAGGCTCCTATGGGTTGACACCTAGATCCCTTTCAGCAGAGCTGAACTCCAATCCTTAAATTCACTCACGGGAGCACACTGCCCTTTAAACACAACACTGTTTCTAACATAATGTTTTAAAAGTATCTGTTTATCCCATACAAAGTACCCTATGTTGTCTTTAGGAGCAAAACTGAAGAGCAGAGGTTCTGAGATCCATCACTCATTTATTTATACCCCAACTAAAGCCATATAAGGGGAGTAAAGGGTGGAAAGCAGGAAACAGTGACAGAAAAACATTGCTAGAAAACTCAGGCCTAGGATGGATGCTGTAAACAGCAAAACATTTTAACCCTGGATTTCTTGAAGGCGAAACTGGAAATATGCTGAGTTTCATAACCTATTGTATCTAAATATAGGCACGGTGGCTTATGCCTGTAATCCCAGTACTTTGGGAGGCTAAGATGGGCAGATCACTTGAGGTCAGGAGTCCAAGGCCAGCCTGGCCAACATGGTGAAACCTCGTCTCTACTAAAAATACAAAAAAAAAAAAAAAAATTAGCTGGGCGTGGTGGCGTGCACCTGTAGTCCCAATTACTCAGGAGGCTGAGGCATGAGAATCACTTGAACCTGGAAGGCAGAGGTTGCAGTGAGTTGAGATCATGCCATTGCACTCCAGCCTGGGCAACCAAGCAAGACTCTGCCTCAAAAAAGGAAAAAAAAAACAACAAAAAGCACATTAGCCTGCCTGATAAAACAAGCTTCCTCCTATCATCAAACCCTAAGAGGAATCTATACCATCTTCAGGTTGTCCTGTGTCACCTACTGAAAGGGTAGCTTCCAAAATGGTTTTACAGAAGGTACAGGTGTCTGTTCCTCATATCCACCCTCAATACAAACAGAATGTTAATTCCCAGACTTAGAAGGGCATGACTAGAGGGAGATAGAGGAACCCAGAACAAGGACACAGCTTTCTGGTGACGTGGCCTGATGCAGAGGATAGAGCAGAGGACGCGGAATTCACAGCTAACATGGCCCGACAGTCCCTTCATATTTGATGTACAATTTCAGGCTGAGGTCTCTATAGTATCTGAGTGTAGGCTCCTTTTGAATTCACTTCCTTCTTCGTTTCCTTCTTCAGGCCTTCATTTTTGCTCTTGCCCCACCCTTTCCTATTGAGGTTTCAGTGTGTGTGTGTGTGTATATATATATATATATATAGGTTTTTGTCCACAGTTCCTGGCTTATAACCTCCACAGCCCTTGTTCCAGTCTTTTCACTCTAATGTTGGGTGTGTTAAGCCTCAGGAAACAGAATCTCTCTGACCTTCTCCTGCCCTCCTTTCACCTGCCCCAAGGCAGCAGTCGACTCTTCCCCAGGCTTTCTGACTATGGGTCATAAGGCCCTCATTCCAGACAGGGTCCCTCCCCGCACCCTGGAGGATGGAATGCTGCTGTCACGAAGCTTCCACAAAAACCCAAGAGAGTTGGGTTCAGAGAACTTCTGAAGAGCTGAATGTGTGGAGTTTCCTGAAGGGTGGTACACCCAGGGAGGGCATGGAAGCTCCACGTCCCTTCCCCCACGCCTCGCCCAATGCAACTCTTCATCTGTATCCTTTGTGATATCCTTTATAGTAAGCTGGTAAATGTGTTTCTCTGAGTTCTGTGAACTGCTCCAGCAAATTAATGGAACCCGAAGAAGGGGTCACAGGAAGCCCAACTTGAAGCTGGCTGGTCAGAAGTTTGGAGGCTTGAACTTAATATCTGATATCTGGAAGCTCTCAGTCTTGGGGACTGAGTCCCCAACCTGTGGGATCTGATGCTATGTCCAGGTAAATAATGTGTGAATTAAACTGGTGGACATCCAGCTGGCAACTGCTGCCTGGTGTTTGGGGAAAATCTGCTCCCACCTCCAGTCTGCAATTTGGTGACAGAAGTCTTCTTCTGTGACCTTCCCCAAACCAAGGGGCTTGCCCTACCAATGATCCCCTCTCCTGTCTGTATCCTCAACTTCTAATCCCTCAGCATGTAAAATACACCCAAGGCTGACCCATCTTTTTTTTTTTTTTTTCTTCTTTAGACAGAGTCTCAGCTCACTGCAAGCTCCGCCTCCCAGGTTTACGCCATTCTCCTGCCTCAGCCTCCCAAGTAGCTGGGACTGCAGGTGCCCGCCACCTCGTCTGGCTAGTTTTTTGTATGTTTTACTACAGACGGGGTTTCACTGTGTTAGCCAGGATGGTCTCGATCTCCTGACCTCGTGATCTGTCCGTCTTGGCCTCCCAAAGTGCTAGGATTACAGGCGTGAGCCACCACGCCCGGTCAACCCATCTTAAAAACAGCAGCAATTTTCTCTAGTTTCTCTCCACCTCTCTCCTTCCCTTCAGAGTCAGGCTGCCTGAGAGAGTGTTCACTATATAACTGACTGTATGACAAACTGTCCACCTCCTCTCCTGCCTGTGAACATGTGCATGATCGTGTGAATGGTTTACAGCTTTGTGGCGCTACCAACAATGCTGCTGTGAACACTCATGCAGATGCACCCTCTTTAGAAAACGCAAGTCTCTTTAGGGAATAAACCAAGACAAGGATGGCCAAGTAGGTCTAGAGATTCCATTCTGTCCTCCCACATTCTAGACAAGAAACATCCTCAAAGGCTCCAGGCCTTCACAAGACTATAACTGAAGCCTCAGAGTCCTTGGAATTACCTCTGCAGACAGCATTTTTATGAGTGGGACTAGAGTCAAATGGGCTCACTGGACTGCACAGGCTCTGCTTCGAGTAGAGCTGTGAAAGGGTGTCCCAGTTAACCAAGTTAATTTACATGTTGAATAAAGTTATTTAGTAGTATCTATCTGATTGCTGTACCCACTCTGCCAAAGATGAAAATATTGACTTGTATATAGTTGCTATTGAGCGTCCTCATTTCTCCCAGCATTACTGGCTGCTGCTGCTGCTGCTTTTTAATATATAGAAATGGGGTCTCACCATGTTGCCCAGGCTGGATGTGAACTCCTGGGCTCAGGTGATCTACCTGCCTTGGCCTCCCAAAGTGCTGGGTGTTACAGGCATGAGTCATTACACACAGCCTTATTGGCTTCTTCTTAAGGACACTTCTAATTTGTTGATAAGCTCATGTCATCACAAGGAAAAGGAAGAGCGTCTCTGCATTCCCTAAGGCAGAACATGTAAGTGGCTCATCTAAGAACAAGATCAAGTTATTCAAGGTATGTTAAAGGAAAAAATGAGGCAGCTGGAAGAGGGGGAATAGGGTGCTGACATTTAATGGGCATAGAGTTTCCGATCTGCAGGATGCAAACGTTCTGAAGATGAGCTGCATAACTAATTTAAATATACTTAACACTACTGAACTGTACACTTAGAAATCGTTAGGATGGTAAATGTTATGTGTATTTTATCACAATTTTTAAAAATTTTAAAGAAAAGATAAGGCTGTTTAGCACATTTTGTTCAGCAAGTGGTACTGAACTAGGGCTAGAATTTGTTCTGTTTAAAGCCACCTTTCCTGTATTCACTCACACGGAGTTGGATTTTGATCGAGGCAGTAAAGGACCTTATAATTTTTAACTCATTTTCATACTGCTTGGCCCACAGATAGATAAATATCCTTCTCTCTCTCTCTCTGTCTGTCTCACACACACACCCTCTCTTTCCTACTTATTCTTCACGCATATTCCTAACAACCAGGGGTCAAGCTTTTCCCTCCCTCTTCTTTTTTGTTCAGTAAACATGACTGTACTTGAGGGCTTTCTGGAAAATGGACCTTGGGGGAGAGAGTGAGTTCTGCTTTTGGAGAACAGGATGTATTCTACTTTGAGTATGAGTTGAAGGAATTATACCTAAGGATTAGTTCACTAGGAAATACTTATTTTTAAGAAGTGTACCAGTCCAACCTGTAGGCAGGGAAAGCCTCTGGGAAAAAGAGACGCTGAATTGGAATGTTGTCAATAAGGCTAAGGCTCAATGCCAACTGAGGTTATACAACAAAACTAAAGGACTTTGTCATGTGGCTTCCATTGAGGGAAGAATGGCACACTTTCTGAAGTCTTTAATATCAACTAATGTTATCTATAACTATTTCTCAATTTTGCAGATTTGAAAAATAGAAAGTATCTGGACCACAATACCCTTGCCAACATGGAACATGTTACATATGGCCTGAACATGGGAACATGATACCTGAAACCAAACAGATGGGACTGGAGGGAAGCTAGCAGGAGGGTCTGAGCACGTGACCCCATTTCTGCAGACAGCGAGAGTGCAGCACCTCGGGTTTTCTGGCCGGTTCTGCCAACAGGGAAGTGCAGAGAAAGGCTAGTGGACAACCAACTTGAGTTTGAATACACAGAATCTGGCAGCTGTGTAGGACCCAAATGCTTTATCTGGCAAATGTCCACCTGAAAGGAACATGGCTGCAGATAAGTAACAATCAGGCAGTCTGATACACAGGGATGGTGTGGCCTCAGCAGCCACAAAGACCCAACTTGAGATCCTAGTGACACTACCGGAACAACGACAAGTTCCCGGAACTTGAGTTTCCTTGTCTGCAAAATGCAGCTGCAAGTAATCACTCAAAGTGCCCTTATGAAGAACACCCTCACCAAACACTCAAATGTTCCTTCTCTTCCGTGCCCATTGTTGGTCAGACTGGCCTCACCCAGTCATACTGCCAAGTGTTTAAAGAAACACTTAGCTCTGCTTTTGGCAGAGCAAATATTCTAACTTCCTCTGCTGCTGTAAGTGGGTGGGGTCCTCGATGGGGGTGGGGATAGATTTCCTAAATATTAACATAGAATCCATCTATACGGATTTGCTAATGCAAAAAAAGCATGCTAATGCACATAGGTACCCAAAAAAAGACCAATTTTATGACAACCCTGTTATAGTGAACCATTCGCTCATGAAGGTGGCTTCTGAAAGATCAAAACAGCTTTTTTTTTTTTTTCTTAAAGAGACAGGGTCTCACTCTGTCACCCAGGCTGCAGTGCAGTGGTATGATCATAGCTCACTGAAGCCTCAAACTCCTGGGCTCAAGCTATTCTCCTGCCTCAGCCTCCCGGGTAGCTGGGACTACAGGCGCACAACATCACACTCGGCTATTTGTTAAGTTTTTGCAGAGACCGAGTCTTGCTCAGAACAGCTTTTAGGAAAGAGGCCCAAGAATGGTAATATGGGAGAAGAGTATGTAAACTTCTGCCCTTACCTTAGCAGTAAGGAAAACATTAAAGTGTTCATTGAAAGAGAGCACAGGATGATCCGTAATTCTTTTTAGAAATTTATCCAAAGCTTTTCTTCTGGTCTCCACAAACTCTTCTGAAAAACGATCCACAACACCTTTTACCACAAACTTCTCGGGAAGAGGCTACAAAGACATGAAGAAAAAAATCAGAGTCATGGATGAGATGGTGCCAGGAAAAACAACCAGGCTGGCACACAGTTCTATTACCCTCTGTCCAAGAAAAGCATTTCTTAATCAGGCAGATCTTCATGTAGTCATTAACATAAAGATTTCTGAAAAATATACATGGAGTAAATATCCTGTCAATTTCATAATGCAAGGAATAAAACACTAAATATAGTCTCTGAAATACATAAAAGTAGATATTTATTGAGTAAATTCAACAGTAATTTTTACATTGCTTGATGTAAACGTGATATAATGGAAAAGTTAAGGCAAGAAGAAAAGAAAAGAGGAGAGGGGAAGAGAGGGCAGGGGAGGGGAGGGGAGGAGAGAGGAGAGGAGGGAAGGAAGGAAGGAAGGAAGGAAGGCAGGCAGGCAGGCATCAACCACGTAAAAATTTATTTAAATATTTTAAGCTTCTGCTCCCAGTACTTCATCCCCCATTCATATTTGGTGAATGAATAAATTACGTAAATTCATGTATCTAAAAAAAATACCTTTTATAAGCCAATTTTTTGGTTTAGGTTTATACTAAAAAATTCTTTAAAATGTAATTTCCTTTATTCCCCTTACTCAAATACATTTCTTTATTATACTGACTTAGAGCCAATACTGTCGGCAATTTACAACTACCTGCCTACCAAGGGATCTCTGAGCTTTTAATCTGTTTCCATAGCAGTTTGATCAACTGCTTGATTAAAAAGCCTTCTTTATTATTCCTACCACAGAGAAAAGAAGTATCTGCCATGCACCTGTTTTAAAATATTTGAGCTATGAAATATTTTAAAAATTGTACACTTTAAAAATAGGTAACTAAATCTAATAGATATTTCTCTAAAGAAGATATCCAATGGCCAAGAAGCACATGAAAAGATGCTTAACATTAGTAGTCATCAGGGAAATGGAAGCCAAAATCATCATGAGATGCCATTTCATACATTTCATACCTACTAGGATAGCCATAATCTTAAAAAAAAACAAAAAACAAAAAACAAGCGTTGGTGAGGATGTGGAGAAATCAGAACCTTTATACATTGCTGATGGGAAAGTAAAACATGCAGCCACTGTGGAAAACAGTTTCGTGGTTCCTCAATAAGTTAAATATAGAATTACCATTTAACTCAGCAATTCCACTCACACATTTATGCCCAAAAGAACTGAAAGCAAGGTGGGCGTTGTAATCCCAGCACTCTGGGAGGCCGAGGCGGGTGGATTGCCTCAGCTCAGGAGTTCGACACCAGCCTGGGCAACATGGTGAAACCCCATCTCTACCAAAAATATTAAATATAAAAACAATTAGCTGGGCATGGTGGCTTGCAGCTATAGTCCCAACTATTCAGGAGGCTGAGGTGGGAAGACAGCTTAGGCTCACAAGATGGGGAGGCTGCAGTGAACAGAGACTGCATCACTGCACTCCAGCTTGGGTTACAGAGTGAGACCTCATCTCAAACAAACAAACAAACAAACAAACATTTTTAAAATCTTTAAAAAAAGAATTGAAAGCAGATGCGCACACCAAAGTTTGTACGCAAATAGTCATAACAGCCCTGTTTACAATGGCTAAAAGGTAGAAGCAATCCAAATGTCCATCAGCATGTGAATGGGCAAACAAAATGTGGCATATCTGTGCAATGGACTATTATTTGGTCATTAAAAAAAAGTACTAAAACATGCTGCATCGTGGAAAAACCCCAAAAACATTATGGTAAATGAAAGAAGCCAGATACAAAAGTCCATATATACGATTCCATTCACATGAAATGTCCAGAATAGGCAAACCCATAGAAAGCAGATGAGTGGTTGCCAGGGGCTGGAGAGATCGGAGGAAATGAGATGTGACTGCTTCATGGGTACACGGTTTCCTTCCAAGGTGATTCTGAAACTTTCAGAAGGTGGTGATAGTTGCACAACATTGTGAATGCACTTGATGCCACTGAATTGTAGATTATAAAACGGTGCTAGTTTTTCAGTGCAATAAAAGAGCATATTATATATATATCAAAGTCATAAAGCATAAGAATAATACCAGTACTTATTAACTTACTAATCTACCACCCAACTTGACAGACACAACAGTGTCATTGACAAAGCTCCCTGTCAGCGGATCCCTGATCAGATCTCCACTTATTCCTGCCCCCACGAGGGAACCACAATCCTCAACTTTTTGGTCATTGCTCCCCTCTAAGTTTCAGTTTTAAAACAATGTGCTGTTCATTGAACTTGTTTTTTAAGTTTATAAAAATAAAACTCCAGTTAATGTGTCACTTAATGACAGAGATACACTCTGAGAAATACATTGTCAGGCGATTTCAATCATTGTGTGAACATCATAGAGTGCACCTACACAAACCTAGATGATGCGGCTACTACACACCTAGGCTATACGGTATAGGCTATTGCTCCTAGCATGTTACTGTACTGACTACTGCAGGCAATTGTAACACAATGGCAAGTACTTGGGTATCTAAACATATTTAAATGTAGAAAACATATTTAAACGTACAGTAAAAATACAGTATTATAATCTTATGGGACCACCATCTATATGCCATCCACCGACTGAAATGTCATTATGCAGTACACAACTGTATACTTCGCTTTTGTCATTCAGTATTATCTTTCTGCGACTTATCCATATTGATGCATATTTAGCTACAGGAAAATAATTTTACTATTCCATAGTCATGCACTATATAACTGACTGTATGACAGACTGTCCACCTCCTCTCCTGCCTGTGAACATGTGCATGATCGTGTGAATGGTTTACAGCTTTGTGGTGCTACTAACAATGCTGCTGTGAACACTCATGCAGATGCACCCTCTTTAGAAAACGCAAGTCTCTTTAGGGACTAAACCAAGACAAGGATGGCCAAGTAGGTCTATCAAGACAATCACATGCTTTTTCCTTTAATACGGTAAGTGGTAAATTAATATATTTTCTAATGTTAAACCAACCTAGCAGTTCAAGTTCAAAGTAGGACATTAAACACAAGCATTTAACTCCACAACCTCCTCAAACCCCCATAATATGGCAATAAAGAGGATTTTTTAAAATTACAAACCCTGAAGGACAAAAACAAACCAGAAATAAGACACAGCAACAAGGATTAGTGGACTTAGCCAACCCCAAAACGCAGAACACTAGGCTACTCGGAGTAGGCCTAGTAAACCTAGATTTAGAACACAAAACCTTGAAAAGATTTAGGAATTGGTAATACCAACACCCCACCCCCTGGAAAAGAAGTATTTGGAGTATGAGGGAATTCAGTGCCCTCAACTTGAAAGAGCTTTTAGAAAGTATGTTTTAGTTGTCAAGAGTAAAGATTCTGATGCCATGCTTCCTGGGTTTATCTTTCAACTTTGCCACCTACTAGCTGTTTGCCTTCGGTCAAGTTCTATACATCTCTTGGTACCTCAAGAAGTTGGTGCTAGGTAAAAACTAATAGCATCAACTTCATAGGGTTGTCATGAGGATTAAATTAGCTAATATGTGCAAAGTGCTTTGAATGATTCCTACCACAGTGTAAACACACACAAGTTTGGGTGTCTTTGTTGTAAGACTGGCAGCAGCTTCAGGGGACTACTAATCTTCAGGGACATCCAGTGTTCATTTAACCCTTGACATGGTGGGAATATTCAGAGAAGATGCTACGAATACTGGGGGATTCTTTACAACAGAGCAGGAGTTCCAAAGGACACAGTGGAAAGGTTTGTAAATGAAAGAAGAGAGGGGAATCGAATCAGGAATAAAATTACAGAGCCACACAAGGATAACATGTCCACGTGTGACACCCAGCAGAGCTTACACTTGAGTAGAATATTTGAAATGCAGTGCTGGATCAGACGAACAGGGCCACTCAGCCCCATGCTGGCCCAGTCCAAAGCACTGAGAAGTTATCTTAATGGGATATGGCTGTCCTTTAGGATAATTCCTTTATTCTGGTCAGTTCTTCTCTCTCCCGTTCCTTTAGGCAGCCATTCTCATAATCCAGCTTTTCACGCTAAGCAGATTACTGTCCTTCTGAAGTGAGAACCAGGTGTAAGAGCATCAGATGGAAATTTCCTATTTTGCTTCCTCCGCAGAAGCCCATCCATTGGGCATCACCCTCACCTCCATTCCTTAGTCCCTGTGGACAACAACCCCTCCTCCCCTAAAGCTAAGCATTCCATCTGTGTCCTTGACCCATCTGTTCATTAGGGTGCACCTGTCATTTATCTCTTCTCTGTATCTTCAACATCTCCTGTCCATCCAGCTCTATTCCCAGAATCTATAAAAATATGGTTGGTTTTTCTTCCTAAAAAATATGAATCCAATCACCCCTTGACCTTGTATCTTCTCCCTTCTCCTTTCTGGCTCATTCTATCTTTTTGAAAGGAGTCACTTATCTTGACTTCACACTATCCCATTGATTTCTCAACCCCCAGCCTTCCCCCAACCCTCAAAACAAAACCGGCTGTGATATTGCCTTCAGTGCTGGGTTTCTCTACCCTATCCCTACCCAGTTCAGAAATGGCCCTTTTAAAATTGAGTGCCAGTGACTTTCTAATTACCAAATCCGTGGATATTTTCCTGTTGTCACTTCATGAGCCCTGTTATGATACTCTCATTTGCTTCTGCTGAATAGGACTTGAGAGGATGGCCTGAGGCACAAGTAAGTGGTTAGGAGTGCCTCATTTAACATAAAGATGACATTCTACAATAGGGGTCCATTCTTCAGACTGAGCACATTGAAGTTACGATTCATCAGTTGGGGGAACTTGCTATTTAAAGGAACCCTAGAGTGAATCCTCCTGCAAGCAGAATTTCCTCCTGTCATAAGCGTTATCATTTCCAAATGTATCTAGCTGCAGAAATTTCCTATTTCAAGATTCCTTAATGCGACACACCTACTCTCAGGCTCACCTCTATTACTGTCTGGGTTGTTTACATATAGGAATCTGGGTTGCTGGTGAAATCAAGTCCATCTATAGTCTGTAAATCACATCATGTAAATGAAAAGAGCTCAACACAGTTCCAAGCACACAGCAGATGTCTAACAAATGCGAAGTATTTTTATTAATTTGTAAGCACTGAGAACAAAAAGCAAAAAGGGGAGAGGACTTACAGGTAGAAAGTCTATATATCGTTTAAGCCAAAATGTCTTTAAAAATCGATTGTGGGAAGCAGGCACAGTGGCTCATGTCTATAATCCTAGCACTTTGGGAGGTCAAGCTGAGAGGATTGCTTGAGGCTAGGAGCTCCAGACCAGCTTAGGCAACACAGCAAGACCCCATCTCTACAAAAAATAAAAAATTAGCTGGGCACGGTGGTGCACACGTGAATTCCCAGCTACTGTGGAGACTGAGGTGGGAGGATTGCTTGAGCCCAGGAGTTGGAGGTTGCAGTAAGCTATGGTAATGTCACTGCACTCCAGCCTGGGTGACAGAGTGAGATCCTGTCTTAAAAAAGAAGTCATTTGGGATCTACTTCTTCATGCCCACTAGAATTTTTAAAGTAAAATAGCAAGTGTTGGCAAACATGTGGAGAAATTGGGCCCTCATACATTTCTAGTGGGAATATAAAATTATAAGCCACTGTGGAAAAGAGTTTGAACAATTCCTCAAAAAATTAAACACAGAATTATTATATGCTCCAGCAATTCCATTTCTTGTTGTATAGCCAAGGTAACTGAAAATAAGCACTCAAACAAAATCTTACACAACCACCAGCGTTGACAACAGCCTTTTTCATTAGAGCCGGGCTGGGAAAAGGAGGGAATTGAGAGTGATTCCTTAATGGGTACAAAGTTTCTTTTGGGGCTAATGAAAATGTTCTGGATTAAACAGTGGTGATGGTCATACAACATTGTGAATGTACTAAAAGTCACTGAATTGGATACTTCAAAATGGTTAAAATGGTGATATGTAATATGGATTTTACTTCCATTTTTTAAGAAAAGGAGATGTGATGGTGGAAGCAGAGATGATGACAGATATGCTGCTGGCTTTTAAGATAAAGAGGCCATGAGCCAAGGAATACAGACGGCCCCAAGAGCTAGAAAAGGCAGGCAAGCAAATTCTCCCCTAGAGCCTTCCGGTGGGATGCAGCCCTAGCCTGTATCTTGATATTAGCTCACTAAAACTGATTTTGGACTTTTGACCTCCAGAGCTGTAAGAGAATAAATTTCTGTTGTTTAAGGCGCTTAAAACAAAAAACAAACAAACAAAAAAAACACCGGGGCGTAGGGGTGACGGAGTGGACAGAGATGAAACAAGATTGGCCATGAGCTGATAAATGTTGAAACTGAGTGATGGAGTTTCAAGGGCACTCATCGTACCGAATCTCTTCAATATGGTTAATACTTTCTACAATGAAAACATTTTTAAAAACTGAATATACACATATATATGTTAGATCCTGCAAAAAAAATCCTATTTGCAAAGTATTACAATAATCTGTTAAATATTTCAGGGTTTAACCTTGAAATACTGATATTAGATAGTACTCAGTATTCTAGTAAAGCATTTTCATTTATATTCCATATTAGTTTATAAAGCTGTTTTATAATCTGAAACAACAGCATATTTCTTGCAGACTGTCAATGGAAAGCTGCTGTTTCTAGGTAGGAAATCTAGACAAATCTTTCAATTGCTGAATCCTGAAATGTCCAACTTCCTCGTTAGCAATTTATTTGCTGCTTCGAAACAATTCAACAAATATTTAGCGCACATTAAATATTTACATGGCAGAGGCCTATTTCTCCTACCCTTGTCAAACTAATAGAAAATATTGCTTCTAAGCAAAAATAACTACCAAATAAATAAAGGAGCATAGAGACTAAAAGCTTGTCACTAAGCATAGAGATTAAAAACAATAGTCACCAAGTCCAGTTAAATGCAAAGCATTAGGAAGTTGAACCAATGTTTCAAATACTTATTAACTTACCCATTGAGTAAGTTAAATGCAGGTATATTTTTAACAGTACAAAAAAGAAGAAACCAACTAGAAAATGGAGTTTTTATTATTTCATATTAAAAAACAATTGCTGCATTACAAATTCATTCTCATTAATTCCTATGAGTTTACTACTACTCAAAAGAAAACTTGGTACATAATACAAATGTATCCTTCCAGAAACCTTCCTTCATTAAAACTGAGGTAAACATTAAATTTCCAAGAGAAAACTAAACACTCAAGTGTTCACTAAATGTATCTGCTTCATCTTCCAAATCTAATACGTGCACCCATCTAATCATGAAATTGCTCTGCTGTGTAACCAGTGCTCCAGGAAATGAATAAGTGTCAAACCCACTGAACGAATATGGAAGTGGAAAATAGAATGGTGGTTGCCAGGGGGTATGGAGAGCAGGAAATGGGGAGTTGTTCAATGGATATAAAGCTAGTGTTATAAAACATAAATAAGTTCCAGATATCTGCTATACAAAGTACCTACAGTTAACAATACAGTCATCCTCCCTTATCCGAGGGGGATACGTTCCAAGACCTCCAGCAGATGCCTGAAGCCATGGATGGTGCTGAACCCTGTATATACTATGTTTTTCCTATATATACATACCTATAATAAAATTTAGAGACAAGGTGTCACTGTGTTGCCCAGGCTGGTCTTGAACTCCTGGGCTCAAGTGAATTTCCCACCTGTATATACATACCTATATATGCATATGTTTTTTCCTATATATACCTATAATAAAATCTAGTTTCTAAATCAGGCACAGTAAGAGATTCACAATAAAATAGAACAATTATAATAATATTCTGTAATAAGTGTTATGGGGATATGGCCTTTCTCTTTCTCTCTCAAAACATCTTATGGTACTGTACTCATTCTTTTTGTGATCTCCAGCCTGATAACCAAGAGGGCTACTAAGGGACGCACAGGTGGGCAGTGTCTACAGTGTGGATACACTGGACAAAGATAATTTATGTCCTAGGCGGACTGCATGAGATTTCATCACACTATTCAGAACAGCAAACAATGTAAAACTTATGAACTGTTTATTTCTGGAATTTCCATGTCATATTTTTGGTCTACAGGTAACTGAAACCAGGGAAAGCAAAACCACAAATAGGGGGGGAATGACTGTATGGTGTTGCATGCTGTAAAATGTGATAAGAGGAGAGATCTTATGTCACATGCTCATGTTACACGTTATGTACATCTTATGTTACATGTTCTTACAAAAAAAAAAAAAAACACAAAACAGCAAAGGGACACAAGAAAACTTGTGAAGGTGATGGATCTGTTTATTACCTTGACTGTGGTGATGGTATCAGGGGGTATATACAAGCCTATCGAACTGTATGCATTAAATATGTGCAAGGCTATTGTGTATATCAATTATATCTCAATAAAGATTTAAAAAACACTGAGGAAAAAAGTCAAAATGAAGACTTTCTGGCAGCTCCAACTATTACATAATGAAGAAAAACACAGTGAACTGTTGTTATGAGAAGACAAATGTATACACCCAGCATACTTCTGGTTCCAAGATGGCATTTTAAGAACATAAGGTTACTCCTGGGAGCTGTGGTGGTTCACGCCTGTAATCCCAGCACTTTAGAAGGCCAAGGCAGTAAGATCCCTTGAGACCAGAAGTTTGAGACCAGCCTGGGCAACATAGCAAGACCCTGTCTCTACCAAAAAAAAAAAAAAAAGAATTAGCCAGGCACGATGGCATAGGGTGCCTCTAGTCCCAGTTATTCAAGAGGCTGAGATGGGAAGATCACTTGAGCCCAAGAGTTTAAGACCAGCCTGGGCAACATAGTGATACCTTGTCTCTATAAAAAATTTTAAAAATCAGCCAGGCATGGTGGCACATACCTGTGGAGGTGGGAGGATTGCTTGATCCTGGGAGGTAGAGGCTGCAGTGAGCTGTGATCACACCACTGCACTGCAGCCTAGGTGACAAAACAACATCTTGCCTCTTAAAATTTTACATACATATATATATATATATATATATGGAGCCGGGTGCAGTGGCTCACTCCTGTAATCCCAGCACTTTGGGAGGCTGAGGCAGGCGGATCACGAGATCAGGAGATGGAGACCATCCTGGCTAACACGGTGAAACCCCGTCTCTACTAAAAATACAAAAAATCAGCCGATGTGTGGTGGGCGCCTGTAGTCCCAGCTACTCGGGAGGCTGAGGCAGGCGGATCACAAGATCAGGAGATGGAGACCATCCTGGCTAACACAGTGAAACCCTGTCTCTACTAAAAATACAAAAAATCAGCCGATGTGTGGTGGGCGCCTGTAGTCCCAGCTACTCGGGAGGCTGAGGCAGGAGGATGGCGTGAACCCAGAAGGTGGAGCTTGCAGCGAGCCGAGATCACGCTACTGCACTCCAGCCTGGGCGAGAGAGCGAGACTCCGCCCCCCCCCCAAAATTATATATATATATATACACACACACACACATATATATATAATTTTTAAAAAGAACTATGAAAATTCAAGGATGAAGAGGCACCCCATTTTTAAATAGGCAATGGATCTTAACTGATATTTCTCCAAGGAAGATATGCAAATGCCCAAAAGCACATGACAAGATGCTCAACATCATTAGGGAAATACAAATTAAAATCACAATGAGATATCACTGCATATCCAGTAGGATGGTTACAATCCAAAAGACAGATAGCAACAGCATTGATGGAGATGTGGAGAAACTCCTATACATCGCATGTGGAAATGTAAGTTGATGTCATCGCTTCTGAAAACAGTCTGGCAGTTCTTCAAAAGGCCAATTATAGACTTATGTGTGATTCAACAATTACACTCCTAGGAATACACCCCCCAAAAAATGAGAACATGTCCACAGAAAAACTTGTACATGAATGTTTACAGCAACATTACTCATAATAGCCAAAAGGTGAAACAACCAAAACGTCCATCAAGGGTGAATAGACAAAATGTGGTAATATCCATAAACTGGAATATTATATGACGATAAAAATTAATGAAATATTAATATATTGTAGAACATGGATGAACCTTGAAAGTATGCTAAGTGAAAAAACCCAGTAACAAAAAAATCACGTTGTGTATCATTTCACTTACATGAAATGTCCAGAATAGGCAAATCTGTAGAAAGTACATCAGTGGTTGCCAGGGGCTGGGGGATATACAGTGTTTGTAAGTGACAGCTAAGGGATGTGAGGTTTCTTTTTGGGGGTGATGAAAAGATTCTAAAATGGATAATGCTGACGGGTGTCCAATTTTATGAATATACTAAAACCCTTTGAACTGTACATTTTAAATGGGTGAATTATATGTTATATAGATTAAATCTCAATAAATCCTTTTTTTAAAAGGGAAATGAACATTTCTGCATCTTTACTGGGTCTCCAACTGATAAGTTCCCCAAGGCAGGAGTCCTTTGTCTTCCTTATAACCTTCTCAACCCACCCTTTCTTCCTTCCAAAGATGATGCTTAAATAACAAAGACACCTCCTAGCAAAGCTGCTATAAAAATCTTTGTAGCAGATGAGGGGATTGGTTCCTGGTTTGACATTCATACTTAAATCAGAGAGGCTCTCTCATATTAAATCTCTCTCCACTCCAGATATGTGAGTACCAAGAATTTATGAAAAAAAATTAAGTTTCTGCTTGTTTCTAAAGTAGCTTCTTTCTGCTTCTTTCCAGACCATCAGAAACCACACTTAAAGATATTCTGGATCCACCTTGGGCATTCTGGAAACTCTTCCATTCTCTTCTAGTGTCTATGGAAGAGTAGACACTATGTTTCACCAGCAGGTGTCACTGTCTTACCTTTGAGCTTCCAGTACCAACCTCATAGGCACCAGCTGCCCAGGAGGGCAGTTCCCTGATGCATGGTGTGGGCTACAAATAAACAGTGACTTTCTTCCAAAGAGTACAGTACAGAAAGGCAGGGAGAAAGAGTAATGGTACAGTGAAGAAAGCTGACCAGCACTACCTCAAGTCAGGTGATGGAGGTTCACATCAATAGTGATGCACACTGTTGACAGCATGTGCCCTGGATAGGAGGTGATGAGGGTGGCAGCTCGCCTCTGTGGTTTCCTCCCCAAACACATTACCCCAGTCGGGAAAGCCATCAGACAAATGTCAACTGAGGGACAGTCTACAAAATCCCTGACTAGTACTCCTCAAAACAGTCATGGTCATCCAAAAAAGGGAAAGCCTGAGAAACTGTCACAACCAAGAAGAGCCTAAGGAGACATGACTGCTAAATAAAATGTGGGATCCTGGGTAGGAACAGAAAAAGGAACTTGGGCCGGGCGTGGTGGCTCACACCTGTAATCCCAGCACTTTGGGAGGTCGAGGTGGGAGGATCACCTGAGGTCAGGGGTTAGAGACCAGCCTGGCCAACACGGTGAAATTCTGTCTTTACTAAAAATACAAAAATTAGCTGGGCGTGGTGGTGCACACCTGTAATCCCAACTACTCGGGAAGCTGAGGCAGGAGAATCGCTTGAACCCTGGAGGCAGAGGTTGCAGTGAGCCGAGATCACACCACTGCACTCCAGCCTGGGTGACAGAGCTAAACTCCATCTCAAAATAAAAAAAAGAAAGAAAGAAAGAAAGAAAGAAAAATAAAAAGGAACTTGGGATAGTTAATAATGGTGTTTATTTCATAATAATGACTGGCTCATTGTGACAAACGTGCCACACTAATATAAAACGTTAATACCGGATATGAGATTTGAGAATTCTCTCTACTACCTTCACAATAATTCTGGAATTCTGATAATGTTCTAAAATGCAGTTTATTTTTAAAAAATTATTCACTAGCTGCCAATTTTGCCACCTTAAGGTTCTATTTTAAGGCATATTCCCAACTGTTTAAAAGCTACTGTTTCCTCTTCAGGCATGTTTTTAAGTGATTAGAAGACAGAAAAAACAAAACTTCAGGCTCGGAGAGCAGAAAGGGTATGTGGGAAAAAAGGAGATGCTCTGAGAAAGAACTGAGTTCCAGGTGAGAGCCACCATTCCTATCACAGTACTAGCAACGTGGCTCTTTTCACCCTGAAAACCGAGAAAGCTACCAGTGCGTTCACAACATACACAGCCTTTTCTAACCATGGGGAAAAAAAGGCTGGGAGATGCGGTGGTAACAGAAAGCTGGTAGTGCTAGGAAGTTAACATTCAACAAAGGTTTTTGCTGAAAGATAAATCAGCCCCTCTGAGGAGTTTTATGACTCAAACTGCTCTAAGGCCCCCAAGGCCCAAAGAAACATCTGGCAGCTAAACCATTATTATTTCTAGTTTTAACAAAAGTAGTCAAAAAAGTACTCAATATAAATGTTGAGGCCAGATGCGGTGGCTCATACCTGTAATCCCAGGACTTTGGGAGGCCGAGGCGGGTGGATAACCTGAGATCAGCAGTTCGAGACTAGCCTGGCCAACATGGCAAAACCCCGTCTCTACTAAAAATACAAAAATTAGCCGGGCATGGTGGCGGGCTCCTGTAACCCCAGCTACTCAGGAGGCTGGGGCAGGTGATCTGCTTGAACCCGGGAGGCGGAGGTTGCAGTGAGCTGAGATCATGCCACTGCGCCCCAGCCTGGTCAAGAGAGTGAGACTCTGTCTCAAAAAAAAAAAAGATTTATATTTCTTTTGCTCTGGTTCTGTTTTTTAAAAACTGTGCAGATGGAAGCACTGGAGTAGATAAATGTCACGTTGCTTCAATAAATAGAGTTAGGTGGTTTCCTTTTTAAATGAAAAACTGTGGTTGAAATGGATTCTGTACTAGATTTCTGCTCCTGTGCCTAAAGAAAAGCCCAGCCAGCTGCAAAACTGGCTTACTATATAGCAAATCAGAAACCAAAACCTAATAGGTGAAGTATTATATACAGTGTCCATTAACATGTTTTACATACGTTTGCTGGGTGAGTCTGGGATAATTGAAGGGATGAGAGTTGAGCGAACCCCTTCAGGAAAGACAACACAGGACAAGTGAGAAACAAGCTGCAGTGACTTACTACCTACGGGAATGAGATGAGTGGGCTGGGATTCTTCCAGTTTGCTCCTCAACCAGTCAAAATCCTGGTACCTTCGACGAACAGAATATTCTGGCAGGTCAAACTCCACCCGAGTACTCTGCAAAGAAGAGAATGGAAAAAAAATAAGCATAGGGGAAGAGCATATCTTGGCTGAAAGGAAGGAAAAAAAGCTCTCTTAGAATAACCAAACTAGGCAAGATCATATTTTCCTGCCGCCAAACACACCAGCCAAATGGCAGAGTTTACTAACATAGAATAGACCAGTCTGGGACACAGAGCCCAGTTAAAAATTCAAGGAGCTGGAATAAAAATGCCAGTTTTCCGAGATTGCGCCACTGCACTCCAGCCTGGGTGACAGAGAGAGACTCTGTCTTTAAACAGTTTTTTCCCCCTACCCTCAGGAAATAGATTTCAACTATTACCAGAATTGTTTAGAAGCATTTGATTCATTTCCTCCAAGCTTAACTCTAACAATTTCTTTTAGCAAAAAATTCCACTTAGGATATTGCTACTAAATCCAAATCTGTGAAAAGAAAATGTCTCCACCTTCTGCTAAATATGCTGACAAGTTTTGCCAAAGGGGAAATAAACAAAAAGTAAAGATAATAGATCACTGCTCATTTCGAGAGCAGACTAGATGAAAATAGAAAAAGTTCTGCTTGATCTGCCACATTCTGCCAGAACCGGAACCTTGAAACTGTTATATTTTAGATAAGAAAAAAATCTAGAAATAATACAAAAATGCCATTGTATTGCAGAAAAATATTAATAATCTCATCCCTTTTTCTCAATTTTTAAAGTTTTCTGAAGTGTGACTGCAGCACTTCAACAATGAAAATCAATGTTAAATAAAATTAAGTTGATTTATACCAAAACAAGATTTTTACTCCCTTACTGGCCCAAATTAAATCGTGTCTCACATAAGCCATTTTTCCCTATGAGGGTACAGACTACATGACTGTCACGGTTCTCAGAAATTAAAGTACAAGATAAAAATGGGTCAAGCTACATCTCATAAATTTACTCTTTCAAGCCAAAAGTCGGTTTTAATTCACAACACCAAGAAAATCTTTAAGCACATGAATGAGAGTCATTCATCAAAGAAAAAGCTGTGAACAGCTCTGGCATCAAAAATTATGATTTCATCCTCCCCAAAACCTGTGTTCACAGTCTTAGCAAAATGGTGAAGTTCAAGGACTCGGTCTTGGACTGACCCCCAACTAACCGCATTGTTTCCCCTCTTCAAGCCCCAAACACCAGCATATGCCTATGAAACACAATCTTCCCCTGTTCTTGCAAGGGTGAAATGTGGGGACATTCACTCAATGTAGGTAATTGTGACTTATCAGATGATTTTCCCAAAGGAATTAGCATTGTAGGATTGGAGAGAGAAAAAAAAGACAACACTTAAATCCAGAGAGCAAGTCATTGTTGACGAATTTTCAAGCACAGCATGACAGAAATATTGGGAACAAGTGGCCTGATACTCCCATCCCCGCACCACACAGGCAGCGTGGGAAGGACTCTGTGCCTATGCAGTTCTTGCATCCCTAGCAGATCCCTGACTTGTCACTAAGCCTCCTTGAGCCCTACCTAGGTTCAACAGTAAGAAGAGAGTCACGGCAGGGCTTGGTGGCTCATGCCTGCAATCCCTGCCCTTTAAGAGGCCAAGAAGGAAGGATCAGCTTGAGCCCTAGAGTTTAAGACCAGCCTGGACAACAGAGCAAGACCCCATCTCTGAAAAAAAAAAAAAAGTTTTAAATTAGCCAGGTGTGGTAGTGCATACTTGTAGTCCCTACTACTCAGAGGCTGCGGAGGGAGGATCGTCTGAGTCCAGAAGGTCGAGACTGCAGTGAGCTGACTGTGCCACTGCACTTCAGCCTGGGCAAAAGAGTGAGACCCTGTCTCAAAAAAACAAAAACAGAGTTGGAAGGGAAGTTCAAGACCTCCCACCTCCCCCACCAGGCTCCATGTGAGAACCTGTCAATGATTATGGGCTAATGAAAGGCATATATTGAAAGGTGACAAATTAAAGCAACTCATATTCATTGTAAACCAAACTGATGCAAGGCTCTACTTTTTGCCTTCTTAAATGTTACACGATTATCGGCTGGGCGCGGTGGCTCATACCTGTAATCCCAGTACTTTGGGATTACAGGATCCACCAAGGCCGATGGATCATTTGGGGTTGGGAGTTCAAGATCGGGTGTAAGACATTGTTGTTTTGGGGGAGGGTTTTCTGAGAAAGAGTCTCACTCTGTCGTCCAGGCTGGAGTACAGTGGTGTGATCTCGGCTCACTGCAACCACCACCTCCCAGGTCCAAGTGATTCTCCTGCCTCAGCCTCCAAAGTAGCTGGGAATACAGGCGTGCGCCACCACATCCAGCTAATTTTCATGTTCAAGATCAGCCTGGCCAACATGGTGAAACCCCGTCTCTATTAAAAATACAAAAATTAGCCAGGTGTGGTGGCAGGTACCTGTAATCCCAGCTACTCAGGAGGCTGAGGCACGAGAATTGCTTGAGCCCCAGAGGTGGAGGTTGCAGTGAGTCAAGACTGCACCACTGCACTCCAGCCTGGGCAAGAGAGCAAGAGATTGTCTCAAAAAAAAAAAAAAGTTACACGATTAACTAATCATTTCTCTTATGTTTTTCAGATCCATTTCATAAATTACAGTTTATGTAATATTTCTACTCTAACTTTGAAATCATTTTTGGTAACTACAAAAGATAGCACAATAGAACACACGTTTTATTTTTGCCACAACCAATTTCACTTTTGGGGAACAGGCTTTTTTTTTTCCTTCTATTTATTCAGGTTTATACTTATTTTAAAACTTCGAGAAAAATAAATAGAAAATAAAAGATCAGCCATAATTCCCCTAAATAGAGAAAAACACAATTAACATGGCTTATATGTTTTCATATTTTTTCTATGAATATTCATTCATTTACTGATTGTCTGTATCTCTTTAGCATACCTTGGACATCTTTCTATAGCAGTAAGTTCAGATGTACATAGTCTTTTTAACACAAATATAGTATTCCACTGAATGGTTACACGATAATTAAACCAAATCCCCATTTAAGTTGTTTCCAATTTTTCCATTAATAAGCAGTGCTTTCGGAAACATCATTGAGCACCTGATAATTCCCTTAAAATAAATTCCTAAAGATAGAATTGCTGGAAAAAAGTGTACATACACTTTTTAATTGACAAACTACTTTCAGAAATACAGCAATGTATATTCTTATCACATATTATCAGGAAGTAGTTATCTTTGGTGGACTGATAAATGAAAAATAACACATCATCTTTGTTTACAGTTGTTTCTTTAATTACCATCGGGGTTGAACGTCCTTTCAAATGTTTATTGGCCAAAAGAAGAAAGTATTTTTCTTCTTTTATGAGGTGTCTTTTTAAAAACTGTAAGTCCAGCCAGGCGCACTGGCTCATGCCTGTAATCCTAGCACTTTGGGAGGCCGAGGCAGGGAGATAGCTTGAGTCCAGGAGTTCAAGACCAGCCTGAGCAACATGGCAAAACCCTATCTCTACAAAAAATACAAAAATTAGCCGGGCATGGTGGCATGCATCTGTGGTCCCTGCTACTCAGGAGGCTGAGGTGGGAGGATTGCTTGAGCCTGGGAGGCAGAGGTTGCAGCTAGCCAAGACTGCACCACTGCACTCCAGTGTGAGCCACAGAGTAAGACCTCATCTCAACCAAAATAAAAAAAAAAATAAAAATTGTGAGTCAAGTCTTTTTCATTTGTATAAGTTCTTTATTACCATTTGCCTATCATAATTTCCAAATGGTTTGTCTGATACGGAATCTTTCCATCGTTTTATTGTTGATTTCATCCATATTTTCCCTTTATGCTATTTTTGGGGTCATCAATAAGAAGGCCATCCCCACTGCAAGCTTATAAAAATATTCACCTATAGTCTCTATGATTTTCTTTTTAGTTATGTCTAATCACTGCTTTTCTACTTCTAGAAATTTACCACTGGAAAATAATGTCTAAACTGTGGCAAGGATATTTGCATAATGATCTTCATTGCAATATTATTTAAATCAGTGAAGAATCAAAGCAACCTAAATATTCAACAATAAAAAGCTATTAATGAAATTATGGCATATTTATTCTATGGTTGTCAGTAATTTTGTTGGTAAGACTTTTTTTTTTTTTTTTTAATTTAGATAAGAGCCAGGTGTGGTGGCTCATGCCTGTAATCCCAGCACTTAGGAGGCCGAGGCAGGTGGATCACTTGAAGTCAGGAGTTCAAGACCAGCCTGGCCAACATGGTGAAACCCTGTCTCTACTAAAAATACAAAAATTAGCCAAGCCAGGTGGTGTGCACCTGTAGTCTCAGCTACTCTACTTGGGAGGCTGAGGCAAGAGAACTGCTTGTATCTGGGAGGCAGAGGATGCAGTGAGTCAAGATCGCACCACTGCACTCCGGCCCGGGCGACAGAGCGAGACTTTGTCTCTTTAAAAAAAAAAAAAAAAAAAAAAAAGGTAAATACAGTACCCCAGGCTGGAGGGCAGTGACACAATCATAGCTCACTGTAGCCTCAAACTCCTGGGCTCAGGCAATCTTCCCACCTCAGCCTCCCAAGTACCTGGACTACAGGCACATGCCACCATATCTGACTGATTTTGGGGGCTTTTTTTGTTTTTTGTTTTTGTAGAGATAGGGATCTCACTATGCTGCCCAGGCTGGTCTCTAACTCCTGACCTTAAGCAATCCTCTGTCTCAGCCTCCCAAAGTGCTGGGATTACAGGCATGAGCCACCACAACCAGGGTGTAAGACATTGCTGTTTTGTGGTGGGGCGGGGGGGTGGGTTTGAGACAGTCTCACTCTGTTGACCAGACTAGAGTATAGTGGCATGATCTTGGCTCACTGCAACCTCCACCTCCCAGGTTCAAGTAATTCTCCTGCCTCACCCTCCCAAGTAGCTGGGACTACAGGTGCCCACCACCACACCCAGATAATTTTTATATTTTTAGTAGAGATGGGGTTTCACCATGTTGACCAGGCTGGTCTCAAATTCCTGACCTCAAGTGATCCACCCACCTCAGTATCCCAAAGTGCTGGGATTATAGGCATGAGCCACCATGCCCAGCCTGTTGTTTTAAGGGAAAATCAGAAGATACAAAATTAATTGTACATAAGGATTTCATTTACGCTAATATCTGGATATTAAAAATTTAGAAGACAAATTTAAAGCTGATAATGAGAACTGTTCTCTTTATATTCACCCTTATTTCCAAATTTTACACCATTCTCATATAACATTTTTATAGTCTCTCACACACACACAATGCTCATTTTTTAAAAGCTCCTTTAAGGACATCAGGAGCTTAATACAGCAAGAAAACCTTGCTTGATGCTTTGGAAAGCAATAAGGTAAAAAGTTATCATGAAATGGATGCTCAAGGCCAGACGTGGTGGCTCATGCCTGTAATCCCAATACTTTGGGAGACGGAGGCAGGAAGATCACTGGGTCAGGAGCTCAAGACCAGCCTGGCCAACATGGTGAAACCCCATCTGTACCAAAAAAACAAAAATTAGCCGGGTGCGGTGGTCCACACCTGTAGTCCCAGCTACTTGAGAGGCTGAGGCAGGAGAATCGCTTGAATCTGGGAGGCGGAGGTTGCAGTGAGTCGAGATTGCGCCACTGCACTCCAGTCTGGGTGACACAGTACGACTCCGTCTCAAAAAAAAAAAAAAAAAAGGATGCTCGCGCACTCTCTGACCCAGTATTTATTTTACTTATTTTTACCACAATTTGTTCTTGAAAATATATAGTGATAGGTAAAATACGATCAAATGACATAAATTAGAAGTAGGTGAAAAAGATAAAGAAAAAACAAGGACAGAGGGGAAAAAGTAGAGTCAGGAATGAGGCTAGCAAAACACACTCACAATGAAACGCTGCACACCAGCTAAAATTGGGCCAGAGACATTACTTGGAATTTCTGGAGAGAAATACATTTATAGGACTCTCAGTATTCATAAAACAGGCAGACCCGCAAAACTCCAAAGATAAGTTTGTAGTAAATTTTTCCTCCGTGAAATTCAGGATCTAACTTAGGAAAATTTAAAAATATACATTTATCTCTATTTTTGAATACCCATAGTAAACAAAACAAATTTTTTAAAAAGAACGAAAAGCAGGCTGGGCGCAGTGGCTCACGCCTGTAATCCCAGCACTTTGGGAGGCTGAGGTGGGCGGATCACGAGGTCAGGAGATCGAGACCATTCTGACTAACACAGTGAAACCTCGTGTCTACTAAAAGCATAAAAAATTAGCCAGGCGTGGTGGCGGACGCCTGTAGTCCCAGTTACTCGGAAGGCTGAGGCAGGAGAATGGCATGAACCCAGGAAGTGGAGCTTGCAGTGAGCCGAGATCTCGCCACTGTACTCCAGTCTGGGCAAGAGTGCAAGATTCTGTCTCAAAAAAAACAAAAAAAAGAACGAAAAGCATACACACACAATTCCATAATCAGAGACAACCACTACATCATTTTGTTCTATGTCCTTCCACATCATGTGTCCACAATGCAGAATGTCCAAGGATCACAAGGTCATGGACAAACACGTCCAGTCAGGTCTAAGAACAGGTGACCAAGCACAAGAGTCATAGTCCAGAAGACTCATTTTTGCTAAGCTAGAAGTGTAACACCATCACTCCACGTGAAAATGTCCCTGGTCAGTTCCAGACATCCCTGGCAATTTTTTTTTCCTTTGGAAATTCCACATTTTAGAAGACCCAGCACAGAATCACAGTCTAATCGGTCACCCAGCAGGGCACTCCATCTACTGGGCCTCACTCACCCTACCACATAAGGTCTCCCCTTATGCCCCAAGAGCTGACGTGCTCAACAACTGTGGCCCAGGGTCTTTCTGAAGAACGTCCATTTGATCCAAAATTTACAACTGACTCACTCCAGAGAGACGTGGTCTTTATCAGAAGCGCCATCTGTCCAGGCCACAGCTGGGTCTTAAGAATTCTAGGTTGGCCGGGCGCGGTGGCTCACGCCTGTAATCCCAGCACTTTGGGAGGCCGAGGCGGGCGGATCACAAGGTCAGGAGATCGAGACCATCCTGGCTAACACAGTGAAACCCCATCTCTACTAAAAAAAATACAGGCCGGGCGCGGTGGCTCACGCCTGTAATCCCAGCACTTTGGGAGGCCGAGGCGGGCGGATCACAAGGTCAGGAGATCGAGACCATGGTGAAACCCCGTCTCTACTAAAAAATAGAAAAAAAATTAGCCGGGCGCAGTGGCGGGCGCCTGTAGTCCCAGCTACTGGGGAGGCTGAGGTAGGAGAATGGTGTGAACCCGGGAGGCGGAGCTTGCAGTGAGCCGAGATTGCGCCACTGCACTCCAGCCTGGGCGACAGAGCGAGACTCCATCTCAAAAAAAAAAAAAAAAAAAAAAAAATACAAAAACTTAGCCGGGTGTGGTGGCGGGCGCCTGTAGTCCCAGCTGCTCAGGAGGCTGAGGCAGGAGAATGGTGTGAACCTGGGGGGCAGAGCTTCCAGTGAGCCCAGATCATGCCACTGCACTCCAGCCTGGGCGACAGAGCGAGACTCCATCTCAAAAAAAAAAAAGAATTATAGGCAACCCCCATCTCCCAACAAAGGGATCTCTTCCCTTATCAAACAAAAACCAGCTAGTCCCATTCTACCTCAAAACCCCACTGCCCTGAGAATGACAATTATAGAGGCTTCCAGCTCTTCCTCCTCACGCTCCTCTGCCTTCCTTTCTTCCGACATGGACTTCCACTTATCTCATTCCTCTCAGATCTTTCTGCCAAGCTCTCTGGAAGACCCACGCTGTAGTTAATAAAGTCCTGTCATTCTTCTGCCCATTCAAATTCTGAAACCTGGCTCTCCCTGGGAATGGGGCCTCCCTGCCATTGGTCCCACTGTGAGCTGCTCGCATTCCACAAGCCTCACCCAGCCCACAAGGCCAGGAGCTGCTGCTGACATGCTCCTCATTCCACACAGCCCCGGACCACCATTCCTCCACCACCCTGTGAAAACCCTTCTGAGGTTCGTGTCATCCAGTGACACACATCCTCTATCCCTCCACACAGCTGTCATCCACTGACAGCTCTGCCATTTCTCCTGATGCCCTGAAGATTCAAGCAACTGGCTCTCAGGCTTCCTTTCCAAGTCCTTCTACAACCTAGGTGCCCTCGAGATCCAGGTGGCTCTCACTCACAACACCAGCCTCTAAGCAAGCAATGTCTCCTTCCATTCCACAGCCTCTCCCCAGACTGCCACCAGGCAGAAGCCCACACATCTCCCTCTAAACGGCATCCCTTATATTTCACGCTCTTCCACTTCCCAAAATCCCTGGCTTCTCAGCCTCTTGGGACCTAAAGTTCCTAGACATTCCATCCATTCACGTCTTTACTTCCTTCCTTCTTCACTCAGCATCTGTTCCATGGCCCAGAACTTCAATCACTTACTTACAGCAATATCTAAACATTCCCTCCGCACTGCCCATTCACCTCGTAAAAACCCACTTGCTCTACCAGACCTGAGCATGTGGGCACACTGCTGGAGGAGAAACAAAATCAAACAAACACACGGACAGACACGATACATTCTACACCGAGACCCTCCAACATTGCCAAGCACTCTTTTCATACTTCCTTAAGTCAGCTCACTCCCACATTGTTCGAATCATTTATTAAAAAGCCCATAAAAGTAAGCCTGTAATCCCAGCACTTTGGGAGGCCGAGACGGGCGGATCACGAGGTCAGGAGATCGAGACCATCCTGGCTAACAAGGTGAAACCCCGTCTCTACTAAAAAATACAAAAAACTAGCCGGGCGTGGTGGCGGGCGCCTGTAGTCCCAGCTACTCGGGAGGCTGAGGCAGGAGAATGGCATGAACCCGGGAGGCGGAGCTTGCAGTGAGCTGAGATCGGGCCACTGCACTCCAGCCTGGGCGACAGAGCGAGACTCCGTCTCAAAAAAAAAAAAAAAAAAAAAAAAAAAGCCCATAAAAGTTTTGAAAATTTCTAATCCCCAATTCAAACCACCCCCACCCTTAGAAGACTTCATCATCTATTCAGAGAGAAAACTGCAGATATAAGCAAAGAACCCCTTAACTTCCTGCCACAAAACAAACTTCCCTTCCTTCTCCACAAACAATGGAAAAAGTACACCGCCCCTTCAGCGGCAACTCTAGCTTCCTCCGCCTTCCTGGGAGCCTCCATCCTACTCTCCAGTCTTCAACCGAATGCCTTCTTCCCTACCAATACTGGGCAACTGGCACTTAAACAAGTCTCTATCATCCTTAAAAACAGCAGCAGCCCCCACCAAAAAAAAAAAAGCCTCCCTCTCCCTCAAACCCACACCCATTTCTGACCACTGCTCTCTATGCTTGCTTTCATTGCCTAAATCCTAACACGCTTGTCTTCTCTCTCATCCCTCACTCACTCTAACCCACCTGGGTTCTGCATCACTACACCAATGAAACTGCTCACACCACAGTCAGCAATAACTGTGTCATTAAACTAACGTCCACTTTGCATTGTACGTAATTCAGCCCCTAAGCAGCATTTAGACTCTGTTGACCACTGAGGCATTTAGAAAGAGGAATTAGTTGGGGTGTTATGGCTTTTTTTTTTTTTTTACTCCACTGGTAATGAGGCTAAACACAAGAAAATAATAACCCCTGAAGGGAGCTGAAGGCTCGCCTCTGTTTCCTCACCCTCAAGTCTATTTCTGTATTGTCAGTTTCAACCACATAGGCCATGCTACTGGACCACAGTGCTGGTTATCAGGGTCATCCCTCTCTTGAAAATCATGTCTTTTGGGCTGGGCGCGGTGGCTCACATCTGTAATCCCAGCACTTTGGGAGATCGAGGCAGACAGATCACCTGAGGTCAGGAGTCCTGTCCAAAATGGTGAAATGCCATCTCTACTAAAAATACAAAAATTAGCCAGGCATGGTGCTGTAATCCCAGCTACTCAGGATGCTGAAGCAGGAGAATCACTTGAACCCGGGAGGCAGAGGCTGCAGTGAGCCAAGGTCAAACCACTGCACTCCAGCCTGGGCAACAGAGCAAGACTGTCTAAAAAAAAAAAGAAAGAAAGAAAGAAAGAAAATATGTCTTTTGGGCAAGATTATTAATATTTATTATCTCTAGAATCAGAGAGACCTGGACTCAAGTTCTAGCTCCACCACCCATGAATTGCATGTCTTTAAGCAATTTTCTTAACATCTCTGTCTCTCAATTTTCTCATTTGTAAGATAACAGTATTTATATCTACTTCACTGAGTGTGAAGATTAACTGATAATATACGTAAAGCATTTAGCACAAAATAAATGAGGGTGCATCCATACAATGGAACACTATTGCAGTCTTATAAACAATAGAATAAAAGCATGCTTACTGGCATTTCCAACATAAAAAGATATTCACAATGTATTAAGTGAATTGGCAGTATACAAAACACTCAATTTTTGTAACTGGATGAAGAAAAGTAGTATAGAAAGTCACCAATGATTATTTACTGCTGGTGAGCTTATAGGCATTCTTTTATTGTTTTAGGTTACTTGCACTTTCTTTTTTTTTTTTCTATAATGAGCATACATTACTTATATAACATAAAAATAAAAGAGTTTCAACTGCAAGAAAGTACAGTGCATGGTAAGTGTCCAATAACTAGCTGCTGTTACGATGTTACTTTCTTGGAGTCTGCAGAAAAAAAGAGCCAGAAGCTGCCTGCCCTAAGAAGGCCTAAACTGGCTCTCCACCATTGGGGAGAGAAGATACTGGTACCTTAGATTTGGGTGGATAATTCTTTGCCTACATTGGCTGTCAGCCCTCACTCATTTTAGCTCAGGCGAAAAGAGCTCTGTACTTTGTCCCGTCCTGGTCATCAGGAATCTGAATTAGGACTAGAGCATCAAAGCCTTAAGGTAATAAAGCAAAGCATTTGAACAACCTTGTCCTCTGACCATTAACTTTGCTTGAGGACCTCAGCAGAAGTGGAAGGCCCAGGACAGGGTCAGGTGTTGGGATCCCATGTTCCTCCTGTTTGTCCTCTTTATCTCATTCTCACACACCCCTATGATATCCTTCAATACAACTTCAGAAAGAAGCCTCTGAATGCACCACCAAAATATAAACCCGGCGTCACTATTAGAAACAGGAAAAGAAGACAACTCTCGTTTGAGATCAGAAGTGAAAGAAATGATAAAAAGTAAAACTCAGTTCTGCAACAAGAGGTGCTGGCATCACAGCCAAGTGAAAATGTGCTGCTAGAACTTGGAATACGTTACTCTAAGGCATTTAATGACTTACAGGAAATCAAGCCCAGGAGAAGGGACAGAAATAAGAACAAGAGGGAAAAAGGTAGGGAAGGAAAGAGAAGCAGCACAGGAAAGACTGGTGAGTTGCAGCTGCGCGTTAGCCTCTGAATCAGTTAATGGCAGTCCTGCAGTATTTGCATTCTGGGGCAGAAGAATCAAGAAGACAAGGGAAAATGTCACAGTGGGCAAGCACTGCTGTGCCAGCAAGGTAGTCACTTTGTCATTTGGCTGTTTACAGCACCAACTCAAGAAAAACAGGCTTACCTTTCACTGACAACAGGGTAAAAAATAAGGTCACCCTAGAAAAAAATAAATAAATGGATATAATTCCTGGAAATATGTATATTAACCTAGGTCCTCTGAGGAAGTAACATATGTAAGCATCTAGCCCAATGTCTGGGCTAGGTGCCCAGTGGTTTAGTGGGGTAAGACTGTGCGTGTGCACACGTACATAGACAAATCTTTACATGCAAACCCGGTGCAGAAAACAGGGTAGCAGCCAGACACAGTGGCTCATGCTTGTAATCCCAGCACTTTGGGAGGCCCAGGCAGGCAGATCACCTGACATCAGGAGTTCAAGACCAGGCTGGCCAACATAGTAAAACTTCATCTCTACTAAAAATACAAAAATTAGCCAGGCATGGTGGCACACACCTGTAGTCCCAGCTACTCGGGAGGCTGAGGTAGGAGAATCCACTTCAACCCAGAGGGTGGAGGTTGCAGTGAGCTGAGATTGTGCCACTGTACTCCAGGCTGGACAACAGAGGCAGACTCTGTCTCAAAAAAAAAAAAAAAAAAAGAAAAAAAAAGACAAAGTAGTAACATCAAAAAACTGGAGAAGGCTTAAATGTCCATCGAGAAAAGATATTATATAATTATTGCATAAATAATTAGGCAGAGATTGAAAGAGTAAGCTAGACATGGTCATATAGAACACAGAACAGTCTTCAAAAACACTATAAAATGGAAGGGAACATTGGAAAGCAATATTACACCGAAATCTGAATTATATACATTCTAACTATACATGCGTGTGAATGCAAATGCAAAGAAAAACGACTAGAAGGACACACAGCAAATTTTAGCCACGGTTGCCTTTGGCAAGAAGGACAAGTAAAGTAAGAAGGGCTGAGGGAGGCTCCCTGCTTCCACTCTGTATATGGCCTTCAGCATTGCTTCTTTTATTTTTTTACAAATATAAAATTTTCATCCAATAAGAGATGAAGAAACACAACTTGAGTATTTTATTCCCTGCTTGTCTTTCCAAAGAATTTTAAAAGGTACAGAACTTACAAAACTTTCAAAAATAATTTTTTTCTACAATGAAAAAGAAAAAAGACACAGTAAAAGACGAGAGACATGCTCATCAGAGCTCCTCTTAATGCCATCCCTAAAGACACCATCTATTAAAAGTCCCAAAAATATCTGTAAATCATTCTTTGTTATGTGACTTGGTGAGGGGTGGGGTACCAAGAAATAGGATAGCTTCCTGACTAAACACTTTATTTATTTTTTTTTTGAGACGGAGTTTCGCTCTAGTTGCCAAGGCTGGAGTGCAATGGCACAATCTCGGCTCACCACAACCTCCGCCTCCCAGGTTCAAGCAATTCTTCTGCCGCAGCCTCCGGAGTAGCTGGGATTACAGGCATGCACCACCAAGCCCGGCTAATTTTGCAATTTTTTTTAGTAGAGATGGGGTTTCTCCATGTTGTTCAGGCTGACCTCAGGTGATCCACCTGCCTCGGCCTCCCAAAGTGCTGGGATTATAGGCGTGAGCCACTGCACCCAGCCTACTAAACACTTTTTATCTCAAAACATAAAGTGATAATATGAATTCTCTCCCTAGTAATGTCAATATTGTCATTCTTCTTCTAAATATGTGGCTTTCAACTGACGGGGGGGTGGGGTGGCAATCTTGTCCCCCAGGGAACATTTGGCAATGTCTGGAGACATTTTTGGTTGTCACAACTGGGGACCAAGAGAAGGACACTCCTGCCATCTCAAGGGTAGAGGACAGGGCTGCTGATAAACACTCCACAGGACAGCCCCCACAGCAAAGAACTCTTCAGTCCAAAGGGTTAATACTGCCAGGATTGGGAAACCTTGTTCCAAGACTAAAACTTTAATACTATTTTAAATATTCAAAAAATAATTTTCATAAGTAACAAATGATACATTAATATTATTCTTTTATAAGTGGAATTACGTAAAGAGTATGGTTTTAAATAATTAAAATATAGGCTGTATAGTCCTACAAATTCAAATTAGAATCCTGGTTACCAACTCTGTAACTTTGAGCAAGTTATTTGAACTTTCCACCTCCATTTCCTCATCTGAAAAACTGTAACTAAAGGATATAAGTTTTAAGACTGTTATGATCTTGGCTGGGTGCGGTGGCTCACGCCTGTAATCCCAGCACTTTGGGACGCCGAAGTGGGTGGATCAACTGAGGTCAGGAGTTCAAGACCAGCCTGGCCAATAAGGTGAAACCCCATCTCTACTAAAAATACAAAAAGTAGCTGGGCATAGTGGCACACGCCTATAATCCCAGCTACTCAGGAGGCTGAGGCAAGAGAATTGCTTGAACCCTGGAGGTGGAGGTTGCAGTGAGCTGAGATCACACCACTGCACTCTGGCCTGGGCAACAGAGCAAGACTCTGTCTCAAAAAAACAGAAAAAAAAAAAAACCAAAAAAACTGTTATGATCTTAAGTTAATTAATCAATTAAATCTCAACACCTGCCCACTACCTATTTGACACATAACAGAAAGACAGTAAGTATTAGTTCCTGTCTTCCCATTATTCTTCCTCCTGCTACCGTCTATCCCACCTAGGCCAAATTTTATTCATGGTCTCATCACAGTGACTTAGGTTGATACAATGATTCATAAATTTCAGAAGTAATATGATATTAACATGTTAAATAGTATCATGGTAAAAAATAAGTGCAAGTATAGGGATTAAATGTTTATTTGAAAAATCTTAGTCATAATTTCTTCCTCATTCTAAGATTTAAAAAACTATTATATATAATCCTTTCATCTGAATTACATCTATTCTCTCAAAAAGCCACACCCACAAGTGTGATCAAGGTGAACAGAGTTATACAATGAGAGGGAGAGCAAAGGCAAAATTCACTGAGGTAGACCCCAATTCCCTGAGACCACTCAACATAGGCATTCTGTAACACAGGGACCTACTTTGGTGGTGATCCTATAGGTGATGTAGGTCTCCATCGTACACACATGCTTCTTGGGATCATCGACTATAACGAAGAGATCTCTAGTCTCACCATCAATGTCATCATCAAGCTGAAGTCTGTTGAGAAGGGAAGATGAAGAAGCGGGACTTGAAGTACCCGCTGGAGTACCACCGTTGGGCAAAATGAGATCCTAAAAGAAGAAAAGAGTACCTTAAAATTAAATGAAAACACATACAGGAGAATATCAGCAAAAGCAGCTGGTTTAGCCAAACCAATAAACACTTCTAAAATCCAAAAATAACTTTTGAAACACCTGACCCTCTCCTTATTCAGTGGTTTCTTGAGTGAACGAATCTTTTACAACCAAGAGAAACAAACTATGGTAGTGCTTTGAATCAATTTCATGCCAATTCATCTTTTAGGAGGTGCTGGAGAAACCAACATGAGCAAGTAGTTCAAGGGCAGAGAACATAATAGCCCCACCATCATCAAACCTCAACAAGGAAAGATCCCTATGAGTATACTCTGTTTTTCCCACTTTCTCAAGACCACCACGTGGACCCAGGTAAACATTAAGAAACCCGGCTGGGTGCAGTGCCTCACACCTGTAATTCCAGCACTTTGGGAAGGCCGAGGCAGGTGGATCACTTGAGGTCAGGGTTCAAGACCAGCCTGGCCAACATGGTGAAATCCTATCTCTACTAAAAAAAAAAAAAAAAATACAAACCCCATCTCTACTAAAAATACAAAAAATTAGCCAGGCATAGTGGCGGGCGCCTGTAGTCCCAGTTACTCGGGAGGCTGAGGTAGGAGAATGGCATGAACCAGGGAGGTGGAGCTTGCAGTGAGCCGAGATCGCACCACCGCACTCCAGTCTGGATGACAGGGCAAGACTCCGTCTCAAAAAATAAAAAAATAAAAAAATACAAATATTAGCTAGGCATGGTGGCGTGAGCCTGTAATTCCAGCTACTCGGGGGGCTGAAGCAGGAGAATTGCTAGAACCTGGGAGTCAGAGGTTGCAGTGAGCTGGGATCATGCCACCGCACTCCAGCCTGGGCAACAGAGCAAGACTCCATCTCAAAAAAAAAAAAAAAAAAAAAAAAAAAGAAAAGAGAGAGCAAGCACCTATAGATGTAAAGAAACTTAAGAGATCAACCAATTCCATTAAAACAAGATACAAAAAGATAAAGATTTTGCGATATTTAGGGAAATCTGAATATCGATATTAAGGAATCACTGGGTATGTTAATGGAAGTATGATTTTACAAAATCTTCATCTTTTAAAATTATATACTAAAATATTTATGAATAAAATAAAATGGCATTTGCTTCAAAATAATTAAGGATGAGTAGGTGGGGATATAAATGATACAAGATGCCCAAGTTGATCACCGTTGAAGCTGGTACTTCCAAGTTCATTATACAATTCTCCTCCCTTTTCTATATGCTTAAAATTTTCCACAATGTTTTTAAAAGAGAGTAGTGGGTAGGAGGGTGGTCAGTGGGGCAAATGCCAGGAAAGGAAGGGAAGGATAGGTTTTTAAAATTACAGACCTCACTCTTTAGGTCTTAGGAGGAAGCCAATTAATAAATTATGTCCCCACAATATTAAAAAAAAATGGCTGTGAAACTGACAAGGCCTAGTTAGTTATCTTGTTTAGTTTGAAGGTTTGGTAACAGAACAGAGCCCTGCCTAGCAGCAGACGTCAAGGGCTCTGAATGTCACCTTGGAATAAGTGGGAGACAGAGACTAAAGAATATGGCAAGAAAGTGACATGACATCTTGGGAAGAGCCTTGGTGACCTGTGGGCCATCAGATCACAGGGTGAGGAGCAGAGGGTGCTTTCCTCATATTCTCTCCTCTTGGAGCTCTGTAGGTGAGTTATGACCTAGCCACCATGTAAGAGAACGTACAGGAAATTAGAGGTTAACCTAGCAGTCACATCCATGAGCTCTAGCTGATGATGGGACATCTGGGAAGAGCAATGGGACACGGCAGAGGGAAGAAGCATGGCCTGGAGTCAAGGGCGATGTCACCCAACTTGGGGGGTAATGGAAAGTACACAGAAAAGGCACCTTCAACTCCCATTTCCACTGACCACAGATCATTTAATCACATACTTATGTAATATCAAAAAAACTGTAATTACTAAAAGGGTACCATTTTCACAGAAGATACTCATGGCAATAGACCTACCCCCTCCACTTCTCTACTGCTATGCTTCTGACTACAGGGCAGATGGACAAGCCCATCAGCTGGGACATCACACCTTCAGCAGCCCCTCTCAGTGTGGACATGACTGCAGAGCCCAACTACAGCAGCAGCCACTGATGGGACTGCTTTTGCAACGTACTGGTACCACAGGACACAGGGTGTCCACACCCCAGTGTCTGGGGATTTGTACGGGGACAACGTCTTCTCTGGAACTCCAGGATAAACATCATGTCTTGGTCATTTCAGTTAACATTTAAACACTGACCTCAGGCAGGATGCCACGCTAGGCCTCACAGGGGCCCTCCTTTACATTTTATCAACACTAGCACACCAGGCCTCAGAACAGCTCTGTCAGTGGATAGACACTGCACAAAAGAAAAGAATCCGTGGCTGGGTGCAGTGGCTCACGCCTGTAATCCCAGCACTTTGGGAGGCCGAGGTTGGGAGATAGAGACCATCCTGGCTAATTCGGTGAAACCCCATCTCTACTAAAAATACAAAAAATTAGCCGGGCGAGGTGGCAGGTGCCTGTAGTCCCAACTACTCGGGAGGCTGAGGCAGGAGAATGGTGTGAACCCGGGAGGCGGAGCTTGCAGTGAGCCGAGATTGCGCCACTGCACTCCAGCCTGCGCGACAGAGCGAGACTCCATCTCAAAAAAAAAAAAAAAAAAAAGGAAAAGAAAAGAATTCACAGTCTTAAGGCAGAGATGCCAAAATCAGCTCAGACAGTGGTTTCCCACAATCCAGCCTGGCCTGATCTCAGCAGCCTCCTTTCTTACCACCGCCTTCCACATCCAAGGGACCAGTTCCCAGGAATCACCCAGCGGTTTCATGCCCCTTATCTTTGCTAGAAAAGTCCCCCATCTGTTGCACATAGCATCTCCAAATATCTTCCAGGAATCTGCTTGAATCCCCTCTCCTTTAACACTTTCCTTGACCCACTCCCTGGCAGAATTACTCACACCCTTCTCAATACTTTGAAGACAACTCCACTGAAGCATTTTGTAGTTTTAATCATTGATTTCTATATCAGACTTATCCACAAACACTGTGAGTCCCCAGTGACTGCAACTGTGCCTTGCTCATCATGTGTGTGCGTGCGTGTGTGTGTGACTGTATTGTGAGGGTGTGTGTGATTATCTGTCTCCCCAAGTTGGGTAGTGACTTCAAGCCAACTCCCCTAACATTTGTCCTGGGAACCTCAGCCAATAACCTTCCAGGAACAGCCCACATAAAGATCTGAAATGTCTTGGCCAGAGAGCATGAAGTTAGTTCTCGAACCAGTTGTTGGGGGTGAAGAAGGGGAGAGTCAATCAATCAGATCTTGTCACATACTCCAGATTCTTCCCTCCTAGGACTAGGCAACCATGGGAAACACCCCCAGTCCTCATCCCAGGGTGTTTCTTGGAATGTTACTTGAGACATGAGAATAGCAGACAGGCTACCGGGGTCTGTTATCTCCTAAGCAGTGACACTGCCACCTTAGATGGAGATGGCACAGCCATACACAGTGCTTACTTCACCATACCCCATGACAGCCTCGTGAGGTTAGCAATACAGGTATCATCTCTGTTGACATGGAAGCAGACTCAAAAGAGTTAAGTAACTCGCCCAGATGTACAGACACTAGCATCTGCTGTGCCAAAGGTTGAACCCAGGTGTCTGGTTCTTAGGCCAGGGTTTCTTCCCATGCTGAATGTCTTTTGTGTGTCTTTTTCCATCCCTAAGCTGTCTCTCATGCCTATTCTCTGGCCATAAATCCTTTAAGTAAATATGAAGCTTCTAGGGTTTTTGTTGTTGTTGTTTCAAGGCAGAGTCTTGCTCTGTTGCCCAGGCTAGAGTGCAGTGGTGCGATCTTGGCTCAGCGCAACCTCTGCTTTCTGGGTTCAAGCGATTCTCCTGCCTCAGCCTCCCAAGTAGCTGGGACTACAGGCGCATACCACCACACCTGGCTAATTTTTGTATTTTTAGTAGAGACAGGGTTTCACCATATTGGCCAGGCTGGTCTTAAACTTCTGACCTCGTGATACACCTGTGTTGGCCTTCCAAAGAGCTGGGATTATAGGCATGAGCCACCATGCTGGACTGAAGCTTCTGTTTTTAAAGCCAGTCAGGGAAAGTTAACTTTTTTTTCCTTAGGGTCTTAATACAAGCTTATCCCAAAATGACTCCCTTCAAGATAGGGTCCCCATGAGCAATGAATGTGGAGGGAAAGCATGTGCATCTCACGAGGCCCGGGCAGAGGGTGAGGCGAACTGAATGACACAGGCTGCTTCTCCATCAGCATCCTCCCGCAGTGCGGTTTGCGACACAGAGATTTGAGCTCAAGAGCAGGTATCGGGTGATGGCAGCACCTTTACGACCAACTTTTATCACCATTATGACCAACAGTTCCCTCCAGGAGAGGGAATTCCTTGGCTCAACACAAAAGCCTCCTGCTTTGTTTTTGCCACCCCATAGTCTGTTCTCCATGCTGCAGCCAGAGTTCTCCTTTAAAAATTTAAATCAGGCCAAGCGCGGTGGCTCATGCCTGTTATCCCAGCACTTTGGGGGAATGAGGCAGTGGGAGGATCGCTTGAGCCCAGGAGTTCGAGACCAGCCTGGGAAACATGAAGAGACCCTGTCTCTACAAAAATTTTAAAAATTAGTCAGGCATGGTGGTACTCGCTGGTGGTCCCGGATACTTGGGAGGCTGAGGCGGAAGGATCTCTTGAGCCCGGGAGACCGAGGCTGCAATGAGCTGTGACCGTGCCACTATACTCCTGCTTGGGCAACACAACAAGACTCTGTCTCTAAAAAAAATAATCATCATAAATCAAAACACATCACTCCCCTACTCAAAAGTCCCAAAGATATCCCCTGACATTCGGAAGAAAATCGAAACTCCCTCCCATAACCTGCAAGAGCCAAAATGACCTGGCCCTTACCCTGTTCTCTGACCTCACCACCAACACTCTTCCCAGCTCTAGAAACAACGGTCTTCCGTAACTGGCCCACGCACCATGCCGGCTCATTCTGACATCAGGACCTTTGCACTTGCTGCTCCCTCTACCTGGAGCACTCTTCTCCCTCCAGATCCCCCCCATGGCTGGCCTCTCTCCTCAGACAGGTTTCTCCTCAAATGACACCTACTCAGAGATGCCCCTCAGCTCATAAAATCTAAAATAACTCTGCATTCCTCCATCCCTCTCTAGCCCCTTCTCTGGTTTTATTTTCTTTACAGGACTTATCACTGTTTGAAAATATATTATATGTTTATTGACTGTCTGATTCTCCACTAGTCTACAAATTCCCTAAGAGCAGAGACCATGCTACTCCGGCCCATGGTAGGTTCTCAGTAAGTATTTCATGAATGAATGAACCTTAGAAATGACCAAATTCAATCCCTTGTCTATCAAAAGTACTCAATAAATGTCTGTGGAATGACAAGCAACTGAGGCTAACCTAAGCCAGACTGCCCAGTTCTGAATCCCAGTACCACTAATTAGTAGCAGTACAACTTAAGCAAGCTTCTTAATCTCTCTAAGCCCCTGTGTCCTCCTTTATAAAATGGGTGTAGTGAGATTGAGTTAATTAGTATATGAAAGCAGTTGGAATAGTGTCTGGTACATGGCGGGTGCCAAATCACTATTCACTCTCTCACTCATTCACACACACACACACACACACACACGTACTTCTAAGTATTCTTGCGTCCTTTTATAAACTATGAGGCTGGGTTCATAGCAGACACACAATAAATGCTGCTGCAAATTTAAAATTGCATTGAGACCCACAGTTGGGGCCACAAATATATTTTCTTAATGATTTTATTATAACAAAGGATATCCAGAATAGCCTTTGTGAAGAGTTACAACTACATAGTTGATTAATAATGAAAACTCCCCATTGTAGCAAAATACCAATTTTCACTATGTAGGTTTCCATTATAAGAGCATTTCTTCCTCCTTCCCCCTTTTACTTTACCCTAGGAAGACAGATGCAGAGTGAGGTTGCCTTACAAACTCCTCTGTTTCAAAGAATTTCAATTTTAAGATACACCATTATGGTCAGCCAGCCACAAGAGAGAATATTAAATTAACATAAATCACTGGCAAAATTTTATATTACATTAAACATATGATTTATGAAAAGAGAGTGGTACATACTAGAAGCCAATATAGTTTTAATAAAAACAAGTCATGCTAAAACAATCTAATTTCTCTTTTTTATTCTATTGGAGGAATGTGGGCAAGTGAATGATCTAGTTTCAGAGGAGCCTGACAAAGCCTGTCAAGGTGTCTTTACATTGAGGATAAAATGATGGCTCTTCTGAATACACAGACTGTATGTTACTTGTCTTAATTTACCTCCCTCATGCCAGGTACAGGGCAGATGCTTAAAGAATGAACGTGTTGGCCACGCATGGTGGCTCATACCTGTAATCCCAGCACTTTGGGAGGATGAGGTGAGTGGATCACGAGGTCAGGAGTTCAAGACCAGCCTGACCAACATGGTGAAACCCCATCTCTACTAAAAACACAAAAACTAGCCAGGGGTGGTGGCACACGCCTGTAATCCCAGCTACTCAGGAGGCTGAGGCAGGAGAACTGCTTGAACCTGGGAGGTGGAGGTTGCAGTGAGCCAAGATTGCACCACTGCACTCCAGCCTGGGTGACAAGAGCAAGACTCCATCTCAAAAAAAAAAAAAAAAAAAAAAAAAAAGAATGAATATATTCTATACAAACTGAATATTCTTGATTGTTGATTTTGTTGTAAAATTAAAGCTAAGCCCACTTTCGAGAATAAACTCAAAGGGACAATCTCAAAAATGTTCTGTTCAAAGATGTTCATGATACAAAGAACACAGAGTGAAACCTAGAAAAATCCCAAAGGCTCAATAACCAGGAAGCGATCATGTTTGTATGTGTAATGTGACACACTCGTTTAAAAAATTAGAAAGCCAGACCTCTAGATAAACTCAGTGAGTTGAACACAAGCCTCTGTTTTCTCCCTTTTTCCACCCTCCAGATACTAATTTAACCTAGAGAACGAAAGAAAAAAAAAACAGTGGAGGTAAAAAGAACAAGAAAAACAGTGACTGGAGTCACGTCAACACTGGAAACAATCCAATGCCAAAGGTTTCAAAGGTTGTCTGTCTACTGGCTCCACCTGGGCCACAACTGAAAAAAGAACTAAGAGGAATCTAACCCATGTCACCGAAGTTACTTCAGGTTATCGAGGTTACCTAATAAGTAGAAAATGTTCTTGAACCCCCTTTACATGCACCCTAATTTGAAAGTTTGATTGTCAGTGGGGAGTAGAAGACACGGAAGGTTCGGCAGTGGGGCAAACCAGGACCACCAAGGTGTTGGCTGCTGTGACTGTGACCAAGGGGATGCCAAGCACAGACAAATACACCAAGTGTGGGCCACCAGCAGAGGGCACCCTGCCCACATGGCCTTCTCCCCACCATGATGGGTAGAGATGGAAGCAGCAGCTCATAGGAACATGAAGGCATTTGGGGTAGCTGCCCTGGGGTGTGTCCAACAAGCCCAAAGCAGGCAGGACTGCAAATGCTGGGAGCACTGGGCTCTACTGAGATGTGGGGAGCAGCTAAAACACAGAGAAAGCCAGGCTTCTTTCCCATCTGACAGATAACGAGTAAGCTATGGATCTAAGACAATGCTAACAACATCAAGCAGAAACACAGGGGATCCAATAATTCACTTGTTCTGATGGGGGCAAATAGCAGGCCTGAATTATCACCTCATCAGAGGCAAGTAAACCATAAAAACAAGTCAAAATGGCATTAGCTCAGCACTCAGATCCTAGAAAACCGAAACACAAAAAAGCAAGAGTCCTCAATAACAGATAAACATGCATTTGACAAAGATGAAGTCCATACAACAGAACCCTTTAGGCCAGACTTACTCTGTGGTCCCATGAAAAGAAAAGAAAAAAAAAAAAAAAAAGCCTAAAGAAAGTGGAAAGAGAATTTAAAAATGAAAGCATAAATTAAAACAGAAAAGAACAAAAGTTATAAACAAAAGCAAAATTTAATTATTCTAAAAGATGAATCAGATAAACTAAAACGTAGGAAATCTGACCAATATAGAAAGAGGAAAATGGCCCAGGTGTAGTGGCCTCACACCTATAATCCCAGCACTTCGGGAGACCAAAGCAGGTGGATTGCTTGAGCCCAGGAGCTCAAGACCAGCCCAGGCAGCATGGTGAAACCCTGTCTCTAGTAAAAATACAAAAAGTTAGCCAGGCGTGGTGGCTCAAGCCTGTAGTCACAGCTACTCGGGAGGCTGGGGCATGAGACTTGCTTGAACCCGGGAGGCAGAGGTTGCAGTGAGCAGAGATTGCACTATTGCACTCCAGCCTGGGCAACAGAGTGAGATGCTGTCTCAATAAAAAATAAAAAAAGAGGAAAATGGAAAAAGGGAACAGACAACAACTATTTAGAAGTTGTGTCTATGTACGATTGTAAATTAAAAGGTTGTCCTATGAATAACTATGGAAACAAATTTGGACATCTATATGAGCTAGCTGGCTTTCTAGGAAAAATTATGTGATCAAAGTGAAATTAAATAGAGGTAAAAAACCTAAACAGATAAATAACCACAAAACTGTTGTCACAGAGCATCCACTAAGAGGTAAGCTGGGTCCCAAGTGTTTTACAGTTAGCACTCATGAACCTTCAAAGAATGAGTCCTACTTTATTCAAATATTCTAAGACATAATTTTCAAGTGGAGAAATCTTTCAAGTCATTTCATGATGACTATCAATATCTGGTATCAAAATATTAGGACAAAAAAGAAAACTGAGTACAAGTATAAACATCATTAATAAAGTAACAGCTAATAGTAAACTAAAAGAATTTTTGGAAGAAAAAAACATATACCAGGATCAAGTCAAATGTATTCCAGGAAAGCAAGAATGATTTAACATTAGGAAATTTATCAATACAATTTATTACATTAACTGATTCTATATATAACCATTGTTGAAGATACTCATGTGCAAAACTACCAAAATACTTACTGTTGTCACTCATATTAGCCACTCCATTTAAATCTCTAAGTAAAATTAAGAAGTAAAAAGAAAGTTCCCGGCTGGGTGCAGTGGCTCACGCCTGTAATCCCAGTACTTTGAGAGGCCAAGGCGGGTGGATCACGAGGTCAAAAATTGAAATCATCCTGGCCAACATGGTGAAACCCCATCTCTACTAAAAACACAAAAATTAGCTGGGCATAGTGGCGTGCACCTGTAGTCTCAGCTACTTGGGAGGCTGAGGCAGGAGAATTGCTTGAACCCAGGAAGCGGAGGTTGCAGTGAGTAGTGCGATTGAGCCAATGCACTCCAGCCTGGCAACAGAGCAAAGCTTCATCTCAAAAAAAAAAAAAAAAAAAAAGGTTCCTAAATATGTTTAAAAATATCTATCAGAAAACATCAGCAATTAATCTTGAAGACATTACTAAGTGAACGAAACCAGATGAGAAAAGCCATATGCTACATAATTCCATTTATATGAAATGTCAAAACACGCAAATCCTGAGAGACAGAGAGCAGACTTGGTTGCCAGGGGCTACAGGTAGGGGGAACAGGGAGAGTCAGCTTAATAAAGACCAAATTTCTTTTTGGGGTGACAAAACACTCTAAAATTAGATAGCGATGATGGCTGCACAACCTTGTGAATATATACTCACAATTATATACTTTAAAATGGTGATTTTATGCTCTGTAAATTTATCTCCAATAACAATAAAACCGTCAAAAATGTAGTGGACATATTTTTAAAATGAAGAAACCTTTTAAATCACAAAGGCATGTCCACTACATTCAGATATAAAGTATTTGCCATAATTCAAAACCATTCTGGAAAGTCTAGGTACTGCAATGATATAGAGAAGAATACTTGAACCCATACAGTGATCTGCCACATCACTTCATGGCAATAGGTCAAGCTCCTCTCAAATTATCTAAAATTTTTAATACACATAATGGGGAGAAAATACGTTTAAAGCATTTTTAAATGGTAAACATGAACTGCTATATTTACCAAGTGTTCTAGGAAAGAAGTGGTAGATTGCATTCGTGTTCACAATTATGATCTTCCCTTCCTTTAAAAGGATCGTATATTCTTCTTACTGCCAAGTGACTTCCCACAGGAAGACAACTCCCCACCACACTGACTTTGGCCTTGGACACGTAACTTGCTCCGGCCACTGGTACATGAATGTACATCGGATCAGAGCAGATCCTTTAAGAGTCAACGCATGCTTCCACCAGCTCCCTCGCTCCTTGACTTTGAAAGCAGTGTGTCCCAAACAGGGACTGCTCCTTTGGAAGGGGAAGACTTGCAGGAGGGGGCCAGAGAAGCTGACCCACAGCCACTGACACACAACATGACCTAGAAATTCATGTTTGTTGCACACCTTTGCATTTTTGGAGTTATTACCACAGCAAAGCTGACTAGTACATATAAACATTAAAATGTCTGCATAATTTTTAACAATCTAGATAGGACACAGTGATATAAAAAGTAGGGAATATTAAGACATAGAGATTTCTCTTTTGGTTTTTTTTTTTTTTTTTTGGAGAGTTATTCAAATGTATCTTAACTATTAACAGTATATCTCAAATTCTGCGCTGCTACTTGCTTATTAGTAGGAAGTTCAGTTTTCCTTGCCACATAGCCCAGGAATTACCATTTCAAATATTCTCCAAAAACTCCAAGGTTGCTTGTACAAGTATCTCCCAGTGCCCAACGCCCATAGCCTATGGTTTCTAAGTTAGTATCCCCCTGAACAGTTTTAAGTGTTTCTACTTTGGATTCAGGACCATTTCTTATAAAGCAAGACTTTTTCTTTAGATATGGTTTAAGAGATCGCCTGTTTCAAAGCTTTGTTGCTAAAGTTCTTTAGAAACTGAAAATGTTTTTCATAGGTTTTCTATTAGAAAATCTGCCCTTCAAGCAAATTCCACCCATTGGCCTGATGCAAAAGAACACCTCTTAGCAAGATCATAAAGTCAAAATTAAAGAGCCCAAGTCCACATTCCTTGGCAAAGTTGCCAGTGGCTGTTAATAGATTTTTCTAAGAATCTCCAGACTAACATTCACTTCTCCAGACATTCTTATGATTCTTAGGAGCCAAGATTTTCCCCAACTCTCAGCTATATTTATTATATATGATTCCTGTTCATTCCTTCTAAGGAAGATCCAGTATTTCAAGCACATACTAAACACCAAATACACAAGGCCAAAGTCCCAATGCAGTGCTACCAAACAAAACAGGGTACAGCATCTAAATAACTTTAGTTGGGGATATGGATACGAGACCTCTAACTCTGATGCAATGCAATATTGGTTATGAACAGAGCTCCATGAATTGATGGGGGCAACTTGAGAAGAGTAAGCAGACTTGCCAAATGGAAAAACAAGGCTGGGGGAGACCGTGGCCAGGACATTCCAGGCTGAGAAATCCCCAACAACCAAGGATGAGAGGCATTTCCGAGAGCCTGTTCCTAACAATAACTAAGATCCCCAACACAAAAATTCTGCCTCTGCTGGTGGTCAAGGATGTGCATGCCACCCGGAGGACTCAACAGTCCAAGCAGACAGCTTTCTACAAAGACAGAATTCACCTTCCCAGAGGGCACAGACACAACACAACTCGACCTAAAATCCTGCTCTCGGGGCCAGGTGCAGTGGCACACTCATGGAATCCCAACATTTTGGGAAGCCAAGGCACGAGGATTGCTTGAGCCCAGGAGTTTGATACCAGCCTGGGCGATATAGTGAAACTCTAACGCTACAAAAAATACAAAAATTAGCTGGGTGCGGTGGCGCATGCCTGTGGTCCCATCTACTGGGGAGTGTGAGGTGGGAGGATCACCTAAAAGCCCAGGAGGTTGAGGCTGTGGTAAGCCGAGATCATGCCACTGCACTCCAGCCTGAGTCACAGAGCAAGACCCTGCCTCAAGAAAGAAAGAAGAAAAAAAAAATCCTGCAATATCCTGCTCCCTTTTCTGCCCACTTTGACCCTCATTCTCAGGATCTTGCCAACTGAAAATTTATAAAGCTAAGGAAGGCATTCCTCCACTGAAACTTCTGCACCAAAATCACACAAGGGTCTAGAGTGTAGAACCACCCCCAGAGATCATCCAAGTTATCTCTATTACACATAAGGAAAGGCCTTTTATGTAACAGGCATGAGGTCCCTCGAGTGGTGTGTGAGGAGCCCAGGTAGGGCTGTGCTATGCCACAATCCAGGCGTTCCTCTTAGGTAGGAAGAAGATGCCTAGAATGACCCCTTCATAAACAACAGTTCCTTTCCTACCCTTCGCCCAATTCCTCTTAACTGTACCATCTGTTTATCTTACAAAGCCTGGTTCTCATCGACATGTTTCTGTGCTACCATCTGACATGGTACCACACACGCGGAGTGCACTCGGCATGTGACCTAACAAGTCAGGTGCCTAAGGAAAGTCCAAGAAAAGGGCATTTAGGGTTTTCAGAACAAAGGCCAGGAGGAAACAATGTATCATACAGAGCTGAGTATGTGCTTGTTGATTAATCATCACCCCAGCCCAAACCTTCTCAAGGACAAAAAAAAAAAAAAACACTCAAGTGAGGAACAGGGCAGGACTCAACTCCCAATAGCAGGTGCCAAGTGGTTACTGTTAACCCACTCTTACAGCCCACACTTCTTAGATGTGCTGCAAAAGCCTTGTACTTTTAGCAAGACTAAAAGTGTCTTTGCCTTGGGTGGATCCCCTGAGTTCAGGAGTTTGAGACCAGCCTGATTAATATGGTGAAACCCTGTTTCTACTAAACATACCAAAAAAAAAAAAAAATTAGCCAGGCGTGGTGGCATGTGTCTGAAGTCCCAGCTACTCAGGAGGCTGAGACAGAAGAATTGCTTGAACCCGGGAGGCAGAGGTTGCAGCGAGCCAAGATTGCGCCACTGTACTCTACCCTGGGCAACAGAGCGAGACTCCGTCTTTAAAAAAAAAAAAAACCATCCTTGACTCAAAAATTACCAAAAATTCACCATTCCTCTACAATAGGGACTGTCTCTCTGAAACCCACAAGCACCCTGGAGGGCCAAAAATTATGCACCAACATTTGCATGTGCACATGCAAATGTCAATCTTCTTGGGAGCTTAGATGTTATATCTAAGCTTCTTGGGAGAGAACCTATAATTATTAGAACCTCAAAAATACCCAGGGAGGGAAAAAAAAATCACTTCAGATTCTAAACTGTCTCTCTAAACTAAAAAGAGGAAACAGAAATACATTTCAACCTCCCAGAGCAACCCAAATTCAAACCGCCCTCTAGTACAGTACTTCCACGCTTAATGATTTGTGACACCCATATCCTACATATAGGGCTGGGCGCTGTCCTTAAACCCTCAACCCAAACCTAAAATGAACACAAGAGGATGTGCTAAATGAGAAGGAAACGTGTGACTACATTCAAATAGGTCATACTTCCTTCCACAGTGTTTTCACTTCATTTTTTTCTCCCCATACAGAACAGGTTCTCCCTGCACGGTACTAGTTTTGTGGCACTCAACAATGTTGTATTAATTCGGATCTGCATCTCACCACAAAGCAGCTAGAAGAGAGGTTTTCCTGTGGAACTTTTCAAGGCCTGAGACACAGTTTCCCCACAGCATCTTTTTAAATCCTGAAGTGTGCCCGCCTACAACCCGAAAGTACAGATGGCCTTCCAGGCTGGAGCTCCACCTGACTGGCTACCTGGCTGCCCCAGATGGAATTCCCACATTCCCACGGACATGACTCAGACCGAATGTGGGTGATTTCTATTCCCATGGTTAGTGTACTCACTGGAAAAGAAAAAGGCCCTGAACCAAGAGTCTGATCATAGTCAAAACATTAAAGAATAAGAGAAAAAACAGGAAGCAGGTATTCTAAACCAAAATGGCTCAAAGGAGTTTCACACCTAAGTAACCAGACAAGGACAGGTAAGGAAAGTTAAAAAAAAAAAAAAAAAAAAAAAAGGCAAAAGGGGCAAGATGTGGTGTCTCACACCTGTAATCCTAGCACTATGGGAGGCCAAGGCAGGCGGATCGCTTGAGCCCGCAAGTTCGAGATGAGCCTGGGCAACATGGTGGAACCCCATCTCAAAAGTTTAAAAAAAAAAAAAAAAAGTCAAGGAGAGACATAAAAGAAAAGAGCCTTAAATGTAACACTGGTCATGGTCTTGCCCTCTCCCATGGGCATTCTGAGTTCAGAGACAGAAATGAGTTCTGCAAACAAGGGCCATGCACTACTAGGAGAGGGACAGACACAGAAGAAGGAAGAAAGTGAAGGAATGAATGAGGGAAAAAAACTCTTACAGCCTTACTTAGCTGTAAACTACGAGGTGTAAAATGAAGTCAGAAAAGAGACAAGAGGCCAGGCAGGGTGGCTCAGGCCCATAATCCCAGCACTTTGGGAGGCCATGGCGGGCAGATCACTTGAGTCCAGAAGTTCGAGACCAGCCTGGGCAATACAACAAACCCCGTCTCTACAAAAAAATACAAAAGATTAACAGAGTATGGTGGTGCACGGCTATAGTCCCAGCTACTCAGGAGGCTGAGGTGGGAGGATCACTTAAGCCCAGGAGGTCAAGGCTGTGGTGAGCCAAGATGGTGCCACTGCATTCCAGCCTGGGTGACAGGGTGAGACCTTGTCTCAAAAAAAGAAAAAAAGAAAAAAAAAGGAGACAGCTCCTACATGTTAGTACAGCAGCAACTACAGGGTATCCATCTGTATGGAGAGGCTTGGGGGCGTATCTTGAAGACAATACACAAGAGATCAATAAGCTGTAAGGATTTCTAAAGATGCTTTTCTTTCCACTTCACATACAATACAGAAAACCATCAGACGAAGAATATTATGATTTAGTTAAGGTTACTGTGGAAGAGGGTGCTGATAGATGAAGGGAGAGGTGGCTTTCCTCAAAGCTTCTCCTAAGCATAGCTGTTGCTAGGCAAAATTTAGCTAAAAATGACGTTCCTAGGCTGGCAAGTAATCCTAGCACTTTGGGAGGCCAAGGTGGGTGGACTGCTTGAGCCCAGGAGTTCAAGACCAACAACCTAGGCAAAATCCTGTCTCTACAAAAAAATTAAAAACTTAAGCCAGGCATGGCCAGGCATGGTGACTCATGCCTGTAATCCCAGCACTTTGGTAGGCTGAAGCAGGTAGATCACTTGAGGCCAGGAGTTTGAGACCAGCCAGGCCAAGATGGCAAAACCCTATCTCTACAAAAACTACAAAAATTAGTTGGGTGTGGTGGCAAATGCCTGTAATCTCAGCTACTTAGGAGGCTGAGGCATAAGAATCACTTGAACCAGGGAGACAGAGGTTGCAGTGAGCTGAGATTGTGCCACTGCACTCCAGCCTGGCTGACAGAGCGAGATTCCATCTCCAAAAAAAAAAAAAAAACTTAGCCAGGCATGGTAGTACACACCTGTAGTCCTAGCTACTCAGGAGGATAAGGTGGGAGGATCGCTTAAGCCCAGGAGGTCGAGGCTACAGGGAGCTGTGATCACATTACCGTACTCCACCCTGGGTGACAGAGTGAAGTCATGTGTCCAAAAAAAAAAAAAAGTACATTCCTAAAATATATATACAGTTAAATGTGTTGTAAGCAACTTTCTTCAAGTAACAAAATACTTGATTGTGTTTCTATAAGATGGCAGAAAGAGTGGGACAAAATAATCACTCCCTATTTATTCTATAGACCAAAACATACATGTTTTCCAACACACAGGAGTTTTAAGCAGCCTAATTAACATGGTGCTATACTCCCCCAAACCACGTGTTAGAAGATATGGAAAGCAAAATCTATTCGCTCATGTATTCTTCCAAACACTTATCAAGTTCCCACGGACTACTGGGTGTTATTCTAGACGTGGAGGAAAGGGAGCCAATAAGGAATTTATTTGAGGAATCTGGTTTAGGTGACCCGTGTACTAGAGCCCAGAAGAAAGCCAGAATAATTCTGTTCTCCGAGGAAGGCTTCAGAGAGGGAGGTGTGACCTGGGCTTGGCAGGACGGCAGAAGACCTGGGTTTCAATTCTAGTTCTCCTACCAGCTATGAGGTCATAAGAAAACCACTTAAACCTACTGACGTTCACTGGAAAACAGCAAAACCCAGCCCAGGCTAGGCTGCATGGAGATTATCGGGAACGTGTGTGAAAGTCCTCTATAAACTCTGAAGAGCTGCTCAATGGAAGAGAAAGGCGTTCCTGGCACGGACCACCACATCAGCAAAATCGCCAAGGGGTGAAGTGCAGAAGGCGAAAAAGAAGGCACGGGCAGGGGACCAGTCATCCTGAATGGACACGAGCTGCTCCAGGGGAAGCAGCAGGAAATAAGGCCTGGAAAGTGGATTAGCTCCAGAATCCAAGGGAATCTTAAATAGCAGGCTTAAGAATCTGAGGTGCACCCCACGGGTAATAGCTAAGCTGTTAAGCAGAAAGCGGCAATCATGGACACATTTTACAAAAAGACTTCAGAAAAAAAGCATGCAGAAAAAATAAAGAGGGAAATACAGGAGACACAAGACGGAGCAGTTGGGGAGCTGCTAACTGTCCAGGTACCCCTCTCCCAGAAGTACCTAACCTAGGGGGTAGGTGCCAGGAGAGGCAAGGGCAGATGAGAGGTGCTGTCAACGCCAAGGTCATATGGCCTGGGATACTCTGATGAATGTTTCCTAGGTGGAAAAAAACAGTCTGGCCACACCAGGAGGAATCACGTTTCAAATACAGGTAAATTACAGAGGATCAGAAACTGCTATCATTCTAGCAAAATTGAATAAACCCAAGTTCAACAGCCCTGTGTGCCATCTACAGAGCCCATCCTTAGGATATGAGGTCAAGTCCTGCTGAAATGACTGAGTTCAGCAAAGGCTCACACCAAGGTCACTGGGTACACCTTAACATATTCTTACCCATGTGACAGCTGCCTCTCACAGGTCACCCACCTTCAGTAATTTGCTTCAGTGATACCTGATTCGGGCCATTTTTTCCACTCTCACAAGCCAGCAGCCTCAGCACAGAAATGCACATGGGGAATCTTGACCCTAGTCCATTTAAGGAGACCAGCTGCACAAACAGCCCACAGACTGTCATTGCAACCTGGCTCTGACACCTGGCCTGAGTGTTCGCCTTAGGACATATGGACCCACCCTTGGCAGAGAGCAAAACGTGGTCAGCTGATTGCCTGGGAATTTGGCCTATGAGTTGACTCAAAAACACAACAAAACTCCAAAATAGAAAGCAAACACTTGGGGCTAAGAAGTACCTGGAGACAAAATCCATCCTTTTCACAGCAGTCTATACACATAGCTCTAAATCAAGGGAAGGGAAGATAAAGAAATTAAATGTTTAAGTTCATACTCTCTGCCAGGCACTGTACAAGTCAGTTTACATATGAAACGTCTCAACCCTTAAAATAACTTGGTGGCAGAGGGGAGGAATTTTATTATCCCTGTTTTATTAAGAGAATAGGTTACAGACCAGGAAAGTTACAAGACACGAAGTCATTCAGCTAGTAAGAAGCAGAGGCACAACTCAGCCTGGAGACTCCACAGCAGAGGCTAGTAGTCCTCCACCATCAGCCTCCATGGCACTGGAGATTTCATTAAACAGGTACCTACCGGACAAGAAACGCCCAACCACCACCACATTCACCTTTGCATGTGTGGCATCTGGAGAAGTGCCTGGTGGTAAGCAATTCATTAGTGTTTCTTAAAACAATGAAACCCCTGAACCACCAGTGGCAGAGAAATAAATCAAGCCACTTCTCTTCTCAAGGGAGTTGAAGAGTCAGCTGGCTCCAGAGAAGATCCAACCCAAAGTACCAGAAACCATTAACACACAGCTCCACTTAGCCATCAGCAATCCCCAACAGAATCTGGAAAAATAAAACAAGACCCCACCAGTGTCTGCTCTTATTACAGAAATGAATGTGAGTGGTCAGACAGCGTTGTGCAGGGGCACATCTGGCTTGAACATTCAGTGTTACTGCAGGAGGTAAGGGGAATCTCATCCCCAGGGAACTCTTGAGTAACATCTCTCTCATCCAAATCACTTGATGACTCACCATGTCAATCCCTAAACTGATGGAACAGATCTGAGTTTTAATACATGATAACTATGGAATTTCAAAGAGTGAAGAGAGAATAGATTATTCAATAAATGCTGATGGATTTTTTGGTTAACTATGCAGAAAATAGTTTCTCTAATGCTAAATGCAAAAATAAATGTCAGGCCATTTAAAGGTTAAAAAAAATGAGTACTACATGATGATTTATATGAGGGGTCAGCAAAATTTTTTGTTAAGGAACAGTTTGTGGCCATAGTGTCTTTCCTGCAACAACTCAAGTCAGCTGTTGTAGTGCAAAGGCAGCTATAGCCAGTAGGTAAACAAATGAACATGGTTATGTTCTAATAAAACTTTATGGCAGGGCGCGGTGGCTCACACCTGTCATCCCAGCACTTTGGGAAGCTGAGGCAGGCGGACCACCTGAGGTCAGGAGTTAGAGACCAGCCTGACCAACATAGTGAAACCCCATCTCTACTAAAAACACAAAATTAAACGGGCATTGTGGCACATGCCTGTAATCCCAGCTACTCAGGAGGCTGAGGCAGGAGAATCTCTTGAATCCGGAAGGCAGAGGTTGCAGTGAGCCGAGACTGCCCCGTTGCATTCCAGCCTGGGCAACGAGAGTGAAACTCCGTCTCAAAAAAATAAAAATAAAAAACCTTTACTAACAAAGACTGAAATTTCAATTTCACTAATTTTCACATGGCACAGAAAATAATTCTTTTTATTTTATCAGCCACTTAAAAAAGTAAAAATCACTTTTTTTTTCTTTTTCTGAGACGGAGTCTCGCTTTGTTGCACAGGCTGGAGTGCAGTACTGCAATCTCGGCTCACTGCAAGCTCCGCCTCCCCGGTTCACGTCATTCTCCTGCGTCAGCCTCCCGAGTAGCTGGGACTACAGGCGGCTGCCACCACGCCCGGCTAATTTTTCTGTATTTTTAGTAGAGACGGGTTTCACAGTGTTAGCCAGGATGGTCTCGACCTCCTGACCTCGTGATCCGCCCACCTCGGCCTCCCAAAGTGCTGGGATGACAGGAGTGAGCCAGCGCGCCTAGCCAAAAATCATTTTTAAGACTAATGGTGGGCGGGGCACAGTGACTCATGCCTGTAATCCCAGCACTTTATGAGGCCGAGGCGGGCGGATCACCTGAGTTCAGGAGTTTAAGACCAGCCTGACCAACACCCCATCTCTACTAAAAATACAAAAAAAAAAAATTAGCCAGGCATAGTGGCGGGCGCCTGTAATCCCAGCTTCTCAGGAGGCTGAGGCATGAGAATCCCTTGAACCCGAGAGGTGGACATTGCAGTGAGCCCAGGTCGCATCACTGCACTCCAGCCTGGGCAAAGGAGCAAGAATCTGTCTCAAAACAAAAAACAAAAAAAAACAAAAAAAAGTTTTAATAAAATGAAACAAGACAATAAAAAAAGCATTCTTAACCCATGGGCTATACAAAAACAGGCAACTGGACAGATATACCCTTTTGGCCTTAGTCTGCCAATTTCTGATTTTGATGAACAGTATATAAAATCTTGTGGTTGGGAAGGCTTTCTAAACCCCAAACCAAAAGCAGAATCCATAAAGGAAAAGCATAATAGACAGCATTTTTTTTTCTATGTCAAGAAGACATAACAAAGATTAAAATATAAATAACAAACTGGGGAAAGCATTTGAACATACATGAAAATAGGTTGTTTGCTATGTTAAGAGTTTTGAAAAATCAGTATTTAAAAGGCAGATTCCAGTACAAAAATGAACAAACTATGTAAATATAGCTGGTGAACAATAATCATTCATCAATAGTAAACAAAATGAAAATGAAAACAAGATATCCGTTTCTCCCACCAAAGTGACAAAGATTAAAAAGATTACCTCTGATTGCAAAGCCACATTGTTTCTACTACAACACACTAAAAAAATATTCAGGACACCACCACCAAAATAAAATGGCTTTTTCAAAGCTCCATTCAGTGCCAAAAGAGCAAGGAAGGACTTTGCAAACAAGAGAGAATGTAGACTGGATGACAATACTATGGTTAGGGGACTCTGTGACGGGATGAATTGTCTTGGCTAAAAAGAAAATGTTGATAACAGAACTGGCATCCCCTCCTTCAATTTTCAGCCATGGCTAAGTGTCATCAATGTCTAAGCCGGGGACAAAGATTCAGAACACATTACCACAGCCATTTGTTTTCAATGACCCAAGTGCTTTTCCTCTGTCAGTGGTGACCAATGACAGATGGTAATATTTATACCTAGTGAATTGCATCTACTGTGAAATTCAAGCCCCAGGAAACCAGACAGTCCTCAAAATTACCCAAGGTAGGAGAAGACACAAGTGGCAGTCAGACAAATGCTGTGCGGATGGTAGGTGTAAGGAACATTTTAAATTCTATGCATGATGGTGCTACCACACCAAGGGAGGAGCCCACATAGAGAAGGCAAAAAAACCCATTCTTGGATTTTGGTGCAAAGAAAACAGCTTCCAGAAGTGCAAATAGAAGGCTTAAAGATCCCCTTCCAGCTGCCATCAGCAAACCCACATCAAACATTTTGAGGACTCTAGAATGATTTCCTTAGGCTGTGCCAAGCAGGAATTACAACTTTCTCTCTTTTTTAACCATAGTAAAATACACATAAAATAAAACTTACCGTCCTAACGATTTTTAAGTATACAGTTCACTAGTGTTAAGTACATTCACAGTGTTGAAGGAAACGATCTCCAAAACTCTGTTCACGTCCTTTTTAACCAAAGGACTTTTGGCTGTGATTGGGTATGCCCTCTCACCCCAATTCTGCCTGCTCATATACATACATGTACATGTTTACACAGAAAAATGCAGACGTGTACGCAAGGCTACAAAAACATGCACCCCAGTAGTGGCACCAGAACAAAGCTCACTGTTTAGAACAGCAGGTGCCTCCTCCAAAAGGTAGAAGCAGCGGGTTGGTCCCCACAGTTGCAGACTGGAATCTGAGTGCACTCTAGTCTAAGAGCAGTCAGCCCCATCCTAGGCCAAGGTCCTCGCCCTTGCACACACATCCTGAGAGGAGCAGGTGTCAAAAGCATTGGCAGGGTACAGTGACAGCCTGCCGTTGCTCCTCACCAGCTGAGATTCCCCGTGTCCCCTCAGAGCTCCCACTATCTCACGTGTAAAACAGGGATAAAGCGCCTGTCTCATACAGTATGAATGAGACAAAACTAGTGGAGCACTCAGCCAAGCGCACCCCGTATGGAGTAGCTTCTTCAACGCCAGCTCCCTTCCCTCACCTGCCCTCACCCTTCAGCAATGAACGTAAGTCTCTTGTCTGTTTTTTGAGACAAGAGTCTCACTGTGTCACCCAGGCTAGAGTGCAGTAATCTTGGCTCATTGCAACCTCTGCCTCCCAGGTTCAAGCAATTCTCCTGCCTCAGCCTCTTAAGTAGCTGGGACTACAGGCACCTCCCACCATGCCTGGCTAAGTTTTGCATTTTTAGTAGAGACGGGTTTCACCATGTTGGTCAGGCTGGTCTCAGATTCCTGACCTCAAGTGATCTGCCCACCCTGGCCTCCCAAAGTGCTGGGATTACAGGCGTGCGCCACCACGCCTGGCCCAACATAACCCTCTTCTATTTGTTCACTTGAGCAACAGACTGGGAAGGAAAAAAAGAGAATATAAAACAGGAGAAATGAATGGTGGAGAGTGAAGAGAATCCACAAAAAGCTCCCCACAGTGAAGCTAATGAGGCTCACTCTTCTCTTCCCCTCACACAGCCTCCTAAGGTGACACCTAAACATCCCACCAGTACATCGCACGCAGGAGCAGCTAGAGCCCTCACAGGCAAGGCCACGGATGCAGAGAATCTAAAGGAGAACACACCTTTGCCACCTCCCATCACACGTGCCAGCGGCACCCAATTCCCTGCCAATCCTCAGACCATCAGCAATTCCCCCAAGTGCCACAAGCACCTTGTATGGGATGCCTTACTCACCTAGCTAATGCCCGTTCGTGCTTCAAGACTCAGCTCCAAAGATACCCGCTCTAAGATGTGTTCTTTCTCAACCAAACTCCCCACCCACCAGCACTTGCCCAGTCTGGGCTGTGCGAATCCCCCCGCCCCAGTGCTCTCATCATGCCCCTGTACCTAGCCCTTTCATAACACTTATGATCTGCGCTGTCATTGCCTGTTCATCCACCTGCCTCTGGCACTGAACCATAAGGTGTGAGAAAGCATGGACCTGGTATCTGTTATTCTATCTCCAGCATGGTATCTGTGGCAGCTGGTAATTTTTTTTTTTTTTTTTTTTTTTTTTGAGACGGAGTCTCGCTGTGTCGCCCAGGCTGGAGTGCAGTGGCCGGATCTCAGTTCACTGCAAGCTCCGCCTCCCGGGTTCACGCCATTCTCCTGCCTCAGCCTCCCGACTAGCTGGGACTACAGGCGCCTGCCACCTCGCCCGGCTAGTTTTTTGTACTTTTTTTTAGTAGAGACGGGGTTTCACCGTGTTAGCCAGGATGGTCTCGATCTCCTGACCTCGTGATCCGCCCGTCTCGGCCTCCCAAAGTGCTGAGATTACAGGCTTGAGCCACCGCGCCCGGCCGCAGCTGGTATTTTTTAAAGGATGGTCATAACTATATCTCTGGTCTTACATGCTTATCTGTCATGTGACCTGGCCACTTCCCCATCCAGAGATGGTGTCTATCAACCCATTCTGTTGAATCTGGGTAGACCCTCTGACTACTTTGACCAAAAGAATATCGCCAGGCTGGGCGCAGTGGCTCATGCCTGTAATCCCAGCACTTTGGGAGGCCAAGGTGGGCAGATCACCTAAGGTCAGGAGTTCGAGACCAGCCTGGCTGACATGGCGAAACCCCCTCTCTACTAAAAACACAAAAACTTGCTGGGCAAAAAAAATTACAGTTGCCTGTAATCCCAGCTACTCGAGAGGCTGAGGCAGAAGAATCACTTGAACCCGGGAGGCGGAGGTTGCAGTGAGCCGGGATCTCACCACTGCACTCCAGCCTGGGCGACAGACCAAGACTCCATCTCAAAAAAAATAAATAAATAAAGGAATATGGCCAAATTGATCCTGTGCCAATTCCAGGCGTAGCCCTTATATGGCCCAGCAATTTCCACTTCCTGACTCTTAGAATGCTCATTCTTGGGACATGCCCTCCAGGTACTCATCCACAATGCTTTGAGTAGCCCAAGTCACATGGTGACGTCACACACAGGCACTCCAGTCAACTGTGGCCACAAGTGAATCACCTTAGGTAACCAGTCCAATGAACCTCCAGTTGACTGCAATCCCAGCCAACTTCTGACTCCAAATGCATGAGACACCTAGAGCAAAAAACACATACTTGAGGGTAGTCAACCCACAGAACCCTAAAAGATCACAGTACATTTGTGTTTTAACCTACTTAGTTTTGGGGTGGTTAAGCAACAGTACATAACCAAAACAAGGTCTGTCTAGCAAATGAGGGGTAACAAATAAAAGAACAATTAAATTGGCTGTGATACAATGTATGGCACACAGCAACCACTCAAGTTAAAAGCTGTTGCTGTTAATACTATTAAGATTACATGGAAGCCAAGTGTGGTGGCTCACACCTGTAATCCCAAAGCTTTGGGAGGTTGAGGTGGGAGGATCACTTGAAGCTAGGAGTATTAAGATCAGTCTGGGCAACACAGTGAGACCTACCTCCACACACAAAAAAATTAAAACTAGCTGGGTGTGGTGGTATGCACCTGTAGTCCCAGCCATTCAGGAAACTGAGGTGGGAAGACTGCTTGATCCTAGGAGTCTGAGGCTGCAGTGAGCCATGATCGCACCACTGCACTCCAGCCTGAACAACAGAGCAAGACTCTGTCTCTAAATAAACACATATATTTAAAAACATTACATGGAAGACGAACTAGGAAACTGGTTAAAGAGGGTGTTACATAATCCCGCCAGTGAAAAGTAATGAGATACACTGAGTCCACAATGGTGATGGGCTGAGCTCAATGTTTGATTCTTGTATCACTCCAAATTCCAAAGGAATGACAAAAGGAATATAAAAATAAGAATAAACCCATTAAAAAGCCAGAAAACAGGGATGAATGCCATCAATCTATAAGAAATTTTGAGGAATTTCTGGAAGAGATACAGGAAACAGGATCAAATTTACAGAAAAATCAGATTTAGTCAGAGTTGAGGAACCAAAATCTATACAGGTCAGTGGGAAATGCTAAATCTGGGAAGACATGGGATTTGCTACATAGGGTCTGGAAAAATACCCAAAATCGGAGACCACAGTGACTGAGAACAGAAGCAGGCATTGGGAAGGCAGGGGGCGGTAAGCAAAGGACTGTGGAGTGACGAGTTGCTAATGCAACTGGAAGAAGGAAAAGAGGAAGGGTATTTTGGGAAGAGCATGAAATTCTCTACCTGCAGGGTAAAAACTCTCCTCCACTTCCTCAGTTCAGAAGGGTCAATCCAGCCTGCTGTCCTGTTATCAGCCACACATCCTGAAAGGAGGCCTGCCTAGGAGCAGTTCCAAAGACCTATACTTTATCCTCTGCCGTCTCAGACTTACCCCACCCCATCAACTCACCACAGCCAGGGCAAAGGCTGACTGCAGAGTCTCTGTGCACCGTCTATACACACATGTACACGTTTACACACACATAGACATGAATGTGTGGCTACACAAATATGCACCCCAGTGGTAGCAGAAGAGCAAGTCTCAGTGCTGGGCAGGAGGAACAGCATGCACATCTCCAAGAAGGTAGAAGCAGAAGATCCGCACATCTGCAGACTGGAAACCCGGCATGCTCAAGTCTAAAGGGGATCAGCTCCTGTCCTAGGCCAAGATCATCATCCAGATATCACAGACAGAGGAGGTCCAAAAACATGGGAACGCTAAACAAACATAAGTGGGTTTAACTTTAAATTAAATAGAAAAGTGGAAACACCAGGATGGAATGAAATGAAAAATAAATGCATCATATAGAACATCAAACCAACAAATTCTCTCAAGAGACACAGTGAAACTAAAATGCAATAAAATGAGACAAGAAAAGGTAAAGCTAAAAGAGGAGAGACTAAAACTCAGATATCCATAAGTGCTTTCGCCAGAAAAAGAGAATCAAGAACAAAGGATGCAGATGAAGCAGTAAAACTAAAAGGGCCCACTGGATTTCAAGTGGGGATTTAAAAAAATAAATAAAATAAAATGAAATAAAATAAAATACCAGAAGAATGGTGAGATTTCTAAATGTAAGAAGAAGAAAAATCTTCTTCATGTAGAAGACTACATGAAGAAGAAAAAGAATCACTAGCACAGACTTCTCATCTGAGATAGTAAGTGCTGAACTAATTGAAACAATGGAATACTATGTAATCATTAAAAAGGAAGCAAGACTGTGGAGGCAACTAGTGAGGAGGAAGGTCTCTATGTGCTAATATGGAACAATCACCAAGAACTAACCTTATGTGTAAAGCATGGTACAAAAAAGTAAGGTATGCTACCATCTTAAAAAAAAAAAAAAAAAAAAGGACTACACACAGGCATTTTTATATTTATGCATAGCATATATTTATAAAGTTTCCCCAGAAACTGGTAACACTAGTTGCCTCTAAGGAGGGAAACCTGCTGACGGGGGAAAGGGATGCTGGGCCCTGGGCAAAACGGAGATTTTTCACCAGATAAGTTTTTGTAACTTTTGAATTTTGTGTGAAGAGAATGCACTGCCTACACACACACACACACACACACACAGACACACACACACACTTACATACAAATTTAAAATAAAAAAGACAAGCCACAGAATGGGAGAACATACAATATCCAGAATATATAAAGAACTCTTAATAAGAATATATAAAGAAAATTTAGGCCGGATGCAGTGGCTCACGCCTGTAATCCCAGCACTTTGGGAGGTCAAGGGGGGCCTGAGGTCGGGAGGTCGAGACCAGCCTGACCAACATGGAGAAACCCCGTCTCTACTAAAAATACAAAATTAGCCCAGTGTGGTGGCGCATGCCTGTAATCCCAGCCACTCGGGAGGCTGAGGCAGGGGAATCACTTGAACCTGGGAGGTGGAGGTTGAGGTGAGCTGAGATCACGTCATTGCACTCCAGCCTGGGCAACAAGAGTAAAACTCCATCTCAAAAAACAAAAACAAAAATAAAAACAAAATTTAAGCTGGGCACAGTGGCTCATGCCTGTAATCACAGCACTTTGGGAGGCAGGCACATCATTTGAGGTCAGGAGTTCAAGACCAGCCTGGCCAACATAGTGAAACCCCGTCTCTACTAAAAATACAAAAAATAAGCCAGGTGTGGTGGTACACATCTGTAATTCCAGCTACTGGGGAGGCTGAGGCATGAGAATCGCTTGAACCCAGGAGGCAGAGGTTGCAGCGAGTCGAGATCATGCCACTGCACTCCTGTCTGGGCGACAGAGCAAGACACTGTCTCAAAAAAAAAAAAAAAAAAATATATATATATATATATATATATATAAAAATAACTCAAACTATATATATAGAACTGAGTAACAAAAACAACCCAAAGGCAAAAGATTTGAACAAAGACTTCACAAAAGAGAATATACAAATAGCCAATCTGCATGTGAAAGAGGCTCAGCATCATTAGTAATCATGTAAACACAAATTACTACCACCATGAGATATCACTACATACTCACTAGAATGGCTAAAACTAAAAAAGTCGACAATACCAAGTCTTGGCAAGAATGTGGAGCTACCCAACTCTCATACATTGTAACTTCATTCTTAGGTATTTACTCAAGAAAACCGAAAACACATCAACCAAAGACTTGCACATGAATGATCACGGCAGCTTTATTAGTGTCTTTCTAGGAATTTGTCCATTCTGTCTAAATTACATAATTTATTGGCACAGGTTCACAGTCCTCCTTGCAATCCTTCTTCCATTCTGTAAGGTCATTAGTAACATGACCTTACAGACCCACTCTTTCATTTCTCATCTTAGTAATTTGAACCTTCTTTCTTTCTTAGTCAATCTAGCTAAAGGTCTGTCATTTTTCTTGATTTCTTTTTCAAAGAGCGAAATTTTGGTTTCTGGTTTTTCTCCATTGTTTTAGACTGCTATCTTTTAAATCTTGGGGTAGAAGAAGAGAAACAGAAACCTGAAAAGCCCTGAAATGCAACAGACTCTCCAGTGGGGATTTGGCTGGCAGCACCTAGCACAGTGCCCGACACTTGATAAATATTTGATGAATAAACGAATGGAATATGAACTTCCTAAGTCCAGTTTCTCTCATCCATTTCCTCCGGGAGAGAATTCTGTTTTCTGGCCAGTTGAAATAAACCTTTCTTCTGAAGATGTACAGGTCACATAGAAAGATTCCTCTTTTCTTTTCAGCATCATCATTTTGAATGAGTCAAGAGTAATTTACTCTTATGGAAACAAAATGAAAATCAAATTAAGGAGAAGACATGAACATTTCTACTATGATCAGATCCATAGTAATATAAATATAACATAATTGTGAATATTTATTGTGAGCTGCTTATTTGTTAAGGCTATCTATAATTTGGCCTTGAAGTCATAATTTATAGTAAACGAATCCTAGCTCACTCAGGATTTTCTTCTCCACAATTTATGTCCTCTTTCTGCAGAACTGGTTGTTTCCCCTTCCCCATATGCCTTGAGTTTTATCATAGTCTTACTACATAATCTTACTATTCTAGAAAGCATTTTTCCTTTTCTTTCATCTTTTACTTTCTGAATAAGGTATACTACACACCTCAAGATGCACCTATCCCTACTATCAGTATCTATCAAAATATATTTAGTCCTTGCTACTTGGGAAGATTGCTTGAGCCCAGGAGTTCAAAGCTGTAGTGAGCCACAATTACGCCACTGCACTCCCGCTTGAATGATAGAGCGAGATCCTATCTCTTAAAAAAAAAAAAAACAAAAAAGCAAAGAATCTTCTTTGTAGTCATATAAAGTATGTTGTTCATACGAGTTATGACTATCAGTTATGAGAAGAGCTTTTGGACCCTACTGTACACAACCTCATTAAGTTATCAAAACAGCTTTATGAGACAGGTACTATTATTATCCCCATTTTATGGATGGGACAACAGGGTTCAGAGGAGGTAAGTGACTTGCCAGCCAGTAAGTGATTATATTAGAACTCCCTTGGTCAACTCTAAACGCTCTATTCTCTCTACGCAGCTGCAACAGCCTCACACACTGCTCTAACCAACCTCTCTAACAATTCTAAACTTCTTTTTTTTTTTTTTTTTTTTTTTTTTTTTTGAGACGGAGTCTCGCTCTGTAGCCCAGGCTGGAGTGCAGTGGCCAGATCTCAGCTCACTGCAAGCTCCGCCTCCCGGGTTCACGCCATTCTCCTGCCTCAGCTTCCCAAGTAGCTGGGACTACAGGCACCCGCCACCTCGCCCGGCTAGTTTTTTGTATTTCTTAGTAGAGACGGGGTTTCACCGTGTTAGCCAGGATGGTCTCGATCTCCTGACCTCGTGATCCACCCGTCTTTTACACAGTGTGCTTCCTTGCTTTGGAACAAGAGGTGGTAAGTATACTTTATTCATGTAGCTTCTGGCAACATTGTTTCTCACAATTAACAGATTAACAGATTCTCTTGACCCATTTACTGGAACACCACAAATCTACAGATAGTTGAGAAGTTCCTTGATTCATGAATAAATCAATAGCAAGACTTTTCAAGTAGCCTTTTCATAATTTAAACACAGGGAAAATTTCAAACGGAAAATGCTGTGTTTTTGTTTTAAATCAAGGAGCAAACATGCCAGTATCAACACTTGAAGACATATTCGTTTATGTAATAACAAAACTGGTTTATGTGAAATGCAAAACAAACATTGCTTTCATAACTTACAATCTTGGAATACTGCAATGTGTCTTTAATAAACATTACCCTTTCTACTCACACTCAGTACTAGATACAGAAAAATCTAAGAGAATTAGAATGATTTGAGAAAAGCAAAATACAGTGGTTACCTTGTTCTTCAGAGTCAGACTGGAAGTGAAGATGTGAGCATTTTGCTCAAACCATGGCAGGGGAGACATGCCTGGATATCTCCACATGTACACATGAGCACCACAGCCCCACACCTGTCAATCCACAAATCTAAACAATGTCTAGCCATCATACTGTATGAGATACTTTCTAGGTTACTCAAAAAGCTTCAAGAAATACCTAAAATAATGTGCCAGGTTTCCCAGCACACCTGGAGGGGAGGATATGGTTACAGCGGAAGAGTGAAGGGAACTCAACTGCATCCTCTTACAAAAAGGTGTCAGTCTAATCCCCAACAGAACCACCTCCCAGAAACACTTCTTCCATTTCCACTTGTTGACAAGTTGGTTGTCCCTCTCTCTGGGGAGAAACTGAAATGACGCTAGAGTAACCCTTCACTAGAATATGGATTGTTCTGAAGGAAACCAGAACAGAGCAAATGTCACTGGGCTGAAAGCACCTCTTCCTCTTTCAGGGAAACTAGCAATGTCCAAGGCCACAAATGTCCTCTGCCAGGAAGGATGGGGGCAAGGGCATGAAATGGGGTCCAATAAAGTCTGGACAACTGTGAAACAACTGAAGGTTTGCCCCTGCTCCATGACTTGAACTAGGAAGGAAAAGAATGTCTCAAGCCAGAACAAAAAGTTCACAAAATTGACCACAGAGAGAAAGGGTAAAACTCACCACAAGCCAACATGCACCCATATTTGACCTGAACAGATTTGAAAAACCACCAGAAAAGCACTGTCTCTTTTTTCCCTTTGTCACACCTTAGCCTTATCTCTTTGGGGTTTTGAGCAGTTATGACAATGTGGCTGTTATCCCTTCTCAAAAACAGTCATAACTGCTCGACAGGACTATGAGTGACAGCCCTCACCGGCCCCTTTTTTTGAAGCATGATCAGAGTTATTTGGTATCAACCATTATTAACCAAATTAGAAAGAGAGAGAGAAGATTCTTTCTCCCTATTTTGGTCAAATAGCCAACTGGGGAGACTACACTCTTGAAGGCTGGGAGAATGACCCATCTGACACAGCAACGCTGCATCCTTCCAAGGCTGGCAGACACATTGACATATAAATTATTTCTCACACACACACAAGACAGACTATACACGATTTATATATTTTTTCAACTTAATGTTTTTTTCCATTGTTGCATATAAGTATATACAAGGCTACCTTATTCTTTTTAATACTGCATTTCAAAACATACCATACTTTACAAAACCAGCACCTTACTAATACCCATATAAGCTTTTATCTTTTGCTATTAAAAATAATACTGCAATAGGTATCCTTATAAACATGGCATTTAGCACGGGTCCATTTATTGAGTCACCAAATGTCTGTATACTCAACCCATACCAGGTTTTGTTCATGCATGGAAATTTAGCAACAAGCAAACCAGATCAGGCCTCTTGCCTTCAAGAAGTTTACAGCACAGTACTGGAGAAAGTAAACCACGTATGTCTGGTGGTTTAAGTTCTGTGAAGCAAGACTAAAGCCAGGTAAAGGGGGAGAATAACTGGGCAGGGAGGGGGCTGCTACTAGTTTGTTTTTTGTTTGTTTGTTTTTGACACAGAATCTCACTCTGTCACCAGACTGCAGTGCAGTGGCCTGATCTTGGCTCACTGCAACTTCTGCCTCCAGGGTTCAAGAGATTCTCCTGCCTCAGCCTCCCGAGTAGCTGGGACTACAGGCACGCACCACCACACCCAGCTAATTTTTGTATTTTTAGTAGAGACGGGGTTTCACCATGTTGGCCAGGATGGTCTCGATCTCTTGACCCCATGATCCACCTGCCTCCCAAAGTGCTGGGATTACAGGCGTGAGCCACCACACCCGGCCAGGGGCTGCTACTAGTTTATACAGGGAGGTTGGGGGAAGCCTGAATGAAATAGATGAACAAGCCTGCAGGCTGTCTGGGCCAAAAGGCCTGAGGCAAGGGAGTGGGGAGGGAGAGAGAAGTGGACGGAGAGGCCAGAGAAGCAGCAGAGCAGGATTACATGGGCACTTGGAGCCCATGGAGGATGTGAGGGGAATGTGTGAGAACTGAGAAGTCTCTGGATGGTTTCAAGCAAAAGCCAAAAAGAGGCCAGATGTGGTGGCTCACGCCTGTAATCCCAGCACTTTGGGAGGCCAAGGTGGGAAGATCACAAGGTCGGGAGTTCGAGACCAGCCTGGCCAACACGGTGAAACCCCATCTCTACTAAAAATACAAAAAAGTAGCCGGGCGTGGTGGCAGGTGCCTGTAATCCCAGCTACTCGGGAGGCTGAAGCAGGAGAACGGCATGAACCCTGGAGACGGAGGTTGCAGTGAGTCGAAATGGTGCCACAGCACTTCAGCCTGGCCAATAGAGTGAGACTCTGTCTCGAAAATTAATTACTTACTTACTTAAATTTAAAAGGCAAAAAAGACATGATGCGACTGATGTTTCTTATGTTTTAAATAATCCCTCCGGTTGCTGCCTGGATAAGTGACTAAAGGTGGGAAGGTGGAAGCACGAAGACTAGTCAGGCGGCTGGTACAGTAATACAGGCAAGAGGGGAGGATGGCAGTTAGGGTAGCAGCAGTGGAGAGAGTGAGAAGTAATGAGATTCTGGATATGGCATTTCAGAAGGACTTGCTCACGGCTTGAGTATGGGATGAAAAAGATAGAAGAGCCGAGGCTAATTCCAAGGCTTATCCTTGGAATCAAAAGTGGGCTAGATAACTAGCCTGACATGCCTGTTGGAGATACAGGGCTAAACATCAAGAAGGAAGTGGGAGACAGGAATTTGGAATTCAGGAGAGGGGTTTCTGGCCTGGAGTTATCAGTGTGTAGATGTGTGAGGCTGGATGAGATTGCTTAGGGACACCATGCAGATAAAGAGAGGCCATGACAGAATGGAGTACCAGAGCATTCCAACATTCCTCCTAGAGGTAGGAAGATGAGAAGGAACCAGCCAAGGAGACAGAGAAGGAACAGCCAGTAAGGTACAAAAGGAATGAACAGTGAGTGGAATCCCAGAAGCCAAGTGAAGATTCAGCTCTTCCTGTCTGTGCCAGGGTAGTGCCTGGTCCATGCCAAACAACTGAGATGCCTTAGTTATGCCCTCAGGATGACCGCATGGACACGGCTGCACCCACAGTAATGGAGACTCCTGGCATCAAGCTCTTTGAGAAGTGGACATTTTCCTGCAGGATAGCATCGCAGTGATGGAGAAGTATGCCAAGTCCCAGCCCCACACCCCAGGGTGCTATGTGGCCAAGCACTTCTGCAAGTGAAGGGAGGATCAAAAGACAGAAACGACCTTAATGTAGACAGAAAAGACCTAATGTCTTTAATGATGTTAACTAGAGGTGGAGAGGAAAGAAAGCCTTCTCCTTTCATAAGCTAGTTTATCCGCAGGACAGACACAAACAGAAAAGAACTTGTTGAATCAAAGCAAACATACGTATTTGTAATTTTGACAGATGTTGCCAAATTGCATCCACAGGTGTTTGTACCATCAGTAATATATGAAACTACACCTACTGGGCAAGGCTGAATGAGAAAAGCTGAAGGCATGCTTGTCTGATAGTGAACTTCCTCTGAGTGAATTAGAGAATTATCCTAAACCAACTGATCTCAATCTTGGCTGCCCATTAGAATTATCACGGTGGCTCACACCTGTAATTCCAGCACTTCAGGAGTCCGAGGCAGGAGGATCACCTGAGGTCAGGAGTTTGAGACCAGCCTGGCCAATGTGGTGAAGCCCATCTCTACTAAAAATACAAAAAAATTAGCCGGCATGGTGGTGGGTGCCCGTAATCCCAGCTATGTGGGAGGCTGAGGCAGGAGAATCACTGGAACCTGGGAGATGGAGGCTGCAGTGAGCCGAGATAGCACCATTGCACTCCAGCCTGGGTGACCACAGGGAGGTCGTCTCAATAAAAGGAAGAAGCAAGAATTATCTAGAGAAACTTTACAAAAAAAAAAAAAAAAATTCTGCTCCCTGGGCCATCCTATTAGATCTAAATTTCGAGGTGGGGACGAGGCATCAGTATTGTCTAAGAGATCTTTGGAGGATCTGAATGGTTAGCCAAGACTGATAACCTTGTTCTAAGACAGTGTTTCTCAATATTTAATGCGCATACCAATCACTTAGGGATCATGTCAAAATGCAGATTCTGAATTGGTGTGTCTGGAATTAGGTCTGATAGTCTGCATTTTCTATGAGCTCTCAGGTGATGTCAATGCCACTCATCTATGGGCCACACATTAAGTAGCGAGGTTCTAAAGCAATAGATGTCAGCTGGAAACATATGGAGAGGAGGATGAGCTAAGCAAGGGTGGGCAAGCAAGAATTCACATGACACTCCAGGCAGCTCATGAGGAAAATCACTTGGCAGAGACATAACTTCCCAGGAGGGGACCAGGGAGGTAAACAGGTACCTGATCACAGAAGGTCAGGCTAAGGACTTGGACCATTACTGTGTAAGCAATGCGGAGTCACTGCAGATCTCCAAAGATGGGAATGACGCGTGCAAGGCAGCACTTTATGAAGGTGGATTGTGGCTACAGTACTCAGAACAGACTGGATGGGAGAGGAGGGCCTGACTGAATGAAAGCCAGGAAAACCATTTAGATAATCATACATCCAATTAGGATATCAGCAACGGAAATGAAGAGCAACATTAAAGAACAGTGGCTGGCCAGACAAAATGGCTCATATCTGTAATCTTGATACTTTGGGAGGCCAACGTGGGAGGATCGCTTGAGTTCGGGAGTTTGAGACCAGCATGGACAACACAGGGAAACCCTGTCTCTACAAAAAATAAATAAATAAATAAAATTAGCTGGATACGGTGGTATGTGCCTGTGGTTGCAGCTACTCAGGAGGCTGAGACGGGAGGATCACTTGAGCCCGGGAGGTTGAGGGTGCAGTGAGCCAAGATCGCATCACTGCACACCAGCCTGGGTGACAGAGTGAGACTCTGTCTCAAATAAATAAATAAATAAATAAAAAGTAACTCAAAATAAAGACTTAAACATCAGACCCAAACCCATAAAACTCCTAGGAAAAAAATCATAGGGGAAAAGCTTCAAGACATTGACGTTGGCAATAGATATGATGAGAAAAGCACAGACATCAAAAGCAAAAACAGGCAAACCGAAAAAAGTATGTTTTGTCCAAAGGACACAACCAACAGAGTAAAAAGGCACTTACAGAATGGGAGAAAATGCTTGCAAAACATGTATCTAATAAAGGGCTAATACTGAGAATATATAAACAACTTTAATAACAGTTTTAAAAGACCCAATTTTAAAACGCACAAGGGACTTGAACTGACACTTCTCCAAAGATGACATATAAATGGCCAATAAGCATATGAAAATATATTGAACATCAGAAAACTGCAAACCAAAACTGCAATGAGATATAACCCCACACTTTCTAGAATAACTACTATCAAAAAAAAAACAAAAAAACAGAAAATAATTAGTGTTGGCAAAGACATGGAGAAAAAAGAACCCTTGTATACACTGTCGGCAGGATTGTAAAATGGTGCAACTGCTTTGGAAAACAGTATGATGAGTCCTCAAAAAATTAAAAACAGGTTATCACATGATCTGCCAATCCCCTTCTAGGTATATATCCATATCCAAAAGAAGGTCTCAAAGAGATATCCGCATAACCATGTTCATTGCAGCATTGTTCACAATAGCCAAGAGGCAAAAGCTACCTAATGTCCATCAGAAAAATGGGTTAAGAAAATGTGATACACACACACAATGAAATACTATTCAGCCTTAAAAAAGAAGGAAATCCTGTCACATACTACAGCGTGGATAAGCCTTAAGGATGTTATGCTAAGTGAAACAAGCCAGTCACAAAAAGACAAATATTGACAATTCCATTTACAGGAGGAATTTAAAGTATTCAAATTAATAGAAATAAAGTGGAAAGGTAGTGACCTGAGGCTGGGGAAGACAGAGAAGGGCAGCAGCCATTTAATGGGTATAGAATTTCAGTTTTGCAAGATGAAAAAGTTCTGGAGATCTGTTGCACAACAATGTGAATATACTTAACACTACTCAACTGTATACTTTAAAATGGTTAAGATGATTAAAAACAGCCAGGGTACTTAATGCCATCTTACTGTATATTCATATCTAAAATTACCATTAACCTCAAATGTCAAAATTATTGTAGAAAAGTCATAAATTGTATTTAATGTCTTTTCTTTGGGGGGGAAAAAAGTACACGTGCTTAGGAAACAACCCAATGTCCATCAACAGATGAATAAACAAAATGTGGCATATCCGTAAAATGAAGTATTATTCACCCATAAAAAGGAATGAAGTAATGCTGGAGGGATGGAGAAAAAGGAGAGATATTGGTCAAGAACTTTCCATGACAGATGAATAAGTTCTGGAGACCTAATATATAGCATGGTGACTATAATGTATTTTACACTTAAAATCTGCTAAGAAAATAGATCTAGGCTGGGCATGGTGGCTCACACCTGTAATCCCAGCACTTTGGGAGGCTGAGGTGGGTGGATCACAAGGTCAGGAGATCGAGACCATCCTAACTAACATGGTGAAACCCCATCTCTACTAAAAATACAAAAATTAGCTGGATATGGTGGCACGTGCCTGTATTCCCAGCTACTCGGGAGGCTGAGGCAGGAGAATCGCTTGAACCCAGGAGGTGGAGGTTGCAGTGAGCTGAGATCGTGCCACTGTGCTCCAGCCTGGGCAACAGAGTGAGACTTCGTCTCAAAAAAAAAAGACTCAAAAAAAAAAGAAAGAAAATAGATCTAAAGTGTTCTCACCACAAAATGGCAATTATGTGAGGTGATGGATATGTTTAGTTAGCTTAATTGTGGTAATCATTCCACAATATTTAAGTGTATGAAAACATGTTATACATCTTAAGTCTACACAATTTTTACTTGTCAGTCATACTTCAATAAAGCTGGAGAGGGAAAGGAATGAAGTACCGATACATACAACATGGAGGGGGCTTAAGACATTAGACTAACCGAAAGAAGCCAGGCATGAAAGGCCACACATATTGTTATGATTCCATTTATATGAAATGTCCAGAATAGGAAAACTCCAGAGACAGATGGCAGATTAGCAGTTGCCAGGGGCTGGGAATAGGGAAAATGGAGAGTGTTTGCTCATTGGTATGGGGTGTGTTTTTGAGATGATGAAAATGTTCTGGAATTAGATAGCAGTGACCGTTGCATTATCTTGGGAATATATTCAAAACCCCTAAAGTGTATGCTTTAAAAGGGTGAATTTTATGGTATGCGAAGTATATCACAATTTTTTAAAAGCATATATGCCTTAGAAAATCTATAATTTTTGACCTACTTTTCCTCAAATTCCTGTTCTATTCTTGCCATCATCATTCAGCCAGTTCCCAAAGCCAGTGACCCTAGAGTCTCTTCCGAAATGATCTTTCACTGTTTGTCCTGCACACTTCACGGCTGCTTCTGAACCCGGTAGCTGGAATTGGCATGGTCTTACTGTTTCAGTCTCCTCCCCCAGCCACTGTTGATTGGCCCAGGTAGAGCTCAGTTAATTAGCCTAAAGGCAGGCATGTGACCCAACCCAGGTCTCCCTGACCTTTTCCCCTGGGGGGAAGAGAGACTCACTCCCTTTCCGGAGGCAGAGCTGTGCAATGTGAGGGAGGTGAGCTGCCACAATTCCCCCTACGTGGATGACGTTGGTCTGAGAGAATACAGCCGACCCTCAGTAGCATTCAGACCCCTGGTTCCAGCTCCCTCCTATGTTAAAGCAAGCCTGTCAATAGGCTCACCTTTTTGCTAAGTTAATGCAAGCTAGATACCGATTATTTGTAAGAAAAACCACTAACCAGTACACTCTCTGAATCCAGTGAGCCAAAGCCCTACTGAAACTGCCTCCTCCAACCTCCCACTGCAACAGCCTTCTTCTTCTTGGACTCCTTGCCTCCAGGCTCCACCTACCCGATCCCAGCTAGGGCTGGATCAGTGACTCTAACCCCAAACACGGCCCTGCTCCTCCCCTGCTTGAAACACTTGATTGGAATGAAAAGATTAGCCAGGCACAGTGGAACATGCCCATAGTCCAAGCTACTCAGTGAGCTGAGGTGGGAGGACTGCTTAAGCCCTGGAGTTCTAGTCAACTGTGATTGTGCCACTGCCCTCCACCCTGGCCAACAGAGTGAGATCCTATCTCTTTAAAAACAACAACAACAACGACAAACACTTAATTGGTTTTCCAGCTGCTCAGGTTAAAGTCCTTACTATTTGCCACTACAGACCACAGTCAGGACCCTACCAACCTTTCCAGCCTCATCAATCCCCTTGCTCGCTGTGCGTGCATCACTTGACACTACTAAGCTTTGGTGTGTGCTGGTTCTTCTGCCTGAGTTGCTCTTCCTTCTGTCCATTTGTAAGACATGTATTCCTTCATTCTCCAGCTCAAACATCATCTTCTTTGGAAAAGCCACCATCCTCCAAAGCAAGGTCTCACCCTACTTTATTCCCTACATATAACTTTCATCACAACTACATGGACATAGGGCATGGAATGATAAACAAAGGAGACTCAAAAGGGTGGAGGGGAAGGAAGAGGGGTGGGTGATGTGAAATTACTGAGTATAATGTACATTATTTGGGTGATGAGTACCCTAAAAGCACTGGACTTAACTACACAATCTATCCATGTAACAAAATTACATATGTATCCCATAAATTTAAACAATTTTTTTTTTTTTTGGTCAGAGTCTCACTCTGTTGCCAGGCTAGAGTGCAGTGGCATGATCTCGGCTCACTGCAATCTCCAGCTCCCTGGTTCAAGCGATTCTCCTGCCTCAGCCTCCCGAGTAGTTGGGATTACAGGCACACACCACCATGCCCAGCTAATTTTTGTATTTTCAGTAGAGATGGGGTTTCACCATGTTGGCCAGGATGGTCTCGATCTCCTGACCTCGTGATCCACCCTCCTTGGCCTCCCAAAATGCTGGAATTACAGGTATGAGCCATGGCGCCTCGCCTGCCGCTCAGGTTTAACAAATAATTCTTTTAAAAAACATAATAACTCAGCCAGGTATGGGGCTCACACCTATCATTCCAGCACTTCGGGAGGCTGAGGTAGCAGGATCGCTTGAAGCCAGAAGCTCAAGACCAGCCTGGGCAATGTAGTGAGACTCCTTTCTCTTAAAAAAAAAAAAAAATTAAATAGCAGGGCACACTGGTACACCACTAGGAGCTAAGACTGGTCAGAAGCTGAGGACTACTCAGGAGGCTGAGGCAGAAGGATCAGTTAAGCCCAGGAGGAGTTCAAGGCTGTAGGAGCCAAGATTGTGCCACTATACTCTAGCCTGGGCAACAGAGCAAGGCCCTATCTCTCAAATATATATATACACACACACATATATAAACTGTAGGGCCGGGCACGGTGGCTCACGCCTGTAATTCCAGCACTTTGGGAGGCGGAGGAGGACAGATCTCGAGGTCAGGAGATCGAGACCATCCTGGCTAACAAGGTGAAACCCCGTCTCTACTAAGAATACAAAAAATTAGCCAGGTGTGGTGGTGGGCACCTGTAGTCCCAGCTACTCGGGAGGCTGAGGCAGGAGAATAGCGTAAACCCGGGAGGCGGAGCTTGCAGTGAGCTGAGATCCGGCCACTGCACTCCAGCCTGGGCGACAGAGCGAGACTCCGCCTCAAAAAAAAAAAAAACAAAAAACAAACAAACAAAAATAATAAACTGTAGCAGATGCTGTCAGTGCCCCACCCATACATCCCCTCACCCTGATCACACTTCAGTGCCCACTAGCCTGACTCCCACCTACCAGCATCTGCATGTCTTGGCCTGACCGCTTCCCCTGGCCACTGAACCCATGGGGCAGGCTAGAAAGCACCTGGGAATTCATGTCCAAACACCCCACCCAAGCAGCCGTCAACCAATGACTAAAGAGAGCTGCTGTTTGAAGACCCCAGCTTCCTTACCTGGAGTGGGGATAACTGAGGCTCGTGTTCCATGCTGGCTTCCAAGGGCTTCCCCTGTGGGGTAAAGCTCCAGCTCTGCTCAGTGGAAACTGGCTTGGTAACGTCGCCTCTGCTGATTGCCTTCTCTTCCCTGTCTCACTTCCTTGCTCCTCTAATGTCAGTTTCTTCACCTCTCAAACCAACTACTGGCAATTAAATGCTTTCTCAGGTTCTGCTTCTAAGGCAATAACAAAACTTAGCATTGCTGTGGTCTTTACTGTGTCCCAGATGCTAAACACTCAACTAAGCTTCAGAATCCCCCTATAAGATAATCCACATTTTAGATAGGGGAAACAGAGGCATTACAAGGTTAAGAAACTTGCCCAAGGCCACAGAGCTAAGTAAATACATTCAGCATTTTTCACATTCTACTGCAACCATCTGTTGATGTGTCTCCCTTCTTCGCTGGACCATTAACCTCTCAGGGGAGAGATCGTTTTTATCTTTCTCTACAGCCCCAGCATGTAGCACAGAGCCAGGCACGCAGCAGATGCTCAAGAGCTATAGGAGTTCTGAAAAGCGCCTGCACTCGGCCACCCAAACACGCTGCGTGCTTTTCCCGCCCGCCTCTGTGCCCCTTCTCAAGCAGGAATCCCCAAACACCTTTTCCACTATCCCACTTCCCCCCACCAACACACACACACAAACTTACACAAATGACAGTAATTCCTGATTGCTGTGCTGGCTGCCAGAATGAAGAATTCTATGGGGCAAGGCAGACATAAGACAGCATATGAGTCCTCTAAAGTCTAGTAAACAAACCCCATTGCTCATACATGAATCAGCGCCTGTTGGCCGGGCTGTTGTTTATGTACTTATTTTACTTTGAGAGGCTCTCATTTATCGTGGAACACCTGCCTTCCTCCCAGTGGCCTTCACTAACACTTGATTTTCAAACGGCGATGACATCCTACCCCTGATTTTACTGTCAATATGCACTTTGTCTAAATTCTGACCTCAAACCTCTCCATCTCCTATGCCAATCTCTATTTGGATCTACTGGGATTACACATCTATTTAATAAAAAAGAACTTCCTGGCCGGGCGCGGTGGCTCAAGCCTGTAATCCCAGCACTTTGGGAGGCCGAGACGGGCAGATCACGAGGTCAGGAGATCGAGACCATCCTGGCTAATACGATGAAACCCCGTCTCTACTAAAAAATACAAAAAACTGGCCGGGCGAGGTGGCGGGCGCCTGTAGTCCCAGCTACTCGGGAGGCTGAGGCAGGAGAATGGCGTAAACCCGGGAGACGGAGCTTGCAGTGAGCTGAGATCACAAGCCTTCAGGCAGCCTCTGTCCTGAACGCCTGACTTGAAACCGGTCCACGTCATCTTTACACTTAACTCGCACCCGTGCTTCCCAGTCTGCGCTCCCCTCTCAAAGAGGGCACCACTATTCAGCATCAATCTCCTGGACTTGCTAGTCAGTCACACCCACTACACCAAAATCTGTCATCTTTATATTTTCTAATCTTTCTCTTCCCAGGCAACAAGTCCAACCAAAACCAGGTTAATTCTTCCTATCTCACCTCTTTCACTGCTGGTCTCTCCCCATCCCAAGCCCTGATCACACATCCCCCTGCTCAAAAACCCTCTTGGGGCCGGGAGCAGTGGCTCACACCTGTAATCCTAGCACTTTGGGAGACTGAGAAGGGTGGATCACAGGAGCTCAAGACCAGCCTAGTCAACATGATGAAACCCCGTCTCTACCAAAAATACCAAAATTAGCCTGGCATGCACCTGTAATCCCAGATTCTCAGGAGGCTGAGGCAGGAGAATTGCTTGAACCCAGGAGGTGGAGGTTGCAGTGAATTGAGATCACACCACTATATTCCAGCCTGGGTGACAGAGCGAGATTCTGTCTCAAAACAAAACAAAACAACCACCCTCTAGGACTAGCTACTGCTGAAAGAATAAAAGCTAACCTCCACATCGCAGCATTCACAACAGTCTCATTCTCCTCCTGACCTGTCTACCCACCTCCTCTCTCACTAATCTCTACCTCTAGACTCTCAAAACCCACTCCCAATGCATGACCCAACTCAGTCCTCCTCCAGGGGCCACAGGTCTTTCCTGTCTCTGCCCTTCACCTTGGGGCTTTTCCCACCCCACATCTGAAAGCCCCCTCCAACTTCACGGACCTGGTGAAAACACAACCTCTGCCACCTCAGCTGATGTGCAGACATACCCCCTGCTAGTGGGGCTGCCAATAGGAATAAACACCCCCTTCTCCCTACTCCTCGGGTAAAACCCAATTTTCAAGTCATATTTTAAGGTCATGGTATTGGTAATTTAAGTTTCAAGCGGCAAACCAAATTGAAAACAATATCAACAAAAGGGAATTTATGACCCTCTATAACCAGGAAACTATGCTAACTTCAGGCACAGCTGGCACAGTCAGATCCTGAACTCAGTGATCTTTCCCCTCTTCCTCTTCTAGCTCTACTTCCCTCTGGCTTCATTCTTAGGCCAGGCACTCTCTGCGTTGAAGGACACAACCATTCACAATCTAGTAGAAAGACAGACATTCTTTCCCCCACCATCCATCTTGAAAATCTCAGGAAAGGCTGCCTGGCTCCGTTAGGGCCACACATCCACCAGGGATGCTATTTTGGCTAATATAAGATACTGATATTAGACCAGAATGGGAAGGATGAGGAGAGAAGCCGGGGTATTTCTGTCCCAGCCTAACCCCTGCTCTCTGCCTCGGATCGTGTCCCTGGCAGCTGCCTCCCCGCTCCAGGGCCTCCTTCCTCTGAGGTCCCAGCTCTTACTCAATGACCCTGCCACAGGTCTAGTTCCCACAGAAGCTCCTGGATTCTACTTAACATCGCCTCTTCCCCTAACCCTCCAGTCCTGAGGGTAACAGCAACTTCCTGCTATTGCTACTCCCTGGGTCAACTTACCATCTATCATCTACGCAACTAACTCCTTGTATTATAGTCTCTGTTTGAAATACCTTCACTGGCTTTTATTCCCTGATCAGACCTCCACTGATACAGAAATTGACAAAGCATAGGCCAAAATGTAGACAGAAATGTGGAGAGCACAGTATCAAGGAATAACAATCACCACCACCTTCTATTTCTTAAAGCTTCGCTATATACATCACCCACTACCCTACAAACTCGCTGGGTCTTCCTATCAACCCAGTGATGTGGGCACATCTGTTATCCCCTTTTCACAGATGAGAAAACTGAGGCTTAGAGACGTTAAACAACTTGCTCTTACCAAGACTGTAAGCAGTGGGGCTGAGATTCAAATACAGACATGATTCCAGCATTAACACTTTTATTTTTTTTTGAGACAGAGTCTCGCTCTGTCGCCAGGCTAGAGTGCAGTGGCACAATCTCAGCTCACTGCAACCTCCACTTCCCCAGTTCAAGCGATTCTCCTGCCTCAGGCTCCCAAGTACCTGGGACTACAGGTACACGCCACCATGCCCAGCTAATTTTTTGTATTTTTAGTAGAGACGGGGTTTCGCCATGTTGGCTAGGATGGTCTTGATCTCTTGATCTCGTGATCTGCCTGCCTCAGCCTCCCAAAGTGCTAGGACTACAGGAGTGAGCCACCGTGCCTGGCCCGCGTACACACCTTGAAACAGGAAGTGGAGGAGAAGCATTTCAAGCAGGAGGTTATCAACAGGATCAAGTGTTACCCATCAAGGGATCAGGTAAAATAAGGACTATAAAGCATCTACTGGATTTAGCAATAAGGAGGTCACTGAGGACCCTGAAGAACAGTCAGAAACCAGGCAGCAGGAGGCTGAGGAGTACGTCAGAGGTCAGGAAGTGGAAGCAACGGCTAGAAACCTTCTCTTCAGAAAGTGTATTGTAAAGAGGAGTCACAAAATAAGGCACAAGGCCAGGCACAGTGGCTCAGGCCTATAATCCAAGCGCTTTGGGAAGTTGAGGCAGGAGGATCACTTGAGGCCAGGAGTTCGAGACCAGCCTGGGCAACAAAGTAAGACCTTATCTCCACTCCCGCAAAAAAAAAGGCACCAGATGGAGGAGAAAAGAACATCACAGCAGAGTTTCCTTTACTCTTTCTCTCTGCGTGTGTGCGTGCGTGTTTAATGGAGACAAGTTCTCACTATTTTGCCCAGGTTGGTCTTAAATTCCTGGGCTCAAGCGACTGTGTGTGTGTGTGTGTGTGTGTGTGTGTGTGTGTGTGTGTTTAATAGAGACAAGGTCTCACTATATTGCCCAGGCTGGTCTTAAATGCCTAGCCTCCAGCTATGTTCCTGCCTTGGCCTCCCAAAGTGCTGGGATTATAGGCAAGAGCCACCACACCCAGCCACTCTGTGTTTTAAAAATGAGAGCAACTTGGCCAGGCATGGTGGTTCACACCTGTAACCCCAGCATTTTGAGAGGCTGATGCTGGCAGATCACTTGAGCTTAGCAGTTCAAGACCAGCCTGGCCAGCATGGTGAAACCCCGTTTCTACCAAAAACACAAAAATTAGCCAGGCGTGGTGGTGCGCATCTGTGGTCCCAGCTACACAGGAGGATGAGACAGGAGAATCTCTTGAGCCTAGGAGGCAGAGGTTGCACTGAGCCAAGATCGTGCCACTGCACTCCAGCCTGGGTGACAAAGCCAGACACTGTCTTGAAAAAACAAAAGAGAGAGAGCGCAACTTGAGCGTGTTTAAATATTGATGGGAGTGAGCTGGTTGAGAGGGAGTCCAAAGATACAGGGGTAAGTTAGGAGGCCAAGCAGAGCAGGGTCTCCAAGAGGATGGGGGTAGGGGGAGGGTCTACATACTCAATCAGCCTTAGACTATCTCCTTGGAATGAGGGCCAGAAAGAAAACATGGCTATGGATTCAGATCATTCTGAAATTTGAAGAAGGGAAGTTCCTTTCTGGTGGCTTCTACCTTCTCTAAGGTGGAAGGTGAAGCGATCAGCGGAAGGGAGGGTGGAGTAGAAGGGTGGAGGGTATGAGGAGCAGAGAAAAGTTTCAGATAAACCACTGTGCAGAACGGAGGGTCTGCGGAAAAGAATGAGTGTCCAGGACCACTGAAGCCCCAGCTGTGGCTGAAACCTGCGAACTTACATTGACAGCAACCTTTGAGCTTCCTGAGCACCCTGGTTGTAGATGAAAGACATGAACAAATGGAACGATCCAAGCTGGGTATAAACAGAAGAGAGCAAGGGAACTGAATATAGAGGCAGGAGCAACCACGAAGATGGGCCACAGAATCTAAAGGAGGTAGGGGAATCCAAGAGGTCACAGAACAGAACAGGTATAGTCAGTTGTTACCAACTCAGAGACCTGGAAAGCCAGGAGGGGAAAGCAAGACAAAATGATATATGTAGAGAGAAGGGAACCTTTGTATAATGTTGGTAGGAATGTAGATTGGTAAAGCCATTATGGAAAACAGTATAGAGGCTTCTAAAGAAATTGAAAATAGAACCACTAGAACCACCATATGACCCAGCAATCCCTCTTCTGGGCACATACCCAAAGGAACTGAAATCAACATCTCATAAAGATATCTGCACTCCCACGTTCACTGCAGCTTTATTCACAATAGCCAAGATATGGAAACAACCTAAGCAGGCCTCAATGGACGAACGGATAGAGAAACTGTACTGTGTGTGTACACACAAAACTGAATATTATTCAGCCCTAAAAAAGAATGACATCTTGTCATTTGCCATAATGTGAATGAGCCTGAAGGAAATTATGCTAAGTGCAATAAGCTGAACACAGAAAGAAAAACATTGCATGATCTCACTTATATATGGAATCTTTTAAAAAATTCAAATATATAGAGATAGAACACAAAATAGTGGCTACTAAGGGCAGGTGGGAGAGGAAATGGGAAGATGTAGGCAAATGGATACAAAGTAGCAGATATGGAGGAGTGTACAGCTCTGGAGATCTAATGTAGAACATGATGACTAGAGTTATTAATAGTAAAATTGTACTGTACTTGACAATCATACTAAATGAGTCTATTTAGATGCTCTTGTTACAAAAACAAAATAAGTATGAGATGATGACTGTGATAATTTGCTCCACTATAGTAAACTTTTCTAGCTATGTGTATCCCATAACATCAAGTTGTATACCTTAAATAAATACAATCAAATGTGATAATATCCAGTGGCAGTATTTCAGAGCTGGAATGCTTCTAGGTATTACAATGCAGGGTGCGGCCATGGGACAGGGCAGATGAACTGTTAAAAAGGTGAAGGTGCCTGGCGCAGTGGCTCACACCTGTAATCCCAGCACTTTGGGAGGCCAAGGCGGGCAGATCACCTGAGGTCAGGAGTTCGAGACCAGCCTGGCCAATATGGCCTGTAGTCCCAGCTACTCAGGAGGCTAAGGCACGAAAATTGCTTGAACCCAGGAGGCAGAGGTTACAGTGAGCTGAGATCACAATGACCTGAGATCACGCCACTGCACTGCAGCCTGGGCAACAGAGCGAGACTCCATCTCAAAAAAAAAAAAAAAAAAAAGGAAGGTGATTAAACATAAGGAGGTCAAGACACTGGTAATTTTGGAGACTTGGACAGATCAGCCATGTGAATGATTAAAGCCCCGTGGGGAGGACATGATTTGAGAAGACAGTAAATTGGGGTCTAAAGATTTAAAGAATGAGAGTGAGAAGCTGTGAAGCTGGAAAATGACAAAGAAAACAGTGGTGGAAGGTGTGTAGTGGATATTTGTTTCCTGTTTGTCTAACATCTACTTCTTGATTTTGCTCTGGAAACCACCTCCTCCCTTCCCAGGCACAGAGGGGGCTTCCAAAATATTTGAAATTTTCTGTAACTTAATCTGGGGGTAGGAACATTTTTATTATTCTTTAAACTGTACAGGTAAGTTTTACTCTTTATACACACACATTGTTATAAACTTCATGTATATATACCCCAATTTTAAAAAAATTCCTTTCCTCATTCCGAAGATAAGTACCTGATTCAGGTCTGCGCAATCAGAATCAGAGACTGGTTTAGGCGCCTGACCCAATTTAGACCAATGAGACACTAGCCCAGAGCTTTGGCCGGAACTATCAGGAAAGGAGTGCTCTCCTTCTGCTGGAGCTGGGAAGCTTGTTTATAGAACATATCCCTTCACTGGCGTGAGAACAAGGCTGACACAGAAGAAAGCAGAGCCAAGAGATGGAAAGTGACAGATCCCCAACATCATTGGAATACCTTGCCCCAGTCATTCCTGAAGCCAAAATACCTGGGCCTTTTCAGCAACGTGAGCCAGTAGATTTTTATTTTCCTGTATCCAGTTTGCATTCAGCTCATATCCTTTTAACTAATAAAGAATCCTAACTAATTCAGGGGCTCAAGGTAGTCTCAGCTGAACAGCCTATGTGATCCTTTTCAATACATGATCAAACTACACCCCTCTCCTGCTGAAGACCCTGAAATGCCCCCTGCCCATGCTAACTTCCCACCCCATGGCCCTGACAGTAAAGGCCAAAGTCCTCAGGGTGACCGGCCACACTCAATATAATCTGACCCCTCCCTTCTCTGCCCCCAGCCTCTAACTGTCCAATGCTCACTCTTCCCAACCATATTGGCCTCTAGGCTGCTCCCTGACATACCGGCCCTGTGCCTTCCAGCCTCTGCTTCCGCTGGTCCCTCCCCCGACACTCTTCAGATACTCACCCACTAACTCCCTCACCTTCCAGTCTGCTCAAATGTCAAGTTCTCAACAAGGCCTGCCAAATCCTCTTCCTCGTGGCCAGTTCTTTTTCCTCCTTCCATAGCATTTACTGTGCAATACAGTACAAACACACTGAAATGTATCCAGTGAGGGCAGAGTTTTCAGCTAACTTATTCAAGTTCCTAGAACAGTGCCTGGCTCATAGTAGGCCTTCAAATATGTATCAAATCAACAAAAAGAATGACAGGAGCCTCAAAGGAGCAGAGCCTGGTTTGTAAAAGGTGATGGAGGAAAAGTCTTCTCTATTTTGAAGACTTCAGAGGATGTCTAAGTGACCTAAGGGGGCAGGAAATAGATGAAGAGTTCAGAGAAGAGATTGAGGATGTGGGAAGAGGTGTTAGCCACACAATGGGGCTTAAGAATCCAGTATTAAGTTTTGGGAGGGGCACAGAAGTTGGAGGCTGAGTCAGAGGAGAAGCAGCCTGGAACAATTTGCAGATGAAAGTTAAAAAAGCAGAGTAAGGCTAAGCGATGTATTTACATTTTAGATGGAGATAGCCATATAAGGTCCAGTGAGGCTCACGCCTGTAATCCCAGTACTTTGGGAGGCTGAGGTGGACAGATCACCTGAGGTCAGAAGTTTGAGACCAGCCAGGCTAACATGGTGACACCCCATCTCTACTAAAAATACAAAAATTAGCCAGGTGTGGTGGCGGTCACCTGTAATCCCAGCTACTGAGGAGGCTGAGGCAGGAGAATCACATGAACCCAGGAGGCAGAAGATGTAGTGAGATTCCACCACTGCACTCTAGCCTGGGCAACAGCAAGACTCTGTCTCAAAAAAAAGAAAAAAAAAAAAAAGGTGAGTTTAGCGGGCATCCAAAGAATTAGTCCTGGCAACCTCTGGTAGATAGAAAGGATTCCTCCTTTGGGAGCCTATGAAGGGAGGCATCACACCATGATTTGAAAACTTTCAGAAACTGGTGGACAGTCCATCATATTTGGTCTTTCTCTTCTACCCAAGCAGTACAGAGTTCATTCACAAGTGTCAGCTGGACCAAGACACAAGGCTACCCTGTTCATAGCACCATCTTGGCCCCTCAGAAAGCAATTCCCCTCTGCATAATAACCCTGTACTATGATCAGCCTGTCAAATCTTCATTCCTCTAGCCCAGAACCGACCCAGAATCCCTGTCATCCAGGATCACAACCCTAGTATCTAATAAGACAAAACTGGCTTCTTTTCAAAGACAGACCATAGCACTGAACTGTCCTACCACCCCTTTGATGACCCTCATGCTGCTGAGGCAGGAGAAAGCCAGCCACAGGGAAGGCTTCCTTCTTCTGGCTCTGACTCACCTCTGTGGCTTGCTAGCTTCTCTCTACAGAAATTTCTTCAGAGTTATGAGACCATACGCGTATGCCAAGATTCAAGGAAAATGTTACTCCTAGTCAGAGAAAGAAATTACAATGCTTAGCCTCTAAGGAAAAGTGGCTTACTATAAATCAGGCCCTTGAGAATGGTATCATTTAGATGCTCCCCACAGCTGTTAGGAGATTCAATAAATATTCAATAATTAGGCCAGGCACCGTGGCTCACGCCTGTAATCCCAGCACTTTGGGAGGCTGAGGTGGGCACATCACTTGAGGCCAGGAGTTCGAGACTAGTCTGGCCAACATAGCGAAACCTCGTCTCTACTAAAAATACAAAAATTACCCGGTCAAGGTGGCACACGCCTGTAATCCCAGCTACAAGAGAGCTGAGGCACGAGAATCACTTCAACCAGGGAGGTGGAGGTTGCAGTGAGTCAGGATCAGGCCACTGCACTCCAGCCTGGGTGGCAGAGTGAGTCTCTGTCTCAAAAAATACATATATATTCAATAATTAAGAATGCCTCCAAGACTCACCCTCCCACGCAGAACAGACCCTTTAAAGGAAGCCATCAGTAATTAGACCTGAGACTGACTTCTTGACCACTAACTAGATCTCGGTGGTACGGAGAATCTGTCTTCCAAGTACTTACTAGTAAAACACCCATACTTCTGAGTCAGGTATCATCCATGAGTGATTCGTTAAGCAAATATTTAAAATAGCTATCTGTAGTGGTCAGTCTCCAAGATGGCCCAATGATCCCCACCACTTGGTATGCACACCCTGGTATTCACACCGTCTCCCCACATTGTACCAGTGTCAATCTGTGTGACTGACAGAATACATCAGAGGCATGTCATTTCCAAGGTAAGTTATACAAGACTGGCTAGTCTTGGGCTCTCTTGGATCACTTGCTCTGGGGGGAAAACCAGTTGCCACATCCAACAGCCCTATGGAGAGTAATTAAGGCCTGCCAACAGCCATGTGAGTGAGCTTAGAAGTGGATCCTCCCCTAATCCAGCCTTCAGATGACTGCAGCCTCAAGAAAGGCCTAATTCAGAACCACTCAGATTGTCCCACAGACACTATTTCCAGAGGGTAAGTTTTAGGGTAATTTGCTACACAGCAATAGATAATTAATTCAGTATCCTACACAGAACTGAGAAGGAAATGAGGTTTAACCCCAGTTCCTACACTATTTTAAGACCAATTTTTGTCCATAAGAAAACAAATTTATTCAGTCATTCAACATTTTTTGGAGACAGGGTCTCACTCTCTTGCCCAGGCTGGAGTACAGCGGTGCAATCATAGCTCACTGCAGCCCTGAACTCCCGGGCTCAAGCAATCCTCCAGCCTCAGCCTCCCTGAGTAGCCTGGACTACAGGTGCATGCCACCTGTGTGTGTGTGTGTGTGTATGTGTGTGTGTGTGGAGATGGGGTCTCAATATGTTGCCCAGGCAGGTCTCAAACTTTTGGCCCAGAGCAATCATCCTGCCTCAGCCTCCCAAAGTGCTGGTATTACAGTTGTGAGCCACTGCACCCGGCCTCCATTAGCTTTTTTAAATTTTCCTGTTCCTAATGCTTTGGAACTTCACTCCCAGCTTTCACAAATCCTGTGCAGAAGGTACATCAAGTCAAGTCCCACTCTCTAGTGATTTTAAGTGCTGCAAGGCGGGCAGGTTATATTTTCTCATACTCATTTTTTACTGTACCACATGGTGTCCCCTCTGACGGGAGAAGAAAGTTAGGTCCCCTGCTCCCATTAATATTGGGACAAGGGGGAATCCATTTAGTATTTTACTGGGGAGAGAAAATCTTGATCACAAGACCTGAGAACAATGCTAATTTCTGCAGTTAGCGACTAAGTGACGGCAGGAGCGAGGATACAATCACTGCTCAAGTCCCCTTCACAGCTGAAATGGCCATGGGGATAGGGAGGAGGCCGTCCCTTACCCCTGCCTGGACTCTCCTGTGTCTCCAAGCAGCAGGAGGGTTGTGCTGCTCTAAGAAAATCTGGAGCCTCCCTCTGTACAAAGAAGGTCAAAGGGCGAGCTTTCTTTCCATCAACCACAAAACCAGCCGCTGCCAAACCTAAACAGAGTGGTAGGCCGTCGGAGGTGAATGGAGCCCCAGACAGAAAACCACAACGAGGCTCTCCTCCCGCCGCCGGCTGGGGTCTGAGTCAGGTGACTCCTCAGGACAAACAGCAAACCTAAACAAAGATCACTCCCCACATGACTGACTCGGGGGAAGAAGACTCTCGCTGTAAGCCCAGGGCTGCCCGGTCCCAGCACGGAAAGCCATGAACTCCTGCTTCTGTGCAGTCTCGGGAAACTGGAGGAGCTACAAGTTATGCAGCAGCTCAGCCTGCAGGGATGCACCTGGAGGAACTCGGAACCCCATCCGAGGACACAGGCGCCCTGCCCTGCACACACGCCTCCCGCCCCAACACGCAGGCTGGACCCCTCCCCACCAGCTGTCACCGGCGCTCGCGACCAGTCACAGGCAGCGAAGCCCGTCCCTCTGCGGCTGCGACCCCGCGGAGGCGGCAGAGGAGACGCTTTTGCCGAGAGCTCCGGGGTCAGGGCACGCCCGTCCCCCGGGAAGGGGCGGCAGGGTGGGCGCGGCCCCAGGCCCAGGAAGGCTCCGGATCCATCATCCCCCCAACGGGGAGCGAAATAAGCCTCCCAGACCCCAGGCGCCCCACCTTGTCACCGAAGCTGCGGGCCATCAGCAGGTCCGGGCTGGGCGTGCTGTCACCACCCACGGCCTCCTCGCTGCTGGAGCCGGCCAGCGGGTGCGGCATGTCGCGCAGGGAGTGGGGGCCCCGTGGACGGCAGGGCCTTGGGGGGCCCGCCCGCCATGGCGCGCACCGCTCGGGACGCGCCGCCGCCGCTTCCTCCTGCTCCCCGCCGCTGCGAGCTCCCCGAGCGCCCCGGGCCGAGCCCCGCTCGGCCGCCGCTCAGTCCGAGGCCTTCCACCGGCCGGGCCGGGAGCCGCTGCCACCGCCGGCTAGTCTCTGCCGGCGCTGAGACGCTCAGCTCCTCGCCGCGCGCCCCCGCTCCGCGCCCGAGCCCGCCGCGGGTCCGCTGGCAGCACGGCAGCGGCGCCCAGCCCGCACAGCCACGCCGCCCACCCGCTCCGGCCCCGCCCCCGAGGCGCCGCGGCTGCCCGGGAGGGGGCGGGGAGGGCGGGGGGAGCGGGGAGGGGGCACGTGGGGAAGGAGGGAGGGAGGGAGGGAGGAGGTGCAGCCCCGCCCCCGCCCGGCAGGAAGTGCGCCCTGGGCCTCTGCGTCTGTCCTCTCAGTGTCCAACGTTGCCTCGTGGAGGCCGCCGTGCGGAGCAAATGTCTAACGGAAATCAGAGGTGGAAAGAGGTTGGAGGAGCCTGCTCCGTTCCACTCGCTTTTACTGATGCGCCCAGCAGCAGCCACGCTTGGGGCTGGGGGCTTTGAGGACACGCACGTGAGTCAGGGTCTTATGGCCTCTAAGGCATGCGCAGGAAGAACCCGAAATAGACGGAATTACGACCCATATCGGAAGAATAGCATAAAGGGCGACGAGGCTCAAAGGAGCTAGAGGACATCGGGTGGGGAACCTGGAAGGGGCTTCAAGGAGGGGGTGTGGGGAGTCTTCAGCCTCACTCTGAGGTCCCCATTGTGTCTTGCTTCTGCAGCTGACCAAGGTTTGTGTAAAGTCAAACCTCAGAAGAGCGAGCATGAGGAGAGAGCTGCAAATGATACGCGACTTTTCAACTCACACTTTCGCCGAAGAGACTTTTGAAAGAACCATGAGGTTCAAGTTATTTTTCATGCATTTGTGTTTCCTTTCCAGGCCTTGGGCTGAGCTGATTCTCAGCTTTATTTGCTGGCATGGTGCAAATAGTCAAGGTTCCAGCCCATTGGGGTGTAGGTTAACCTCCTTTTTCCACCTTACCTGTCCCTAGATCTTCTGTTTCCAAGGCCAAGTCTTTAAAGGGTTTTCAGTCCCTCTAGCAAAGTAATGGGTAGGGAGGCTTATCGTGAGGGACCACATTTCCCCTACCCATTCCAAACTCAAAGGTTTGCCTAGCTTTACCTGCTAAAAGGTGATGACAGATTTTGACTCTGGGATTCACTAAGGCCTCTACCACAGTTTTCTCTAGAAACAAGTAGAAGAGAATGCAGAGGGTTGAAACCTACCCAAAATATCAGTCAGAGACTCTGAGCTTCAAAGACCTTCCCTTGTTTCCCCCAATGTAATTTATATAGGGTTGGACCCTTAGTCCTCAAGCTGTCATCTTTATCTCCTCCACGTAAGCCTACCTTGGCTGGGAAAAAAATAGCATTCAAAGGGCACTGGGAACAATTTTAAATGGTGCATCTAAGGAATGCCAAGTTCTGGTCCTCTTGGAGTTGGATTAAAATTGTTAACACTTTCACATTCAAGGACTGCTTACAACTACTACAGACCCTATTATCTGTTCTTCTGAATTAGCATTAAAACAAATAGCACAATATAACTAGAAATGAGTATTCTATAGATGTATAACATAGGTTTTTCTTATTGAATGGTGCTACTTATTTTAACAACCAGGCTGCCTTAAATATGGAGATCCATGTGGATTAAGACTGTATACAAGCTTTCTCTTTAGGGCACCAGGGGAAAGTAAAAAAAGAACCACATTTGAATTCTGCTTTGTCACTACAAGTGGGTGACCATGAGCAAGTTACTAACCTCAGTGAACCTGTTCCTAACCTGAAAAGGAGGAGAATGGAGAGCAGGTAATAATACCTTATGAGATGGTTGTGAGAGTTAAATAGCATTCTTTATGTCATAGTCCTAGCAAAGTGCTGGCATGGAATAGATGCTCCCTAAATGTTAACTACCTACCTTCCCTTCCCTTTCTGTCAGACTTTTTCTATATTCTTATGAAATAATAAAGAGTTTTTGTAATTAAATATGCTTTACTATTCTCAGTAGGGTCTGGTTGAATATATATATATATATATCAGGTAGGGTGCCTCACACCTGTAATCCCAGCACTTTGGGAGGCCAAGGTGGGAGGATCACTTGAGCCTATAAGTTCAAGACCAGCTTGGGCAATATAGTGACACCCCCATCTCTATAAAAAATGTAAAAATTAGTCCAGCATGGTGGCATGTAACTGTAGTCCCAGCTACCCAAGAGGCTGAGGTGGAAGGATTGCTTGAGCCTGGGAGGTTGAGGGTGCAATGAGTGAGATTGCACCACTGTACTTCAGCCCGGGCAACAGAAGGAGACCCTGTCTCAAAATAAAAATATATATACGCACATATACATCTATATATTTGTGTGTATATATGTGTGTATACATTGTGTGTGTGTGTGTGTTGACCTCCAAAGTCCGCCATTTGCTCAGTTTAGAGTACCACTTATCTAGGCTCCCAACAAAAAAAGGACCCAGATCCAGAGTTCCTAAAAGGCCATATGAAATAGTTTATTACAGTTTATTTATGTATTTTCCAGTTTCCTGGTTAGTCGATGGCAGCTGGCCACAATTATCCAGTGGGTAGTCATCAAAACTAAAGAAAGTGAATTTGTATGGAAAGTATTTTGGTAGAAAGTTTCCACCATGAAATTTAGCCCAGCCCTGCCCATTCATATTCACCATTTCCTGTGGTATTTCAGTGTTCCCTGTGGTGGGAAATTGTCACTGAAATAACATAAGTGTCCCAGAGCATGTGATTTTGCTTCTACTAAAAGGTTTGTTTTTTGTTTCTTTTTTTTTTTGTTTTGTTTTTTTGGAGACAAGGTCTTGCTGTGTCGCCCAGGCTGGAGTGCAGTGGCACGATCTCAGCTCACTGCAACCTCTGCCTCCCCGGTTCAAGCGATTCTCCTGCCTCTCAGCCTCCACAGTAGCTGGGATTACAGGCGTGTGCCACCACGCCCGGCTAATTTTTGTATTTTTAGTAGAGACGGTTTCACCATGTTGGCCAGGCTAGTCTCGAACTCCTGACCTCAAGTGATCTGCCCGCCTCGGCCTCTCAAAGTGCTGGGACTACCGGCTACTAAAAGTTTTAAAAGCAGCATGGTGCTAAGGAGGAAGCGTGTAACGTTTCTCCATCAGAGCGGAAGGCTCTGGTGTTTGTTGGAATTTATGGAGGGAAGCTCGGATTTCTAGGGTTGAGCTGAGGAAGACAGTAGATGTATGTGTGTGCATGAGGGGCAAGGGAGGTCCCCAGTGCCACCAGAACCCAAGAACACAGCATGGAGCCCTCCCAATCCATAAGGAATCTTAGACACTTAGGCTGGCACCTTTCAGGAGACAGGGCTTTGGGCCCCAGAAGTTAGTATGCTTACCAAACAAATCCTATCAACCTCACTAGCAAGCCTGTCAGGGCTGCATGTGAGCACCCAGACCTCAGAAACAAAGCAGTCTCAATGCATCACTCGCTCATTCTCTACCCTGGTACAGCGTGTGCTTAGGCCTTCTTCGTGTTTGTATTAGCCGCTTATCCTCTGGTGGTTTTTAGTACAATCATAGCTTTATTCTATATGGCATCCCAAGCCCTGCCTCAGAATAACACCACCACTTCTGAAGTGGACGACTGGTGAGGACAAAGGACATTTTCAGAGAGCATTCAGGATGACATGTCGCAAGCCACAGAGGGCTGTCTCAAACAAGGGGGGCAAGTGAGAAGGCACAATCCCCAACAGAGACAAAATTGTGTGGGCAATTTAATTCAGCCAATGATGTCCCAGGAAAGAAACAAGGTCCACTTGAGTCCAGGATCTGAACAGTTTTGCAAACAAGAAATTGGAACTTGCTACTGAACCAGCAGAGGGGCTTGTGGGTGAATGAGAACACCATTTTATCTCTCCATATAGAAAAGCTCCTGGCTTGCAAAGCACGAAGACCCCAATGCAGTGAGTTATACAATACAATCATGGAGTCAAGTGTTGCGAATCTCAAACTTCGGGTGCCTAACGATCACTTGTGAGCTTGTTAAAATGCAAACTTCCAGGCCCCACATCAAGAGATTCTGCTTCTGGAGTGAGGCCTGGAATAATTTTTAATTTAAATTAATTTTTAATTTTAAAAAAATGTTAACAATCTCTTAGGTGATGCTTACACTGATGCTGATCTGCAGACTATATCTTGAGAAACATTGTTCTCGTAGCTCCTTCCATTTATCTCGCTCGCTCGCTCTCTTTTAACCTAGCATCAGTCCATCAAGATCCTTCCATTTGTCTTTTCTTTCTTTCTTTTTTTTTTTTTTTTTTGTGAAACAGAGTCTCACTCTGTCACCCAGGTTGGAGTGCAGTGGTGCAATCTCAGCTCACTGCAACCTCCACCTCCCGGGTTCAAGCAATTCACCTGCCTCAGCCTCCCAAGTAGCTGGGATTACAGGTGCGCATCACCACGCCCAGCTAATTTTTGTATTTTTAGTAGAGATGGGTTTTTGCCATGTTGGCCAGGCTGGTCTCAAACTCCTGACCTCAGGTGATCCACCTACTTTGGCCTCCCAAAGTGCCGGGATTACAGGTGTGAACTACTGTGCCAGCTTCTCTCTCTCTCTCTCTCTCTTTTAACCTAGCATGAATCCATCCAGATCCTTCCATTTTTCTTTTCTTTTTCTTTTTTTTTTTTTTTTATTTTGAGACAAAATCTTGCCCTGTTACCCAGACTGGAGTGCAGTGGTGCGATCTCAGCTCACTGTCACCGCTGCCTCCCAGATTCAAGTGATTCTCCTGCCTCAGCCTCCATATAGCTGGGATTACAGGTGCACACCACCACGCCCAGCTAATTTTTTTATTTTTAGTAGAGATGGGGTTTCACCATGTTGGCCAGGCTGGTCTCGAACTCCTGACCTCAAGTGATCTGCCCACTCCAGTCTCCCAAAGTGCTGGGATTACAGGCGTGAGCCACCTCTCCCAGCCAAGATCCTTCCATGTTTCTGAACCATAAATTGACATTCCAAACCTTTAAGTGCTTATTTTATATACATTTCCTGTTTGAAAACTTGCTTAGAAAGCAGTTTTCTATTAGAAAATTGTATTACAAGGTCCTTTTGCTCCTAAACTTTTATGATTATTTTTAGTGAGCATTCTACCAGGCACTTAAAATATAAGGGAAGATTGAGGTGATGGATATCCCATTGACCCTGATGTGTTGTTATGCATTGTATACCTGTATCAAAGTATTTATGTACCCCATAAAGATATACACCTACTATATGCCCACAAAAAATTTTAAATTAAAAAAAAGATTTAAGGAAAGAGATCAGATGAACTAACCTATCTGTTGATATTTTTGTTGTTATTGTTGTTGTTTTTAGATGGAGTCTCGCTCTGTCACCCAGGCTGGAGTACAGTGGCGTGATCTGGGCTCACTGCAAGCTCCACCTCTTGGGTTCACGCCATTCTCCCACCTCAGCCTCCCAAGTAGCTGGGACTACAGGTACTCACCACCACACCTGGCTAATTTTGTTTTTGTATTTTTAGTAGAGATGGGGTTTCACCGTCTTAGCCAGGATGGTCTCGATCTCCTGACCTTGTGATCCGCCCACCTCGACCTCCCAAAGTGCTGGGATTACAGGCGTGAGCCACCGCGCCCGACTGATAGTTTCATTTCATAAGTCTGGTCACGAAGTTGATCACAGAGGAGTGGATGCTTTCCAGAGTCCCCAAAACATTGGCCTACCCTGAAGGCTCCTAGTAGCTGGGCCACATCTGGCTATAGAAACACCTTTCACTGAAGGATACGTGCTACCTGGCTTTCTTTACAAGCCAGCACAGGTGTATGGAGTGTGGGTATGGATGTGTATTCCTTTGTGAGGGCTACCCGTTAGAGAGGTTGGGCTACAGAAGATACGGACCTGACAAGTACTGGAACCACGGGCACTGAATTATTAGCAGTGATTCTTTGGATAGAATGGAAAACCTACTTACTGGCTGTGTGCCTCCATGAGAGTGTTTGATTCCATCACTAGGAGTGATCCTTAAAAGGCATCTGGAGGCGGGGGCAGTGGCTCACGCCTGTAATCCCAGCACTTCGGGAGGCTGAGGCAGGTGGATCATTTGGGGTCGGGAGTTCAAGATCAGCCTGGCCAACATGGCGAAACCGCATCTCTATTAAAAATACAAAAATTAGCCAGGTGTGGTGGCAGGCGCCTGTAATCCCAGCTGCTTGGGAGGCTGAGGCACGAGAACCGCTTGAACCCAAGAGGTGGAGGTAGCAGTGAGCCCAGATTGTGCCACTACACTCCAGCCTGGGAAACAAGGGTGAAACTCCATCTTTTAAAAAAAAAACAAAAAAGGCATCTGGAACATGGACATCACACGATAGGCCCAGCAGTTCTACTTTCAGAACACAATAGAAATGCATGCATACATTCACAAAAAGATGGATCCAAGAATCTCCTCAGCAGTGCTGTTTGTAAGAGCGAAAACTAGAAACAGGTCACATAGCTGTCAACAGAGGAATGCGTGAATAAATGTGGTACATTCACATAATGGAAGACTGCGCAACAGAATGAAGGAACAACATGGTGAATGCATCTCACAAACATAATAGTGCGTGAAACAAGCTAAATATAAAAGAATATCTGTTCTATGACTCCATTTATATAAAGCTAAAAAACAGGCAAAACTATAGTGTGAGAAATCAGAAAAGTAGTGAGTTCTGGGGTATTTGGTTTTTAATCTGGGGGCTTGTTTGGTGTTTTTTTGGTTTTATTTTATAAAAATTCATCAAGCAGGCCAGGTGCAGTGGCTTATGCCTGTAATCTCAATACTTTTGGAGGCCAAGGTGGGCAGATTGCATGAGCCCAGGAATTCAAGACCAGCCTGGGCAACATAGTGAAACCTTGTTTCTACAAAAATTTAGCTGGGCATCGTGGTGTGTGCCTGTAGTCCCAGCTACCCAGGAGGCTGAGGTGGGAGGATCACTTGAGCCTGGGAGGCAGAGGTTGCAGTGAGCAGAGATCATGCTACTGCACTCCAGTCTGGGTGACAGAGTGAGACCCTGTCTCAAAAAAAAAAAAAAAAAAAAAAAAAAAAAAAAAAAAAAAAATTCTTCAAGCAGTATATTTTTGATTTGTGAGCCCTTATATTCTACTTCAATAAGAAGTTTACATTAAAAAGGGCACCTAGTCTTTGACCCTTGCTTCCAAAGTGAGGAAGCTGAGGCCCAGAAGTAGTAATTTGCATGAGGTCAACCAAGAGTGCTCCTGGCAATGATCCTTTCCACTTTGATGCATATTGATGTACAGGTGGATTTGGGGGATGCTAGTTTAATGACAAAGAAAGGAGGAAATAAGCAAAAAGAGAGAGAAGTGTCAGCCACTATCAGTTGCTGACTGATGAAGTGTCAGCCACTATCAGAGAGTCATTTGCTCCTTCTTCATTGCTTCACTGCTTGTCTCTTCTCCCTTCCTTTCGAATGCAATCATGTGTGGACTAATGCCTGGAGCTGCTGCAGCCATTTTGTGGCCATGAGTGGAGACATTCCGGATACCCTGAGGATAGATAGCTGAGTGGATAAATGGAAAGAGCCTGTGTCTTTGGTGGCATCACCGAGCCACTGCATCTAAATCCAGACTTCTTTTGTAGAATATAAACATCCCTATGGTGTCAGGCAGTTTAATTTGAATCCCTGTGACTTGCAGGTGAACTCATCCTTATGGATTCAGAAGACAAAGAATACAAGCAAGCAGGAGAAAGTCTAAGAAGAAAGTTCACCTGGTAGGTGGCAATGTTCACAGCAAGAGTACCATCCTTCTGTAACATGCATTCTCAAAAGAGCCAGTGTCACCTGCAAAAGGATGTAAATTGGTTCTTGGGGCCGGGAAGCAAAAAAAAAAAAAAAAAAAAAAAAACTTAAATATTATAGTGGTCTGTGGCCCCCATAAAGCTCAGCCCTATTCCTTAGTATTTAATTTTTCTTTAAGGGAGCATTTAAATCTAATTAACTCTTCCCCTTTAGGGGCAGTGATAACAAATAATAAATTGAGAAACACTGCTTTATAGAGATGGAGGGCAAGCTCTAAAACAGAAAACAGATTTCCTGGCTTCCTAAGGTAGACCTGCGAATCCTTCTGAAAACCTTGGAATTCCACCGACTTCCAGATCCTTGCCCCAGCTTCTGCCACTGTGGTAGCTCCAGTCATACCAGCTCTGCCCAGCCCTTCCTGTGCTTTGTAACCCAGGCCTGCAGACAAGTCCTCACTACACAGAGGCAGTGGAGCGTGTATGCAGGAGGTCTTGTCTTTATGCATAACCTGCTAGCAATGTAGCAAGACAGTGCTGGGGGCACAGCAATAAAATTATACTTCGTGCCCAGATTATAGATCCAGATGAGGTGACTTGCTAAAGAAAGGGCTTCCCCATTCCCCCCAGCTGTATAAGGTAATGAATTATGCTAGGATTTCAGGATTTCCTGATTGGCAGGGTAGGAGGCTTGGTTTTCCCCTCTGCTCCCACTCAGAGCTTCCTGTGATGTGGCAGGCAGAAAAGCACCACCACCACCACTCATGAAAGTCGGAGACGGGCCGGGCACAGTGGCTCACACCTGTAATCCCAGCACTTTGGGATGCTGAGGCAGGTGGATCACATGAGGCCAGGAGTTCCAGGCCAGCTTAGCCAACATGGCAAAACCCCGTCTCTCCTAAAACAAAATACAAACATTATCCAGGCATGGTGGTGCACATCTGTAATCCCGACTACTCGGGAGGCTGAGGCACGAGAATCGCTTGAATCCAGGAGGCAGAGGTTGCAGTGGGCCAATATCGTGCCACTGCACTCCAGCCTGGGCAACAGAGCGAGACTCTGTCTCAAAAAAAAAAAAAAATGCTACACAATGTCCACTCCTTCTCCTTCCAGCTGAGACCCAGTTGGGCTTGGCTAGTTGAAAAAGTAAAGAAGGATGGAAGGAGTATCTCCCACCTACAGCTCTAGGTGGTACAGAAATCAAAGGATTGATTGTGCAGAGCTGAGTAAAGAGAGGACCCGAGACCAGAGAACCAGAGTCAGGGGTCTGAATTAGTCACTAAAGCAAGGGAATGGTGGTGGTGGCAAAAGCAAATGACAAAGGTCAAGAACAGAGCCAGGGTTCAAGACCCAGAAGCAACAGGCCCAGAGAATAAGCCTTCTGGTAATCCTGGGCAGCATCTGGGTGGGCACTGTTGTCATTATGAACCATGGTGCTTGCTGGGGTGGGACGCATGGCGCGGCTACGACAGCCAGAATGGAAGGCTTCCTTTAGAAGGCTTCTCTGAGCTAGCAGGAAGATTTGGACAGGGGAAATGATTTCTCACAACTCCTTCCTGGCCACCTACATAATTGGTTCCAATTAAGCACTAGGTTGTAGAGGTACCAATTCTTTGTTTCTGGAGGCAGGATGCTTTCTTGGCATAGATATACTCCCTGAGGAAGGATGTGGCTAGCAATAATTGTCCTCTCCTCTTTTAATTTAAACTTTTAATTTTAGAATAGTTTGGATTTCCAGAAAAGTTGCAAAGATAGTACAGAGTTTTTGCATACTCCTCACCCCGTGTCTCCGTTGTTAACATCCTATATCATTCTCATACATTTGTCACAACTAAAGAGTCAACATTGGCACATTGCTATTAACTAAACTGTATACTTTATTCTTACTTAACTAGATTTTCCCTAAAGTTCTTTTTTTATCCTGAAATCCCACCCAGGATACCACATTACATTTTGCAGTCACGTCTCATTAGCCTCCTCTGGTCTGTGACAGTTTCTCGGACTTTCCTTGCTTATGACAGTCTTGAAAAGTATTCATCAGGTAATTTGTAGATTGCCCCTCAGTTTGGTTTTGTCTGATACTGTCCTCATATCCTCATGGATAAAGTGGAGTTCAGGGGTTTTTGGGAGGAAGACTACTGAGGTAAGTTGCCTTTTTCTTTTTTTAAAATTTATTTATTTATTTATTTATTTATTTATTTATTTTGAGATGGAGTTTTGCTCTTGTTGCCCAAGCTGGAGTCCAATGGTGCAATCTTGGCTCACTGCAACCTCCACCTCCCGGTTTCAAGTGATTCTCCTGCCTTAGCCTCCAGAGTAGCTGGGATTACAGACATGCACCACCATGCCCAGCTAATTATTTGTATTTTTAGTAGAGACAGAGTTTGACTATGTTGGCCAGGTGGGTCTCGAACTCCTGACCTCAGATGATTCACCTGCCTCAGCCTCCCAAAGTGCTGGGATTCCAGGCGTGAGCCACCACACCCGGCCAGTAAAGTGCCATTCTAATCACATCATATATGTTAATCTGTGTTGCATTGCTGTAAAGGAATACTGAGACTGGATAATTTATAAAGAAAAGAGATTTATGGCCGGGGGTGGTGGCACATGCCTGTAATCCCAGCACTTTGGGAGCCCAAGGCAGGTGAATCACGAGGTCAGGAGACCGAGACCATCCTGGCTAACGTGGTGAAACGCCGTCTCTACTAAAAATACAATTAGCCAGGCGTGGTGGCAGATAGGTGCCTGTAGTCCCAGCTACTCAGGAAGCTGAGGCAGGAGAATGGCGTGAACCCGGGAGGCGGAGTTCACAGCAAGCCGAGATGGAGCCACTGCACTCCAGCCTGGGTGACAGAGTCAGACTCCCTCTCAAAAAAAAAAAAAAAAGAAAGAAAAGAGGTTTATTTGACTCACAGTTTGCAGGCTATACAAGAAGCATAGTGCCAACATCTGCTTCTAGTGAGGTCTCAGGAAGCTTATAAAATCATGACGGAAGGCAAAGGAGAAGCCAGCATATCACATGGCAAGAGAGGAAGCAAGAGAGAGGAGGAGGTCCCAGGCTCATTTAAACAACCAGCTCTCTCATGAACTAACAGAGTGAGAACTCACTCATTACCATGGGGAAGTACCAAGCCATTCACGAGGGATCCACCCCCACCCCCATGACCCAAACACCTCCAACCAGGCCCCACCTCCAACACTGGGGATCATATTTCAATATGAGATTGGAGGGGACAAACATCCAAACTAGATCATCATGTCAAGGGCATATACTGTCAACATGGCTTATCACTGAGGGTGTTAAACTTAATTGCCTGGTCAAGGTAGTGTTTGCCAGGTTTCTCTACTGTAAAGTTACTCCTCTCCCCCATATGACATATGAATTAGACATCAATAAAGCTGTTACAAAAAAAGATGAATGATAATCTGGAGAAAGTTATTTGGAACACAAATGACCCACAAGGTATTAATATCTTTTTTTTTTTTTTTGAGACGAATCTTGCTCTGTCGCCCAGTCTGCAGTGCAGTGATACAGTCTCAGCTCACTGCAACCTCCACTTCCTGGATTCAAATGATTCTCCTGCCTCAGCCTCCTGAGTAACTGGAATTATAGGCACGTGCCACCACACCCAGCTAATTTTTGTTTTTTTAGTAGAAACAGGGTTTCACCATGTTGGCCAGGCTGGTTCGAACTCCTGACCTCAAATGATCTGCCCACCTCAGCCTCCCAAAGTGCTGGGATTACTGGCATGAGCCTCCACGCCCAGCCTCACAAGGTATTAATATCTTTAATACAATACAGAGCCCCTAAAATTAATTTTTTAAAAAATCAAAAAATGGACAAATGGGTATGGATAATCAATTCAAGAAGAAAGAAATATAAATGGTCAAAATATGTATTCAGTCTCACTAGAGATCAAAAATCAAAAAATGGACAAATGGCTATGGAGAGTCAATTCAAGAAGGAAGAAATATAAATGGTCAAAATATGTATTCAGTCTCACTACAGATCAATAAAATGTTGATGAAAACAAAAACATACAATTTTTGCTTGTCCTACCAGCAAATCTTAAAAGACCAATAAATAATAGGTAGGGATTCATGCTTTATGAAATTTAAACAATTTGGGGGGCCTTCTTCAAGAAAAAGAATTCAAAATTTCAAATATAAAAATTGGTACAAGACCAGGCACTGTGGCTTACGCCTGTAATCCCAGCACTTTCATAGGCCAAGGCAGGAGGATTGCTTGAGCCCAAGAGTTGGAGACCAGCCTGGGCAATATAAGGAGACCTTGTCTTTATGAAAAATTTTAAAAATTAGCTGGGCATGGTGATGTGCGCTTGTAGTTCCATCTACTCAGGAGGCTGCAGTGGTAGGATCACCTGAGCCCAGGAGTTCAAGGCTACAGTGAGCTATGATCATGCCACTGCACTCCAGCTTGGGAGACCAGAGAGAGACCCTGTCTCAAAAAACAAAGAAACAAACAAAAAACCCTGATACAAAGCTGAATATTCATTTAGAAAATAAATAGCCACAATTATAAGTTTTACAAAACTGATAAATATGACAAACATCACAAAAGTATTAATATGATTAGCTGCCTGGCACACCTCTATCATACTATTTTCCATAGTCTTTAAATGCATATTCTTTACTAAATTCTTCATAGGACAACTATTTTATGGTATTATTTTCTAAAGAGAATAGAAAGATAATGAAGTCTTCTAGCATGGCTGATTGAAATTTGCTTTGCTTTTTTATTATTAATAGTTTACAAAATTTTATTTCAACTTCAGATCTGTTGTCGGTAATGTGCTAAAATGCCCTCCGATACCTCAGCAGGCTTACCACCAGACATTCTTGCTATTTGTGTACTGTTACAGGTTTTTGGCCTACAAACCCAGGAATTCTTATTCTGTTTCAGGTATGTTCCACCAAAAAGAAAGAAAAAAATCTATATGGTGAGTGTATGTTGCATTATCAAGGATATTCCTGATAGAAGAGAACTTACAGTTTTGTTAGTCATCGGTGAGTAGTGATTCATTCATTTACAACTATATAACTTTGACAACGGGAAGAATTTTTTACAGACTAGCTTCTGGCTCTATGTTTCAAACTTTGTTTCTTCTCTGGTACTCTCATTCATCTGGTGCCAGTGCCTCAAGGCACATTCATTTCATGATGTGACCTCTGGCCCTGCATCTTCATAGAAGCATACCTACACTAGGATGTCTAGCAGTAACTTATCTCTGCACAGAAGTGACAGCGAACCTTGTAAATACATCCTGCTAAACTCAAATAAATGTATCCGAGCTCAACTTTCAACCAGCAGCCACTGCAAGGCCATAAAACCCAAGGGCAAGAGTAAGGGAAGGGGAATTTGGACTGGAGAGGTACAACTGTCCTTATCTGGCTGCCATTAAAATAACTTACTTTGTCAAGTTTCAACCCTGTGAGCACATTGCTAAGGCTTCTCCCAGGGCCAGGGGAAATGGGACTCACATGTTCAAGCAAAAAACGCCCTGAAATGTAAGCTTCAGCTTCAGAGGCAAACAGCCTCCACATCCACTGCTAGTGAGAATACTGAGAGACAGGTACTCTCAAACGGTGTTGGCAAATGAAGTGCTATCAAAATAAAAGCTCTAGACTTTGGGAGGCCAAGGTGGGCAGATTGCTTGAGCCCAGGAGTTTAAGACCAGTGTAGGCAACATGGTGAAACAAAAATCAGCCGGGCATGGTGGCATGCGCCTGTAGTCTCAGCTACCTGGGAGGCTAAGATGGGAGGATCACCTGACCCCAGGAGGTTGAGGCAGCCAGTAAGCCATGATCACAACACTACACTCTAGCCTGGGCAACAGAGTGAGAACCTGTCTCAATCAATCAGTCAATCAATCAATTAAAAATAAAAGCACTGGCTGGGCGTGGTGGCTCACGCCTGTAATCCCAGCACTTTGGGAGGCTGAGGCGGGCAGATCACAAGGTCAGGAGTTCAAGACCGTCCAGGTCAACATGGTGAAACCCTGTCTCTACTAAAAATACAAAAAAATTAGCTGGGTGTGGTGGTGCGCACCTGAAGTCCCAGCTACTCGGGAGGGTGAGGTGGGAGAATCACTTGAACCCGGGACGCGGAGGTTGCAGTGAGCCAAAATCATGCCACTGCACTCCAGCCTGGTGACAGGGGGAGACTCTGTGTCAAAAAAATAAAAATAAGTAATAAAGCACTAATACCTAAGGAAATATGTGCAAAGACATTTATTGCAGCATTATTTGTAGAGGCAATGAAAGTGTAAACAATCTCATATGCATCACTAGGGAAAAGGTTGAGTAAATTATGATACATCCAGCCGGTCGTGATGGCTCATGCCTGTAATCCCAGCACTTAGGGAGGCCGAGGCAGGCAGATCATGAGGTCAGGAGTTCAAGACTAGCCTGGCCAACGTAGTGAAACCTTGTCTCTACTAAAAACACAAAAATTAGCCAGGCATGGTGGCATGCACCTGTAGTCCCAGCTACTCGGGAGGCTGAGGCAGGAGAATTGCTTGAACCCAGGAGGTGGAGGTTGCAGTGAGCCGAGATTGCACCACTGCAATTCCAGCCTAGGCGACAGAGCAAGACTCTGTCTTAAAAAAAAGAAAAGTTCTGATGCATCCACACTGTATTATGCAGCATTAAAAAAAGATAAATTTGAGCTGTATGTATGGGAAGGTCTGTCATACATTTAAAATGGCAAACGGTAAAGTAATATGCATGATGGGATCACATTTCTGTAAAGAAGAAAACTCCATATATAATATATGTGGGTATGTAAATATATATAGATATATGAATATATATGTATAGATTTTCTATGAGAACAAAAGAATATGCAGCCAGACTTAAGGTTTTCAACTTGGTGAGGGTCAGGGAACAGAGATTAGCAGAGGGGACAGACCAGATTAATGTTTCTTTTCTACAACTTTGTGTTGTTTACTTTCACAGAGTACAGTAAGTGTTTGTTTATTTTGTAATTTAAACATTATAATAAAATTTTAAAAAATCAAAACATATGAAACATCTGAGCTAAACATATTTACAGTGCCTCCCACTTCTTTTCCAAGGCTTACCAATATGCTTTGTAAAGCCAACCCTGGGCTTACTTTTCTCCACTCCTAAAGTAATACAATTATATGAAGAGCTTTGAGAAATCTCCATGGTACCCCATGGTATAAAAGTTCATGTCCATGGTACTTTTTTAAAAACCTCTATGACATGTATCACTTTCTACTTTAAGTTATGTCTATCTAATCCCAGCACTTTGGGAGGCCGAGGCGGGTGGATCACCTGAGGTTGGGAGTTCGACACCAGCCTGGCCAACATGGTGAAACCCCGTCTCTGCTAAAAATACAAAAATTATCTGGGCATGGTAGTGTGTGCCTATAATCCTAGCTACTCAGGAGGCTGAGGCAAGAGACTCACTTGGACCCAGAAGGCGGAGGTTGCAGTGAGCCGAGATCACGCCACTGCACTCAGCCTGGGGAACACAGCAAAACTCTGTCTCAAAAAAAAAAAAAAATTATATTTATCTGCTACTCAACAGAAACAACGACAATTTCCTTGTACAATCTTAGACTTCTGCCTTACAGCTGTGTCCCACCTCTCTCCTCCACTTTACAGACACACTCCTTCCTGTCCTACCTCATTTTTATCAGATGTATCTTGAAACGTGTTAAAAAGCAAGGTTACATTAATGTCTTACAATTTGAGGTACACTACAGAATCATTTCCAATTTTAGAAAAAAATTCAATTTTACTTCTGATTAGAATTTTTTTTACACTTCAGAGTTGTGTGTCTTTTTGCTATTAAGGATGTAATACATATATTTATAACTGAAGAAGTATATTCCTTTTTTTTTTTTTTTTTTGAGATGGAGTCTTGCTCTGTTGCCCAGGCTGGAGTGCAATGGCACAAACTCGGCTCACTGCAACTTCTGCCTCCTGGGTTCAAGTGCTTCTCATACTTCAGCCTCCTGAGTAGCTGGGACCACAGGTGTGTGCCACCACACCCAGCTAATTTTTTTTTTTTTTTTTGAGACGGAGTCTCACTCTGTCGCCCAGGCTGGAGTGCAGTGGTGCGATCTCGGCTCACTGCAAGCTTTGCCTCTCGGGTTCACGCCATTCTCCTGCCTCAGCCTCCCAAGTAGCTGGGACTGCAGGCGCCCGCCACCACGCCCGGCTAATTTTTTGTATTTTTAGTAGAGACAGGGTTTCACCGTATTAGCCAGGATGGTCTCGATCTCTTGACCTTGTGATCTGCCCGCCTCAGCCTCCCAAAGTGCTGGGATTACAGGTGTTAGCCACTGCGCCCAGCCTAATTTTTGTATTTTTAGTAGAAACAGGGTTTTGCCATGTTGGCCAGGCTGGTCTTGAACTCCTCGGCTCAAATGATCTGCCTGCCTTAGCCTCCCAAAGTGCTGGGATTACAGGCATGAGTGACCGTGCCCAGCCTTGAGTTGGTATATTCTCAGTATCTTCATTTTGATTATAATCTTAAAAGATTTTCTAATATTCTCAATATAAAATATAACAAATTTTCTGGATGACCACTATTTAGCTAATGAAATGAATATTAGCTCCTATATTTACATCTGTTTAAGATCAATAAATTACCAAATATCTCAACTTTAATTTCCTTTTGCCATTGAGAAAAGAACAGTGGCAAGCTTAACACGTGTAAAACTTTGCCCATTCAGGTTCATCTGAACATTTTTGGGGCCTGAGACAAGAATACAGATGCAGGCTCACATTCTTTATGTCTAAATATTTAAAAGTTATAAATCCAGGTAATAAATATATGTAAGATTATGGTTTTGGAATGACTGAAAGTTGACTAAATATCAAAGACAACTAACTTTATGACTTTTTATATCTGGGTGTTCTATTGACATTTGATATGAGTAATAAAATAAATATACAAGTAGCTCATAAATTAGTTTATACCATAAAATTTCTTCTTCTTGCCTTTATCTCGGCAAAAAAATTAATTACATTATTATGAGTGTAAGATTTTTCACATAAATTGTGTGCTGTGAAATGCCAATTGGACAAACTTTCTCATATGATTATAATTATAATTTCTACTTGGAGAAAACATGTTCTCTGGTAAGGAAGCAACAGTTGAAATTGCTAATGAAATTCTTGGTTTTTTTGAGATGGAGTCTAGCTCTGTCACCCAGGCTGGAGTGCAGTGGTGCAATCTCAGCTCACTGCAACCTCCACCTCCCAGGCTCAGGTGATCCTCCCACCTCCCGAGTAGCTGGGATCACAGGCACATGCCCCCACACCAGGCTAATTTTTTTATTTTTTGGTAGAGATGAGGTTTTGCCACATTGCCCAGGCTGGTCTCCAGCTCCTGAGCTCAACGATTCTCCTGCCTTGGCCTCCCAAAGTGCTAAAATTATAAGCGCAAGCCACTACACCTGGCTGTTAATGAAATTCTTAAAGCAATATTTAGATTCAGAAGTGAATCACAAATTTTACACACTGTATTAGAACACTATCTTGGTCCACTTGGGCTGCCATAATAAAAGACCACAGACTCAGTGACTTAAACAACAGGAATTTTTTTCTTACAGTTCTGGAGACTGGGAAGTCAAAGATTAAGGGACCAGCAAGGCAGGTTTCATTCTGAGGCCTGTTCTCTTGGTTGACAGGTGACCATCATCCAGCTATGTGCTCTAGTGACCTCTTGAGTATGTTCTATGAGAGAGAGGCCGCAAGCTCTCTGGTGTCTCTACCCCACCCTTATGACCTCATTTAACTTTAATTATTCCCTTAGAGACCCCATTTCATTCAAGCCACACTGGAGGTTAGGGCTTCCACATTGGAGTTTTGGAGGTGATGGCGGTGGCTGCTGCCATCACTCTTACTGCAGCAGGGAGGCGCAACTGGGGCTGCACATTCCATGAGCTGGTGGGAGCCCTGCCCTCCTGGGTGGGACTACAGCTGCCCAAACTGCGGCTGTAAGTCCGAACCTCCCTGTGCTCTTGGACGGGGCAGGAAGGAGGCAGGATCTGCCCTCTTGTTTGCAACTGCAACCACCTGACCCACAGCTGCAGACCTGGGCTTTGCACTTAGAGCAGGCAGAAGCCGAGGACAAGCAGGAACCCTGACCTTTCCAAGTTGGCTGGGCGGGAGCTCCCTGGGTGCAGCTGTGGCTGTCCTCTCAGGCACAGGACCTGGGCAGGTTTACAACTGGGCAGGTTTACATCTCTGCAGCCTGCACCCTTGGGGCTCGAGAAGGCCCCATCGGCCAATCCCTGCTGGCTCGGGGATGTCTGTTCCTGCCTTCTGGCCGCTCCTGCCTCCTGGAGCCAGCTCCTATCTTGGAGCAGGTTTGGGGCCAAGCCCCGGGGCCTTGAATGGCAGTGGGAGGCAGAGCCCTGGGTGGAAGGGGGTGGGTCCTTGGTAAGGCCCCACCTTCAGGCCGGGCTTCCAGTCCCGCCAACCACAGTGGGGACTCATGGTGCCTCTTCCGGGCGCCGATGGCCACCCGCGGACCAAACAGCATGCACTGCCTCTTCTCTGAGATCCATAAAAGCCCTGGGCTTAGCCAGAGCAGGGGAAAGGTCTGCAGACTACAAAGAAGACAGAGAGACTGTGGGATGACCAACTGCAGAGAAGAGCTACCTTCTCCACTGAGAGCTGCAGAAACAACCTGCCAGCAGAGAGGAGCCACCCTCTCCAGATGAGAACTGAATACTGGACACATGACCCGCCTACAGAGAGGAGCTGCCCACTGTGGGTCTCCTCTGAGCTGTTGTAACACTAAGTAAAGCTCTTCTTTGTCATGTTCACCCTTCACTTCTCTGTGTACCTCCTTCTGACTGGACACAGGACAAGAACTCGGGCAAAGGTACTGGCCAGAAAATTGATACCTCAAAGATCCCATACACATTCAGTCCATAATACATAAGATCAATTATCACAAAATAGTAGGATATTTTTAATTTTGTCCTAAATTATCATATGTATTGCAAATTGTTTTATCTTAATACAATATCTTTGTTACTAGAGAATCAGTATCAAGCTTCACTTATGTTACTTATAGACCTATATATATGTATGTGTGTGTATATATATATACACACAAATATAACAGGAATTATCAAATGTTTAATATTGCAGAAATAGTTCTTTAGCCAACAGTGCAACTGTTGTGACTACTGAACTAATTCAGACGAGCTCCAGAATCACAAATAAGAATAAGGAAAAGAGGAAAATGGACACTCACTAAAGGGAAACGTATCTTGGTTGTGCACAATTCCATTGAATTCCTCTGATCTGAGAGGAGGTATTTGGAAGTTAATAATTTGCCTTTTCTCTTGCCTAAGTTCTGCTGCTCAACTATTCCCAGCATTAAAATGCGCTGTCCCATTTCTGACCTCAACAGAGGCATAACTCGTAAACCTTCACAGCAGTCCAACCCAGCCGCCTTTTCTTTCAAGAACACAGGGCAAGAGGTGTTTCCACAGGGTGTAAATGGTGTTAGTCACAGAAGCAGATGTTCAAGGTTCCAGGTTGTTCTGTGACAGAGCCAAATGCCAGATCCCAAGCACAGAGGTTCTCATCTGTCCTTTAACAAATTTGCGTGCTTGCATGTGTGTACTGGATCCTCTAAAATGTGGCAGCAGGAGTCCCTCCTGCTTGCTTAGGTCTATGGGCAATACTGAGCCTAATGAAGCCTAAATGACTTCATACTGTGCTATATAAATGAAGAGTTCATAGTCTTTTGAATAGAGGAAACTGGTGGGAGAATTGAGGTACCATGGGGCATGCAGTGATATAGGCAAGCAAACCCAAAGAAATGCATACCATTGCTAAGGACATCCTCTTTACACTGTGAATAGCGATTGCATTTGCCAAAACATCAATTGTCACATAAAATTTAATGTATTAGCTAGAATGTATCTGTTTTGTGGGTTTGGTTGTATTTAAGTTGTAAACCTAAATTCCAAACAATTCTTAATTTTGAGAAACATCATCATATTTATTTTGGAAATCTTATAAAGGTGAATAATCTTCATATGCAGACACAGGACTAGTGCTGACTGACAACTGTTAGAAACGGATGATCAAAACTCTGTGTCAATTATTAAAAGATTTCTCAAAATAAAGCCGGGCTTGGTGGCTCACGCCTGTAATCCCAGCACTTTGGGAGGCTGATGCAGGCAGATCACTTGAGGTTGAGAGTTCAAGACCAGCCCGGCCAACATGGTGAAACTCCATCTCTACTAAAAATACAAAAATTAGCTGGACGTGGTGGTGCACACCTGTAATCCCACCTACGCAGGAGGCTGAAGCAGAAGAATCGCTTGAACCCGGAAGGCAGAGGCTGCAGTGAGCCAAGATTGCACCACTGCATTCCAGCCTAGGTAACAGAGCGAGACCCTGTCTCAAAAAAATAAAAGATAAAATAAAAAATTTCTCAAAATAAGATGATTTCTTTTAAAATGTTCTAGGAGAACTACATACTAAAAAGAAGCCACATAAGTGGCAGCAAGAGAGACAAGCGTGTTATTAATTCAAAGCTACAGTTCCACATTTAAGTATTAGAAGGTAGATACTGAGCAGGAAGCTTCTTTTCAAACAATGGCAAGGGGGCCTCTCTGAACCTATTCTGATTCAGGGACTGCCCAATACAAAATTAAAGATTTTTAAAAATTTACAAATAAAGGGAAAATATCTGTAAAATATTGCATTTTAAGCTCTTCTGAGAGGCAATATTAGCTAATGTCAGTGCAAAATTTTCTTATCTGACTTGTCTTTTCATCCACACTGCCCAACATGGTGCCTTGCACATAGAAAGCCCTTAATAAGAAAGGAAATTGCAAAAGGATATACAGTTGACCCTTGAACATCACAGGCTTGAACTGCGTAAGTCCACTTATACAGGGATTTTTTTCCAGCCAACTGCAGATTGATGCTACAGTGTTTATAGCATGCAAAACCTGCATGGATAGGCTAGGCAGTATGTTCAAGGGTGTCCATTATATTTTTAGCTATGTATTTTTATAAGTCTGAAATATTTCATTAAAATGCAACCCCAATTAAAAAAATAAGTCATTCCAACATTTGGCTCATGCCTGTAATCCTAGCAATTTGGGAGGCCAAGGTAGGTGGATTGCTTGAGTCCAGGAGTTCTAGACCAGCCTGGGCAACATAGCAAAACTCTGTCTCTACAAAAAGTACAAAAATTAGCCAGGTGTGGTGGCACACACCTGTAATCCCAGCTACTCTGGAAGCTGAATGGGAGGATAGCTTGAGTCCGGGAGGTGGAGGCCACAGTAAGCTGGGATTGCACCACTGCATTCCTGCCTGGGTGACAGAACAAGACTCTATCTCAAACAAACAAACAAACAAAAAAATTCACATGCTCTGAGCTACAGGCACTGTAACGAATTACCATAAACTTGGTGCCTTAAAATGACAGAAATTTATCCTTTCACTGTTCCGGGGGCCAGAAGTCCAAACCAATTTCATAAGCCAAAATCAAAGTTTCAGCAGGGCCACACTTTCTCCAGAGGCTCTAGGACAGTGTCCCTTCCTCGCTTTTTCAAGCTTCTGGGAGCTGCCAGCATCCCTTGGCTTGTAGCTACATCACTCTAATCTCTGCCTCTGTGGTCACATTGCCTTCTCCTACATCAAGTCTCCCTCTGCTTCTCTCTTGTAAAGACATTTGTGGCCAGGCATGGTGGCTCAGCATTTTCAGAGGCTGAGGCAGAATAATCGTTTGAGGTCACCAGTTTGAGACCAGCCTGGCCAACATGGTGAAACCCTGTCACTACTAAAAATACAAAAATTAGCTGGGTGTGGTGGCCAGTGTCTGTAATCCCAGCTACTCGGGAGGCTGAAACAGGAGAATCACTTGAACTGGGGAGGTGGAGGTTGCAGTGAGCCGAGTTTGCACCACTGCACTTCAGCCTGGGTGACAGAGCAAGACTCTGTCTCAAAAAAAAAAGACAACTCTGCACTTGTGATTGCAGTGAGGGCATACCTGGATAATCCAGGATCATCTCCCTATCTCAAGACCCCTAATTTAATCACATGTGCAAAGATGCTTTTTACATATAAGGTAATAATTACAGGTTCCAGGGATTAGGACCTGGCCACAAGTACCTTTAGTTTTAGTCACCATAGGTACGCAGTCCTTTCCTAAGGTTCAGGTTGAATAAAATTGGCTCAAGGGTAGTAAATAAAAGATACTGATTAACTATCAAGGAACTTCAAGAATGCTCAGGGATTTGGAACATGAAGCATAGGGCTGATATTTTGACATTAATCTTAAATAAGAGCCTTTTAGCAAATTTGTTAAATTTGTAAATGGAACCAAGCCCAGAAGAACTGTTTTGTTTGTTTTTTGTTTTTGTTTTTCTGTTTTCTTTTTGAGACGGAGTTTCGCCCTTGTTGCTCAGGCTGGAGTGCAATGACGTGATCTCAGCTCACCACAACTTCTGCCTCCCAGGTTCAGGCGATTCTCCTGCCTCAGCCTTCCAAGTAGCTGGGATTACAGGCATGCACCACTATGCCCGGCTAATTTTGTATTTTTAGTAGAGACAGGGTTTCTCCATGTTGGTCAGGCTGGTCTCGAACTCCCGACTTCAGGAGATCTGCCAGCCCAGCCTCACCAAAGTGCTGGAATTACAGACGTGAGCCACCGCACCCAGCTGTAGAAGAACTGTTAACAATGCCAGTGCAACAGTTTCAGAAGACCAAACACTTTGATAGATCAGTAATGCTAAAAGGCATATGAGCTGCACAGTGTGCTATGGTTTGGATGTTTTTGTCCCCTCCAAAAGTTCATGTTGAAACTTAGTCCCCAGTGTAACAGTGTTAGGAGGTGGGACCTAATGGGAGATGTTTAGGTCACAGGTGCTCTGCTGTCATGAATGAATTAATGTCACCATATAAAGGGGCTTGTGGGAGTGGGTTTACTCTCTTCTGCTCTTCTCCTACATGAGTTCACAGCAAGAAGGCCCTGCCTCAACACCAGATGCTGGTGCCCTGATTTTGAACTTCCCAGCCTCCGGATTGTGAGAAAGAAATTTCTGTTCCTAATAAATTACCCAATCCCAGCCGGGCGCGGTGGCTCATGCCTGTCATCCCAGGACTTTGGGAGGCCGAGGTGGGTGGATCACTTGAGGCCAAGAGTTCGAGGCCAGTCTGGCCAACATGGGGAAACTCCGTCTCTACTAAAAATATTTAAAAATTAGCTGGGTATAGTGGTGCATGCCTATTGTCCCAGCTGCTTGGGAGGCTGAGGCATGAGAATCGCTTGAACCTGGGAGGTGGAGGTTGCAGTGAGCCAAGATTGTGCACTGCACTCTTGGCCTGAGCAACAGAGCGAGACACGGTCTCAAAAAAAAAAAAAAATTACCCAGTCTCAGATATTCTGTTACAGCAGCACAAAATGGACTAAGGCAGAAATTGATACCAGAGGACCTAAAAATGTGGAAGTGGCTTTCAACAGTTTTGAAGTGAATGGTGAAGAAAAAGCTTGTATTTCCATGAACAGAGCATTAAGGGTGACTCTGGTGAGGGCTTAGAAGAAGGGGAGAGCTGCAGGAGAGTCTGAATCTTATAAAAGATTATTTAAGTTGTTGTGAACAGAACGTTGGTAAAAATACGGACGTGAAGGCCATTCAGATGAAGTCTCAGATGGAAACGAGGAACAACGTATTGGAAACTGGAGGAAAGGTCATCCTTGTTATAACGCGGCAAAGAACTTGACTGAATGATGTTTGTGTCCCAGGACTTCATGGAAGGCAGAACTTAACAGTGATGAGGCCAGGCACGGTAGCTCACGCCTGTAATCCCAGTACTTTGGGAGGCCAAGGCAGGTGGATCACCTGAGGTCAGGAGTTTGAGCCCAGCCTGGCAAACGTGGTGAAACCCGTTCTCTACTAAAACACAAAAATTAGCTGGGCATGGTGGCAGGCGCCTATAATCCCAGCTGCTCGGGAGGCTGACGCAGGAGAATCGCTTGAACCTCAGAGGCAGAGGTTGCAGTGAGCTGAGATAGCGCCATTGCACTCCAGCCTTGGCAACAAGAATGAAACTCCATCTCAAAAAAAAAAAAAAGAAGTGATGAACTATGATATTTGGCAGAAGAAATCTCTATGCAGCAGAACATTCATTTCAGGGTGCTGTGTGGCTTCTCTTAACTGTTTATAGTAAAATGCAAGAAGAGAGAAACAATTTAAAAATGGAATTTATCATCAAAAGGGAAGCATAATATAAAGATAGGGAAAATTCTCAGCCTGGCCAAGTAAAGAATAAAAAAATACATTTAGGAGAAAAAATAACAAGGATGTGACCAAGCTACCTTTAGTAACAAGATTAGTAGGAAGAGAAGGGAGCCAGGTGCCATTCATCAAGACAATGGACGAATCACCCTGAAGGCATTGCTGATAATTTTTAGGCTGTGCCTCCCACCACAAGCCCAGAGTGCTAGGACCTTGAGGGCAGAAGAGTTTGGGGAGAAGGCCTGGGGAACCCATCAGAGCTGAGGACTCACCGTGCAGAGTTTCAGATGCAGTACTCTTTGCTGCCCCAGCTGTAGCTCAAGTGGGCCCAAGTGTGGCTCAGGGCATTGCTCCAGGCCACTCAAGCAGTGAGCCTTGCTGGTGTCCGCATGGTGCTAATTGTACAGGAGTGCAGAATGCAAGAACTGTGGTGGCAGGGCTTCATTCGTCTGGATTTTAAAGGCTGCCTCAGAGAGCCTAGGGACCCAGGCAGACACCTGCCCCAGGGGCAGAGCCATGGCAGAGAGTACCCATTAGGGCAATGCCTAGTGGAGCCACTCCTCAGGGAGTGAGGCCACCCCAAGACCCCAGAACTGTAGAGCCACTAGTATGCAGTGTCAGCTTGTGAGAGCCACAGGCATGCCATTTCAATGCATACCCAAGGCTTCCCAGGGCCTTGGGTATCCAAACCCCACTCCACTGTGTCCAGGTGGTGGGACATGGTGTCAACAAAGATCCAGCCTTAAGATTTAATGTTGTTTGCCCTGTTGGGTTTTGGACTTACTTGGGTCCTGTTAATCGTTTCTTCTTTCCTATTTCTCCCTTTTGGGAAAGGAATGTCTATCCTATATCTGTTCCATCATCATATTTTGGAAGTAAATAATTTGTTTGATTTCACAGATCACAGCTGGAGGGAAATTTACCTCAAGATGAATTACACTTTGAGTCTCATCCATATGTGATTTAGGTGAGACTCTGGATTTGTTTTTGTTTTGAGACGGAGTTTTGCTCTTGTTGCCCAGGCCGGGGTGCAATGGCACGATCTCGGCTCACCGCAACCTCCACCTCCAGGGTTCAAGCGATTCTCCTGCCTCAGCCTCCCTAATAACTGGGATCACAGCCATGCACCACCACGTCCGGCTGATTTTGTATTTTTAGTAGAAACAGGGTTTCTCCATGTTAGTCAGGCGCCTCCACGTAGAGAATTCATTCTAAATGAATCCTACCATCTCCCTTAATTAGATAATCCTCCAAGGCTAATAATGGTCAGAAATCTTCTGCATAGAAGGTAGTGGTACAGAGCGGGAAAAGGGGTGAAAGGTATTGTGGTGCTTTTTACATTTTATTTTAGAACTTTTTTTTTTTCTTTTTGAAACAGTTTCCCTCTTATTGCCCAGGCTGGAGTGCAATGGCGCTATCTCAGCTCACCGAAACCTTTGACTCCTGGGTTCAAGGCGTTCTCCTGCTTCAGACTCCTGAGTAGCTGGCATTAAGGGCATGTGTCACCATGCCTGGCTAATTTTGTATTTTTAGTAGAGATGGGGTTTCTCCATGTTGGTCAGGCTCATCTTGAACTCCCGACCTCAGGTGATCCGCTCACCTCAGCTTCCCAAAGTGCTGGGATTACAGGCGTGAGCCACCGCACCTGGCCTATTTTAGAACATTCTTAAACATTTATTTTGAAAAAGGCTAGTCTGGTCAGGTGCAGTGGCTCACACCTGTAATCCCAGCACTTTGGGAGGCCAAGGTGGGTGGATCACAAGGTCAGGAGTTTGAGACCATCCTAGCCAACACAGTGAAACCCCATCTCTACTAAAAATGCAAAAATTAGCTGGGTGTAGTGGCACGTGCCTGTAGTCCCAGCTACTTGGGAGGCTGAGGTGGGAGAGTCACTTGAACCTGGAGGCAGAGGTTGCAGTGAGCCAAGACCACACCATTGCACTCCAGCCTGGGTGGCAGAGTGAGATTCTGTCTCAAAAATAAAAATAAAAATAAAAATTGCTAGTCAAGTGGAGCAGTGAGAGTAGAGAAAGAACAAAGAAATCTGAAGAAATCTGTAATTGGTTGTGATCAATTAGTTGTAAATACCGCTGAACTTGGACCAGCCAAGGCATTTTGTGGATCCTGATGTATTAGTTATATATTGATGTCTAATAAGTTATCCCAAAATTTAGTGGCTTAAAACAAGACACAGCCAGGCATGGTGGCTCACGTCTATAATCTTAGCACTTTGGGAGGCTGAGATAGGTGGATCACCTGAGGTCAGGAGTTCCAGACCAGCCTGACCAACATGGCGAAAACCCGTCTCTGCTAAAAATACAAAGTTAGCTGGGTATGGTGGCAGGCGCCTATAGTCCCAGCTACTCAGGAGGCTGAGACAGGAGAATGGCTTGAACCTGGGAGGCAGAGGTTGCCGTGAGCCGAGATTGTGCCAATGCACTCCAGCCTGGGTGACAGAGTGAGACTCCATCTCAGAAACCAACAAAAACAACTACAAACAAGCCATATTTACTATCCTACATAGTTTCTGTGGATTAGAAATTTGTGAACAGCTTAGCTCAGTGGTTCTAGCTCAGGATTGCTTTCGAAGCTGCAATCAAGATGTCAGCCAGAGCGGCAGTCATCTGAAGGCCTGCCTAGGGCTGGAGGATCCACTTCCAAGGTGGATCATTACTTGACTGGCAACTTGGTGCTCGTTTGTTGGTGGAAGGCTTGCCTCAGTTCTTCTTTATGTGGGCTCTCCACATGGACTGCTTTAGTGACCCCATGACATATACATGGCTTTCCTTAGAGCAAGTGACCCAAAAGAGGCCAAGGTAGACACTGCAATCAGTGTCACACACTGACACTTCCACAATATCCCATTGGTTACTTGGGTCAAGTTTATTCAGCGTGGGAAGGGATGACAATAGGAGGGCTGTCTTGGAGGCCACCACATTTTGTTGTATAAAATCTTCATGATATTTCATATTAATACTCTAATGACTGAGAATTTATGCTTAATAGAAAATAATAGCTTATAGATATGAGGCATCTGGTTTGATTTTATTTAATCTTTAAAACAATGGTGTAAGGTAGGTGCTTTTAATACCCCTTTCCACAGATAAGGATGTTGAGGAACAGATAAATAACTTGTCCAAATGTTCACCCAGTAAGTGCAGGGCCAGGTTCTAAATCCAAGTTCTAAACTGCTAAGATTCAGGGTAATTTGTTACATAGCAATGGATAACTAATACCGTAATTGTCTCAAACTGCTACACATCTGATTTTAAAGGTTGTCTAGCCTCATGCAGATCCCCAAATACTTTATCACAAAATACCGAAAAAGGAGGTTAGGGTGGTTTCAGTTGGAAATTAGGGACTATTGTCAACTTTACTTTGATATTGAAGGTCTGTAACCACAGTGGTTTCAGGATAAAGTAATTCACAGACTGCTATTAGTTAATAGAGCCAAGGGGCTATAACATGCACTCCTGTCTTGGATTTTCTCCTAATATATTTCTCAGCTGACCCCTTTTTTTTTTTTTTTTTTTTTTTTTGAGACAGAGTCTATTGCTCTGTTGCCCTGGCTGGAGTGCAGGAGTGGAGTGCAGTGGCATGATCATAGCTCACTGTAGCCTTGACCTCCTGGGCTCAAGCGATCCTCTTACGTCAGCCTCCCAAATAGCTGGGACCACAGGCACGCACCACCATACCTGGCAAATTTTTTAGATTTTTTCTAGAGATGAGGTCTCACTATATTGCCCAGGCTGTTTTCAAGCAATCCTCCTGCCTTGGCCTCCCAAAGTGCTGTGATTATAGGCATGAGTCACCACACCCAGGCTCAGCCGACCTACTGACCACTTGCCAAGATACCCAGTACAACAGATTGTTCATTGTTTATATTCTAATAGTAAACATTTATTGAGTACTTATTACGTGCCAGGTGCTATTCTAAGTGATTTATGTATACCCAATCATTTATTTTTATTCCCATCTTATAGATGATAGAACAGAGGCACCAAAAGGTTAAACCAGGGCTCACAATCATTAAGTGTTAAAGTTCAAATTTGCATCAAGTAAACTGACTCACTATTAACCATTGCGTTAGAGGTTAACACAGTAAGGCAGAAGTTCCAAAAACTCTAGGAGAAGACAGAAGGGTTTCAAGGGCTATGACCTACCAAGTAAAAGGCAAAAAAATCAGAAGCAAGTTAAATTTATCTTTCTCCTGATAATGTTCTTTCAACTCTCAGAGGCTGAATTTGCTAGGAAATTATAAAATGTTGTTTAGGGTTAGAACTCTTTTTTCTCTCACCTCCTTAAATAAGCTTGTTCAGAAAGTCCATTTGAAACTTACACTGGAACTTTCTGTACCCTAGTTTCTATATTGCCTAGCTAGGCCACAAAACAAAAAAAATTCTAAGGTTCTATCAGCCATTTAGATCTCAGTCATCTTTTTAGTCATACTAGAACTCACAAAGTCCTCTTAACTGAAAGGGCTCCTGGCCTACCATCAAAATGCTCATGTGTTAGGCTTTATATCTGGATTAAAGTAAAGTCAGCAAGAACTGGTCTCAGAGGAATTCCTTCCTCCAGAACAGAGGCAATGTGTGAGATTTAAGAACTCAGGCCTTCGCATCTGGCAGACCTTTCAATTTGAATCTTAGCTCACTCTTTGACATAGAGCAAGAAACAGAGTCTCAAATGTAAATCAGGAAACAACAGGACCAGAGCTAATGCACAGGAAGCACCTCGCATTGTAGAAGGCACTCAATAGCTGCTTGGTATAGAGTAAATACATGCTTGGTTTTGCGTAAATAAATACTTGGTATTGAAACGATTATTTCAGTCATTGATCTGTGCACAAGAAAATTGTGCATCATAAACATTTTACTCTTGAGCAAACATCGATTATTAAAAACATATGTTCAAATTCATTATCCATTCTATTTAATTAAATGCTTGAGGCGCTTGGGGAGCTTACATTTGTGATTTAAGTCTGCGTGGTTTTCAAATGTATCTTTCGGAAGAGATTAAGACACTGCAATTTTAAGCAGGGCAGTGTGGCTCACGCCTGTAATCCCAGCACTTTGGGAGGCTGAGGTGGGCAGATCCCTTGATGCCAGGAGTTCAAGACCAGCCTGGGCAACAAAGCGAGACACTGCCTCTATAAAAAACATTTTTTTTAATTAAAAAAAGTGCAATTTGAACACATGTCAATATAAGATTACCTTTTAATTCAAATGTGTAGATATCTATTGTGCTGGAATCAGGTGGGCAGCAGGTGATCTCACTCGTGGCATCTTGGTGTTCTGCGATGTGGCACATCCACTTCTTAAATGCAGATTATTGCACTGTAATAAAAATCCTCCATGTTCAGTGCTTTCATTGTGTATAATTGTGTAAACTGTAGACAAAAAATATTCCTGAATTTGTGTGTGTGTGTTTATGTGTGTGTGCGGATCAATCCGAGATGGTTGTTAAAGCTCGAAAGCGAGCTTAACCTCTAGACTCGCCTCTCCTCCGAGGTCCAGCCAAGGTGGACTCGCACCGTCGCAAGACGGGCCAGGCCGTGGCAATGAAGAAAAAGGCAGTCTTGGTGCTAGGGACCCAGTTGTTCTCCGTCCCGCCCCTGCCTGACAGCCCCGCCCCGCCCCGCCCCGCCCCGGGTCACGCCCCACCCTGGCCCCGCCCCCAACAGTACTGCTTGCATCTCCCGTGAGCCTCTTCGACTGTCACTCTTTGGAAAAAAAGTGACGTCTGCACTGAGGTGGCCGCTAAAGTGCGAATCGCGACGGGTGGTGGCCGTTGGGTCCCGGCGGGAGGCGGGGTTTCCGCTCCCTGGGGCGCACGTCAGTCAGGAGGCGGAAGCTCAGCGGGGGCGGGAAGGTTGTAGTGCGGTGAGTTGAGCTCCTTTTGCTTAAGTGGTCGCGCCCCCTTTAAGAGCCGCGATTGGAAAGCGAGGCGGTCCCGGTGTCCTCGGGTCCCAGGTAAGTACGACAGTCTGGCGGCACCGGGGAATAGAAACGTGTGGCCCCGGTCGTAACCTGCCGCCGCTGTCTTTGTTGCTACAGGCAGCGACCTCCCCTCCGACCTTGCCACCCAACATTTCTCGCTCCTACTTGCTTCCTTCCTCTCGTTCACAGCCCTGGCCCAGTCGGCTCTGCACGCCCGCAGGCAGGGACCTTTCTGGCACGCCAGTCTAGCCCTGTCACAAGATGGCCCTGTTGTCCTCCGGTCCTAACCCGGCATTGTCAGCCGCTGGAGACACCTACCGATTCGTTTATTAAAAACCGGTGCCTGTTTTCTATTTCTTATGTCTTTCCCGGCTGCCTAGACTAAGGCGTCACTGTGCTCCCAATGAAATCAATTACTTGCCTCCGGCACTGTGTCCACCTTTTAAAGAGCGCGTTTGTTAAGCTTTTTTTTTTTTTTTAAATTAATAGTATATGGTTGCTTGAATAAGACTTTATTTTCCCATCGGATTATATGTTCCTTGAGAGTAGGAATAGGATCTTGCTCATCTTGGATCTCCCCAGGATTTAGTACGAAAGCACGAAGTTTGGAAACCAGCAGCCCAAATAATTCTTACTAGCTTTATGACCCTGGGTACGGTCCCCTCATCTATAAAATGTTGATAAATAAAGGAACTAATTTCGAGCATCTTACACAGTGTATGGTGCAGAGCAGGTACACTACTCCTTTTCCTTTTTTAGCTTTCAGTGTACACAGTAGTTGCTGGGTATGTGTTTTAGACGAATGCAGAGACACCATAGGTGAATGATTTTTTTTTCCTAACACCATGATTGTATTGACTCTATCAATTGGTTGATATATTTGGTAAATACAACCTAATGATGTTTATTAAAGACAGTAATGCTAAATGGTATGAACATCTGCAAGAATAAACAATGCCGTATTTAATTAAATGCTTGAGACACTAGCAGAGTTTACATGTGGGATTTCAGTCCGTGTACATTTCAAATGTATCTTTGTGAAGAGGTTAAGAAACAGCAAATATTTCATTGTAAGGAGAGAGGCTAACTGTTCCTTTTAGTTTGTGATTAAAATATGGTGCATTGTATATGTGTGTACACATATTTTACAGGTGATTGTGAAGTGCTGACCAGTTGCCACTGGACGTAATTGAAACAAAATAGGAAAATGGCAGCAAACTCTTCAGGACAAGGTAATGACAGCGGGAATTTCTTTACTAGGAACATTTCCCCCGTATAGTAAATGTATTTGAATAAGAGAAAATTTAGCATAGGGCAGCTACTGTAGCCAGAATTTAAAAAATGAATAGCAGGACAGGAGCAGTGGCTCACTCCTGTAAGCCCAGTACTTTGGGAGGCTGAGGCGGGTGGACTGCTTGAGGTCAGGAGTTCGAGATCAGCCTGGCCAACATGGTGAAGCCCTGTCTCGACTAAAATACAAAAATTAGTTGGGTGTGGTGGCAGGCACCTGTAATCCCAGATACTAGGGAGGAGAATTTCTTGAACCCAGGAGGTGGAGCTTGCAGTGAGCCGAGATCGCGCCACTGCACTCCAGACTGGGCGACAGAGTGAGACTCCATCTCAAAAAAAAAAAAAAAAAAAAAAAAGCAGAAAAAAACTACATTTGAAATACGCTCATGTGCTGAATAATGACAGACTGCTTATAGGATGGTGGTCCCATAAGATTATAACGGAGCTGAAAAATTTCGATCGCCTAGTGATATCTTGATAATCCTGACCGTGTGTAGGCCCAGGCCAATGTATGTGTTTGTGTCATTTTTAACAAAAAAGTTTAAAAAGTAAAAAACATTTTAAAAATAGAAAAAAGCTATAGAATAAGGATATAAAGGAAATGCTTTTTTTTTTTTTTTTTTTAACAGCTGTACAGTGTTTTGTGTTTCTTGTTGTTGTTGTTTTGTTTTGTTTTTGAGATGGAATTTCACTCTTGTTGCCCAGGCTGGAGTGCAGTGGCGCGATCTCGGCTCACTGCAAGCTCCGCCTCCCAAGTTCCCACCATTCTCCTGCCTTAGCCTCCAGAGTAGCTGGGACTACAGGCGCCCGCCACGCCCGGCTAATTTTATGTATTTTTAGTAGAGACGGGGTTTCACCGTGTTAGCCAGGATGGTCTCGATCTCTTGACCTCGTGATCCGCTCACCTCGGCCTCCCAAAGTGCTGGGATTACAGGCTTGAGCCACTGCACCCCGCCAGGCTTACTGCAACTTCTGCCTTCCGGGTTCAAGCCATCCTCCTGCCTCAGCCTCTCAAGTAACTGGGATTACAGGCACATGTCATCACGCTCGGCTAATTTTGTATTTTTAGTAGAGAGGGGGTTTCTCCATGTTGGTCAGGCTGGTCTCGAACTCCCGACCTCAGGTGATCCACCCACCTTGGCCTCCCAAAGTGCTGGGATTACAGGCTTGAGCCACCGTGCCCAGCCCAGGATTTTGTGTTTTAAGTTAAGTGTTATTACAAAAGTCAAAAAGTTAAAAAAATTTAAAGGTTTATAAAATAAAGTTACAGTAAGCTAAGGTTAATAATGTATTATTGGAGAAGGAAAAATTTAATAAATGTAGTGGAGCCTAAGTATACAGTAGTATACAGTAACGTCCTAGATTTTTACATTCACTCACCACTCACTCACTGACTCACCCAGAGTGACTTCAGTTCTGAAAGCTCATGCACGGTAAATGCCCTGTACAGGTATACTATTTTTTATCTTTTAAACTGTGTGCGTGTGTGTGTGTGTGTGTGTGTGTGTACGTGTATGTGCGTGTTTTAAGATCTCGATTGGCTTTATTTGTGATTCTAGAATCAGGCAACACTTCATTTCATAAAATAGAATAAGTGTACCCTAAGCCATATTTTTACTCTACCTTTTCTATGTTTAGATGCACAAATATTTAGCATTGTATTACAGTTGCCTACACTATTCAGTACAGTAACATGCTGTACACGTTTGTAGCCTTAGAGCAACAGACTGTACCATACAGCCTAGGTGTGTAGTAGGCTATACCATCTGGGTTTGTGTAAGTACACTGATGTTTGCACAACACAAAATCACCTAACAATGAGTTTCTCAGAATGTATCCCTGTTGTTAAGCAACATATGATGGTAGATCTGGCATTGGATCAGATATACAACATCCTTTATATTATTAATCCTACATTTTAATCTATATTAAGATTATTTACATTGAAATTGTATTCCCATTATCCACCGTATGGCCTCTTCTGACATCTATATTCGCTTGCTCTTTTACTTGAAATCAGAACCACTGTTAAAGAAGTTTTATTGTCATCATGCATTATCCGTGCCTTTATCTTCATTGCTGTAAAAACTTTTGTACACATTTCACCTGTGTTAAGATAGCTCCAAAACAAATCAAGTCAGACACATTTGCTGCTGTCAAGGAGTTTTTATTTTAAAATGCTTATAAAGGTAAAATTTACTCTCTATAAAGTATTGAATCTCACTTGGCAAGTAGTTAACTGCTTAACTGCTGGAAGGACGCCTCTATTTCCGTTCTGTATCAAGTCTGAAGTCCTGTTTGACTCTATGTATATTTGACCTATCTTCATATTTTTAAATTACTCATCTCTGTCCTGACTTTTTAAATCTTAGTTTTGTCTTAAACTTATGAACTCTTCAAAGTGTATACTTCTTTTTGTTAGGAGATCAAGACCATCCTGGCTAACACGGTGAAACCCCGTCTCTACTGAAAATACAAAAAATTAGCTGGGCGTGGTGGTGGGCGCCTGTAGTCCAAGCTACTCGGGAGGCTGAGGCAGGAGAATGGCATGAACCTGAGAGGCGAAGCTTGCAGTGAACCGAGATTGCGCCACTGCACTCCAGCCTGGGCAACAGAGCGAGACTCCGTCTAAAAGTGTATACTCCTTTGGTCCAGCTTCTTTCATTCACCATACCGTCTGTGAGATGCATCTATATTGTCATATTGTGCATGGATCAGTAGTTCGTTCCTTGTTATTGTGGAGTAGTATTCCATTGTATGACTGTATCACATTTTGTTTATTCATTCTTCTGTTTGTGAGCTTTGGGGTTTTCTCAGTTTTGGCTGTTGTGAATAAAGCTACTATGAGCATTTAAAGTCTCTTTTGCAGATACTTTTTTTTTTTTAGATGGAGTTTTGCTCTTGTTGCCCAAGCTGGAGTGCAATAGCACGATCTCGGCTCACTGCAACCTCCGCCTCCCGGGTTCAAGCAATTCTCCTGCCTCAGCCTCCCAAGTAGCTGGGATTACAGGTGCATGCCACTGTGCCTGGCTAATTTTTTGTAGAAACAGGGTTTCACCATGTTAGCCAGGCTGGTCTTGAACTCCTGACGTCAGGTGATCCGTCTGCCTCGGCCTCCCAAAATGCTGGGAATTACAGGTGTGAGCCACTGCACCTGGCCTCAGATACTTTTTTTTTTAAGAGACAGGGTCTTGTTATCTCACCCAGGCTGGAGCTCTGAGGTGGATGATAGCTCACTGCAGCCTCAAACTCCTGGGCTCAAGCAATCCTCCCGCCTCTACCTTTCAAAGTGCTGGGACTGCATGCATGCATCACCATGCCTGGCTAATTTTTTAATTTTTTTTATAGAGAGAGGGTCTTGCTTTGTTCCCTGGGCTGTTCTTGAACTCCTGGCCTCAAGAAATCCTCCCACCTTGGCCTCCCATAATGTTGGGATTACAGGCATGAGCCACCATGCTGGGCCACTTGTACTATTTTATTATTTTAGTACACGGGCTGCGTAAGTGAGTTCTCGTACTGTTTTATATTCTTTCTACCAATATGTGAATGTTCTGGTTGATTCACATTTACTTTTGTCAGTCTTTAATTTTAGCCATTCTAGAACATATGAAGTGACATCTCATTGTAGTATTAAAATGCATTTCCTTGATGACAAATGCGGAGCACTTTCTTTGTACTTACTGGCCATTGTGAATCTTCCTTTACGAAGTGTTTGTTCACATCTTTTACTTATTTTCTAAAAATCAGCTTATTTCTTTTCTTAGCAAGTTGTTTTGTTTTCATTTTTCAGTCTAGATACAAGTCCTTTGTCGGATATGTTTTGCATATATTTCCTCCCAGTCTCACTTGCCTTTTCATTTTCTTAATGAGCTCTGGGGTTGTCTTATGGTGTTGTTCTTATCCTATATGTAATGTGTTATTTTTCTCTGGCTGCTTTTAGGATTTTCTCTTTGTATTTCAGTAGTCTGACTATGGTATGCCTAGAGGTGGTTTTCTTGTTTGGGGTTTGTTGAGCATTTTGGATCTGTAGGTTGATGTCTTTCACTAAATGTGGGATGTTTCCATCCATTATTCAAGTACTCCAAGGCTCTGCTTATTTTTCCTCAATATTTTTTTCTCTGTTTTTCCGATTGGATAATTTCTAATGCTCTAACTTTAATAACTGTTCTGCCATCTCCAATCTGCTGTTAATTGAACATTTTGTTTCAATTTACTTTTTAGTTCTAGAATTTCCATTTATTTTCCATAGTTCATATTTCTTTGCTGAAATACCCCTTTTATTTATTGTGTCTTTTTCACTTGAGTCCTTGAACATATTTATAATGGCTGATTTTAAATCCTTGACTGATAATTATATCATTGGGGTTATCTTGGAGTTGGTTTCTATTGACAGCGTTTTGGTGCATATGTGTCATGTTTTCCTTTTTCTTCCTATAACTCGTGATTTGTTATTGGGTACTGGACATTGTGGAAACTCTGGATTCTGTTATATTCTTCTGAAATGTGAATTTTGTTCTAGCAGACAGCTTGACTCAACTCAGACTCGACTCCAAAATCTTGTCTCTCCTGTGTTGGGCAGTAGCTGAAATCTTGCAGTGTTTTTCAGCTTCCACTATCTGCTTTATTGATGGACTGCCTGGGATCTCCCCTGGATATGTGTAGTTCAGCAGTGAGAGAAAACTTTGAGTGGATTTTATATGCATGAATTGGGCTTTATTCCTTCTGCCTTTCCCTCAAGCCTTGCCCCTAATTTTTTGGCTATTCTGTCAGCCCTGAACTTGAGTTCTCCTCTGACACCTCAAGCTAGTAAGGTGAGGCTAACCAAGCTGTTAGTGGATTGGGGAGTGCTTCAGGCAAAAGGCCACAAGTTCCCAAATCTCACCAGTTGCAGTTTCTGCCTGATATTGGTCAGACTCCAGTGCCTTTAAATAGTGAATTTTTAATATTTTAGTATTATATTTGTGGCAGGATTAGACCAACGAGACTAGTCTGCCAGTACTGGAAGTTGAAAGCTTGCTGATTCTGTTGTAGTTTATTAATTATATTTAGGATAAACTAAAGGTTACATGAGTTTCGCTGAATTATAGTATTGTAAAAATCAGGTTGTGGTGACAGCTTACCAGCTGTAACCAGCTAATACCATTCTGTTCTCCTCTCACATAGCCATGTGTGATTTGTGTGCTCTGTGGACTAATCATAGGTCCACATTCCCTTGTGGTTGTTGACCTCTTTATTTTTCCATTAAATTATAAGGGCCCATATTAAAAATAACTTAATTTGAGCTCAAATGAAAACTAAGAGAAGTCTATTTTGGAAAGATAATACGCTGCTAAAAACCACACAATGCACTCCAAATGAACATAGATTTTAAATTATCCCACTATTAGCACAAATCATTGAGATTTACAATATGCTGGTTACTTTTTTTGTAGTTGTAGTAAAAATGCAATCATTTTTAGTATTACCTTTGACTGATCTATAGTCAGGTCCACTATGAAACATCCCCTAATCTAAATAGAAATGAATTTAGCCTTTTGGCTTCCGTTGCTCCTTTGTCAGGGATTTTTGCTGGTGTCATGGAACTGCTGCTACTAGGAACCAGCAGAGGGAGTCCACATCGTGTTCTAGAGACTCCCAGACTCCAGTGACATTTTTAAATTCTTATTTATTCAGATCTATTGTATTTTTTCTCTCTGTCTTTTTAATTTAACTTTTTTTAAGAGGCAGGGTCTTGCTTTGTTGCCTAGGCTGGAGTACAGTGGTGTGATTGTAGCTCCCTGCAGCCTCCAGCTCCTCAGCTCAGCATCCCAAGTAGCTGAGACTGTAGGCACATGCTACCACGCCTGGCTAATTTTTTTTCTTTTTTTTTTTTTCCTGTAGAAACAGGGTCTCGCTTTGTTGCCCCAGCTGGTCTTGAACTCCTGAACTCCTGTTCTCAAGCAGTTCTCCCACCTTGGCTTCCCAAAGCATTGGAATTGCAAGTGTGAGCCACCATGCCTGGCTGTATTTTACTTTCTGTAGTAAATAATTTCTGTACTGTTTGTATGTATAAGAATTACTTAATAGGGAGATTTATGCCAAGAGCCGTAATTACCTTAAAATGACAACTGAAAGAACCATGATTTTAAAAAAATCTTTATGTGTTATAATTTATTAATGTAAATAAATATATTTTACTTATTTTGTCTGGTGTAGAGAACAATTCCATTGTTTTGGGGACTAAGCCCTCTTTCAGATCTAGCAGTCTTTCATGCCGTCATAGTAATCAGGACTGCTAAATTTCATATGCTCTTGACAGTCACTGCCGTCCCATGTTCTTCATAGTGTCCAATGTAGTGTGGAACATTTGGTAGGCTTTCAATCATGAGAATTTTAGTATGCAGAGGCAGACTGTCAACCTGGAGTTTGGACAAGATACCAAAAGCAGCAGAGTCTTTCATTATTGGTAAATGTCAAGGTCCTGTGATGATGTGGTGGCATTGGATTGGTTCAGCCTGATTTCAGAGAGACCTGGTGAAATACTGAGTAAGGAACATGAATTCTTTTGTTTGATTTTTTCAATTTTACAGACACCTGAAAATGCTTATAGTAGTAACCATAAGATCTGCAGATCAGGTAGTAGGAACTATTGCTTTTGGGCCAGTCCAGGTGCTCTCAGCTGTGATTTCAGCATGCTGCATAGGCATGGAATTGCAAGGCTCCTGGGAAGTGTCTTGTTTGACGTCAGACCCAAGTACAAGTCTTCACCTAAACCATGGATGGTCCAGAAGGAAAACAAGTTTATTCTTCAGGTTTATACTAAAGTATGCCACCTCTTAATTAAGAGTTTGTCCCAGTGATGCATAAAAAGCATCTGAAAATTCTTGTATTTGTACCTTTTTAAAGATGAGAGTACGGATACAAAGACACAATTTGGAGTAGGTTTCAACAAAAATTTCTTTTTGTTGCATTTTAATTGCTACAGCAAAGAGAATAAATTAGATTTCTGATGCTAGGCCTGACCTGTAGGCTCCAGATTGAAATTGTAACTGGAAAGAATATTATGTAAAGTAATCTGAGACTGTATAGTTAGGAGAGAGTATGGGATCCCCACGTGCACTCAGAGTGGCCTGGGAGTCTGAAATGTGAATATAATTAGAAAGCTGCATGCTAACTAGTTGTGGCCTATCTAATGAGAAACTGTTCACTGATAGAGAATTGTTGATATGGGATGACAGGAATCTAGTGATGTTAACCTAATGACTAGGGAGAAAGAATGCTAGATAATAATAACAATAATAGTGTGTATTTATTACGCAACTACCATGTGGCAGGCAGTGTTCTAGGACTTTTACTTACATTTTTCTGTATTTCCTGTAACCACCCTTTAAAGCTGTTACTGTTATCTCCATTGGTCCTGAGGCATGGTGAGGTAATTTTCCCAATATTCAATAGCAAGCGGTAGTGCTGAGATGAGATCCCAAGTTGATTCCAAAGTCCCAAGTTCCTTGTTCATTCTGTTTTCCCATACTGCCCTTCAGTAGGGGGAATTACAACATTCTGATGATAGCACTGATAGGAAACCACTGGGAGCTCGAGACAAGGGGCAAAAGACCTCTTCTTAATCTTTATTGGGATTAATCTAATCTTCTACGTTGGTTGTTAAGCAGAAAATCCTTTAAGTGAAAAGGGCCTGTGAGTTTATATGTGAGAAGAAAAGAAAAATGAGTGGGGAAGAAAGGTTGATTCAAGCAGAAGATACGTCATCATCTTACAAACCTCAATGGGTAGAAAAAGTGGCAGTAGTTTTAAGAGGAGTGAGTCCTTAGGTCTAGGTGAAAGAGAACACGAACACAGACAAATCACCTGAGCAGACATTAGGGCTTGATTCCTTTTCTTTGTTACGTATTTTTGGTAAACTCTGAAAGGTGGCTTATGATTTAGTAATTTTTTAATCTTGCAAGATACAGGAAACGTTCATCATTAACTAGATTTAGGACAGAGCAAGAAAATGGATTCTTTCCTAGAATCCATTTAGAGACCCTGTCTCTAAAAAAAAAATTAATAAAAAAAATTAGCTGGGCATGGGGCTGAGGTGGGAGGATCGCTTGAGTATGGGAGGTTGAGCCCTGTGAGCCCTGTGAGCCCTGATCATACCACTGCACTCTAGCCTGCACAACAGAGTGAGACCCTGTCTCAAAAATAAACAAATAAATAAAAGAAGAAATGCAGCCCTGGCAACACCTTGATTTTAGCCCAGTGAGACCTCTGACCTATAGATCTGTAAGACAATAGATTTGTGTCATTTTAAGCCACGAATTTTGGGTAATTTATTATAGCAACCATAGAAAACCAATGCATATTTAACTGCAAGAACCAAAAAAATCTAGGACTTCTCCATGACACCTTCTTCCTCATTCCTTCATATTCAATCCATCACTCTCCTCCTGATTTAACTTCCTAAATAGCTATTGGATCTGTTTGTATCTCTGCATTTCCATCCACTAATAACTTTTATTATCTCTAGCTCTTTGTACTGTGATAGTTTCCTATTTTCTCTTGTCTATTCTCGACATTGCAGTTAGAGTGATCTCTTTAAAGGGGGAAAGGTTATTTTGTTCCTCACCCTTAATTTTTTGCCTTAGATTTCAGTTCAAGCATCACCTCCTTTGAAAGCCTTCTCTGACACTGCTCCCCCAACTTTCATGCTAGGTTAAGTTTATTTAGCATTCATTCCTACAATAATGATTGTTATAAATGCTCATCAAATGGTTTCTTTATTTCAGACTACTCGTGTTAGATTTTAATGACACATTCATTCATGTGATTATTTGATTGATCTGTTTTCACCGGACAGTTTGAAAACCATGAGAGCTAGAATCATGTCAAGTTTTGCCTTATCATTGCATCCTTAGAACCTAACTTTGTGCCTGTGTGTGATAGTGTGAAAGACTGCTCGATCGGAAAGAGGGCTTAGTCCACAACACAATAAATATTTGTTGAATCAATAAAATAACTGAAAACATGTTAAACTAATAGTGCCACAGTGACATTCCTCTAATACTAAACATAGATGTCTCAGGTATGGTACTTTAATGTACTATACAGTTGTGAAGAGTCTATAGCTTGTAGGATAACCACTCGACAGGATTTAAGTAATCTTTTAAAAATTATTGTTATGAAAGTGTAGTAGATTGTCCGTAACTATATAATCAAAATAATTTTCACTTTTAGCTTGAGATTTTTTTTTACAATAAGAAGAATTTCAGTTAGTGTTCATTTAAGTGTGATAGAGCTGTTAAAGGAAAATGATTATCAGCTCTTAGATTTTAAATGCAATCTGATGTAATGCTAGTTACTTGAGAGTGTTTTTAGTGACAAAGAAATGTGCGGGAGGAAAAAAAAGAAATGTGTGGGAGTCAAAATGTTTCCATGAATGAATGAGAAAATGAGAACATACGTGATTGTGAATGGAGATAGTGTTATAGTTCCAAAAGTGGAAATGTTTTTTCAAACAAAAGCCAGGCAACAGAGCGAGACCCTGTCTCTTTAAAAAAAAAAAAGTTTGAAACAGATTTTTTAATTTGTTTTTTAAAAAGGTTAGTTATAAAGGGATATTAAATAATTCCAGCCAATTACTTAGAAACATAGCTTGGCTAAAAAAAAAAAAAAAAAAGAGGCCGGGCACGGTGGCTCACGCTTGTAATCCCAGGACTTTGGGAGGCCGAGGTGGGCGGATCACCTGAGGTCGGGAGTTCGAGACCGGCCTGACCAACATAGAGAAACACTGTCTCTACTAAAAATACAAAATTAGCCAGGCATGGTGGCTAATGTGTAATCATGGTGGCATGATTATGCGTGCCTGAAATCCCAGCTACTTGGGAGTCTGAGGCAGGAGAATCGCTTGAACCTGGGAGGCGGAGGTTGTGGTGAGCCGAGATCACGTCACTGCACTCCAGCCTGGGTGACGTGAGTGAAACTCCATCTCAAAAAAAAAAAAAGAAAAATAAATAAATAAATAGTTTCTGCTAGGTTTGGTGTAATCCTGGTACTTTGGGAGGCTGGGGTGGAAGGATCACTTGAGCCCATCAAGACCAGCCTGGGCAACACAGCAAGAACCCTGTTTCTATACTATTTTTGAAAATTAAAGTAATAGTTCTTACCATACATGAGATAATATATTAAACATCTTTGTGCTTCTGAGACTGAAAAGAGATGCATTGAATTATATCAGGAGACTATTATAGGTTAAAAAGAAACCCTCATGTAGTGAGTATAACATTGTTAAAAGTTATATGTTGATGCCCTAGTTAGAGTAAGTTTGAACCCTGAAATTAACAGAATCTTACCATAGAAAATTGCGGGCTGGGTGTGGTGGCTCATGCCTGCAATCCCACTACTTTGAGAGTCTGAGGCAGGAGGATTGCTTGAGGCCAGGAGTTTGAGATGAGCCTGGGCAACATAGTGAGACCCTGTCTCTACAAAAAATTGAAAAAAAAAAATTAGCCAGGTGTGCTAGTGCACACATATAGTCTTAGCTGCTTTGGAGGCTGAGGCAGGAGGATCGCTTGAGCCCAGGAATTTGAGGCTTCAGTGAGCTCTATTTTTAGTTTTTTGAGGAACCTCCAAACTGTTCTCCATGGTGGTTGTACTAATTTACATTCCCACTAACAGTTTACAAGGGTTCCCTTTTGTCCACATCCTTGCCAATGTTTGTTATTGCCTGACCTTTGGATAAAAGCCATTTTGACTGAGGTGAGATGATATCTCACTGTAGTTTTGATTTGCATTTCTCTGATGATCAATGGTGTTGAGCACCTTTTCATATTGCACTATTTCTTGAACAAGTCTCTATCTCACTGCCTGTCTCCGATCCTGGATTAACTTTTCCCTGCGGCAGGTCTCTTCTACCCTGTAATCTATTCTCTGTTACCACCAGAGGGTGTTCGAAACCGTGCCAAGATTGATCTCTGCCTCGTCCTTTTCTAAATACTCTCAGTAGCTCCTCATTGCCTATTTGATGAAACTAAGAATCTACATGTAATACAAGGTCCCTAAATATCTGACTGCTTCTTAACCTTCCCAGCTGCTTCTTTCACTGCTTTTTCCACACATAATTTGTGCTAGAGTCACTTGTATTTATTTGCCAATTCCCAAGCATTCTGTTCCATTTCATTCTTTAATGTCTGAAGAGATTTGGGGCATGGAGAAAATACTCATGACTGCTCATAATTTAATACTGAGTTTAATAAACCTACTTATCTAATACACCAAAGTTCTAAAATAAAAATTTTTAAAACATTTAGGTGTGGTGGCTTACGTGTGTAATTCCAGCACCTTGGGAGGCCAAAGTGGGAGAATCACTTGAGCCCAGGAGTTTGAGACCAGCATGGGCAACACAGGGGGACCCCATTTGTACAGAAGCTTTTAAAAATTAGCCAGGTGTGGTGGCACATGCCTGTGGTCCCAACTACTTGGGAGGCTGAGGTGGGAGGATGCCTTGAGCCGGGGAGGTCAAGGCTGCAGTGAGCCTTGATTATGCCACCTGCACTCCAGCCTGGGCAACAGAACAAGACCTTGTTTCAAAAAACATTTTTTTAAAACATTTAGACATTGTTTACAAGCTTAGTTAAATTATGTTTAATAACAGCTTAAATTACAATTATAATTAATTATAGTGTCTATTAAACTTCACTTTATATAGTGGTCAAAAATTTACCTAAAATTAAATGTATTTTAAAATACTAACCTGTTGGTTTAATTTATACATTCTATACTTTTTTTTTCTTTTCTTTTCTTTCTTTCTTTTTTTTTTTTTTTGAGACAGGGTCTCGCTCTGTTGCCCAGGGTGGAACGCAATGGCACAAGCATGGCTCATTGCAGCTTTGACCTCCCAGGTTCAAGCCATCGTCCTGCCTAAGCCTCCTGAGTAACTGAGACCACAAGTGTGCACTACCACATCCAGCTGATTTTTCTTATTTTTAGTAGAAACGAGGTCTCACTATGTTGCCCAGGCTGGTCTTGAATTCCTGGGCTCAAGTGAACCTCCTGCCTTGGCTTCCCAAAGTGCTAGTATTACAGGCATGAACCACTGCACTCGGCTGATATACTTGCATTTTTATATTTCCCTAGAGTTATAATACTCTTCCAGATTTCTATTTCTATATTTTTCCAGAATTATAGTAATTTTTCTATACCTTTGTAGGTTACAGTGATCTTACCACTACCAAAACAAAGCAAAATTTCAAATTACTGAGAGTTCAGAGTTGTTAATGGATTTGATTCTTAATTAAAACACAAGGTTTGGTTATGCCTAACGCTTATCCAAAGGCTGTGCTGATGGGAACCTAAAGTTGTGTTGGTGTGCATTAGTTCCCCTCTATAATTGAATGTTACCTGCTCGGGGGATTTTTTTTTAAGTTCATGCCTTTCTCATAGACTGTTAGTTTCTTGCAGCCTAGATTATTCCAGGAATTGAAATATTCTTTATTTTGTGTGTGATCAGCGTTTCACAGCTCAGTGTTCTGTTGTCATTATAACTTGCCCTTTTCTGGCAGCAGTAGTGCCAGGAATTATAGATGTCTCCTCTCCTGAGCGATCAGGGATGAGTTACGTACTATGAGCTCTCTAGGATATTGGACTAATTCACCCTTTTAGAACTCACAATGTCTACTCGGGCATTGTGTGTGATTATAGGCACTCATCAGCCACTGCGTCTCCTTTAAAAATACATCCTACTGTGTGTGTTCGGGCCTGTGCTGATCTGAATTTCTTGTTGTTGGTACATGACCTGCTTTTTTTGGAACTGTTTGGCTTAGTCACACATAATTCCTTGTATCCACCCTACCCTCCTTGTACTGAAACAAAAAAGTACACGGCTATACTTCATAAATAGACATATACTTAACAGGAGAAACAAAACACCTAAGTGTTAACACCAACCTAGTTATTAATATAATAAGACACTGGATACCCTATTATTTTCACCCTTCTTTGCTAAGATACTATCATGTATCTTAGCTTTCCCTTTTGCATCTCATTATGAATTCATGGCTTATCACAGACTTAATTTATTCCATGTAGCTGTAATTATTATTCTCTTTTTAATGTTCAAATTGTGACAGCCTGGCTAACCTCAAATTGACTTTTTTGTCCTTTTATCACTTACCTTGGACCTTTTTAAAAAATTATTCTCGGCCGGGCACAGTGGCTCACGCCTGTAATCCCAGCATTTGGGAGGCTGAGGTGGAAGGATTGCTTGAGACCAGGAGTTCAGGATCAGTCTGGGCAACACAGACTTTGTCTCTACAAAAAATAAAAAATTTAGCTAGGACCATGACTGGTGGTGCCTACATGTAGTCCTAGGTACTTGGGAGGCTGAGGTGGGAAGATGGGTTGAGCCCCAAAGTTTGAGGCTGCAATAAGCCATGATCCCACCACTGCACTCGAGCTCTGGGTGACAGAGCAAAACTTCATCTCTAAGAACAAAAAATAAATGGATATATAAAAATGTTAAAGTCTTCTTGCTTTCTGACAAGATAGTCCAATCCCATTTTGATATTTTTTTCTGCCCTAAGACATTGAACTAGTATTCTCCCAAAAACTCTGTGGGTTTTTTTTTTTTTTGGTTGTTGTTGTTGTTGTTTTGTTTTGTTTTTATAGAGACAGGGTCTCACTGTGTTGCCCAGGCTGGTCTCAAACTCCTGGCCTCAAATGATCCTCCCATTTCGGCCTCCCAAAGTGCTGGTATTACATGTGTGAGCCACTGTGCCTGACCTCTGGTTCCTCCTTAATGGAGAATAGTATTAGAGACCAAAATCTGTTCAACATGGAGTTGAGGATAAGGAGGGAGGCATTTTTACTGGCCGTTGTAGTGACAGAGCAGGAGACCATGTTTTTTTTAGGGCATATGTTAATAATGGCAGTCCAATTTAACATTACTAGATCTTTTTCTGTCTTACCATTTTTCTTTATTATAAGGTTGCATTGACCATGACCACTATCATATTGGCATATAACTTTCTGTATGAAGATCCCTCTACCAGGAATGCTTCCTCTCACCCCTTTTCACTAGTTGGCAAAGTTCTTGCCAAGTAAAATGAGAGGAGGAGGGAGTAGAATGAATTTCATTTAAAGCTCAACCTAGTTCAGAAATGTTAAACAAAACCAGAACAATTGAATATTCTTCTGATATCTTCCAGTATTTTTATTGAATTCGTTTTCTTCCACTAAAAAAACAAACAAACAAACAAACAAAAAACAATATCGAATCAAGCTATCCTGTCAGCTTGGTGTTATATTTGAAAATCATTTGTCAAATTATAGTTACATCATACTCTCAGCATTTATAAATTTTTCGTCTGGGGACAGTGGCTCATGCCTATAATCCCAGCACTTTGGGAGGCCCCGAGCAGAAGGATCACTTGAGGTTAGGAGTTCAAGACTAGCCTGGTCAACATAGTGAGACCCTGCATTTACGAAAAATAAAGAAATTAGCTGGGCATGGTGGCATGTTCCTCCTGTAGTCCTAGCTACTTGAGAGGCTGAGGTGGGAGGATTGCTTGAGCCCAGGAGGTCAAGGCTACAGTGAGCTGTGATGGTGCCACTGCACTCCAGCCTGGGTGAAGGAGCAAGACCCTCCCTCTAAAACTAACTAAATGGATAAATAATTTTTTAGTACTTCTAAAAATTACTCTTCAAATTTCATAGTATTAAATTTTAAAGTGTTTTTAAAATTCGCGGCCAGGTGCAATGGCTCATGCCTGTAATCCCAGCACTTTGGGAGGCCGAGGTGGGCAGATCACGAGGTCAAGAGATCAAGACCACCCTGGCCAACATGTTGAAACCCTGTCTGTACTAAAAATACAAAAATTAGCTGGGCGTGGTGGCACGTGCCTGTAGTCCCAGCTAATTGGGAGGCTGAGGCAGGAGAATCACTTGAACCTGGGAGGCAGAGGTTGCAGTGAGCCAAGATCATGCCACTGCACTCCAGCCTGGTGACAGAGCAAGACTCCATCTTGAGCACAACGCAGTTGTGCTCCTATTCATATGAACATTATCGATCAGATTATCTTTATATAGGCTTTTTAATGCTTTTTTTCATTGTTGACTGTACTTCATATAATTTTTATGTATGTATAATTACAGTGACCCCAAAATATTTTTGTGTGAACAAGTTAATCTTGAGGGAAATTGATACTGCTGTAAACAACAGATCAGGATTTTCCAATATGGCCATTTATTTTGCTCATGACAAAATTTAGACATTATCAGATTTTAAAAATTGCTTTTTAAGACTATGTGTGCTTTTCAAGAATTGTGTGTGTGTGTGTGTGTGTGTGTGTGTGTATGTGTATATATATATATATTTTTTTTTTGAGACAGTTTCACTCTGTTGCCCAGGCTGTAGTGCAGTGGCACAGTCCAGTCATGGCTAACTGCAGCCTTGAACTCCTAGGTTCAAGCAATCCTGCTGCCTCATCCTCCGAAGTAGTTGGGACTGTAGGCACAAACCATCATGCCCTGCTAAATTCAAAAAATAATTTTTTTTTTTTTATACAGACAAGGTCTCGCTGTGTTGCCCAGGCTGATCTTGAACTCCTGGCCTCAGGTGATCCTCCTGCCTCATCTTCCCAAAGCACAAATGTGAGCCACCTGGCCCTATTTTATATTTCCAGTATCTCTAAATCGCTAAAAAGATGGAACCACGTGATTATCTTCTAAGAATGTAGTAGCCTCCACTGAGAAAGAACAAGTCTTGTGCTATAGTTGACAATAAGCATGTGCAATTTGTATATACAAATGGGAGAGTACCAATTTCCCTTGGAAAACATTCTTCACTTTACAAAGAACTCACCTTTGGATTCCTCTAAATGACACATTCCAGTATACTTAAACATATCTTTCCATAATTATCTTACCTTAATTCGTATTACATAACTTTTAGGGAAATGTCTGTTGTATAAAATCAATAATACCTGTGTTTTACATCTTTCCATTTGATTATTATAAGAGCATGATTTGTTTGCTTATTTGGATAACAGGCTCACTATGAAGTAGTAAATAGAGCAATATAAGAGAACAACATAACTCTCCTTAGTGGACTGATTTTATTTTTATTTTTATTTTTCGAGACAGAGTTTCGCTTTGTTGCCCAGGCTGGAGTGCAGTGGCACGATCTCAGCTCACTGCAACCTCTACCTCCTAGTTCAAGCAATTCTTGTGTCTCAGCCTCCTGAGTAGCTGGGATTACAGGTGCCTGCTACCACGCCTGGCTGATTTTTTGTGTTTTAGCAGAGATGGGGTTTCATCATGTTGCCCAGGCTGGTCTCGAACTTGTGAGCTCAGGCAGTCTGCCCATCTCAGCCTCTCAAAGTGCTAGGATTACAGGCATGAGCCACCGTTCCTGGCCAGTGGGCTGCTTTTATAACCAGGTTAATATATAGTTGACTAACAGTCAAAGGACATTATAGGTATATATGTTTTTTGTTTTTTCTTTTAGAGACAGGGTCTCTCTTTTTTGCCTAGGTTGGAATGCAGTGATGCAAAAATAGCTCACTGCATAGCTCACCGCTCCTGGCCAGGAACTATATTAATGTTAGTTTAGAGCCCATAGTTACAGATTTTCACCTTTGATTTCCACGGAAACAGGGAGGTTACTATACCTACCTATGCTCTGATTGTCAGACATGCATGAAGTTTTTAAAAGCGAGGCCCTTCCTTTTTGACCAAGCCAATCAAGACATACAAGTATGTAATTTTTTAAAAAGTTGATGAATCATATAAAATTGTTTTTGTAGGTAGAAAATCATCAAATATAGGCAGTTTTAACTTAATGCATAAAAATTATAGTAGTTCTTATGTTTATATAATATCCTTTATTATATAAACGCGAGTTGAGACTTAATGGTTTATGATGGGCACTGTCATTAGAGAGAGGTCTCTGCATCTATAGAGGTTTTTAAATAATTGAAAGATACTTTATTATGCACTTATTTGTATAATACCTAATTTATAAGTCTTTTTGAAGATTGCCCTGATAAAATGGGAGAGAAATTGTCATTCAGTTGTTTGGGTAGTGGTTGAAGAAAAGATCTAAAGCTGTGGTTTGTGAACTCTACACCATGGCATTCTAGGACCCCATGGAGAAATCCCAGAGGCCTCATGGAAAATTGTTTTGAAAGCAAACACAAAACTACCTGTATTAGTTGGACACCATATGAAGTAGTTTGAGATAGTTTACAGTTTCAACAGTGCACTCTATTCTTTTCAATGACATCGTATCTTTGCGAAGTTAGGTTTTTAGCAATTGCTTTGATAACCAACAAGTACTGTGTGAAAATCAGTGTGGAACAGGGAATAAGGATTGGTGGTGTCTGAACTGATTCTAAGGTTTGAAAAGTGATACAATGCCCAGGCACACATCCATTAGTAAGTAACTGTGGTTATTTAAAAATGAAATTAAATATTTTTAATTTCACATGATATGCATTATTTTTTTAAACAACTACAAGATGTTAGGACACAAATACTTACTCGGTTGTTTGGACCTGACTATTTACTAAACAGAATGGTTATGTATTTGTTGGCCTGGGGTGTCATGCAAACATTACTGAGATACTAAGGCACACTGTGAATTAAGAAATTCTGGGAACCTCTGGTTTAAAGTAATTAGACTACCCAATCAGGATTCACATAGCTGAGCAAGTCATTGATACCAAGTGGAAAGGTACGTTCAACTGAAATTTCTCATGGATAAAGTTTTTAAAGTTGCCACACCATTCTACTTGTTTAGTATTATGTGACAAACATCTGTACAGTAATCCCCCCTTACCCAGGGGGAATATGTTCCAAAAACCCCAGTAGATGCTGAAATCACAGATGGTACTGAATTCTTTATATACTACATTTTTTCCTATACATACACACCTATGATAAAGTTTATAAATTAGACACAGTAAGAGATGAACAACAATAATAATAAAATTAGCAATTATAACAATATACTGCAATAAAGGTTTTGTGAATGTGGTCTTTCTCTCTCTCTCTCTCTCTCTCCCCCTCTCTGTCTCTCAGAATATCTTACTGTGCTACCCTGACCTGCTTTTGTGCTGTGGTTGACCACGGGTAGCTGAAACCGCAAATATGGGCTGACTACTATACGTTTTAAATTTAATTCTGATTACTACTAAAGAGAAAGAATCTTTTTTAAAATTTTGTTATTATTTTCTTAGAGACAGGGTCTTGCTCTGTTGCACAGGCCAGAGTGCAGTGGCACATCATAGCTCATTCCATTGAGCCCAAGTGATCCTCCTGCCTCAGCCTCCTGAGTCACCGGGACTACAGGCATGCAGCACCACACCTAATTTAAACAAATTTTTTTTTGAGATAGGGTCTTGCTATGTTGTCCAGGCTGATCTCGAACTCCTGTCCTCAAGTGAGCCTCCTGCCTTGACCTGCCAAAGTGCTGAGATTACAGGTGTGAACCACTGAACCTGGCCCCTTTTTAAATAAAAATAATAATGCAAATAAGAAATAATTTCCTAAAAGATGTCTCAGGTATTAAGACACCTAGAAATTCAGAAAATCAATGAAAAGAATACTGTAGCCTGGAATTCAAACATTATTGAAGTCTGAAGAACAATTCCCTTCTCTATGTCTGTTGCTGGAGGGAAAGAAGGCTATTATATGAGAGTCACTGTGGTATTCTAAAATATGAGAAAGAGGCAGACCGTTTTTCTGCTCCTCAAGATAGTTATCTGACCAGCTCTGTTAAAACTGGGAATCTAAGGATCTCTTAACTCCATTTTGGTTTGAAGAAAGATATTAACATTGAAATACATAGTTGCACACCAAATGGCAGTGGGGTCAGGGCTGGGGTACACTTTTATTTCTGCTCTCAATTTTCCATCCCTGCCAGATAGTTGTTATTTCTGGTTCTAGTTGTTATTTCTGATTCTCTATATCAGTGGACTTGTAATTATATATTGCTTTGCTAATTATGTTTCCTTAACATTATTTTGACAAAGTTTCAGTTATTATTTACATAAGGCACCTTTTACCATCACATTGCCATACACAGGCATAAATATCACAAATATTAAGATAGTTGAGGTTTTGAGAGCAGCAGACATTTGGGGAAAATTATGGAACCTTCATGTGTTGGAGCTGGAAAGAGCCTTTCAGGACTACTTTAATCATTTCTTTTTTGTTTTTTTGAGACAGAGTCTCGCTCTGTTACCCAAGCTGAAGTGCAGCAGTGTAATCTTGGCTCACTGAAACCTCCACCTCCCAGGTTCATGCCATTCTCCTGCCTCAGCCTCCCAAGTAGCTGGAATTACAGGCGCCACCACCACGCCCGGCTAATGTTTTATATTTTTAGTAGAGATGGGATTTCACAGTGTTAGCCAGGATGGCTTCGATCTCCTGACCTCGTGATCCGCCCGCCTTGGCCTCCTAAAGTGCTGGGATTACGGGTGTGAACCACCATACCTGGCCTACTTTAATCATTTCATTTAACATGAATTAATTTGCCTGTTTTGGGATACTTTGAGCAAACTGTCCTAAGCAAATAACAACTTTTTATGAAAGGATTTCCATAGGTAATGATGTTTTCTTAAGTCTGATATGAGACTGGAAGGAATTTTTCATTGATTGAAACTTTAGTATTTCCTACTTCTGTTCTGTCTCATTTCTTCTTACTGAATCCTAAATTGAGATAGAAGAATACCTTCTTACTGTCCTTTTAGAAATAACCAATTGTGTAAGTAATACATTCTTGGAATTTGGTTGTTGTGATACCAAGATATAATAAGAAACACATATTTGGTCATTGACCATGGTTCCTAACATAGAGCTCCTAAAACTCATAATATCCTGAGTAGTAGTGGTACTAGGAGAATGTTTCGTTCTGATATTTGTTTTTGTTTTATTTTAAGTGACAGGGTCTTGCTCTGTTGACCAGGCTGGAGTGTTAAAGGCATGATCATGGCTCACGGCAGCCTCTACTTCATGGGCTCAAGCAATCTTCCTGCCTCAGCCTCCCAAGTAGCTAGACTACAGGCACATGCCACCAAGCCTGGGTAATTTTTAAATTTTTTGTAGAGGCAAGGTCTTGCAGAACCATTCTGTTTAGTACATAGTCAGGTCCAAACAACCTAGTAAGTATTTATGTCCTAACATCTTGTTTTAAGTTGCCCAGGCTAGTCTTGAACTCCTGGCCTCAAGTGATCCTCCCACTTTGGCCTCCCAAAATGCCGGGATTACAGCCACCCTGCCTTGCGCTGATATTTGTCCTTTAACCCATTTCCTAACACAGAGCTCTGAAGATCTTTGTGATTTCCTGGGTGATGGGAGCATCTTTTGTTCTAATGCGATGACTCTTTATGGGCCCCGATGGAGGCTGGTTGCCACGGAAACCAACCCTATAATTTGAGGGTTGGAACTTTCAGACCCGCCTACTGACCTCTGGGGAAGGGAGAGGGACTGAGGTTGAGCTGATCACAAATGGCCAATGATTTAATCAATCATGCCTATGTAATGGAGCCTCCATAAAACCCCAAAAGGACAAGGTTCAGGTGAGCTTCTGGATAGCTGAACATGTGAATGTGCTTGAAAGATGGTGTGCCGGAGAGTATTGAGGCTCTGTGTCCCTTCCCATGTGCCTGGCCCAATGCATCTCTCCATCTGGCTATTCATCTCTAACCTTTGTAATACCCTTTATTAATAAACTAGTGAATGTAAGTAAAGTATTTCCCTGAGTTCTGTAAGCCACTGTAGCAAATTAACCAAATCCAAGGAGTGAGTCATGGGGGCCCCCAGTTTATAGCCAGTCAGAGGCATAGGTGACAACCTACTGCATACTTGCCACTGGCGTCTGAAGTGGCGAGTAGTCTTGTAGAACTGAGCCTCAGCTTGTGGGATCCAACACGATCTCTAGGTAGATAGTGTCAGAATTGAATTACAGGACACTCAGCTGGTGCCCACTGAAGAATTGCTTGGTGTCCGAAGTTTTGTGTTGAATGAGAGTATAGTTTTTTTTTTTTTCCAAAAACTTTTTTCCTCTGTCTCTCAAAACTGTATTAAATCTTTCCTGAGTAGAAGACTTCTCCCGAGACATGCCCGTCTGTAAGACTGGGTGGAGCAGGTCGTGACGTGCAGCATGGAAAGGCCCCGCAGGGCTTCTTCTGCCAGAAGATTAAGCTCTAAGAGATCAGGCAGGAAAAGCGGATTGGAGTTAGGATGAGAGTACATGACCAGTACCCTGGAAGGCTTAGAAAACTCTCTTCAGAAAGACCACAATGGGCTGAGCTCATTTGCTTACACCTGCAATCCTAGCACTTTGTGAGACTGAGGTGGGAGGATTGCTTGAGCCCAGGAGTTCAAGAGCAGCCTGGGCAACATGGTGAAACCTGTCTCTACAAAAAAAAATACAAAAATTAGTAGGGCATGCTGGCTCACACCTGTTGTCTTAGCAACTTGGGAGACTGAGGCAGGAGGAACGCTCGAGCCCAGGAGTTTGAGGCTTCAGTGAGATATGATCACATCACTGCACTCCAGCCTGGGCTACAGAGCAAGACCCTGTCTTAATACATTCTGGTATGTCTTCTTTTTTTTTTTTTTTCTTTTTTTTTTTTTTTTTAATGAATTATCTTATCCAAATAGAGGGAGTCTGCTATTACTAGAGTTTGATGACATAGCATGAGTGGGCAGAGAGGGGAAAATGGGAGATGATAGAAATGAACGTGCCAGAGATATATCTTGCCCAGAATCCTGGCCACAGACAGTATGCTAATGCCTGATTGAAGAACAGATTTAGCTGAAAACACTGCAAAAGGAGTATGAATACTCCCTGTACAGCCTACACCATCCCTGGCCAGTCTCTGCTCCTCTCCCAAGGAGAGGAAAAAGTTTGCATCCTACCACCTAATTCTTCCTCTTTATAATCAGTATGAAATTCTTAGAATCCCTCACGTGGGTACCCTTAGGAGTACCTAGGTCTGCTCTGCTTGAAAAATGTGCTTTCTTCCCGTATTCATTCTTCTGGCCTAATGATTCCAGTCTCCTGAGCCATCATCGTCCTTATCTTTTTTTTTTTTTTTTTTCTCTGTAGTTCTGTTTTCCAGTCCTTTAATCTTTTTGTTTCTCTAAATTAGGGATCAGAAACTCAAATGCTTACAGATAATGTAAACAAGGTGATAAGGACTGTAATGAGCTGGAGAGTGCCCAGCTAAAGGGGACAACTATTTCTTAGTTCAGGTGAATTGTTGCCATGGGGGCATGTACATCACTTGTTGCCAGATCTTGAGATATATTTCAAGAGAAGCTAGAAATCTGAGAAATTAGTGTACAGTTTCTCAGTGTTTACATGTTAGTATTTAATTCTGATTTTAAAAACATAGCTAGGTGTTGCTCCTGGACCATAATGTGGCAGCCTCTACCCTCTATCTTATGTAAGTCTGAAGCTGAAAATCCAGCCCAGTATAAAGTATTTGATAAAGGCCGTATCTCTTTGTATCCTGTCAGTTACATTCCATTTCTTTCTCAGAATTGCTTTCTGGTCAGTTGAAATTCTTTGACATATTCCTTGAAAAATTGTCTATCATATCTGAATGGAAGCAGTTGAGAAAAAGAAATACTTTGATCTGAGTATGTTTACTGTTTTTTCCCCCATGAAAAAGGCATGCATAAAGAGGCTTCAAATAGAGGACGACGAACATCTGCCTTCCCAAAGATTGACTCTGCAGGATAGAGACTGCACAGGCCCCTGCAGCATTTGCGGCCTCAAAGATTTTGTTAAAAAGCAAATGCTGTAACTTATACCTTGGTAGATTAAAATTCTTTAGAACTCAGTCTTAAAAGTCCTCAGCTACACTTTAAATATAATATGATATTATATTCTGCTTAAGTATTCATGAATGATGCTGTTAAAGTTGCTGGGAAGTAGGCAGGAGGGAAGAAGTAACCATTTAGGGAAAGTACTTACTGGTGAATTCATTATCATGTTAGAGAATAGGAATTTTGCTTTCTTGGTTCTAGATGGCTTAGGTTTATAAAAATAGGTCTAAAATGTTTCTTATTACTCTCTTTTTCTTTCTCCCCTTCCTCCTATTCCCCTCTTTTTTTTTTAGGTTTTCAAAACAAAAATAGAGTTGCAATCTTGGCAGAACTGGACAAAGAGAAAAGAAAACTACTTATGCAGAACCAGTCTTCAACAAATCATCCTGGAGCTAGGTATTGACACTATAATGTGGTTTTTTGTTGTTTGTTTGTTTTTGTTTTTGTTTTTGAGACAGAGTCTCACCCTGTCCCCCAGTCTGGAATGCAATGGTGCAATCTTGGCTCACTGCAACCTCTGCCTCCTGGGTTCTAGTGATTCTCCTGCCTCAGCCTCCCAAGTAGCTGGGATTACATGCACCTGCCACCATGCCCAGGTAATTTTTGTATTTTTAGTAGAGATGGGGTTTCACCATGTTGGTCAGGCTGGTCTCGAACTCCTGACCTCAGGTGATCCACCCGCCTCGGTCTCCCAAAGTGCTGGGATTACAGGCATGACCCACTGTGCCTGGCCTATAATGTGGTTTTTATATTCAGTGATACACAAAATTTCTGGGACCAAATAAATTGGCCGGCAATGATTTTTTTCTGTAACACTGCTATCTATTCATTGTGTTTTATTTCTATAGGGGAGGCTAAACTTTACCTGTGCCCAACTTAGTTCTTATTGGGAGGGACCTCTGTAACAAAAGACAGATTAACCAGAGAAAAACAAATTTATGATTGCATGCAGCACACGTCACAAGGGAGAAACCTTAATGAAAAGTAACTCAAAATCGTGGCTTAGAACTCTACTTATATAGCATCTTCAACAAAGAACAATAAATATGGCACAAACGAAAGGGATTTTAGGCTTCCAGGGCGGGGAAACTGAGAAGGTAAATACATGGAGAAGACAAATGGAGTAAGGCTTGTTGGCAGAGTCCTCTGCTGCTGTCCCTAGGCTAAGAGTCTACGGTTGTCTCCAGTAAAGGAGAAGTTATAGCCTATCTTTAGGCAGAAACTGGGGAGGGGTGAGAGAGAGCTTTTCCTCAGTTTGCTGCTGCCTTTTATTTTTATTTTTAAGCAACCCTATTAACTGAGCTGCTGCTTAATTGCTTTCAGCTCAAAAATAATTTTATATCAAAGAAGCATATTTTAGGTGACATATTCTGGTTCCCTTCATTTCCTAGTCAGACTCAGACTTAACAATTAAACTATTTAGTTGATTAAATTGTAAACATTCTAACTAGAATATTTAATTTTCCCTATAGCCTTCAGACTTTTTTTTTTTTTTTTTTTTTTTTTTTTGAGACAGGGTCTTACTCTGTCACCTAGACTGGAGTGTAGTAGCACAATCATAGCTCACTACATCCTTAGTCTCCTGGGCTCAGTGATCCCCCCTGAGTATCTCACACTACAGGCGCACCCTACCACACCTGGCTAATTTTTTTGTTTTTTTAGTAGAGACAAGTGAGGTCTTGTGTTGCCCAGGCTGGTCTCAAACTCCTGGCCTCAAGTGATCTTCCTGCCTCGGCCTCCCAAAGTGCTGGGATTACAAGCGTTAGCCACTACACTTAGCCCTTATAGCCTTTTTTTTTTTTTTTTAAGAGTTTTGTATGGTTTTTTTATTACTGCAATTGCTGCTGGTGGCCAACTTGTTAATCATTCTGCAAAGTAGGTCAAATGTAGGTAGCTTGATGGTCTTTATTATGGGTACTCAGTCTCTGCCGTATTTAGTATCTTCCCTCAGATCCATTATCGCCAGGCATGGTGGCCACGCCTGTAATCCCAGCACTTTGGGAGGCTAAGGCGGGCGGATCACTTGAGCCTAGCTTGGGTAATGTGGCAAGACCCATCTCTACAAAAAATACAAAAAATTAGCTAGGCATGGTGGTGCGTGCCTGTAGTCCCAGCTACCTGGGAGGCTGGGGTGGGAGGATCACCTGAGCCTGGGAGGTTAGGGCTGCAATGAGCTGTGATTGCACCACTGCACTCCAGCCTGGATGATACAGTAAGACTCTGTCTAAAAAAAAAAAAAAGAAGATCCATTATCCCCTTCAGCCTCCAGCCTAATTCTCTTCTGTCTTTCTCTTAAAGCAATTGTCTGTACTCACCTTTACTTTCTCACTTATTCATGCCTCAACCCACTGCAGTGTGACTTCCAGGCTCTCCATCAAAGAAAATGTCCTTGCCTACGTCACTTGTAACCTTCCTGGGCTAAATCTGGCAGACCAGAGTCCTTTTCTTATCAGACATCTTGGCGTTATTTGACACCACTGATCACTCTTTCTTTCTTTCTTTCTTTTTTTTTTGAGACAGGGTCTCACTCTGCTATGCAGACTGGAGTGCAGTGGCATGACCTTGGCTCGCTGCATCCTCTGCCTCCTGGGTTCAGGTGATTCTCATGCCTCAGCCTCCCAAGTAGCTGGGATTACAGGCGTGTGCCACCACACCCAGCTAATTTTTGTAGTTTTAGTAGAGATAGGGTGTTGCCATGTTGGCCAGGCTGGTCTCAAACTCCTGGCCTCAAGTGATCCGCCCACCTCAGCCTCCCAAAGCTCTGGGATTACAGGCGTGAGCTGCCGCACCCGGCCCACTCTCTTTCTTAAAGTACCCTCTTGGCTTCCATTTACTCACTCTGAGAATATAAAACACAGTAGGAGGAGACTGTCTTGATTTCTTTTGTGGACATTTCTCTTATTTGTCCCTTGAATGCTGACAGCCCTTCGAATTCTATTCTAGACCAGGCTTCTTACTCTGCCTCTTTTTGCTGGACAGCTGCATCTTTTCCCACATGCTGTTGCGTATGTGCTAGTATGCATTTGCAGCTCTAGTCTGTCCTTTCTTCTAAGCACCACCTCTGCCTCCCGGACGTCTCTACTTTGATGTCCACAGGCATTTCAGATGTGGTATGTCCCAACCTGAACTCATTCTCCCTTCCTGCTCTCCAATCAACTACTGAATATTCTTGTGTATCCTGTGTCAGTAAATGCTTCAGGCTGCCATCTACTAGTTACAAAGGCAGAAATGTGAACTTCAATTGTTTACCATTCCTTTCACTTTCATCTCCAAGCACTCACCATTCTCTTGTGATTATACTTTGAAAGGTGTCTCACATCTGTCCATTTTCTTCATTGCTACGGATGCTATCCTGATTCCTGGCCACTCTCATTTCTTGCCTCAATTATTATAACTGCTTAAGATTTCCTGTGGTCTTACGCTTCTTGAACACATTCATCAGTTGTGTCATTTAGCAAGCTTTAATTGGGAAGTAACAGAAATATAACAAAATTGGCATAAACGTTAGGGTATCTGTTAACCAGGAGTGTGAAGATAAGGTAGTTCCAGAGTAGCTTAATTCATTAGTGATGCAGCTTCATTCATCTTTCCTTTCGGCTTTACCCCATGGGTCAGTGGCTCCCTCGGGCCAGAATATCACTGCGGTGGCTCAGGCATCAGCCCGCACTGAGCCACCTGCAGAAGTAAAAGCCTGAAAGGTTGCTGTGGTGTGCCCCATTTGTAAGAGTGTGGAAAACATTCTCAGAAGCCTTCCTGTAGACACCCATCAAGTCTGGTTGCCCAGATTATGTACCTTTCTCTTGCCTAAACCAGAAACCAGCTAGGGGAATGACACTGTTTTACATCAATCAAGGTCTACCCTCTGGGGCATGAGCCTGGCCTGCCTTGAAGCATGTGACCACTGATAATTGAACCAAGTTTGGGTTCCATCAGCAAGGAGGAAAGGAGATAAACAGCTCTGAGGCGGTGACCACCACTGTCTGCCACAGTAGTGCAGTAGTGGTCTTTCTGAACTACAGGCTGATAGTTCTTTTTTTTGAGACAGGGTCTCACTCTGTCACCCAGGCTGGAGTGCAGTGACACAATCTCTTGACCTCCCAGGCTTAAGTGATCCTCCCATCTCAGCCTCCCGTGTAGCTGGAATCGCAGGCACATGCCACCACACCTGTTTAATTTTTTTTTTTTTTTTTTTTTTTTTGTAGAGATGGGGTCTCACTTTATTGCCCAGGCTGTTCTTGAACTCCTGGGCTCAAATGATCCTTCTACTTCAGACTCCCAAAGGCCTAGGATTACAGGCATGAGCCACTGCGCCTGGCCAAGAGGGTGATCCTTCTGATCATGTCACTCACCTGCTGCTTAACACTCTTTGGAGGTCTCCTATTACTGTTAGGATAAGGTCTCCTTTTTTTTTGTTTAATTTTTTTTTTTGAGACGGCGTCTCGCTCTAGCCCAGGCTGGAGCGCAGTGTTGTGATCTCAGCTTACTGCAACCTCCGCCTCCCAGGTTCACGCCATTCTCCTGCCTCAGCCTCCCAGGCAGCTGGGACTACAGGTGCCCGTCACCACACCAGGCTATTTTTTTTTTTGTATTTTTAGTAGAGACAGGATTTCACTGTGTTAGCCAGGATAGTCTCGATCTCCTGACCTTGTGATCCACCCTCCTCGGCCTTCCAAAGTGTTGGGATTATAGGCGCGAGCCACCTCACCCGGCCAGTTCTACATTTTATGACGTTTTCCAGACCACTATCCTTCCAATATATTAAGTGTCCTTATTAATTCTCCTATTATTAAAATACATCACACCTCAGCAGGATTGCTGTTATCTGTGAGCCTTGTCCTGCACATACCCCTAGTGTTCAGTACAGAGCTATGCATCTAGTAGCTGCTCTGGAATCTGGTAAGTGTCTGTAAGTTTGATTGTTTATTCATAATAGTTCTACCTATGTGGAACATGGTTATGATAATTTAAGTTTAATTATTATTAATTTATTTATTTATTTTGAGACAGAGTCTTGCTCTGTCACCCAGTCTGGACGCAGTGGCGCAATTTTGGCTCACTGCAACTTCCATCTCCTGGGTTCAAGTGAGTCTCCTGCCTCAGCCTCCCAAGTAGCTGGAACTACAGGCATATGCCACCACGCCTGGCTAATGTTTATATTTTTAGTAGAGACAGGGTTTCACCATATTGGCCAGGCTGGTCACGAACAAGTTTAATTATTATACAAACAAAAGGGTATGGTTTTACCATTGACTGATATCATGTGATTTAACTGTTTTTTAAAATAATGTTAATAGAGATCATGATAGATCATGGTATCTCAAATCTGTTTGAAAGTAGGAGACCGTAAGTTATAAATTTTAGGCTGGGCATGATGGCTCATGCCTGTAATCCCAGCATTTTGGGAGGCTGAGGCAGGCAGATAGGCAGATCACTTGAGGTCAGGAGTTTGAGACCAGCCTGGCCAACATGACGGTGAAACCCTGTCTCTACTAAAAATACAAAAATCAAATATAGCTGGGTGTGGTGGTGCACGCCTGTAGTCCCAGCTACTCAGGAGGCTGAGATATGAGAAGAGCTTAAACCCAGGAGGCAGAGGCTGCAGTGAGCTGAGATCACACCACTGCCCTCTCTCCAAAAAAAAAAAAAAGATAAATTAAAAAAAAATCATTTAAAATCTCAATAAATAACATAGACTTTCTTTATATAAATTCATGAAGATAGTGAGAGAAGGAAAAAAGACTTATTCTTGGAGGTCTTTTTCACCCCTATAAAGAATATATAATGAAAAGCTGTGATTCAGAAGTAAGGACATGTCTTTAAGAGATTTATTGTATAGCATAGTGACTGTAGTTAATACTACTTGAAAATTGCTGAGAGAATAGATCTTAAATGTTCCACAACCAAAAATGGTAAGTATGTGAGGTGCTGGATATGTTAATTAGCTTGATTTAACCATTTCACAACAAATACAAATACTAAAACATCACATTGTACACTGGAAGTATATGCAGTTTTTGTCAAGGATACCTCAATTTTAAAAAAAGAAGATAATTTACTACCATCCAAAGAAAAGTAAGGATGTTTCTGCCTTAAGCAGCCGAGTAACCAAGATTCCCATTTTAGCATTGCACTCTCGAGACCCTCTCTTAATAAGGACTTCCGGGATCACGCTGAGCAGCAGCATATCGCAGCCCAACAGAAGGCAGCTTTGCAGGTGAGCGAAGTGTAACTGACATTCTTGCCTCAGTGGAGGTTTCCTGGGTCTCAGAAGCCAGCACGTAGTTATTTTATATTTCAGTGGAGCAATATCAATAAAAATGTTCCACACATAATTGCAGTGGTTTGCTGATGTTCAGTCATGCCCAGTGGATTTGAAGGACCAGTGCAGCAGTAATGAAAGTCTCTTTTATGGTGTTGACTCGGTCATGATTGATTCTGTGCGTGTACATGTCAAGGGATTGCTTGTGCACAAAAGAGTTTAAAGATATTTGGATGGACAGGAATGATCTTAAAAATTGAACGTGCTAGTTAAATAGTACATGCATTTTTTTTTTTCAAATCTATCATGTCATTACATCCTTTGATAGTTGTATTAGTTTATTGTTGCCTGGATTTTTTTTTTTTTTAATGCTCAGCACAACTGTTGTGCAGGAAATGTTTAAAAGCTAACTCTTACTATAGGACTAGGAATGTGATGCTTCATCAGTTAAAAAAATATTCTTCAGAGTAATAAATAGTTTCAGTGTTACAGTCTTATCTTGAATAATTTAAGATTTCCAGAGACTTTGGACAAGACATTTTTTTTTCATAGGCATAATTTAATCACTTGTATTTTTAAACCTTAGAATCCCAGAATTGGAAGGAACATTATGAAGACCATCTCACTTTATTTTATTTTATTTATCTATTTTTTAGAGATAGGCTCTCACACTCGGTCACACAGGCTGGAGTGCAGTAGTGCCATCATAGCTCACTGTAACCTCAAACTCCTGGGTTCAAGTAATCTTCTTGCCTCAGCCTCCCAAGTAGCTGGGACTACAGGCACATGCCACTGTGCCTAGCTAATTTTTAAATTTTTTGTAGAGATGGGGTCTCACTGTGTTGCCCAGGCTGGTCTTAAACTCCTGGCCTCAAGTGATCCTCCCATCTCAACCACCCGAAGTGTTGGGATTACAGGTATGAGCCACCATTGCCGAGCCCTCCATTCACTTTAGATGACCTAAAAACAGTCCTTTTTTTTTTTTTTAAATGACAGAGGGAAGTTACTGGTGGTTTTCTGTTACTTACATTTCAACATTCTCTACCAAATGTTGGTATTTTAATCACCAGTAATCTCACTGCCTTTTTCCCCCTCTCCTTCCCACTACTGCCCTTCTTTCTCAAGTTCCTGGTTTGTTGACCAAGATCAGAGTACTTTGGGATCTTTGATCCTCCTTTTCCTCACTGGAAGGAACAAAACAATTCATGTCTTTGAGTCATTTATTGACTGAGGACGATCACAGGGTAGATAGAGAGGGTGAGAAATGAGTACTTGGTGCAACTTGTTAACCCAGATTCTGTATTACTGTCCACTTCCTGTCTATTTAAACACAACCAGCAGCAGCAGAACTGATTTTAAAATAAATTCCGTCTCAGCCATAACAAGGAAAAATAAATGAATAAACAAATAAATTTGGTCTCAAGCATCAGACAGAATAAGTAATTTTAATGCCTTGGTTGAAGTTCAACTTGGTTGAATAATGACTCTGTTTTATAGCCTAATTGCGTGTTTTTTTGTTTTTTTGGTTTTTTTATCTTCCCCAGCATGCTCATGCACATTCATCTGGATACTTCATCACTCAAGACTCTGCATTTGGGAACCTTATTCTTCCTGTTTTACCTCGCCTTGACCCAGAATGAAGAAAATATTTGCGATGGAAAAGTGACTTTGTAATATCAAATGCCAAAGCTACTATCATTCAGTGCTAGATGAACTGTGACTTTCAGAAATTTGGTGAACTTTGATATTTTTTGTTTGTCTGAAAGAAAGGAATGTGTAACTGAAAGCAGAAAGAAGAGTAACCAGGATGGTGAGAGCTGTGGAAGCTGTATTATCCAAGGAATTGATTATGTACCGTGACTGCAACTTTTTTGTAATGCTGTTTAACTCTCAATCAGACTCTGAATTGGATGGTCACAAAATCATTCCCCAACTCCTAGCAAGTTTGACTGAATATATCATGTCCACAGTAGATTTTCAAGAATCATTTATAGTACTTAACTTTAAAGAAACAAGGGTGCTTTTAAAAAATGAACCAATAGGCTTAAATCAATTACATCCATATTTGCTGTTTGTAGGATTGCTATCAGTATACCTTTTGAGTTTACAGTCAATATGTATCATCCTGAAATATTCTTTCTGGACTCATAACTACTTCCACCTTTTTCACTTTAAAACAAACCCCAAGAATAAATTACTAACCAGTCTTAACCATCTTTCATAAACATATGCTCTTATAAATGTTGTGACTAAATGCAATTAAAAATAATAGGAAATGTGGTGGTTTTTTAATTTGTACATCCTCTTATTTAGTGTTACCACACAGATGATGAGTTTGTGTGGTTCTATTTTCCGTTTTTGTTCCAATTGAAAACTTATTGACTGGGCGCCGTGGCTCACACCTGTAATCCCAGCACTTTGGGAGGCCGAGGCCGGCAGATCACTTGAGGTCAGGAGTTTGAGACCAGCCTGGCCGACATGGTGAAACCCTGTCTCTACTAAAAATCTAAAGAATTAGCCAGGCGTGGTGGCGCGCACCTGTAATCCCAGCTACTCGGGAGGCTAAGGCAGGAGAATCTCTTGAACCTGGGAGGCAGGGGTTGCAGTGAGCTGAAATGGCGTCACTGCACTGCAGCCTGGGTGACAGTGAGACTTTGTCTCAAAGAAAAAAAGAAAAAAAACTTATTATGGAAGTCAAGCTCCTTTTTAATTACTTTAAGTAGGAAGGGGTTATGTTAAGAAAGTCTCTCAACATGACCCATCTTTAGCAGTATCTAGGGTGCTTGTTTATGCAGTCCCACTACCCTACCCTAGTCCTACAGAATTAGGATCTGATTCAAAATAAAGTCTGAAAACCATGAGATAGAGCATTCTATGAAATATCTTGTACAAATTTTCATGATATATTTATACACTCATGGGTTTGTAGATCCCTAAAACTTAGAGGTCATTTAGCTAAAATCTACATTTTTTTAACTTTTAATAGGATTGAAATGATATTTTACACTGTATCACAGATAGAGTATTTTATATAACTTTTTGTAACTGACCTCATCTTGGCCTTGAGTTCCATCCTCTCTGGTGGTAGGGTAAAACTGAAAATTCCAGTTTGGGTAAATATTTAGTGAAAGCTCTACTTTCTTTTCAGAGAGTTTGTTCCCTGCCTTCTTCCTTAGATATTTTCAAACACACAGCCCCATCCTACTCAAACCAAGTGAAGCAAGGGTGGACAATTCTAGAATTGGCTCTGCCATGTAGGGTTTTTTTTGAGAATTTGAACTGATTTCCTTCATTTTGATGAGGTGGCAACTGTCCCCATTGTAATGGTTACCATTGCAACGAGGATAGCCTTACTTCTGCGGCACAGAGTTCCTCAGGGGGCCTCTGGCTCCTGTCCTTCCTCAGGTCCATCCAACTACTCCTTGGGCCTCCTTATGGTAGCCCTCATTGTCTCCGGTTAATTTCACTAGGTTTCTATTCTCTGTGATCTACAACACAACTGACATGGTTCTAAATCTGTCTCTAGGGAGATAACACATTAGTGTATTTTCTATACTATTGAAGCCTCTACCTAATGTATGACTTATGTAGCTCAGGTAAAGATCTTTTTACCAGTGGTATCCTTTCTAGTCTGTTAGCCTTTTAAATAGATGTGGCCTAAATCCTGTAGTCCTGGCTAGGAAGCACTTCTCTCCACCCCTCTGCTTTGAGTCACAAACTCAATTCAATTTCTTATGTATTTATTAATACCTACGGAGAAAGCAGAGCTCTGTGCTTTGGGGGACACAAAGGTGACTGGCACCTGCTCTTTTAGGAGGTCACTGTGCAGAGGATCCTATTCTGGTACACCAATAGTCATAAAGCAAGCCACAGCCTGGGCAACATAGCGAGACCCCTGTCTCTACTAAAACTTAAAAAAAAAAAAAAGATTGGCTAGGTACATGCGTAGAGTCCCAGCCACTCGGGAGGCTGAGGTGGGAGGATCGCTTGAGCCTGGGAGGTTGAGGCTGCAGGTTGCCATGATCGCACAACTGCACTCTAAATCAATCTGTCTCTAAATCAATCAATCAAGCGAGCCAGAATGCAGTAGTGGCCTGAGAGAGGCATCCTGGAACATAGCGCGGTCTCGCTAGGCTTAAAAGTATTCATGTGATTTTACCTGACAAGGGAAGGAAGAGCTACTCCATGTGCAGAGCAAGGTTTCAGAATGAGAAGAGAAGAGCAGCCACCGCAGAGGGTGAGGGAAAGGGCAGCAGTGGCCTGCGAAGCCCTCAGGTTGAGTTCAGCATTGCTTCCCTCAGATTATGGGTGAATTTGAGGAACTCAGTTAATATCTTTGCATGCTCCTCCCTCTGTAGGATAAGACCAGCATGTGTTCTGCCTGCGTCAGAAATTGCCTAGACCAGTAGTTTTCAAAGTGCAAGCCTCACCCCATTACTGAGTTGAGAAGCCAACTTAATAGTTTAACAGGATGTATCCAGCATTTTTTCTGAAAAAATCAGAAACATCTGGGTGTACTGCATGTAGAAATAGGTGGTTTTGCCTCATGAATATTCTGTTTCTGCGTGTTCATATATGTGTATATTTTACTTTGTATTTTGTTCGTTTTTTAGAAGATGGTCTTGCTCTGTTGTCCAGGCTGGAGTGTAGTGGTATAATCATAGCTCACTGCAAGACTCCTTGAATCCCTGGGCTCAAGCAATCCTCCATCCTTAGCCTCCCAAGTAGCTGGGACTACAGGCACATGCCACCATGCCCAGCTAATTTTTTTTTTTTTTAATTTTTGTAGAGACAGTGTCTTGCTATGTTGCCCAGGCTGGTCTTGAACTCTTGGCCTCAAGCAGTCCTCTCGATCCTCCCACCTTGGCCTCCTAAAGTGCTGAGATTACAGGTGTGAGCCACTGCACCTGGCTTACTTATTTCGTCTATTGTCTGTTCCACTAGTATTTAAAGTCTTAGAGGGCAAGAATTTTTGTTTATTTCCTTCTCTTCCTCCATTCCTTTCTTCCTCTTCTACTTTGTTCACTACTGTATTCCACATAAAATATATTTGGCATATAGTAGGTGTTCAATATGTTGAAGGAATGAAAGAAGTTATATGACTTGAGTTGCAATATAAAATGTGTATTTTTTTTACTGTGAGTTATGGCAAAAAAAGTTTTGAAAGCAGCTTCTAAATAATGCAGATGTCAGTGCTTTGTATGACCCTGGAATAAAAACTGAAATGTCTTAGTAATTTCAAAGGCATATTTGTTTTCCTGAACAATCTATAAGCTGTCTCATTAAGTTGTCTCAGTTATTTGCTTGGTTTCGGCAATAGAAGCTCAGCCTTTATATGTGGTTAAAGCCTCTTGAGGCAAGGGATTTGGCAAATATGGTTACATGGAGAATAGAAGATAACGAGAGAGTATCAATTCATTAGTGCAGTCGAATCCCTCTCTAGAATCCCATCAGCGAGCACAAGTCCCATTTAAACAGCATTAAATGCAACAAGTATTTGCTGAGCGCTTTTCTTATTCACCTCTATATCCATGGTGACTTCTACACAGTCAATACCCACTGTTCTTTTTTAAAGAGATGGGGTCTCACTGTATTGCCCACGCTGGACACTGGGCTCAAGTGATCCTCCCACCTCAGCCTCCCAAGTAGCTGTGACTATAGGTGTGTGCCACCATCCTCAGCCACAGGCTTTGTTTTTTTTTTTTTTTTTTTTTTTTTACAGGGTCTCACTCTGTTGCCCAGACTGGAGTGCAATGGCAGCATCTCAGCTCACTGCAACCTCTGCCTCCCAGTGTCAAGTGATTCCCATGCCTCAGCCTCCTGAGTAGCTGGAATTAAAGGTGTGCGCCACCACGCCCAGCTAATTTTTTATGGTTTTAGTAGAGATGGGGTTTGCCACTTTGGCCAGGCTGGTTCTTGAACTCCTGGCCTTGAGTGATCCACCTGCTTCGGCCTCCCAAAGTGCTGGGATTACAGGTCTGAGCCACCGCACCTGGCTGCCCACAGGCTTTTTAAAAAAGTGCAAATAATGAACATGGACAATGAGGAAGAGGAGGAGGACAGTCACTGTCCTCAAGAAGCTGACAATCTAGAGTGGGTGAGACAAGCACACTAAAAGCTAATCCTGGGAGCAGCCTAGAGAGGAGAGAATGGGGACGGCAGCCAATAAAAGCTAAATCCGAACAAGCATTGGAACTTGGTTTTCAAGATGAGAAGGTTTCAGCCAGGAAAGAGAGCAACATTGAAAGCAAAGGAAACACCTGCACAGAGGCAGGAGGAAAGCAGGTTTGGGGGCATTGTGAGGAGACCAAAAGCTCGATTTGCCTGGAGCACAGAGAGACCTGTCTAGGCAGATAACTGGAAACGAGGCTAACCGGAGGCTAGATTCATTCCACAGCATCTGGAATTCCAGGTTGCGCCAGAGACCTCTTTAGCTCAGTACACAGCTGGGAGACACTGAACATCTGTGGGCAAAGGCAGGTACAGAGATAAACCCATCCGGCCCTCATCAGCTCTTCGGAAAGGGGAACATGTTAGGCACTGAAAGAATATTACTCTTCGTGTCTGCAAATTCAGAGATAGGTGTGTTCTGTTTACATCTGCCTTTCAACTCCAGCCCCATCTGTCTTCGCAATCTCTTGCATTTAGTTGTTGGGTCCTTCCCCAAATTTCTCTTTGCTCACCTCCCTCCCCTATCTACCTTTCTTTCCTCCAGTTTTCTTTTGTATCTCTACCTCCAAAAGCCTTTTAAGAAGGAAAAAGTGACCGGGTGCGGTGGCTCACACCTGTAATCCCAGCACTTTGGGAGGCTGAGGTGGGTGGATCACGAGGTCAGGAGATTGAGACCATTCTGGCTAACACAGTGAAACCCCATCTCTACTAAAAATACAAAAATTTAGCCAGATGTGGTGGCACGCACCTGTAGTCCCAGCTACTTGAGAGGCTGAGGCAGGAGAATCGCTTGAACCTGGGAGGCGGAGATTGCAGTGAGCCGATATCACGCCACTGCACTCCAGCCTGGGCAACAGAGTGAGACTCTGTCTCAAAAAAAAAAAAAAAAAAAAAAAAAAGAAGGAAAAAGCAAGGCGTCCTCACACAATATTAATTGAATTTTCCCAAGAGCTCAGTAAGGTAGCAAGATGGATATTCTTAGAACTCTATTCAGCATGACTTTTCCATTTCCTAACATTACTCAGCGTTCTTGGAACGCTGTCTCACTTGACTTCGTCAACACCACACTCTCCTGGTTTTCCTCCTACCTTATTGGTTGTTCCTTCTCAGGGTCATTTGCTGGTTTCCCCTTCCAAGTGCAAAAGGCTGGAATAGCCTAGAGATTAGCCTTTTCATCTTTTCTCTATCTACAGTCATTCCCTGAGTAATCTTATCCAGTGGCATGGCTTTAGGTACCAACTATCCTTTGATTACTTTCAAACTTATACCACCAACCCTGATACCCCACTCGGTGGTGGGTAGTCTCCAAAGATGGCTGCCATCAATTCCTCCCATCCCTGTCAACATATGCCACTGTTCTCATCAAAAGGTGGAGTCTGTTTTCCTTCCCTCACATATGTGCTGGCCTTGTGACCTGTTTTGATGAATAGGATATGGCAGAAGAGATGCTATGTCAGTTTAGACCTAGCTTTAAGAGGCCTGACAGCTTCTGCTCTTGTCCTCTGTGGACAGCCAACCACTATGTAAGACATCTGACTCCCTGTGGTCACCATGTTGTGAGGAAGCCCAAGCTAACTATGTGGAGAGGTCACATGGAGCACTGAGGTGCCAGAAATGTGAGTGAAGCCTTCTTGGACCTTTCTGCTCAGCCCAGCCACCAGCTGAATGCAGCCAGATAAGTAACCCCAACTGATGCCACATAGAGCAGAACTGGCCAGCTGTATGCAGTCAACCCACAGAGTTGTAAGAAATAAGAAATTGTTGCTGTTTTAAACTTCTGAGTTTTAGGGAAGCTTATTGTGCAGCAAAAGATAACAGAAACACCCTTGATCTCCGGACTCTCGTACCTAATGTCAGCATGTATTGTCAGTATCTCCACGTGAAAATCCAATAGGGATCCAAACTTCCATGTCTACATGTTCACTGGATTTTATTTTATTTTTTTGGCGCATTGGCTGGGAATCAAGACAATTGGTGTTTTTGTTTTGTTTTGTTTTGTTTTGTTTTTTGAGACAGGGTCTCACACTGTCACCCATGCTAGAATGCAATGGTGTGATGATTGTGGCTCATTGAATCGTCAACCTCCTGAGCTCAGGTAATCCTCCCACCTTGGCCTCCCAAAGTTGGGATTATAGGTGTGAACCACCGTACCCAGCCTAAAATTGGGTTCTTGATATCTCACCCTCTCATGAGGGTGGGTGAGATATTACCCTCCCAGTGTACTATTCTACCAGCATTCTCCATCTCAGTAAATGGCCATTTGCATGGGCATAAAGATAGGAGTCATTCTAGACTTTTCTTTCTTTCACATTCCTCTTTCAATTTTATCAGCTCTGGCCTCAACATATATCCAGAGTCCCATGAACTCTTACCACCTCCACCACTGTCATCTTGTTCCAAGCCACCATAATTATTTGGCTAGAATACTGCAATAACCTTGTAAATAGTCATCTACCTTCCATGTTTTTTCCCCTGCCCTCCATCCCATCATCCTACAGTTAACAACATTCAACACAGCCTCCAGAGTGATCTTTTAAAAATAAGTAAGGCACATGAAAGATGGTCAACATTGCTAATCATTAGGGAAAAGCAAATCAAAACCACAGTGAGGTTCTACTCCCCACTTACCAGGATGGCTACTATTTAAAAAAAAAAAAAAAAACACACACAACAACAGAAAATAATAATTGTTGGTGAGGATGTGGAAAAACTGGAACCCTTGAGCGCTGTTGGTAGGGATGTAAAATGGTACACCCTTTGTGGAAATAGTATGGTGGCTCCTCAAAAAATTAAACTTAGAATTATCATCATTTGATCCAGCAATTCCACTTCTGGGCATATATCCAGAAGAACTGAAAGCAGGGACTTGCACAGATATTTGTACACCCTTGTTCATAACAGCATTATTCACAATAGCCAAAAGGTAGAAGCAACCCAAATGTTCATCAACAGATGAATGATTAAACAAAATGTGGTATATCCATGCGATGGAATATTATTCACCCTTGAAAAGGAATGACATTCAGATACATGCAATAAGATGGATGACCCTGTAAGACATATGGGACAAATATTGTATGATTCTATATACATGAGGTACCTAGAGTAGTCAAATTCATAGAAAGTAAACAGCAGCCAGACACTGGGGGAAGGGGAGAATGAGGAGTTACTGTTTAATGAGTGCAGGTTTTCAGTACAAGATGAAAAAGTTCTGGAGATGGATAGAAAGTAGTATCAGTCACATAGCAATGTGAATGCACTGAATGCCACTGAACTGTACACTTAAAAATGGTTAAGATGGTAAATTTTATGTGTATTTTACCACAATAAAAATTAATAAAAACTCTAATGAGTGTCCATCTCACTAAGAGTAAAAACCAACATCTTTACAATGGATTACAAATATACAGAATATTATGAGATGAGTCTATTTGTTGGAACAAACAAAACAGGAAAAGTGAAGGTTTTTTCACCTTGAATTTTAATGTATACTTTCTCTGATCTTTTTATTTTATTTTAGTTTTTGAGACAGGGTCTCACTCTGTCACCAGGCTGGAATGCAGTGGTGCAATCTCAGCTCACTGCAGCTTCAACCTCCTGGGTTCAAGTGATCCTCCCGCCTCATCCTCCTGAGTAGTTGAGACTACAGGCTGCCACACCTGGATAATTTTTTGTGGGTTTTTCTTTCTTTTTTTAATTTTTAGTAGAGACGAGGTCTCACTATGTTGCCCAGGCTGGTCTGGGATTCCTGGGCTCAAGTGATCCTCCCGGGCTCAAGTGATCCTCCTGTCTTGGCCTCCCAAAGTGCTGGGATTACAGGCATTAGCCACTGTGCCTGGCCTCCCCCTTGAATTTTTTGAGATGGAGTCTCACTCTGTTGCCCAGGCTGGAGTGCAGTGGCGCAATCTCAGCTCATTGCAACCTCTGCCTCCCGGGTTCAAGCAATTCTCTTGCCTCAGCCTCCTGAGTAGCTGGGACTACAGGCATGCGCCACCATGACTGGCTAATTTTTTTTTTCTTTTGCATTTTTAGTGGAGATGGGGTTTCACCATGTTGGCCAAGATGGTGATGAACTCCTGACCTTGTGATCCACCCCTCTGGGCTTCCCAAAGTGCTGGGATTACAGGTGTGAGCCATTGTGCTACGCCTGAATTTTTTTTTTTTTTTTTCTTTTTTAAGACAGAGTCTCACTCTGTCACTCACGCTGGAGTGCAGTGGCACAACCTCGGCTCACTGCAACCTCCACCTCAGTGATTCTCCTGCCTCAGCCTCCCAAATAGCTGGGATTACAGGTGGGATTACAGGTGTGCACCACCAGGCCAGGCTAATTTTTGTATTTTTAGTAGATGCGGGGTTTTGCCATGTTGAGCAGGCTGGTTTTGAACTCCTGGCCTCAAGTGATCTGCCTGCCTCGGCCTCCCAAGCTGCTGGGATTACAGGTGTGAGCCACTGCGCCCGGCCTCCTGCTTGAATTTTAACACACAGGTTCCCTTTTTCTGTTAGTGTTATCTTCTGTGGAGAGGTTGCTGGTCTATTGAGAATGGCCAATGGCCGGCCGGGCGCGGTGGCTCACGCCTGTAATCCCAGCACTTTGGGAAGCTAAGGTGGGCGAATCACGAGGTCAGGAGATCGAGACCATCCTGGCTAACATGGTGAAACCCCATCTCTACTAAAAATACAAAAAAAAAAAAAAAAAAAATTAGCTGGGCATAGTGGCGGGCACCTGTAGTCCCAGCTACTCAGGAGGCTGAGGCAGGAGAATGGCGTGAACCCGGGAAGCGGAGCTTGCAGTGAGCTGAGATTGCACCACTGCACTCCAGCCTGGGTGACAGAGTGAGACTCCGTCTCAAAAAAGAAAAAAAAAAAAAGAATGGCCAGATGACAACTGGGATTTGAGGCAAAACTGTATATGCCTCCATCCACTGTGGAACTAGCATGTCTGAAAGATGATGAATGTCAGTCTCCGGCCCAGAGCCATATCCTTATTTTATGCAGCTTTAGATAAACCAGCCTGGTCCATCAAACAGAAAATAGTTTGACCTGAGCAGCTCAGCCCCTCCACTCTGCCAGAAGGTGATGATGTTTTCTTAGCCCCTGCTTCAGCTTTAGTGTCAGGCGAAAGGAACTTTGAAGAGAGAGTCTTCTGGATACCTATGGGACCTCAGGGCCTTGCCCTTGCGGTTCCTTCTGCCTGGGATGGTCTTCTTTCTGGTATCCATGTTGCTTGCTCCCTCAACAGCCTCAAGTCTCAACTTAAATGGCATCGTTTCAATGATGCCTTCTTTGACCACTCTATTTAAAATTTCATCTCCTTTCCCAGTACACTCTTGCTTAATTTTTCTCTGTGGCACTTAGACCCTTTAACATAGAACGTAATGGGCCAGGCGTGGTGGCTCATGCCTGTAATCCCAGCACTTCGGGAGGCCAAGGTGGGTGGATCACGAGGTCAGGAGATCGAGACCATCCTGGCCAACATGGTGAAATCCCATCTCTACTAAAATACAAAAAATTAGCCAGGTGTGGTGGTGCACACCTGTAGTCCCAGCTACTCGGGAGGCTGAGGCAGGGGAATTGCTTGAACCCGGGAGGCGAAGATTGCAGTGAGCTGATTGTGCCACTGCACTCCAGTCTGGCGACAGAGCAAGACTCCATCTCAAAAACAAACAAACAAACAAAACCGACAACAACAAAACATAGAATGTAATTTATATTGTCTTCTTTCTCCATCTAGAATAAAAGTGCCATGCGTGCCGATGTTTTTGTGTTTTCTGATGCATTTCTCTATTGCTTAGAACAGTGCCTGGCACATCATAGCAAGTGTTCAAATATTCTAATGAATAAACGAAATCGGTCAGGCATCCAAAGGGAAAACTGGCGTCTTGGTCCTAAGCAATGGACTCTCTGGAGAGTGGACCCTCCTTCCAAGTGGACCTTCTCCCCACATGCACATAGACAAAAAACTATGCCTATAATTGTAGGGGTCCTTGGACTCCCTGAAGCCCAGCCATGAGTCCCAGGTTAAAATCTTTTGATCAAAAGGAGGTTAGCTGCTACCTTGGTAGATGCTTCTCCAATACAGTGTTTTGGAAATCTCAATGCCACAGACATTACCGAGGCTCTTGGAGGATCTGGAACCTTGCAATATTGTAGCAAATACAGTGAAGCTGTCAGCATAGTTCTGTTAAGAAAACATGGGTTGTGACAGCCTCTTGGTCTTCATTGCTGAGCCTATTAATTCAAGTTCTCTGAGGGAAACATCCACCATTGAAAATACAGGCTCTGAGGCCGGGCACGGTGGCTCACGCCTGTAATCCCAGCACTTTGGGAGGCTGAAGCGGGCAGATTACGAGGTCAGGAGATCGAGACCATCCTGGCTAACATGGTGCAACCCCGTCTCTACTAAAAATACAAAAAATTAGCCGGCATGGTGGCGGGCGCCTGTAGTCCTAGCTGCTCGGGAGGCTGAGGCAGGACAATGGCGTGAACCCGGGAGGTGGAGCTTGTAGTGAGCCACTGCACTCCAGCCTGGGCGACACAGCGAGACTCCGTCTCAAAAAAAAAAAAAAAAAAAAAAGAAAGAAAAAGAAAAGAAAATACAGGCTCTGAGCAGCCACTGGCTGAGACACAGACCTCTATGCTAGGAAGTGCTGACCTTTATTAGATAAATGACTTCTTTTCCTAATTTAGCCACTCCAGGAGTCAAATGCTCACAGACAGAAAGCTACTCCATTTGAATACATGTGGCTCCTTGGGAATGGCAGATGCCTTGCAGGTGACCATGGTTGGTTTGTAGCTTTGTTCAACATTGCTGTCCTCTGAGGCAGCAGAATGCAAGAGGCCTAGCTTGCCTCTCAGGAGGAGCTCTCATATATCGTGTGCCAGATGAGAACTGAAGAAACAGCATGAGTTTTACGAGAGCAGGGTGTGTTGGCAGAGGAGCAGGTGGGAGGGAAGGGCAGGAGAGAGGGAGGGCATGGCGTAAATGCAAGATTCGACAGTCCACGTGGTCGATGTGGAACTTTATCAGAAAAGTTTTGGCAAGTCAGGAAGGAAGAAATGATAGAATAAGACTTGTGTGTAGTGAGGCTTCTAGGAAGCAGTTGGGGAGGGACTGGTGGTGGCAAGAGGCAAGGAGGCCACTCAGGCAACTTCTGAATAATAATTTGGCAAAGTTGTGTGCGCTGACCAAGTTGGTGGCAGTGAGGAGAATGAGAAGGGAAGATATTCAAAGGCAGGTAGAATGACTAGATAATGGAAACTGATTTTGGAGGAAGGAGGAGAGGAAAGAGGGAGGTCCTAGTATGACCTGTCAGGTTTATGGCTTGGGCAACAAGGTAGGTACAGGTGCCATTTCCTTAGGAAGGAAAGACAGGGTGGGGCATGGGGTTGAGGAGCCTGCTTCAACTGGGATTCCACTGCAGAAGCCAGCCTGAAAGCCCCAAGGCTTCAGTCTGGAATGAATGAACGTCTCTCCCCTGCACCTGGAATGGTACTAGTTATGCACGTCAGTTCTTGAAGAACTGAGAAAATAGGGCCTCGAGTCGTTTTCTGTATTCTGTGGTTCAGCTGAAGAAGCCCAGTTGATAAAGGTTTAGAAAATCTAGGTCTACAATGCAACAGACTAGAGAACCCAAAAATAAGGCCACACACCTACAACCATCTGATCTTTGACAAACTTGATAAAAACAAGCAATGGAAAAAGGACTCTCTACTTAATAAATGGTGCTGGGAGAACTGGCTAGCCATATGCAGAAAATTGAAACTGGACCCCTTCCTTACACCATATACAAAAATTAACTCAAGATGGAATAAAGACTTAAATGTAAAACCCAAAACTATAAAAACCCTAGAAGAAAATCTAGGCAATACCATTCAAGACACAGACATGGACAAAGATTTCATGACAAAAATGCCAAAAGCAATAGCAACAAAAGCACATATTGACAAATAATATCTAATTAGACGAAAGAGTTTCTGCACAGCAAAAGAAACTGTCATCGGAATGAACAGACAACCTATAGAATGGGAGAAAATTTTTGCAATCTATCCATCTGACAAAAGTCTAATATCCAGAATCTACAAGGAACTTAAACAAATTTACAAGAAAAAACCAACTCCATTAAAAAGTAGGCAAAGGACATGAACCGACACTTCTTAAAAGAAGACATACAAGCAGCCAATAAACATATGAAAAAAAGCTCAGCCCCACTGATCATTAGAGAATGCAAATCAAAGCCACAATGAGATACCATCTCACACCAGTCACGATGGCTATTATTAAAAAGTCAACAGATGCTGGCGAGGTTGTGGAGAAAAAGGAACGCTTTTACACTGTTCATGGGAGTGTAAACTAGTTCAACTATTGTGGAAGACAGTGTGGCGATTCCTCAAAGACCTAGAGGCAGAAATACCATTTGGCCCAGTAATCCCATTACTGGGTATATACCCAAAGGAATACAAATTATTCTATTATAAAGATACATGTATGTGTATGTCCACTGCAGCGCTATTCACAATAGCAAGGATATGGAATCATCCTAAATGCCCATCAATGATAGACCGGATAAAGAAAATGTGGTACCTATACCCATGGAATACTATGCAGTCATAAAAAGGAACAAGATCATGTTCTTTGCAGGGACATGGATGGAGCTGGAAGCCATTATCCTCAGCAAACTAACGCGGGACCAGAAAACCAAATACGGTATGTACTCACTTAGAAGTAGGAGCTGAATGATGACAACACATGGACACATGGTGGGCACAACACGCTCTGGGGCCTGTCAGGGGTGGGGTGGAGGGAGGGAGAGCATCAGGAAGAACAGCTAATGGATGCTGGGCTTAATATATGGATGATGGGATGATCTGTGCAGCAAACCACCATGGCGCACATTTACCTATGTAACACACCTGCACATCCTGCACATATACCCCTGAACTTAAAAGTTGAAGAAAAAAAAATCTAGGTCTACTTATGCTACGACCATGGAAGTAGACGAAACCGTCCTGAGAAAGTGTATAAAATTGAATCCATATAAATGAGAGTGTCAAAGGATGAGGAGCCAGAGAAAGAATCCAGAGATGCTGCAGAAAAACCTGGAGACAGTGATACTTAAGATCGCATGGAAACCAGGAAGATCATTTCAGGGGGAGGGGGAGCTATTTCCCAAAGTGCCACTGGTGATGCTAAGAAGTAACTCTTGGGGTACATATGGGCAAACACTTTTAATAGCTATGTAGTTATAGTTATTGCAAGTAATATAGCATTTATATAGTAATATAAATAATAATAACCATAGCTAATAGTTACTTTTTGTTCTTTCTTTCCTTTTCTTCTCTCTCTCTTTTTTTCTTTTGGCAGGGTCTCACTCTGTCCCCCAGGCTGGAGTGAATTGGTATAATCTCAGTTCACTGCAGCCTCAACTTCCCCAGCTCAAGCGATCCTCCCACCTCAGCCTCCTGGGTAGCTAGGACTACACATGCATGCCACCAGACCTGGCTAATTTTTAATTTTCTGTGGAGATGGGGTCTCACAATGTTGCTGAGGCTGGTCTCAAATTCCTGGGCTCAAGTGATCCTCCTACCTCAGCCTCCCAAAGTGTTGGGATTACAAGCATGAGTCACCTCATCCAGCCTAGTTACTATTTTTTCTAGACAGTTACTCTGTACCAGGTATTGTTTTGAGTGCTTTCTAAGTATTAATATTCTCATTCTTTACTTTAATATAAATTCAAGTAAAAATGAATCAATTTAAAGAAAATATCAAATAAATAATAGGACAAGTGGACTCAGTTATTACAAACATTGTGAAGGTACTACATAAATGACTGACCCCTGGGCAGCAGGGCCCCGGCTGGATAGTTTACACTGAGAAGTAATGAGAGAGCAAGAGGCATCCAGCCGGGCGCAGTGGCTCACGCCTGTAATCCCAGCACTTTGGGAGGCTGAGGCAGGTGGATCACCTGAGGTCACGAATTCGAGACCAGCCTGGCCAACAAGGTGGAACCCTGTCTCCACTAAAAATACAAAACATTAGCTGGGCGTGGTGGCGGGTGCCTGTAATCGCAGCTACCTGGGAGGCTGAGGCAGGAGAATCGCTTGAACCTGGAAGGCGGAAGCTGCAGTGAGCTGAGATTGCACCATTGCACTCCAGTCTGGGCAACAAGAACGAAACTCCATCTTAAAAAAAAAAGAAAAGAAAAAAGAAAGAGGAATCCATGGTACTGACCAATACCTAGTAGTCTGCACATGTACTGAGAATACAGAACAAAAGGAAACATCTGAAACGTAGTTTTCCCTGCCTAGTGGGGAGGTCAAATCACATCCTCTCAATTCTGGGTCATTATCCAAGGACACACAACAAAGCACAAATAAATATTAACTAGTAACTGTCAAAAATGTATTTGTTATTGGTGGCCGTTAGATTCTTTAATAATGTCCTAAAAGATTCACTGCATTCTTTGAATCTGGCCAAACTCTTCAACGTGATTGCCATAGTTAAGTATATTAGAAACGTGCTAAATTACTTCCTTGATTGCATTTTGAACATTTCAGCAGCTGAGTACACTGTAAATGCCCCGGCAGGAATTTTTATTTCTCATCCTTATTTCTTTGGGATCCCCTGAGAAATACAGGAATGTTGTTTATTGCTGAAATACATCTTGTTTAATGTCTTTCATGTCTGTCCCTGGTGTCTAACCAGAAAAGATGGTGATGAAAACTCTCCCAGGCGGAGGAAGGAATAACAACAGGGAAACTGAAAGGAAGAGAAGGAAAAGGAAATGTATTGAGGAGGGCTGGGAAGATGGGGACACACATCTTCTAAAATACGCCAGGACATATTGGTCACGAGGCCTCTTCAGGTGCGGGGAGGCAAGGTCGTGACACATCAATGAGGGTGGGGGACGCCAGGCACCCAGGGGCCCTGAGGTATCTACCCCATGCCTCACTAGCACTGCCCAGGAATGTCTGTCCCAGAGGGGGAGGCGAAGGCCATGTGCCATTCCAGCCCCTTGGACCTCCTGGCTCAGTTTGCCATCTTCACAGCATGACTGGATCCCATTTCAGTCCTGGCGTCATAACTACAGTTCTCTTAGGCCTGATCTGCTTACTGTCTGCATTCAAGGGAGAGAACAAAAGGTGTTCCAGGCTCCACCTTGTGGTAGGTACAAATGAGGCCAAGTTCAAAGCAAGGGCCTCAACTCCACTGGCTCTTATCATCACTGGCACCACCCAGCGTGCTCACCTGGAAAATCGACCTGCAATCTGCTCTTGCCAGCATCATCTTCTCAGGTCTCTCCTTTTAGCTAGAAGATTCTGTGGTTCTATGAGATCGATGAGGAGGCTTGTGGAATCTCTAGTGTTTCCTCTTACATTTTCCTCAACGGAAAATTTTAAACATACAGGAAAGAACAGGGAAGAGGGTAATGAACCCTCACATACTCATCACAGATAATTTAACAATTATCTGCTTAAGGCCAATTTGCACTTCATCTATGCCTCCATGTACTCTACGCCTCTAGATTATTTTGAAGGAAATGCTTAATTTAGAATATACCTCAAAAAATAAACTCTCTTTAAAAACATTGAGTACAATAATTTTTAAAAGTGGATTTCTTACTTTCAGAGGCCAAGGTGGGCAGATCACTTGAGGTCAGGAGTTCGAGACCAGTCTGGCCAACATGGTGAACTCCTGTCTCTACTAAAAATACAAAAATTAGCCAGACTTGGTAACGGGTGCCTGTAGTCGCAGCGACTCGAGAGGCTGAGGCAGGAGAACTGCTTGAACTCGGGAGGCGGAGGTTGCAGGGAGCCAAGATAGCGCCACTGCACTCCAGCCTGGGCGACGAAGAGACTCCATCCAAAAATATACACATATATATTTTTCAGAAACTTGTTTCTTAGAAATTATTTTTTAACTGCTCTCTATACAGAACAGTAAATTTCTTATTTTTTATTTTTTATTTATTTTTTATTTTTTTATTTTTTTTTTGAGACGGAGTCTCGCTCTGTCGCCCAGGCTGGAGTGCAGTGGCGCAATCTCGGCTCACTGCAAGCTCCGCCTCCCGGGTTCATGCCATTCTCCTACCTCAGCCTCCCCAGTAGCTGGGACTACAGGCGCCCGCCACTGCGCCCGGCTAATTTTTTTCTATTTTTTAGTAGAGACGGGGTTTCACCATGGTCTCGATCTCCTGACCTTGTGATCCGCCCGCCTCGGCCTCCCAAAGTGCTGGGATTACAGGCGTGAGCCACCGAGCCCGGCCCAGAACAGTAAATTTCTACATTAAAAGTTTTGAGAATTAAATGTAGTCTCCAAAAGCCATAATCATTTAAAGAGCAGAAAAATATTAATTAGCAGTATGTACACAATGGTCAATATACATTCACCGTGATACTGTCCCACATGGGACCTCAGGCCTGCCCAGTGAGGCAAATCTAAGTCAGAAAACCAGAGGCAACTCTGCTGGAACAACTATTCCACCCAGAGGATTGACTCAGAGGCACAGAATATGGCTGTGGAATTCTCATAACGTCCTAACATCGCAAACTACAAAGACAAACATTACCTCCAGGAATGTGACACTAAAACACTATTCAGAAACCAGACATGCCGCTGATTAAGTTAAAATAACTAAGTTTAGAAAACAGAAAGTATACATTAAATTGTTTTATTGTTCAAAAATCTGGGTTGAACAGTCAAGCTGCATATACATAAGTGAACCCAAAACAACAACAACAACAACAACAACAACAACAACCTTTAAAATATAACCCAGACCCTTACAAATTGTTAACAGACTACTGGACTATCAACTAGAGAGGGCTGGACTGGATGAACAACAAAAAAAAATTCCTTCCAACGCTGACGCTCTAAGACAGAAAACAGGAGTGACACCCGCTTTCCCACTCACATGCCCCCACATGCACAGTGATGTATGCACAGGTGCGCCCATCTGGGGGAAGAAAGAAAAAGCTGGAGACGGTACAATAACATCATTCACATTACTGACCACTTCCTACATCGTTCAGAATGATATTTCCAGTGTTAAGAAATTATGGATATCCTCTACATTAAAACAAAATTACAGAACAGTGAAAACATTAGGACAGTTTTGTTGCTATTATTTGGAAAATACAGCCCCATAGAAAATATTAAATTTTTAAATAAAAACATTGCGCTTATCTAAATAGTTAAATTGAACAGACTTTTGTCAGTTACAGCTAAGCAAGCGGACCCTGGGACAGGTTATACTTGGAATCTACCCAGAAGAGATTCTCTCCATCTCTTTGGGAAGACGTTTTGCTCTGTTTCAGAATGAAAAACTAAGGAAATGCAAATCAATCAATTGCCTATTCTATTGCTAAATTTAAAGCAAACATGCTGGTGTCGTTGAAAATTTAGTTTAGAGTTTAAATTGGCAAAAACTTGGGGCACAGATAAAACTGTTCTATTGCCAGGGAGAGACTGAGCATCGGAGCTGACGATACTCTACACTCCTGTGTGTTTCTAAGGCCTTCTAGTGCAAGCAAATGAAAACAAAACAAAACAAAACAATCCAGCTTTAGTTCTAACACTGACATTGTAGACTCCAGAAGTAATTTTTAAAACTGCATTCATTCCCTTAATATCTGAATTTAAACAGCGTTCCATAAAACTTCAAGTACAGCTAAGGAAAGCACCTCACTGACCCAGGCCATCTTTCTGCTGTTGCAATTGAACTTTTCTTGTATTTGTATTCTAAAACAAGTTTTTGGTTTTTTTTTTTTCTTGATTGCTTTTTGAAACACAGACATCTATTGTGCAATTTTCTGATTTTCTACCTGTTTTTAGTTCTGCGTTTGAGCATGGAGAAGCACGTGGGCTTCAGTCTACAAGCTCTAGTCTAGGCTACTCAACCCCCAACGGTGGGGACTCTTGGCTTTTCTCACTTGAAAGCAATGGACTCTTTCAGGATACAGTGTTTTAAATGGTGGTGGGGGAAAATTGAGAGCAATTCATATTTTATTTGTAAAAGACATACTTGAATTTTCTATTTATACCAGAATTATCATGCATTATTTCAGTAATAAAAATGAAGAAACATGATGCTGTGGTATGGCATTTATTACACCTTCTTGTATGAATTTAACCATTCATATGAGGACTTCGGGTGCTTTTAGATATGTAGCTTCTAGCCATATTATCTATTTAAAAGCATACATACCCTTCCTCTAGTGGATAATGTCCTGGTATTTAACAGCCCAGAGCCCACTGAAATTATGATACTAAGCAAACACTGTTTTATTTAAATCAAGCCTTATAGGTTGCTGTACAATTTATTATCTTTGTAAGACTATTACATAGCTCGTATATTTCCTGGATGGTTATCATAACTAAAAAATTCTGTATCTTAACATATAAAATATGTATAAAATTCCAAAGTCACAACTTTTCCCCTCACAATTCTCTATTGTTTCCTGGCATTTGGTGCCATAGAGCAGAAGTCTGAAGCCAGATGCTCTTTGGTTTTCTTATAGGCAATGTGTTACTTTTGTTTTTTTTTTTTTTTTGAGACAGAGTCTTGCTTTGTTGCCCAGGTTGGAGTGCAATGGCGCGATCTTGGCTCACTGCAACCTCTGCCTCCTGGGTTCAAGCGATTCTCCTGCCTCAGCCTCCCGAGAGCTGGAATTACAGGCATGTGCCACCACGCCCAGCTAATTTTTGTATTTTTAGTAGAGACGGGGTTGGCCACGTTTAGTAGAGACAGGGTTCACCATGTTGGCCAGGCTGGTCTCAAACTCCTGACCTCAGATGATCTGCCTGCCTCGGCCTCCCAAAGCACTTGGATTATAGGCATGAGTCACTGTGCCCGGCCCGCTGACTTTTTTATATGCCTCATTTTACTTTTTTCTCTACACTCATCCTTAAATGTGGTCCTTTCTTCCCAGACCCTGTTCATGTAATGTTTGTTGAATCCCTTTTTCAATTAAATCCCAGGTCAATGCTAAGGTGATGAACATATTTCCAAGTACAATTTCTAGTTTACCACTTTTCTATTGAAGCAGCATCCTTTTCCTTCCTATTGCCTGGTTTTGTGGATCTCTGAACCAACATCATACATAAAAAACCATAATATTCACATGTTCTGCTACTCAGGTATTTATTGTTTCTACCTTCACCTAAAGGGGTTTATTCTCGGGATGCCACCATGGGTCTAAGAGTCAGTCCTTCTCTGCTTTCTGCTCATGATTTAGCTCTAAGATTTATGTGGGACAGAATGAAGAGGAAGTGGATTGGGGAGAAAGAAGAGAGGGTGGATATGAACTTCTTCTCTTCCCAGTGTAACAGTGGTTAAGAGCATCAGTGAGTATTTCTCCGGCTCAGGAGCTCTGACTTCGAGTAAGGTGACAGACATGACTGGGGAAGAGGACAAGTACTAAATAGTTTTCATGTTTTTAATTTCACAGGGCCTGTTTCATGAAGTAAGCCAGGAATTGAGCTACTTGGAAACTTTTGCCCCAAGCCACCTCCACATGCCTCATAAATTATGTCAATTCCTTCTAGATTCTAGAATTGAGATTTGGCCTTCCTCTGGGTTTTTCCGGGAAGGTACGAGAAGCTCGCTAGGGTCTTCTGCGAGCCGGATGTCATTCTGCCAGGTGCAGTTCTGTTTATTTTTGAAAATGGAAATCTTCCCAGCTATGATATGGAGGAGAGAGTTCTGGACTAGTTCTCTAGTCCTGAATCGATTACTTATTGTTTGGCTGATCTTGGATGGCCCCTTTAATATCTCTGGCCTTAAATTTCCTTATTGATAAAAATGGGGAAATTTGACTAGATGATCTCAGAGTTTCATATAACCTATTGTTTTTTAAGTCTCAAAAGAGAAAATAAATATGCCCTGATAAAGGAAAAAAGAACACAAAACAAGTGAGTAAATAAGTACATTTTTCCACTTTGGGAGGTCAAGGCGGGTGGAGCACTGAGGTCAGGAGTTCCAGACCAGCCTGGCCAACATGGTGAAACCCCATCTCCACCAAAAACACAAAAATTACCCGAGTGTGGTAGCGCACGCTTGTAATCCCAGCTACTTGGGAGGCTGAGGGGAGAGGATGGCTTGAACCCAGGAGGCAGAGATTGCAGTGAGCCGAGATTGCATCACTGCACTCCAGCCTGGGCAACAGAGTGAGACTCTGTCTCAAAAAAGAAAAAAAAAAAAAAAAAAAAAAATATATATATATATATATACACACACACACACACACATTTTTCTATGACAGTGCTGTAGCCTACAGATTATAAAAATCCTCTGACCAAAATTAAATAGCAAAAGTAAAAAACCTGAGCATGTAATTGTGGCGTAAGTTGGCAACTCCTTTACTTTTTAAGCAGGGACACCAATGTTAAAACAGGCGCAGCTTGTAAACTAAGTTTTATTAGAATAAATTCACATGACCATCTTCCCTTTAAGGTAGATGACAGGTAATACAAATTACTTATTGGATAAAGACAGAAGGTTCTCAGTAGGCAGAAAACGCTGGGGAACCGCCAGGCTTTCCAGGAACGGTTACATTCCCAAGTGACCAATCATTTAGTAAGAGAGTACATGGAGGGGTGACACAGTATAGTTGCCAAACCAAAACTGTGTTTAATTTTCTTTTAAGTTAATGGACTTCTATGGCCTTCAAGAGGCAGTTTTGTCTCATGGACTGAGCACTAGACTTGGAGTCAGAAAACCTGCATTCTCCAACTTACAAACTTAAATTCCCCAACTTATCGGTGAGATTTTGGGAAGTTTAACTCCTCTGAGCCTAGATTCTCAGTAAGTAATACGGAAATAATTAGACATACCTTGTAGAGCGGTTGTAAAAATTACATGAGAATATATGGCAGCTGCGAAAAAGCATGTAACACAGTCTTAGTCAAATCTGAGCCTTCTAGAAATTTTTATTTGAACAAATCAGTAGATGTAACAATAACCACAGTTAAATGCAAATTAATCAAATCAGTTATATTGACCACCAAGTATCTAGGAGCCCATTCTCACCTCAATGTGGGGAGGGAGAGTTATCTAATTGCTATGAATAGTAATGGAACTAAAATATATCTACATATTATCCAGTGATTTTTTTGGGTCTTATTACATATTTCCTGAAATAATTAACTTCCGTATGAGTTGTATTAGCTAAATAATAAAGGGCTTTCATTGAGCACAACAATCAGATTCTGGTCAACCACTGAACATGGGGAACTTCTGTAGATTTTTTGGACTGTAATGAACTAGAAATATTCAAAATCACAATAATAATGGGTAAGCTTTGTCTGAAGCATGGGCAGCCTTCCTCAAAGAAGTCTTGGGAAATTCTGTTATGTCAGAATACACATATCAGATGGAGGAACTTCCAGAGATGTTCATTTAGTTATCATACCCCATGGCCTCCTCTTCTCTTAGAAGGGGAGGGCAGTGGTAGGTCACCACGAATCCCTCCCTCCTCCTGTTTTAATAAGGGTAATTCATTTATATGGGAAAATGCAACAAAGATTTTTACTTAGGAACGCTGCCTACACGATGGAACGTTTTTCTTTTAACACAGAGTATTAAAAATTCACTCCAAAAACAAAAGCATTCAAAAATATATACAAGTTTGAAACTTTCCATACATACTTCTGTTCAGAGCTGTTACCAGCTTTTAACTATGTATGGGCCTTATCTTAGACTACACTGGAGATCATGTAGAGAAAATGAGGTCACTCTTCTCTGAGGTCTTCACTGTTTGCGTTCATTGATGCCTAAAGGTAACCGGTTACTACCTCAAAAGTTTTTAGCAATCTATATCTCATAAAAGCAACGAAGTGATGGATGTTTGATAAGGACGATATTTACGCATTCTGTTACTTTATTTAAGTGGTAACAGTGTGGACTGTGTTAGCCTAAACTGAGAAAAATGATCAATATTCTGCTGCTTCGAGATAGCAAAATAATTTTAGAAGTTGTGGAACTTGAAAGTTAAAGAAAAGTCTTATTCCTAAAGAAGGCATCCCAATATGGTGAGAAGCACTAAATTAGGAGATTAACTATCTTCAGGAATTAGGAATTCCTTCAGGAATTAGGAATTTTGCGTCCTAGCTCTGCCACTTCCTAATTATGTGACCTTGAGGAATTGTAGAAGTGCAACACGGTTCACCGTGGAGATCCATCCCACCGATGGCACTTTATAGCTAAGGAAATTGATATCGGCATTTGCCCAAGTGAGGAGTGAAGTAGCTCCAAGTCCAGTTATCTTTCAAGTACAGCAAGATGCTTCCTTTTCTACAAGAGTATTACTTTGTCCAGATTCTCCTAATGACTATGTCTATGAAAATGCTGAGTGTGGCATATAATGCTTGATGCTTTTAATAAGCTTGAATTAAAATAAAGATCAAAGTAACCAAATTTCACATTTCTTCAAACACCACTTATCAGCCAGGGCAAATTAATGTAGCATAAAATCCAACGAAAGCTGGAAAATGCCACATGACCACGAAGACCCATCTTTCACAGCTTTGGTTAGGTACTTCCATAAAATTCCTGTTTGCAAACACACTAAACAATGGAAAAACCTTCTCATAAAGCCCCATAAGGCTTTTCTGTTCTTCCTTCACTTGTTTTTGCTTATATCTGAGGTATCAGAGCTTGGTTGTGTTGGAGGTAGAATTCATGGGTGAAATGTGTTAATTTGACTAGATTATCAGGTTTGGTTTCTTCTTCAAGTTTAACAGTTTAAGGGAGACAGAATCTCCATAATGGAAGAAATAGGTGGTATAATGCAAATTAGTTACATAATATTAGTTATTACCAAAAGCTATAACTAAGCTGGCTAACATTTATTGCGTGCTTATGATGTGCCTGGTACTGCCCTAAACTCTTTATATTCAATTGAATCATAACCTTTAAGGCGACATCCTAGCTTCTGTGCCAGAGTAAGCTTCCAACACGGAGTCTGCTTAGATTCGGCGGGCGGGGGGCGGTAGCCAGAAAGTAGGGCTCACTTTAGAGCAGATATGAAAGGTGCTGTGGACAACAGTTCACCTGAAGGACACTCTACGGATCCTCTCATAACACCTGCAGTACCACCAGCCCTGACACACAGCCCAGGGGCAACCTGTGCTTAAGTAAACTTGTGAATTCTTGATGCGTATTTCTACTTGGGAGCACAAAAAACCCAAAGGTAAGTGGAGAAAATGCTCTTTACCGCCCCACTTCTTTCTCTGGGGTTTCTCCTTTCTCTTGCATCAGGCCAAGAGCAAAAAATCCTGGAGTCCCCAGAAGGTAAGGTTTAGAGCTGACTGGAAGCCAGAACAACTGCCTTAGAACACCAACTAGGACTCCTACTCCGGCCCCCTTAAGACCTTGGAGGATGGATTTGGCCAAACGCATGGACAGGCGCTTCACCATTTTATTTATTTTTTATTTTTTTGAGATGGAGTCTAGCTTTGTTGCCTAGGCTGGAGAGCAGTGGCGTGATCTCGGCTCACTGCAACCTCCACCTCCCAGGTTCAAGCGATTCTCCTGCCTCAGTCTCTCAAGTAGCTGGCATTACAGGTACCTGCCACCACACCAGGCTAATTTTTGTATTTTTAGTAGAGACGGGGTTTCACCAGGTTGGTCAGGCTGATCTTTAACTCCTGACCTCAAGTGATCTGCCCACCTTGGCCTCCCAAAGTGTTGGATTTACAGGCGTGAGCCACTGCACCAGGCCGCTTTGCCATTTTAGCAGGCTTACCAGGCTTAACCACATATTGTGTTTGTGTGTGTGTGTGTGTGTCTGTGTATACATTTATGTATACATGTGTATACACAGATACACACACAGATATACATAAATGCATAATAAAGTACCTAGTACAACGGGTAGCACACGCTAGCACTTGATGACTGTGTTTAGTTCCTCACTCTTGTTCCCCAAGGTGGCATGTCATAAACAGCTTTTAGGCTGCTCAGACACTGCTTTCATTCCATCAGATGCCACTGAAGATTCACCCTCCTGATTTTTTATTATAATAATTCACTTCAGAACCCAGGGATTTTATGGAACATCAACTAGGTGATAGGCAACACATTTGAGGGAGAGATGATTATTGAGCTGATGAAAAGCCACTACCAACAGAAAGATTACAACCTCTGCAGTCGTTATTGCTACCTTTGAAAAGGTCAAAATCTGAAAAGATCCCAGTGATTCCTAATGGCAATTTCTTTTTGACTCTATTCAAATAAAAATGGAGGTTTTATTTAATTAGGCTGCAGGCTTTGCCCAGTAGTTCACATAGCTTGTATTTCAGTTTAAGTGCAGAACCAACAAAATAAAATATCCTTTGGGTGTTTAGCAAACTAAAGGAAATTGTACCTAATGTTTTGTGTATTTCTTTTAAATCAAAACCCTAAGATCACTACAGGAAACCACACCAGAACATTACGTGATATCAAGTCATACACTGATGATTAAATATTACCTGTTATTTATATACAGATGGAGAAATACCAAAATTAATCTCTTTTCAGGAAATGTCAACTAGTAAACAAACTTATAAATGCACAGTGACTAAAAAGGGAATAACATTAAATCTTAAGGCAGCATTGGTTGAGTCTTCTCTGGTAAAGGAAGTATTACATATCTCAATGACTAGCATATGATTTTTTAAGAAACCAATTAATTAAAATAAATACTAAAATAATGTTTTTAAAAAGAAAGAGGACTGATTTTAAGACTTCTACAAAATGAATTTGTATTAGAATTTTAATTTGGGATTAGAAAGCATATTAGGAGCATAATGGAATAAAGTTACAGGAGATTTTTCTCAAATACAAAGTCAAGGTCCCTAGAAATTATTGTTACTATTACTGTGCACTCTTTGGGCTCCTTTTTCAGTTGTAGTTGCACTCAGAGTAGTTATTAGAAAATTCTGCTGATTTTTAAATAATGTGGTCAGGTTACATTTGACCTGAGTGAAATGGTTTCACACTGCATTAGCTACCATGCTGCGCTCATTTTATAACTACATCCTTAATGCTGACTTTGCTTACCTGCTGGGGTGCCCAAATCATCATGTCCCAAGCATTGGTGCCAGCCTAAAATGATGACATCTAATTGTGGCTGAAAAGTTATACATTGACAAAAATATTTCAAAACTCTTTAATAAAGAAATTTTGGGGATCTGTGTTTTTTGCAGCTTGTTTGGTTAGCTTTTCTTGGCTAAGACTACAAATTACCTTTACTTGTTTTATAGATCCAGTGCTATATGCTGACAGAATAATGGGATGACACGAAGAACAGACAGAAACCTCAAAAAAGGTTCCAAATGAGCTCTCACATGGTGCTGAGAAATAAAACATAGGCACTTCTGCGTCAGGAGGTTTTCACATTTTGATCACAGATTGGCTTCTCCAAGCCATTTTCCTTCACTACTAGAAATTCCCTCACGGTACAAACTGTCTAGTTCACCAGAAGCCCTGTTCTCACAGACACCCTTCTGGTGCATGGATCTTTTGTCATAAAATTCTCTCCATTGGCAGCTGAGATGGGGTTCCTCCCGCTGCTGGGAGCCGTGGGAGCAGCCCGAGTCCCTGTCAGATGACCGAGTGTCGCTTGAGGATCTTCCCTGACACAAGGCTTCCTGCCCTCCAGAACCACGTTATCCACCAACAAAAAAAACAAAGGCGTGTCAAGCGCAATCTGTCTCCTGGAAACAGGGAACGTGTCTGCCTCTCTCCAGTTCCTCCTTGTGAGTGTAATTCAACAAAGTGTACAGTCTTCCTAACATTCTAAAGCTACTGCGCTACTGGGAGTTTTTAAATGACTACTTAACAGTTTCCTTTTTTTTTTTTTTTTTTTTTTTTTTTTTAAAGAAAACCTGTGCTAGAAAGGCACTAGAGAAAATGAATTTCCTCACTCTTGCATGTAGCAATTATACATTGTGTTAGATTCTAAAAGCTAACAAAGTTGACACACATTTGGATAAACCATTCGAATGATTTAGACTCATCTAGTTTCATTTTAAAAAGCAAACCCCAAGACAAAGGGAGAGCGGGCCACACCAGGGGGAGAGCTGCCAGACCGGGAGGTCACACCCAGTCAGCCCCTGCCTCCGCGGAGCTCCAGCTGCTCCGGCCCTGGCCGCCCCAGGGAGCGCCCACTGAGCAGGTGACAGGGCAGTGGCTGGGCCCCAGGGAGGGCTCACTGGCAGCAGCTGTGGGAGCCAAGCCTCCGGGAGACCTGAGTGAACGAGACAAAGGTGAAGTTCTCACAGTTTTCCAGCTTGACCTTCTTGGCTAAGTTTGGGACAATTCCCCGAAGAGAGCGCAGCCCCATCCTCTGCTCCTCGTACCACACGCTGCCCATGTCTGTGGCCTCCTTCCTGGCAGTCAGGTAGAAGGGGGACTTGGCCTCCATTTGGGTGGGCGGCCGGTGGATGTACATGTACTTATAGAGGAGGCAGTAAGGGCACTGTTTGTGTCCCCGGGAATGCTCATGGTAGATTTTCCCGTGACACACTCTGGTGGAGCCGCTCCGACTCTCCCGCTTGACGCTGTCTGTCCGGGCAAAGTAGGGCTGGTTTTGGGGGTCTTTGAGCAGCTCGATGTCACCGTACATCAGATCTGCATGCTCCTGCAGCGTCCGCATGTTCAGGTACTGGCTGTTGTACTTGACCACAGTGGACAGGAGAGTGATAGGGCTGTCATCCCCCAGACACCCTGCCTGCCACATCTCCTCCTCGTCAGAGAGGGAGAAGTAGACGATGTTGCGAGAACGCGCGCCCGACATGCCTGCCTTACTCAGCACCCACAGCTTCTCCTTGAGTTTCTTGGTGGAGGAGCTGAAGGTGCTGCTGGTGATGGAAAAGCCGACACCTGCATTCTTCAGGATGCGGTCCAGGCCTCGGCGAATAGCATGGAGTGAGGTGGCCAGGAAGTCTGAGCCGTCGCTCTTCTTAACGGTGACATAAAAGTTCTCAAGCAGCTCGTTCAACTTCACTGCAGGGATCTCAAATGAGACAAACATGGAGGTTACACACTTGACACTCACACAGCCAGACCCCTCCTTCCTTCTAATCCTCACCAGGGGCTGTGTTGAGGACATTTTGTGACCCCTTAGCAGGACTTAATGGAAAGAACAGTGAATTTCAAGCTGGAAGATCTAGGTTCCATACCTGGCTCCACCTGATCTCTTTAAACCTCAGTGTTTTTTTTTTTTTGTTTTTTTTTTTTTTTTTTGAGAGGGAGTCTTGCTCTGTCGCCCAGGCTGGAGTGCAGTGGCATGATCTCGGCTCACTGCAAGCTCCGCCTCCCAGGTTCACGCCATTCTCCTGCCTCAGCCTCCCGACTAGCTGGGACTACAGGCGCCCACCACCATGCCTGGCTAATTTTTTTGTATTTTTAGTAGAGACAGGGTTTCACTGTGTTAGCCAGGATGGTCTCGATCTCCTGACCTCGTGACCCGCCCGCCTCGGCCTCCCAAAGTGCTGGGATTACAAGCGTGAGCCACCGTGCCCGGCCTAAACCTCAGTATTTCAATCTGCAAAACAGAACATCATAATCAATACCCTCTCCAAGGCTGTAATGCTTAAAGCAGAGGACTGTGAAAGGGTGTGTAAATAGTAATTAACACCCCCCCATACACATATATACATGTGTGTCTGCAAACACATATATATATACACACTTATTATTACTGGCTGTTTGTAACTTTCACTACTTCTCTTGGAAGGCCTGTGGTTTTGTTTGAAAATAGTTGCTTCCCTCTCCTTTAATAAAATTCAACCCAAACTCTCTGAAAAATTCCTGCATTAAACAAACTCTGAATAACTTCATCATTGATTTCCTTGACATCTGCACAGAACATTTGGTTACTAGACACAGTGCTGTAGGGTAAGACCATTTCCCTACATTGTCCATTTTGCACAGCAAGTTCATGCTCCTTTTCAGTTGAATTTATCTGAATAGGTCCTGAAATATCTGTGGTTTTAATGAGCCACAGGCTTTCAATATCAGTTGTTTGTTTAAAATATATGAAAAAGCTGGACACGACGGCTCACGCCTGTAATCCCAACACTTAGAAAGGCCAAGGTGGGCGGATCACCTTAAGTCAGGAGTTCAAGACCAGCCTGGCCAACATGGTGAAACCCCATCTCTACTAAAAATACAAAATTAGCTGGGCACGGTTGTGTGTGCCTGTAGTCCCAGCTACTTGGGAGGTTGAGGCAGGAGAAGTGCTTACACTGGGAAGGTGGAGGTTGCAGTGAGCCAAGATTGTGCCACTGCACTGTAGCCTGGGCGACGAGAATGAGACTCCATCTCGGAAAAAAAAAGTGAACGACTATGCTGACAGAATGAGCTCCTTATTTAGAGAGAGTTAGAAGAGAAGGGAGAGCTTGGCTATTAAGAAAGCTTTATTTTCAAGATGGAACTACAAAGGGCAAAGCAGCCCTTGCTCATGGTCTATTCAAGCTGAATACATATTCTAGGACAATTAGAAAGTCCCAATAAAATACTTTTTTTATCGAGTAGACACTGGACAGGTAACATTCTTTCTTCTAATAGCCCTTAATCAAGGAGAAAATAAAAGCTGAACTATAGATTAAAAATTAACCAAACTGAAGATATTATATATCAAAATGTATGAGATATTGCTAAGTATACATAATAAATATACATCATAGTTTTGGATGACATTGTTAGAAAACTTTATTGAGAATAAGCAAACTGATTATTCAACTCAAAAAGCTAGAAAAAGTAAACTAAACTCAAAAATCGTAGAGTGGGGTTGGGCATGGTGGCTCATGCCTGTAATCTCAGCACTTTGGGAGGCTGAGGCAGGAGGATCACTTGAGGTCAGTTTAAGACCAGCCGGGCCAACATGGCGAAACCCCATCTCCACTAAAAAAAATATAAAAATTAGCCGGGCATGGTGGTGTGCACCTGTAGTCCAGTCCCAGCTACTTGGGAGGCTGAGGCAGGAGAATCACTTGAATCCGCAAGGCAGAGGTTGGAGTGAGCTGAGATCATGCCACTGCACTCCAGCCTGGGCAACAGAGCAAGACTCTGTCTCAAAAAAAAAAAAAAAAAGTAGAGTGAATCAATAAAAATTAATTAATTAATTAATGGACTAGAAAAGAAATAAATTGGGATAGATAAAAATATAAGCATTGAAAAGACCCATAAAGTTGAAAAACTTCTAGCAGGTCTGACTTTATAAAGAGAGTGAGAAAGGAGGAAAGGAAGTATGTATACACCTAAACCTTAATAGGAATAAGAAAGACTATACAGAAGATAAAAGAGTAAAGAATATGAAAGAACATCACATACTTTATACATATTAATATGAAAATCTAGATAACCTGAACAATTGTCTAGCAAAATATATTACTAAAATGGGTTCAATAAAAGGTAAAGGATCTGAAGAGCCCCAAAGAGTGTGAAATGATTGTCAAAGATGTATATTGTTCCTAAAAGTACGCCTTTATGGAATCAGTTCAGCTTTTCTTTTTCATTTAAATAGTTTCAGAGCATAGAAAAAGACAGAAAGGCTTTCATTTTTTTCTAACCCAAATCTGACCAATATTACATTACAACCCAAAGTATTTAAATATAAACTACCCCCAAGTAAAATTCAAGCAATTTTCATTTTGCATGTTATTAGGTTATATAGAATGTGTGAACACTAGTACCACCCACATCGAGGGCATGGCTCTGATACACACAGGTTCCAGTTCATACGTCACCTCTCAAAACAGGACTGCCTGTGTAATCAGGTATTCCAGCTTTGAAAAGCAATTTTTTTTTTTTTTTTTTTGAGACAGATTCTCACTCTGTTGCCCAGGTTGGAGTGGAGTGGCATAATCTCAGCTCACTGCAGCCTCACCCCCTGGGTTCAAGTGATTCTCCTGCCTCAGCCTCCTGAGTAGTTGGGACTACAAGTGTGTACCACCACACCCAGCTAATTTTTGTAGTTTTTAGTAGAGATGGGATTTCACCATGTTGGCCAGGCTGGTCTCTAACTCTTGACCTCAAGCGATCCGCCTGCCTCGGCCTCCCAAAGTGCTGAGATTATAAGCTTGAGCCACTGGGCCTGGCTCAAATGAATTGTAAAGTTTTGTTTTCCTTTCCTTAGCCTCAGAATGTAGCCTTGAAATGTACCTTAAAACCCTTTGTTTCCCTCCTTTCCCAGCAGACACTCCCTTACACCATGCACATTTATCTAATTATATACTTATTCAACTTACACTTATCTAACTATGTGCTTACTTAGAAGTTCCAGGGCTAATCTGGAGACAAACCAGGCCTGGAGACCCAGTTGCAAAATTCCAGAGATTACCTCAAGGCCACTGGTCAACAACCCAGCTATTGTTGAGATGAGGCCACCATGCTCCAGGTGGACCACGACTCAAGATAGCCACTGGAACAAGACACGGAGACCTTGTGCCCAGCAGCACTCCTGCATGCCTCCTGTTCCAAGTTCCTTTTTTACGCCCCTCTCTCCAGCCAAAGTTGAAAATAGTTTCTTGAAGGCACTAGCCTTGGCCATTTCCCCACTGCTAGCTCCGGAATAAAGTCACTTTTCTTTTACTGCATCTCATCTTTGTTACTGGCTTTGCAAGTGGTAAGTAGCTGCACCTGTGTTCGGTTACACCTGTATTACAAGTTAAATTTAGGATTGCAGTACAGCAACACTGCATCAAAACAAGGGGGGATTATTGTAGAATGTAAAAATGATTCAATGTCTTTTTTTTGCTTTATAGAGGAGTGGCATGCGTTTTTGTTGGATGAATGAACTAATGACAATACATTCAACGCATTATGGGAAGACAGAATGAGGCATCGAACCTATCCTGTGGGCATCATGGGAAGTGTTTGACTCCTGAAGTGAACACAAAATGATTCCATCCTAATAAATATTTTAATATAATTGACATTCACACATTAAAGCAAAAAGTAATATGAACTTACACATACTTGAAAAGTATTTGAAAAAAATGTGACGTCCATTACAAATTTTTAAAAATTCAAATTCAAATTTGGATAGGAAGAAAAAGATCTTCTTACTATGATGAAGTGTAATTTACAGGCAAGAGCTAGAAAAACTGTACCCACAAGGAAAACATTCGAATCTTTCTTACAAAGTCAGGAACAGGAAGAGCTTACTGAATATCACTGTTATTATATAATACTGTTCCGGAGGTTCTAACCAACCAGATAACACAAGAGAAAGAAGTTATATACACACACATACATATGTATGTATATGGGAAAGGAAAAAGACAAAATATAATTGCTTTCTGATAATCTGGTTGTTGGTGAAGGAAACCCCAAGAGATTCAGCTGAAAAGCTATCAGAGTACGTTAGTTGTATGCAACTATAAGAAAAACAGCTTTCTTATACACCAGCGATAATCAGTTAAAATAACTTGCCAGAAACCATTGCACTAAAACAAAGCTGGCTTTGGATTTTTATGTTGTCACTTGCAACTCCCTACTTGCAGGTAGTCAGCTCTCTTTATAGTAGTTGAGACTCCTCTGGTTGCAAGAGACAAACCAAACTGGAAGCTGAGGCAGAGAGGGATATCAGAACGAGTGGACTCCAAGGCCGCCAGGATTCTCATCTTTCATCTCTGCTGCTTTGTGCGGAGTGGCTTTTTTCACATAGCTGCAAGCACAGCCACCTAGCACTCCCCCAAATTTCCATCTTAAAGCTTCAGGTTTAGCAAGAGACCAACTCTCATTTTCAGGAGCAAAACACCAAAAAGAAGGATTCTGACTGGACCTAATCCAAACAACTTGCCAAAAGGTAGTCCATTCTATTCATTCTCCTAATGTGATGGCTTCTGCAATAACCATGTGGATTACAGGAGAGGAATGGTTCCTGAATAAGGGGTGCTGAGTAGAAAATCTTATTTTTTATGTTAGCGCTTTCAACAAAAAACAAAAAGCAAATCTTTGACAGTTTCCTGTGCCCTTGGGATAAATTCCAAACTGTTTACTTTGTATGCAAGTCTTCACAATCTGCTTCTGACAGTATGAGAAGACACCTGCAATTCCCCTCCGTGTACACACACCCTTTGGCAACGAGACTTTGCTGCTTCTCCAATCAAGTAGAATCCATTTTCCCACCCCTTGAATCTGGGCTAGCCACGTGACTTATTTTCATCATGTGACTTATTCCGCAGAATATGGCAGAAGTGACAATGCGTGAATTCCAAGCCTTCAAGGGATGTGTGAATTCCCAGGCTTCAAGGGGTTCTGCTTTTGCTGCTTTTGTCTTTTTTTTTTTTTTTTTTAAGACAGAGTCTCACTCTGTTGCCCAGACTGGAGTGCAGTGGTATGATCACGGCTCACTGCAGCATCCACCTCCTGGGTTCAAGCGATTCTCCTGCCTCAACCTCCTGAGTAGCTGGGATTACAGGTGTACAACACCATGCCCGGCTAATTTTTATATTTTTAGTAGAGACGGGGTTTCACCACGTTGGCCAGGCTGGTCTTAACTCCTGACCTCAAGTGATCAGCCCACCTTGGCCTCCCAAAGTGCTGGGATTACAGGTGTGACCGCACCTGGCCTGCTTCTGTCTATAGGTTCTTACTGGTTTAGTGCATGGTGTTGCCCTGTGAGGAGGCCCAGTTAGACTGTGGGAATATGGGGACAAGTTGTTCCCATATAACATCCAAATGACTGCACCCATGAGTACCCCAAGTGAGACCAGTAGGGGAGGTACTCAGCTGAGCTCAGCACAAAACGCTAACTCACTCATCAAATCATGAACAAATAAAATGGCTGTTGCTTTAGGTCCCTATATTTTTGGGTGGTTTGTTATGGAACGGTAGATGACACAGTACCCTATTTCTGTAACCTGATCTTCTGCTCCCTTTGTACTCTATTTTCCAGCTTCATCGAGCTTTTTGCCATAACTAGAAACCATAAGGCCTTTTCATGCTACTTCCTCTGCCGAGAATGCTTTTTTCTACTAACTGTCTCTATTTGGAAAATCTCTATTCATTCTTCCAGAATTAGCTCAAATTTTACTTTCTACATAACCTAAGCAAAGTTATTCTCTCATATGGGATCCTGTGGCACTTAATTTAAATTTTTGTTATGGTCCTTTCCATGTTGTACATTCTCTTATCTAGTTTATGTCTATCTCTTGAAGTGGACTGAAAGCTCCTTGAAGACAAGAACTATGTTTCATTTATGACTGGGTCTTTAACACATACCAGAAGTCCCAAAATATGTGATTGGCACTGTATAACCATGGGTTAGGCGGGGACAGTGGCTCATGCCTATAATCCCAGCACTTTGGGAGACTCAGGTAGGCGGATTGCTTGAGCTGAGTTTGAGACCAGCCTGGGCAACATGGTGAAACCTCGTCTCTATAAAAAATACAAAAATTAGCCAGGCATGGTGGTGCATATCTGTAGTCCCAGCTACTCTCAGAAGGCTGAGGAAGGTGGATTACTTGAACCCCGGGGGTAGAGGTTGTAGTGAGCCAAGATCACACCACCACACTCCTGCCTGGGTGACAGAGTGAGACCGTCTCAAAACAAAACAAAACAAAACAAAACAAAACAAATGCGTTAAACCAATGAATTAACCTAGTGTCAGGAGAACCAAGCTGACTTAAGATACAGAACATTTTTCTTAATTTCCACAGAATACCACAAGTTTCAAAGTAAAATCAGAGCCAAAGTAATTCCTCGAGAAATGTCAAGTCACAACACTTATATAGTTTGCACACAAAAAACAGTTCATTCTGGCCCCTGGTGTTTGCCTCCTTAGTTTTCTCTGACTCAGTTTTAGTGGGTGATTATTCTCCCAGGTTACTAAGGTCTTCAATCGATTATAAAGACATTGCAAGAAACCATTTTCCTTTAGTAACCATTCTGAATTGATTCACCATGTCAAGACTCACTGCGGATGATAAAATTGGCTTCCTTGATGTAAAAATGACTAAAGAGAAGTCAGAGACTGGTCATGGGGCTGATGACACCAAGTGGGAAAGAATAAAATAAAAAAAATTGGGCTGGGGACGGAGGCTCATGGCTGTAATCCCAGCACTTTGGGAGGCCAAGGCAGGTGGATCGCTTGAGCCCAGGAGTTTGAAACCAGCCTGGGCAACATAGTGAGACCTTGTCTCTAAAAAAATTTAAAAATTAGCCAGGCATGGTGTTGCATGCCTATTGTCTCAGCTACTTAGGAGGCTGAGGTGGGAAAATCACAAGCATTTTTTTTTATTTCTTCAAGTTCTTTTTGTTTCACATTCATTGATTTTAGACTTTCCTTGATAAGCATTTAAAGCTAAAAATTTTTTCTCTAGATATTTTAGCTACAACTCACAAATTCTGATAAGTAGTGATTTAATTTTCATTCAGTTCAAGACATTTTATAACTTCCTTTGTGATTTCTTCTTGGTCCTTTGGTTATTAGTAATATGCTAACTTCCAAGTACTGGGAACAGTCTAGTTAGATCTGTAATTAATTTATAATTTAATCTGGCCAGGCGCAGTGGCTCATACCTGTAATCCCAGCATAAATGTAGTTGCTCTGACTCTTCAAAAAACCTGAGCACCTACGTTTTGGATGTTTCCCTTACAAGAGTATCATCATATGACTCTGCCAGGAGCCAGGGTATGCTACCTACCTGGAACCGCTTTAGGACCCTTTCAGGTACTCTTTTTCATCAAGGATTCATCAGCTCATCTTCCCTTTTTTAATAATGTTATCAACATATGCTCTCAGAGAGGACCCTGCCTTTCATATGTGCTTACTGGTCACTGCTTCGGTCGCACTTTTTTTTGTTTTTGTTCCCATGGATCCTGCCCTGTCTGCATGTACAGTAGAAAGGCCCCTCACACTATGTAGTGTACCATGGTGCCAGAAGCAGAAAGCAGGGTTTCCTGTCCTATTTCATCTGTTGTTCATTCCCTAAGCACATCACTCAAACCTGGAGATCTCACTTGCTCTTGGGCTTCAACTATGACATCCATTTGCAAGACTTTTCAATGTATACTTCCAGCTTTAACAGTTCCACCACGTTTTAAGTTCCACATTCCTAATTCTTTATTGACCATTTCCATCTGCATATCTGATTTAGACTCAATGCAGTCAAATAAAAATACAGTTCCTTTATGTTCTATCTCCACATGTCCAAGATTTTCTCCTTTGATTTACAAACCTCAGGCATTTCAAATTGGATGAGTTTTTCGGTTTTCTTGTTTGTTTTTTAGAGGCAGGGTCTTGCTCTGTTGCCCAGGCTGGAGTACAGTAGCTATTTACAGTCATGGTCATAGCACACTGTAGCCCTGAACTCTTGGGCTCCTGCAATCCTCCTGCCTTAGCCTCCTAAGTAACTGGAACTGTTACAGGTGTGTGCCAGTACCCCTGGCTTTCAAGTTGGAAGAGATTTAAGAGCTCATTTTACAAAGGGGGAAATGGAGGACCAAGGACATTAATTAACTTTTTGCTCATCACTTCCAATTATTTCCCTAAAATACCACTTTCATTATGTTTCTTCTCTCTCAAACAACTTCAGCGGTTTCCCTTTTGTCTAATCCTTAGGATGCTTGCAGATTTTCTGGTCAGAGTGTTTTACCTACTACAATAGTCCCTGTCTCTGTCCCTGCAATAATCCTTTCAAATAAAGTCTCTCCTTAGCAAAACCAAAACAAGATATTTCAGTGATTTTCCAGTGTTCACAAGATTTTAGCCTGGCACTTAAGGGTTATCAGAATCTGGTTTTATTGTCCATGATACCAAGATATGAGGCCTCTGCTGTAGGCAAGTGAGTCTGTCTCCCCAAATTTGATTCTTCCTCACATCCCTCAGCCTAGAAGGCTCCTATCCTCATCTAATTCTACTGAAATCCTACCTTTCCTCAAAAAAAAAAAAAAAAAAAAACTTAAATATCAATTATCTCTCCAGTTTTACCAAACTGAAATGAATTTACCCACCTGAACTTTTCAGGCATTTCCAATCTATAAATTCATGAAACGCTTGTTACATTCTGCTTTGTGTGTGGATTTTTTCTATTTTATGTTCTTCCAAAGTTTCCCAAGGCAGAAAGCCACCGTTCTGTGTTCCCTACAATGCTTAGCACAGTGCCGGGCATTTGGAAGCTCAGTGAAGTTGGCTGAAAGAAGTAAACTCAAGAGTCCCTTACCTTGGTGATGTCTGTGTGGTCTTTGAGCCCGTTGGTCATGCACCAATATCGCCACACATTCAAGGCGTACCGCGTGGCTTTGGTAGTATTTGGGCTTACTGCACTGGTACACAGATCATTCAAGTCATCATTAATATTAAATACAGGAAATTTGTTGAGCTTAGTGGAATAAGCTAGAAACAAAAACAATAAAAGCATTAAAATAATTTGCCATTCCCTTCTTTAGAAAATTATATCTTGGGATGCTAAAAAACAGAAAACTCTAAAAGACAACACCTTAAAACATGAAATGTCTATGAAAGTATATGTATATCTATATCTATATATTAGAATAAGTAGGAAAAATACTTATAGCATGGAATCAATGCAGTAAGCTTGCATTTAATCCCAACTATTTTACCATATATACTAGCTTATGTACTAATGCAGGCATTCCAATAATAGAAGTATAAAAATAAATACTGAAAATCAAACACTGTTCTATCTAAAATTTTCACTGAAAAAAAAAATAGCATTTCTATTCACAACAACAATCCAAAGAAAAGGAAGAAAGCAAATAAAAAAGTAGATACCCTCGCACATGAAGACCTATCATTTATTTGTAATTTACATTTTCAAATGTCTTGTGTGCCATCCTGGGCTGCCTTGAAGTAAATGGTGTTAGCTCTTCTTTTTGAGACGAAGTTTCGTTCTTATCGCCCAGGCTGGAGTGCAATGGCAGGATCTCAGCTCATTGCAACCTCCGCCTCCTGGGTTCATGTGATTCTCCTGCCTCAGCCTCCCGAGTAGCTGGGATTATAGGCACCTGCCATCACGTCTGGCTAATTTTTTATATTTTTAGTAGACGGGGTTTCACCCATGTTGGCCAGGGTGGTCTCAAGCTCCTGCCCTCAGGTGATCCACCTGCCTTGGCCTCCCAAAGTGCTAGGATAACAGGCATGAGCCACTGCGCCTGGCTCTGTGTTAGCTTTTTTTTTTTTTTTTTTAAGTTTTGTTCACAAAATTGATAGAGGGGTTTAAATCCTGATTCCACAACCCATCAACTAGCTTTGAATCAGAGGGAAGGTCAAGTGAGAGAAAAATGATAGGAAGAAGGGAGGAATATTTCAGAGGGGCTCACATCTCCTCAGAGGAGAGGGAACATAGTTTAACTTGCCATAATTACTTCAGATAGAGACAGGTCTCAACATGTCCACTTTAAGTGTTGGTTGCCAAAGGGATAACTAGCTCATAACCCTTAGCTGGCTTTTCTTAAGACCCTGTGATCTGCTAAAACCAGGCTTAATCTGTTCAAATTGTAAGTCAAGGTAGAGCATCTCAAAGTAAAAATACTTCATCTAATAGTTCTCACCCTCTCTGGACTATTGATGAATGTATTCAAACAAGGCGCTAACTGGCTAGGGCTGTGGGAAACAGCAAAATGAAGAGTTAATGCAATGACCAAGGTGAACTGCAAATTGGGTTCATTTTACCTCCCTCACTTCACCTTTCACTGCTCCCTCTGAGCATCTCCTCTATACCAAACTACCAGGCCTGCTGTCCCCAGGATCCATCCATCTGCACCAGGAAACCCACACTACACCTTCCCCATGCACTGCCTGAGTAATCTTCACATGGTTTTTGTTTTGTTTTGTTTTGCTTTTTTTGAGATGGAGTCTCGCTCTGTTGCCTAGACTGGAGTGCAGTGGCATGATCTTGGCTCACTGCAACCTCCGCCTCCCAGGTTCATGCGATTCTCCTGCCTCAGCTCCCAAGTAGCTGCAACTCCAGGTACCCACCACTACACCTGGCTAATTTTTGTATTTTTAGTAGAGACGGGTTTTTGTCATGTTGGCCAGGCTGGTCTCGAACTCCTGACCTCAGGTGATCCGCCCACCTCCGCCTCCCAAAGTGCTGGGATTACAGGCGTGAGCCACCGCGCCTGGTCTTCACATGGTCTTTGTGCCAATCAAAATACTGTCTTTTTTTTTCAATTCGAAATCCACTTTTACACAACCTTTCCTCACACTCACCCAACTCCCTTATTCTCTTCTTCAGTTTATGCCTCACATTTGCTTTACTATTTTTTAGGAGTGTGTTCTCACTGTGTCCAGAAGGTCTCTTCAATTGGTTTGCATGCCCCTTAAGACTATGTCTTTGCTCTTTCAATCTTGATCCTGCCAAGAACTGCTGAATGCACTCTGCTTTAATAAATGTTTACAGCAAGAGAGGAAGAAAAAATGCTGGAAACTATCTGAAGCAACTGTGTCATGAAGTAGACTCCTCTCACCACCCCATCAACCTGGATAACTCCTATTACTTGTGGGACTTGCTTGATATTAATAAAAGGACTCTTGCATAAAGTTTATTATTGTTATATTAGCACTAATTGAATGCCTACTATATGCCAAGAGGTTTTACATAAATTGTCTATAATCCATAAGCAAGTCCTTTGTTATTCCTGTTTTCGAGGTAAGGAAACTCAGCCTCATACCTGTAACTTCATACATTCACTCATCCAGTATTTACCAAGGTACCCTCTCTGTGCCAGGCACTGGGCTGTTTAAGTTATGGAGTTAGTAAGTGGAAGAGCCAGGATTTGAACCTGGGTCTCTGACTCCATGTTTGAGTTACTACGGTGAAGGAATCAGTTACTATAAGGATAAAATTCTCAGTAAAGAATGCAATTTAGATATTAGCTTGTGCTTATGAAAAAATACCTTGGTTCCCCAAATGTACTCAGATGAACCTTCAATAAGAATAACTAAGTCTGCTTTGTTTAGATGACCACTATTGTTTCAAACACGATTAAGTTAATTATTACATTAAATAGCTAAATAATTTCTTTTTAAAAATTTTCTTAAAATCACAGGACAGAGACTATACACCGAAAATGGAAACCTAAATCCCAGAACACAGTGAAACAAATAAAGAATACTTGTCTGCTTCTATAATAGGACAGAAATTACGTGAAAATGATTAGACGACGACATATATGGTTCGTTCATGATTATATTTATGGATTAAATTTCATTTACTTAATAAACTGCTTTCAAAATTTTGGAGGTAGGAGTTGTGTTATGCTGCTGAGGATATTTTTAAAAGACTATATTGGTGAAGACACAAACAAAGGTAATAACTTATAACCTCATACAGGAAAAAGAGGGGACTACTGAAGGAAGACGTGAATGATTTTTTCCACCAGAGGACAGGACAAACCCCAAGTGCAAGATGAGGAGGAGCTGGGGGTGAGAGAGAGAAGGGACTGTGAGGTCGTGGTAGTGTAGGCTGCGGATGCCCTTACATCATCTACCATCAGCACAAGTGCTGGCAAGTACGGCTGTGTGAAGTGAGGGATGTTTGCTGTGGAAGTCACCCTGAGGGCCAGAGAGAGGAAACGGGGCACTGCCTCAGGTAACTCTGGGCAGTCCCATTGGACACGCACAAGGGAAAAAGCAAAGCAGCTAAGAAAAGCAAAGAATTCCCTGAACGCCGCCATCTCTCAGGTAACACCTTCCTCGTGTCTATCACTGGGACAGTTCCAGTTTCCCAGCTTGTTGCCAGCTCAGGCACCCCAAAGGGAAGCCTATCCATGAACGTTTCTTCAGCCACTCTCATAGCTGCTCGAAGCCCACTTGCAGAGCCCTGTGCTCAGCCACAGCCTGCAGACATGAGCTCCATCCAGGTGTTATCAGACAGGAGCCTTTAGCAATAGCTAAGGAAATCCCTATCAATTACCATTAATGATCCATCTAGACCTGAATTCTAAAATGTGAGTACATAAGCATCACTTGGCAATGGGGAAAACCAGTAGTGTGACAGTCACCAAGCTACGCAAGCAGAGAAGCTAATTCCGCATTCCCGACTCATCCCCCTGAAAGGAGAGTTCATCCGGAAAACCCAAAGACAAAAAATTAGACATTACAAATATATCATTAGCGATTTGAGAGGATAACATCCTTAAAATAAGAAGAGTCTTTACTGGAAAAGGAAAAATAGGAAAACAAGAAAGATCCTGGAAATTTAAGATGATTGAAAAAATACATTTTAAAAACAACGGATGAGCTGAGTACTAGAATGAACACGGCTAGAGGCAAATTCGTGATCTAGAAGGACTCTTCCCTACAGGGCAGGCAAAAACATAAAAAGATACAAGGGTGAAGTTAAGAGATATGAAAGACAGATCCTGGAGACTGAGTATCTATCTTAAGAATTCAAAGGAAAAACTTACAAGGATGAAAGAAATAATATAAGGAAAGTTCCATTAATCAAAGAAAGATCTGAAACTTTAGGATATTAAGGTTCATGAACTGTCAAATAGAAATACTGAAAGAAGACATACATGTAAACATATCTTGGTGAAACTTCCAAAGTCTAAGAACAAGGAAAAAATTCTACAATCTTTTCTGGTAGGCAGAAAAAAAGAAAAAAGCCACCAAGAGGCACTACAGCTGTCAACATAGTGAGAAGAATCAGATTTCTCATCTATAACACCAAAGGGTTAAAAAAAAAAAAAGAAAAAAAGACATAGTCTCCTCAGAGTTGTGAGGGAAAAAGACTGTAAATGAAGAAATGTATTACCCACCCAAAGCAGCATTCAAATGCTACTGCAAAATAAAGATATTTTCAATCATAAAAGAAGCAGCATCCAAGCACCCACCCTATCTTTAAAAAAATTAGTTACAGATAACTGCCAGCAAATGAAAAATGGAAAGAAAAAAAGGGGAAAACAATAGGGCGTAAGACATAACGAGGAGCAAACATTTATTTTTAACATTCAGTAATGTGGCAATAAAGCTGAATACAATTGTTAAGAAAGGACTGTATACTGTATGTAAAATATATCTCATTGAAGTTTTTTGTTTTTTAAAGAATTGTGAAATAGATGAAGCATAATGGAATACAATCTTGAACCAAAAATCCAACACCTGCAATCTAGCAAAAGTTAGAACAGGTTAACAAAAGAAATAAAGAACCATGAAAGAAAGCATGATGTATAGGAAACTTAAAATCATGCACGTGGAGGACTTCCACTTTAGGACTATGATGAAGTCGCTGGTATTATACTCTTCCTCCTGCTGAGAATCAACCTTGATAAAATCCACTGGAACACAACCAAAGGAACCAGAACTCAAGAAGCAAAAATCCCAGAAATTAGGGAAATGCATAGAGGTGATTCCTGCTCTGGTCACCATGTTTTTCTCTTAAGGCATTTGTGGAGCTGCAGTGTAGGACACAGAACCCAAACAGAAAGCAGCAGCCTGAAGTCTACAGCAATCTCAGTGGAACAGGTACATGAATATTCAAGTACAGGGCTACCAAGTAGCCAGCCAACACTTGAGAGACTGAGATCCTGAAGGAAGGAAACCACAGAAAAATGAGTCAATACTCTGCATATAATTTTCCTTCCAGAAATTGCTGATCCTAAGCCACATATGGAGAAATGATACAGAGAAGCCAGGCAGAAAGAAATCACCAAGAGGCAATTGTATTGCACTGAGGAGTCAAAAACAGTAATTCAGGTGGGGGCCTTCCAAAGAGGAGAGACGCCTTGGACAATCCCACTTTCATTTGAAATCCAGGAAGGGCTTGACTGTAAGAGTTACAGAAACTGGAAATAGATCAGTCTTGACTGCATTAAAGTGATCCACCCACCTTACATGCTGGCTAACAGAAATTTAAATCTTTTCTTGAGGAAGATAACATCTTCAAAAGTTTTCACACACAATGGTCAGCATTCAATAACAAGTTAAAGGCACACCATAAAACAAGACCAAATGAATGAAAACTAAGAGAAAGATCAGGCAATACAAATAGGCCTACAGATAACATGGATTATTTAAGTTCTCTGACACAAAATTACAAATAATTTGAATATGTTAAAGAAAATAATGAAAAGACAGAGAATTTTACTAGGGCACTGGAATCTATTAACAAAATAGAAATTCTAGAATTATTTCCTTTTTCTATTCTTGTTCCTCTTCTTCCCTTTTTTTCCTGAACTATGCACTTTTAAAGTTGTTGGTAGGGCAGGATGAGGTAGACATTTATACCACAGTATGTGTATATTGAAGGAGATGCAATGGCCTCTAGTAAGGCCATGGAGGGCATCTGCATAGGAGAATTGCCCAGTGAGGTGTGTTGGAACTTCACTAGGGTGAGAAATATCTTACATTATGGGGGCAATCTGGCAATCTGGCAAGCAGTTACTGGGCTTGAGTCAAGAGAAAAACGTATCCATGGAGGAGCAGCCTGGTATGTGGTGCCATAATCTGAGCACGTTAAGAAGGGCATCCATGCAGCAGGGGGAGGTTTGAGGAGAGGTCCTGTGTGAAGTCAGGGCCTGACTGGGGTGAGTAGGCCTTCCATGCATGGGGGTGACCTGGTCTGAGGTGTCATAGCCTAAGCAGCATAAACAAGGTTTCCATGTAGGAGGGTATCCTAGGATGAAATGTTAAAGCTTGAATGGAATGGGGAAGGTGTCTCTGGTTGGGAGGATGGCCCAGTGCAGGGTGTTATAGGTTTAGCAGATAAGGATGGCATCTGTGTGTATGTGGGTGGCAGAGCACAGTTGGGTGCTGGACTCTGAGTAGGCAAGGAAAGTCGAAGACTGAGGAACAGGATATAACTAAATGCAATACATGATTCTGATTAGATCCTTTTCCAATAAAAGACACTGTTAGGGCAACTGGCAAAACTTCAATAGGAATAGACGTTTAGAGGGAAAGAATGCATCAGGGTTAATTTCCTAATTTTGATGATTATATTATGGTTATGCAGGAAAATGTCCTTATATGTAGAAAAATCACAGGAAATCACTTGCAGGTGATGCTACATCAGGCTGGCAACTTAACTTCAAAATTGGTTGAGAAAAAAATGTTCTCTGTAATATACTTGCAACTTTTTGGAGTTTAAGATTGTTTCAGGCCGGGCGCAGTGGCTCAAGCCTGTAATCCCAGGACTTTGGGAGGCCGAGACGCACGGATCACGAGGTCAGGAGATCAAGACCATCCTGGCTAACACAGTGAAACCCCGTCTCTATTAAAAAAATACAAAAAACTAGCCGGGCATGGTGGCGGGCGCCTGTAGTCTCAGCTACTGGGGAGGCTGAGGCAGGAGAATGGCGTAAACCTGGGAGGCGGAGCTTGCAGTGAGCCAAGATCTGGTCACTGCACTCCAGCCTGGGCGACAGAGCAAGACTCCGTCTCAAAAAAAAAAAAAAAAAAAAAAGATTATTTCAAACTTTAAAAATTATTAAAAAAGCAATAATGAATTGATAATTCAATAGATGGGTAACAAGCAGGTGTAACACATATAACAGATGATTTGTGAACTGAAAGGTCAATAGAAAACAAATTGAAGCAAAGAGAGAAAAGAATATAGAAAACATAAAAAAGAATATAGAGAAAATAGCAAAATAGACATATGCGACATAGTGAAATGTCTAATATATTTGTAATTAAGAGTCCCAGAAAGAAGAGAGAATGGGGAAGAAGCAGTATTTTAAAAATATTGGGTGAGAATTTTCCAAAATAAAATACCTCAGTCTACAGATTCCAGAAGCTTTCTTAACCAAGCAAAATAAATACAAGGAAAACTAAATGTAGGCACATAGAATAACAACGCTGACAACCTAAGTCAAAGAGAAAATTTTCTTTTTCTTTTTCTTTTTTAGAGACAGGGTCTCACTCTGTCACCCAGGCTGGAGTGCAGTGGTGCTATCATAACTCATTGCTGCCTCGTGCTCCTGGGTTCAAGAGATCTTCCTGCCTCAGCTTCCCGAGTAGCCAGGACTACCAGCATGCATCACAATACCTGGCTAATTTTTAAATTTTTTGTAGTGACAGGGGTTTCACTATGTTGCCCAGGGAGGTCTCAATTTCTGCTTCAACCGATCTGCCTGCCTTAGCCTACCAAAATGCTGATATTATAGGTGTGAGCTACTGTGCCCAGCCTTTTTTATTTTTCTTTTTCAACTTCCCACATAACACCACATTAACAGAAAATTTTATTGTTTATTTTTTTGAGATGAAGTCTCTCGCCGTTGCCCAGGTTGGAGTGCAGTGGCATGATCTCTGCTTACTGCAACCTCTGCCTCCCAAGTTCAAGCAATTCTCCTGCCTCAGCCTCCCAAGTAGCAGGGATTACAGGCACGCAGCACCATGCCTGGCTAATTTTTTATTTTTATCAGAGACAAAGTTTCACCATGTTGACCAGGCTGGTATTGAGCTCCTGACCTCAGGTGATTCACCCACCTTGGCCTCCCAAAGTGCTGGGATTACAGGCGTGCACCACTGCACCCAGCCCAGCATAAGAGAAAGTTTAACAAGAAACTGGAAAGAAAGGACAAATTACCTTATACAGCATAACATCAGACTGACTGATTTTTCAACTGAAATGATGGAAGTCAGAAAACAGAAGATCTCTTTAGTATGCTAAAATAAAATTACTACAAGTCTAGAATTTATACTAAGCAAAGTATCCTTCAAAAATAAAGGTAAGGCCGAGTGCAGTGGCTCATGCCTTTGGGAGGCAGATCCCGAGGTTTGGAGTTCGAGACCAGCCTGGCCAACATGATGAAACCCCATCTCTATTAAAAATACAAAAATTAGCCAGGCGTGATCACGGGCACCTGTAATCCTAGTTACTCAGGAGGCTGAGGCAGGAGAATCACTTGAAACCGGAGGAGGTTGCAGTGAGCTGAGATCACACCACTGCACTCCAGCCTGGGCAAAAGAGTGAGATTCCGTCTCAAAAAATAAAATAAAATAAAAATAAAAAATAAAAATAAAGTAAAATGCAGCTGCAGTCACACAAAATAATGAGCAAATTCATTGTTAGCAGTCAAGTGCTAAAAAATAAAGGCAGATGTTCAGGCAAAAGGAAAAAAGATGGCAGCAAGTTAATGGACAAAAGAACTGAAGAATACTGGAAAGTGTGAACATGTAGGTGACTCTCAATGAATAAGCTGTTTAAAACAATACTGTTGATGTTTTGTGGGGTTTTCAATATATACAGAATTAATATTATAATAACATAAATGAGGGTAACTGAAGCTAGTTTTGAAAAGTTCTTGCATTGTCCAAAAAATGATGAAAATACAAAATTAAAGCAGACCTTAATAATGCAAGAGCACATGTTTACATCTGTATGGTAACACTGTAAGAATAATAAAAGAACGTATAACTTATAGGTTGACAGAGGAGGAAAATGGGATAAAAAAAGACTTGCTTAATCAAAAACAAGGCATAAAGAATAGATGGAACCAAAAAATGTAAGACGATAGATCTAAACATAAATATATCCATTATTATAGATATTCCAATTAAAAGATAAATGTTTTCAGGCTGGGCAAAGGAACAATATTTAGCTATCTTCTCCTGGGGGAAAAATATAAGAACCTTACACATAAGAACAAATAGAACATAAAGATTCAAAGCAAAAGGATGAAAAAAGTTATACCATAGGAACAATAAGCAAATGAAAGCTGGTATACCTATATACTAACAGACAGACAAAACAGACTAAGACAATAAGTATTACTAGAAATAAAGAGGGAGGTTTTAAAATTCAGCAGGAAGGTATATATAACAATCCTAGATTTTTGTATGGATCTGGTAACAACGCCTCAAAATACAGAAAGCAAAAACTGAAAGAATTAAAGATAAATAGGCAAATCTATGATTAAGAGATTTTAACATATCTTTTCCCACAACTGACAAAACAGGTAGCAAAAAAATAGTATAGATATAGATGTGAACAATGCAAATATCAAACTGAACTTAATTGATACATGAAGAACACAACTGCAGAATACACATTTCTTCAAGTGTGTATGTCACCTTTACCAACATAGAAATGCTGGGACATGAAGCAAGTCTCAATATTTCAAAGGATTAAATAATTCAGAATATGATTTCTAATATAAGTAGAATAAAATGGAAATCAATTACAAGAAGATAATTTGACAAGCAATTCTATACTTCTAAATAGTAAGTATATTATTTAATATAATATAAAAATATAATATATGTATAGTATATATGTAACAATTCTTTCTGGTAAAAGAAAAAAAAATCAATGAGAATTAGAAAATATTTCCAACTGAATGATAATGACAATACATGTCAAAGTTGTGGGATGCAGTTATTGCCTAAAGAGAAAATAATAGCATTTAGTGCACAGACTACAAAAGAAGAAAAGTTGAGTATCAACTGTACCAAGAAATTTATAAGAACAATAAATCTATCCAAAAAAGTAGAAGGAAACACTACAATTAAGAACGTAAATCAATAAAATGAGAAATAAATGTATAATAAAAACTAATTAAGAGATGGATTTGAAAAGACTATTAAACTAGCAAGAAAAAGAGACAAGGCACAAATTATTGCACCAGAAATGAAGAACATGTTAATTATCACTATAGATCCTACAAATAGTAAAAAGACAGTAAAAAGACACTATGAATAACTTGACGTCAATCAATTTGAAAATTGGGATAAAATGGACAAATGTCTAGAAAAGCCACAATTCACCAAAACCGAGTAAGAAACAAAGTTTGAATAGTCTTATACTACCCATTAAAGAAATGGAGGCCAGATGTGGTGGCTCACACCTGTAATCCCAACAGTTTGGGAGGCCAAGGCAGGCGGATCACTTGAGCTCAGGAGTTTGAGACCAGTGTGGGTGACATGGCAAAACTCCATCTCTACAAAACATTTAAAAAAAATTAGGCAGGTGTGGTGGCATGCGCCTCTGGTCTCAGCTATTTGGGAGGCTGAGGTGACAGGATGGCTTGAGCCTGGGAGGCGGAGGTTGTAGTGAACTGAGACTGCACCACTGCACTTCAGCCTTGGTGACAAAGCCAGACACTGTCTCAAAAAAAACAAAAAACAACAACAACAAAAAAATACACACACACACTAAAGAACCAAAATAAAACTTTAGGTTCATATGGGTTTCACCAGTAAATACTTTCAACTGCCAAACTCTGCTAGTGAACAAAAAAAGAGGGAACATTCACTTCTTTTATAGGACTGCGTAACTTTTCTATAAAAATAAGCAAAGACAATACAATAAAAGAAAATTATAGGCCAAATGAGCTCAAAAACACAAACACAAACATCTTCAACACACTATGAGAAAATGGAATCCCTACCTCACATCATAAACAATTCCAAATGGATCATGGCTTCAATGTGACCAGTAAAACAATAAAGGAAGAAAGGAAACAGGAGACCAGCTTTATGACCATGGGATAATCACACATTTTTAAACAGGACATCAAAATCACTACCTCTAAAGTAAAAGATTGATCACAATCACTACCCCAAAAGTAAAAGGTTGATAAATTGAATTCCACTAAAATGAAAATTAGACATCCATCACAATGCAGCATTAAGAGGTGAAAAGGCAAGCCACACAGTGGCAGAAGATGTTGTAGTACACTTATCTGAAAAATCATTTAGAAGGACAAACCCCCATGACATAAGTTTACCTATGTAACAAGCCTGCCCACGTACCCCCAAACTTAGAAGTTTTTTTGAAAAGGAAAAAAATCATTTAGAAGGGAGACAGTCCAATTAAAAATGGACAAGACGGCCGTGCATGATGGCTCACACCTGTAATCCCAGCAGTTTGGGAGGCCAGGGCTGGAGGATCACCTGAGGTCAGGAGTTCAAGACCAGCCTGGCTAACATGGTGAAACCCCATTTCTACTAAAAATACAAAAAATTAGCTGGGCGTGGTGGTGTGCACCTGTAATCCTAGCTGCTTGGGAGGCTGAGGCAGGAGAATTGCTTGAACCCAGGAGGCAGAGGCTGCAGTGAACTGAGATCGTGCCATTGCACTCCAGCCTGGGCAACAAGAGCAAAGCTCCAGCTCAAAAACAAACCAAAAAAAAAAAAAAGAAGGACAAAATTTGAATGGGCCCTGCATAGAAACATTAATATTCCAGGGCAGAGAAATGTTAATATTCCAGGACACATAAATTAAATACACTCACCAAAATGTCTAAAATGAAAAATGAAATCTGCAAATGTCAAGTGAAAGTGAAGATATGGAGCAATGGGAACACTCTTACTAAGCTGGTACAAGTGTCGATTTGTGCAACCACTTTGGACACTAATAGTATCTACTAAAGCTGAACACACACCAATTCTATGACTCAGTAATCCTACACCTAAATATATACCCAACAGAAATGTGTACATATGTGTACCAAAAGGCATGAACGTATGAGTGTTCATAAAAGCATAGTAGTACGACAAATAATAAATGGCCCCAAACTGGAAATAACCCTATGACCCCATAAACAATAGTATGCATATAAAATTATAAAATATCTATACAATGAATTATTATACAATAGCGACAAGGAGTGGACTACTGGAGTGAACTGTATGCAAAAACATGGAAGAATCCCACAAACATATGTTAAGCAAAAGAAGCCAGACACAGAAGAGTATATTGAAAGGGTCCATTTATGTAATTCAAAAACAGATAAAATGACTCTATGGTGAAGTCAGTGGTTACCTTAAGGAGGTAAGGGAGGGAGCTTGAGGGAAGCTTCTGGGGTTCAGGTAATAATTCTATGTCTCCCTCCAGGTGGTGGTTACAGCAATATATTAGCTTCATAAAAAGTAATCAAGCTATACTTCAGTAAGTATAAGTACTTCAATAATTATTGTATCATTCAATAAGAAAATATTAAAAAATCCTTAAAAATTCCTTTAAAAATGCATATGCAAACCTAATAAATGAAGAGTTCTACCATGAATCTAGATGGGGAGACTCAATATTATAAAGATATTTAATTTCTTCATGTAATCTTTAATTAAATGTAATTCTAATTAAAATCCCCCCTTTTTTGATTGTTGTTACTTGTTAGGGTGTTTCTAAAGTTTAAGAAAGTAAATGTATAAGAAAAGGAAGGTAATTTCAAAAATAATTGGGAGGCCTTGCCTAAAAAAAAAATGTACCATGACACCACTATAAATTGTAAATTACTATTTGTAAGTTAGTATTTGTAAGAAAGAGACAAATAGATCATTGCTACAGAAGAGAATCCAGAAAAGGTCTGCAAATAGCAAAATGAGGGTATAATAATGACTCTAATTCAAATTGTTGGGGAAAGATGGACTCTTCAATAAATGGTATAATTGGTTGAGTTGGAAAAGCAAAAACAAAAGCAAATTTAGATACCTGTTTCATACCACACACAAAAACCCACATATCTAAATAGCTTTTTTTTTTTTTTTTTTTTTTTTAAAGCTGTTTCCTTAAAGAAGACAGATTTTCATGATTTTGGAATTGAGGAAAGAAAGTCTTTCTCAGCACAACACAACCCAAAAAGTATAAAATACAGATGATTAGATGTCAAAAAATTTGGAAAATCCTGCACTGAACAAATTTGAAAAGATAATAAACATAACTGGAGAAAATACTTACAAAACATAAACCAAGGACATATGAAAAGCTCCTACAAACCAACAAGAAAAATAACTTGCTAGCAAAAGGGCCCAGGATATGACAGGCAATTATTCACAGAACAGATACAAACAACAAAATGCATTAGTAATAGCCATTATAATTGAAATGAGATATATTTCATTTGCCAGATTATCCAAAACACAAAAAGGTCCATATCTAAATGTTGGCCAGGCTGCTGGGAGCTTGCACTCTCAGTCAATACTGAATGATGTCTATATCAGTACAACTTTTCGGTGGGCAATTTTGACTAAATGCAGAAATATACAAGTGTGCAAAGATAAATGAACATAGATGATCACCAGAACCCACTAGCAGATAATAAAATAATCGTGCATATATATATATTTACATGCGGCCATTAAAAATTGTTACCCTTCTATATGGTAACATGAAAACAGTTTCACAATATATTAATTTAAAAAGAAAAACTCACTCTAGGACAATATGCATAGCAATATTCCAATTTTCATAAGAAAAATAAAATTTAAATGATTTATAATTATGTAGAAAAAATCTGGAAGGAGACACATCACATTGGTTAGTGATTAGTTCCATGGAACTTTAAGTTTTGCAATATGAACATATTATATTTGCAAGTTAAAAAAATCAATAGGACTTCAGAAATGTATATATAGGAAAAATAAATAAAATGTGCTTTTTATTTAGCCCAGGAATTCCTCTTTTAAAAATGTATCCTAAGGATTTAATCAGAGAAGTATACAAAAATGTATCCTCAAGGATGTTCTTTAAGGCAAATTTATAAAAGCAAAAAACTGGAAACAAATCCAATCTAACAACAGCATTATAGATTTTGGCACATCTGCGCAATGGAAAAATATGTAGCTACATAACAATCTACTTTCAAAAACTAAAGATCTTTTACAAACGTACAAAATGGTAAATACAACTGGATTAGTTTTTGAAGTATATTTTTGTAAGGAAGAAGTCCGAAATGAAACATGAAAATGTTAAACATTCTTATCTATAGGTAATGAGTCCTGTGATTTTTACTTCTGATTTGATACTAGTATTTGCCAATTATTAGTAATAAATGTCTACTTATTGCCTTAGCATTTTCAAAGCATTATAAATCTTAACAAAGCAAATCGTGGTTTTACTTCCATTTTTATTTTTTTTGAGACAGGCTCTTGCTCTATTTCCTGGGCTGGAGTGCAGTGGCGTGATCACGGCTTGCTGCATCCCCTATCTCCTTTCCTGGGCTCAAACGATCCTCTTGCCTCAGCCTCTCTAGCAGCTGGGACAAGTGCGCACCACCATACTAGACTAATTTTAAACTTTTTTGTAGAGATGGGGGTCTCACTATGTTGCCTAGGCTGGTCTTGAACTCCTGAGGTCAAGTGATCCTACTGCCTTGGCCTCCCAAAGTGCTGGGCTGCAGGTATGAGCCACCATGCCTGGCCTTCCATTTTTTTATACGTTCACTCTAAAAATGTTTGCCATCAAATTCAGTGTTTGCGTTCAAAATTATCTTTTGAGACGATATATCACCAACATTAAACTTTCCATACATATTAGCCATTTTAGTCACATCGAATCCTCTTCAAAAAGATAAGTATGAATAAATTGAAAATAAATAAGACTTTTAAAAAGGAAAACATTATTTGATTTGTACTTATTACTCAACTTGAATTCTAATATTCTTTCCCTAGCAAGGAAATAAAATTTGTCACATTTTAAATGTAAAACTTGCAAGCACACTTAAAGATGAGCTCCTTGTTTAAGTACTACGAAAATATAAAGGTATAACGACCTGTAATTTATATAATCTATCATCATACAAAAATACAGTCATTGTTTCTATTTGGAATATTCAACTGTGAGTAAAGACTGGTGGACTATTCAGCCATGAAAAAACATTTGCATTTCTGCAAAGTAATTTTGTATGAGAGATGTTGTATTTTCAGATGTTTTAACATGTTTTTTCATTATTAAATGATTTTAGTGACACAAAAAATGTGTCTGAAGTTAACCAACTTAATAATTCTGGAGAACCATTCCTATTTGACTCAAAGAACTATGTGCCAAAGGTAATAAATGGTACATGGAAAATTATATCTGACCAAAATGATTCTCCTAAAAATAAGTAATTTTAGAACATGGCATCTCCTTAGCTTTGTATAATTAAAAAATTTTTTTAAATTATTTTTTAAAATAGAAAGAGTCTCCCTTTGTTGCCCAGACTGGTCTCAAACTCCGGGCTTCAAGCGATCCTCTTGCCTTGGCCTCCCAAAGTGCTGGAATTACAGGCATGAGCCACTGTGCCGAGCCTCAGCTTAGTATAATTTTGCACCTATTTTAAGAAGTGTCTGACAAGGGGATTACTGGAGGTAAAGAAAAATGGCCAACAGAGCTCCACACAAAAACAAGTGCGTTCATTGTTTGCAGCGGGGCTTTCTTTTCTGTTAACAGGATTTTCAGGCTTGGGGCTCCAGGCAGCCTACGATGAATTCAACTGCAGATCCTATACTAAAGGATTGTTGCTACCCTATGATCTGTGTTGGCATAGTCACATGCGCAATGCTTCCCCTTCCAGGGCCTCCCCTCCATGTCAGTGGTTAGAAACGCTGCACATGGGCTGCTTGGCTCAATCTGCACTGACTGTATATCCTGAGGCCAGTGCACAATGTCCAGGTCGACAACATGTTTTTCAAAATGTGGTTTGTTTGTTGTAGCTACAAAAATCAGCCAGCTTTGCAGAAAACAATTTATTAAATGGATGAAGACTGGTCATCATGCCCAAATACAGACAAAACACTGTGACTCAAGCATGCTCTCATTATAGAGACACTGTTGACACTCATTAGCTGACTTTATTGGATTGCTTTCTTATTTCCATAAGTTTTAGGCTGTACCAACAAATATCAAAAACAATAGAAAATTACACTACATTAAAGGCAAACATACACACAATGGAATAAACTAGACATAAAACTAGATTTTTATTTAGAGCACAAGTATACAGACAAATATGAAGCAAAACCAGTGAGCTGACAAAGATGAGAACATCTTAGTGTAAAAAATCAGTGAGCAGCAAAATAAAGATGAAACTGAGAGTACTCTTAACAAAAAATTCTATTACAAATATTGACAGGCAGCAGATTATCTGACCAAAATCATCAGTCACATATTTGACACAGTAACAGAAATTTCCCTCTATTTCAATTCACCTTTCTCCTCTTTCACAAACTATGACTAGCAGCTTTTAAAAAGTTTCAAAATATGATTTGAGTGAAACAGGCACATGTGCTTTTTTCATGTAAATCAGTTAAAAACCAAGTGCCTGGAAAAAATATATAAAAATAACAATCTATTGAATTTGGGGAAAAGTAAATGCATCCTCAAAGACCAGTTCTATATTTTTTCAAATAGCAGAGTTGATCTGTTGAAACAATTTTCTCCAAGTATTAATTGTGGTTATTGTATTTTTAAGCAGATGCCTGGTCCTAAATTACAGTGACTAAACTGATAAATCTTTTTATTCCCAATTAACTTCCAAGGGATAAAGTAAAAGTGAAAGAAACCTTAAATGCATTCTTAAGATTTATAAGAAGGATGGAAGACCTTGTTGAAGTTGAATACAGCATTCATTCTAGTAAACCATAAAAGTTCTTCATTTTAATAGATAAGTCATATGTAGTAAGTCTGTTGAATCTAAAACACTTTCGATCATTTTCCCACCAGGTTTCAGGCCTACAGGGTTAGAGTCACATTTTCAGACTACAACATAAAAAGTACAAACTATTACCGGTCATGGAGTTAATCTAGCAAATGTACATCTAACTTTGGCAGTGAAAACATTTAAAATTGTGGGAAAAATTGGAAACTCTATAAATTAGAAAACTAATAAATATATATGTATTTGATTTAAAAACCGCCCGAGGTAAAAAGGCCTCAGGACAGAAATACAAAATGTACATAAGACCCCAAGGTGGGAAATAAATCCAAGAGCAGGACTCAAATAAATGTGCCCATTGCTAAATTGTTAATCATCAGGATGTATCATGCCATAATCTTTGGTGTCCAAAATATGAAAGGAATTCTTGGTACAAAGGCTCTGCCTGAAAATCTCTGATGTAGAAATACTTTTGTGTGACTCTGGAGGCCAATGGACAAAGGCAGAACGTCTTTAGACCACACATAATTAAATTTATTTTTATTGCTTTATCACCTCACGGAGGGGCAAATGTCTACAGCATATTCTAGAGAAAAGGCTCACAGTTAAAATCTGCCTTTGTTTTCCTTTAAGCAAAGAGGTGGTGGGGACCTTGATGAATTAGTTTCAATAGTCTTGGAATTAACTCAGTAATTTCAGCAGCAATGTGTCCAAATACAGCATTGGCTGTTGCTGCGTATCTGACAGTCACACATACAGTTTCTATACAATTCAGGAGACTACCCCTTTATTAAAGGAATCTTGTAATCATAAGCCCATTGCACTGAAAGAAGGAAACGCTGCACCAAGTGTGGAGTTCTGGCATGTTGGTGTAAAAAGGCTCTTCAGGAAGCAGCCTTCTTTTCTTAACACGTTATAACAGTTTCCCCCCACTCATTTTAGGAGTATAAATAAAAGTATAGTGGTATTTCCCTCATTTTAAATTTTAACAATGTGTAGTAGAGTCAATCTGTTGAAACAATTTTGTCTTTACTTTCAGTTTGTTTGGAATTGCTGAGGCAAGACAGAAACACCAGGTACCAGACAGGTGGGCATGAAGAAATCCTGATGGCCATAAGGCAACCAAGTATGTTAAGTAAATCTGTGTAAATGCTGAATGTAAAAGTTAACAAATGGGAACTGTGAGGTTTCAATGGTTCTTTATAAAGGAAATAAAATTACTGAATATTCTTTTTTTTTTTTTTGGGTTGGAGTCTCGCTCCCTCACCCAGGCTGGAGTGCAGTGGTGTGATCTCAGATCACTACAACCTCTACCTCCCGGGCTCAAGCAATGCTCCTGCCTCAGCCTCCCAAGTAGCTGGGATTACGGGTGTGAGCCACCATACCCAGCTAATTTTTGTATTTTTAGAAGAGACTGGGTTTCGTCATGTTGGCCAGACTGGCCTCGAACTCCTGATCTCAGGTGATCCGCCCGCCTCAGCCTCCCAAAGTGCTGGGATTGCAGGTGTGAACCACCATGTCCAGCCTGAATATTATTAAATGAAATTCAAACAATAAGCCATGATAGCCAACAAAAATAATGTATGCACCTCATAGTCCTCTGCTATTACACTATTCAGCCTAAAAATATCCAGATCAAGGGAAATTCTACTGCTCTATTGTCATTCGATTGGATTTTTCTGTAAGATACTCAAGTATCAAAAGAAAAAAATGTTTAAAATTCTAGAGGAGAGAGTACTAGAAAAATTCAGAGTTCTTGCTTTCTTTCTCTTTTGCAAATATTTTCTGCTTTCAAAGAGCTTGGAAAGTGTCCAAAAGTTGACCTAGCCTGGAATTATAAATATGATACAAGATTTTCAAGTTTGGCACCACTTTGACAACTACAATATTTCCTTCTGTAGAGGCCACTAAGTGCTGGCTCAAAATATTAAACAATGAAGTACATAGTTACTTAAGTCACACATAGAAATGTTGACTGGCACAGCCTTTTAACAGTTTTTCAGTTTAACTACAACAAGTGATCAAGTGATAGCAGCAGTGGTTAACAACTCCACATCAACACCACAAACGTACATATGAAAGAGCACCTATAACAACATGCAAAATCTCAACATCACTGAATATTACACAATGCATAGAAATCGTAATGATTTTTGGCAAGGTGTTTTTTTTTGTAACAAATGTTTTATAAAACAAAAGTTATTTTGTTATAAATGCTATTTAAAAAGTTGTAACAATCTAATGAATTATAGATATAAAAGTTCAGTTAGATAAAGTTAATCTGAGTGGGTTAATACTAAACATGGACCTCCTACTTCATCCAATATAAATAATCAATTATAAATTAATTTCTAGCGGAAGAATACTAAGGGATTTATAAAAGAATTACAGAAAATAAATGGACATAAAAATCACTAAAACACAGTATACACAATTACTGTTAGGAATCTATATTGCTGATATCTTCCTAATTCTACTTATCACAAACAATGCCAAAGCATTTTCAAAGCTCTTATTGAAATGAATGTATAATGGTAAAAATGCTGTCTAATCCCAGTGTAATACCAAGACAAACATTAGAAGTCTAACATAATTCAACATTATATAAAAAGACAAATCACACTGTACCTTTTTAAAAAACATCTAAAATTTGAACTTTTTTCAACTATGATCTGGTAAATATGATTTGTAAAATAAAAATTTGTGAAATGTTTAAATATTTATGCTTGAGTTCCTTTTCAGAAGAGTAAGCAAGATGAGAAATACAAATAATTTGCATTTAAGTAAGTTTGTATTTCTACATCTACTTACTGTAGGCCTCTTAGTTACCATTTTCCCCCTTTACTATCTCTAAATTAATTTACTTCAGAAACTTCTGAATTATGTTGATAGAAATTTGATCCTTTTGACTGAGGATATGTCCTAAAACTTTAAATATGATTTTTAAAACTTGCCATAGACTAAAAAATACTGTGGGTTGTATTCAGAACCAGTAGTATATATACTATGTAGCTCAATATCCAAGTGAATATCAAATTAAAAATGTACTTTCTTGTTCATAATCTATAACTAGAATTGATATTCTTGAAGACTGTAGTCTCACCTCCATGATTGAAAACAAAATATAAATGGGGTAGGCTGAGAGATGTTCATTAGAATCAAAGAACAATTACATTTACAGATTTTCCTATCAAACTCCAAAAAGAAAAGTTGCTAAAACTAAGATGTAACACAACACAATGAAAAGTGAAGTGTCACATTCAAAAACAGCCTATTGGAACCTGGCAGCTTGAATCTACTCCTAAGAGAAATCTGTGGGTTTTAAAAACAATTAAAATTTGGAAAACAAGAAGTAGAAATACAGGGTTGTTTTTCCTCTCTAAACTCTACCTACGGACAGGAAGTCAGGGTGCCTGGTTCCAGTCCTGGCTTTAACCCCAACAAGGGAAAGCTCACACCCTGACAAGGTGTGCACACCTCGGCATTCACCTCCTTTCTCTGGGGCTGTTGCCTCTTCTGTAAATGAAGGGTAGATTAGGCCAGAGCAGTGTCAACGCCTGTAATCCTAGCACTTTGGGAGGCTGAGGTGGGGGGATCACTTGAGTCCAAGAGTTTGAGACCAGCCTGGGCAACACAGTGAGATCTCATGTCTATAAAAAATTTTTAAAAATTAGTCAGGCATGGTGATATGAACCTGTAGTCCCAGCTACTCGGGAAGTTGGGTTGGGAGGACTGCTTGAGCCCAAGAGTTCAAGGCTGCAGTGCCACTGCAGTGAGTCTTGATTGTGCCACTGCACTCCAGCCTGGTAAACACAGCAAGACCCTGTCTCGAAAAATAATAAATAAAAAGGTGGATTAGATGTTTCCAATTTTACTTTCCAGCTAGCACACCTGAAGGATGCATTCCAGAGGTAATAGCAGCTCAGTCAGTCTAGTGAGTCTCAAAGGAGGGGAAGGGATAGGAAACATGAGACCTCTGGGGAATTTGTTTGAGGTTGTGTTGTATTGGCTATTTCTATCTCCTTGCCTTCTCCACTCCCCACCTACATGAGGTCGTGGTGACTCCTACTCTCCACAGCATGGAAATCACTGGGCTAGATGATCTCTTGGGTCCTTTCCAGATCTAGCCTCTATGACTAATAATTCAACAAAGACAATGGTTTACATTAATACTCAGACCTAATTAATATTCTAATCAAACAGGGATTCTGACCTAATTAATACTCTGGTTCTAACTCACAAGTCATTGTTTACATAAGAACTCAAGTGTATTAAAATGTCATTAAAAAAATAATTTTCAAGTTTTTGCTCAGCTTTGGCAGGCCCAACTGGTCAATTTACAAACAGGCTGGACCATGAGAAATTTTAAATGTCTTCCTTTTCTGTTTAGAAAAGTAAAAGTAGAGTTCTTGGTATTTCATCAGTATCAGCTCTTCTTTTCTGTTGTTATATCACTAGAAATACACCAACTCCCAACAGGATGATATCTGTGATGTATTTCTTTATTCCAGTTCTGATAGCAAGGATCTCTAAAATTATCCTAGCTTCATCATTTTGCTTTATGAAAGGCTATGCACTCAGTATCATCTCAACCAGATGCAAGTGGGAAGGGAAAGCAATGTCTGAATACCATGCATTAAACAACAACTGAGGATGCCTTTGCCAGTGTGCATTTCTTAACTGATCACTGTCTATCTATACCATATCATATGGTAGATGTACAGAGACATAACTTGTATAATAGAATTCTATTTGGGAAACATTAAACTGACAGAGAACTTGCTAATTCTTTCAGTACTTGTAACTATTTTTAAATGAATGAATGCTTTAAAAGATATCTTGCTGCAAGAAATTACACATTCCCCTTGACTTTCCTCCCTAGGCTTAGGTATATATTTCTTCTATCATATGGGAGAGTTTTTATTTACAGGTGCTTAGTATTACAGCTTTATTTTGGCTAGAGAAATAAGGATCAAAATATACCTTTCCTACAGATAAAATCAGTCAGAAGAGGGATGATTAAGATCATCGTCTGTCTCACATTAAACTGCAGATAGTCAAACCAGGAAAACTCTGAATAGGTTCACAGTCTACCTCTGATTCATATTTAGCATCTGGTCAATGGCAATCGATATTGGCTTGTAGGCATTCCCTCTGCCTAGACCCTCCCGCTTCCCTGCCTAAATTATAAAGCACTCTCTTGAAATTGGGGTTTTGGCTTTAACTGGGGTAAAAATAAATTACAATCACTTAAATATATACTTCCTTGTGTATATACACACTTGCCTCCATGACAAAGTTAGGTGTTTTTTAAAGAGTGACACAAACTTCTGCTGTCTGCTGGTAACCAAGGGTAAACAAACTGGTTAATATCTCATCTCAAAATACTACAGTAATGGGGCCTCAAAAACGTTGTGCTAACAAACGTGCTGCTGATGGCACTGATCTCAATCAATGAGGAGCTGAATTAATATTGATGATTTTATTACACCTGGGATTTCATTTATAACTTCAGAGGGTCTACAGAAGCACAGCAAATCATTTCTTGAACATGCAGCTATAGCAGAAAAAGAGAGTGCTTAATGGGATCTGGATCTAATTTCAGATACGGATGCTCTTACGTATTAACTGTGACATGGGCAAGCCATTTGACTTCTCTGGATCTCCTCAATTATAAAAGGGAAATAATAATACTTACCTAATGGGACTATTGTGAGAATTAAGTGAAACAACTTATAAAGCACTCAGTACAATGGCACACTATCAGTGCTCAAGAGATAATAGTCATTGATGACAGAGCTGCACATTCCGATGCATATGTGCATCTACATGAACACAATGGACGGTACAGAAATGCCTCCACTTTATCGATTTTAAAACAGGCTCTAAGAAAGATTCTCCAGAAAATACTCAAAGCAGCATTATGTATTCTGCAGCAAACCTACATATTCAATGAATAAATAATGGATAAATTGCATGAGTACAAAGTTTGGAAAACTATGCAAAATAGTATTAGCATAGAGTTTTTTGCTGGGCTCTCAAAAATGAACTACCTTTTATTACAATGTCTTTTATAAATTCCTTGAGAGCGGGGACTATTTTATGTATCTTTATACCCCTCCCAGTTTGGCCCCTAGCTGTTCAATAAATATTTGTTGATCTGACTACAAATTTTCATCTCAATAAAGTCACTGATTTCATGGCATCTGGAAGCTAAGTCATATGATTTAGACAAGTAAATGCTATGAAAGTTTCAGCTAACAGTAATCTAACTGAAAAACCAAAGAGATCAAATGTATGCTAGAAGATTTTCAGACTACTCTTTTGTAGAACAGGCAGTGATTTAACATAGGGAAAATTTAGCCATAGGGAAAAATAATTATAAATATCCTAAATTGCTGATATATATTTATAAGTCATATTCAGACCAGCCCTAATAACCGTATCAAATGGAATCTAGAATAAGCTGTCTTGAATAAATATCTTATCTCTAATTTTTTCAAACATTAGTTGTTTTTTTTTAATAGCTAGCACCTATGGTTTTCAACAGTCACATGAATATGAAAACAAAGACCAAATTATGCAGCTATGTCATCCAAATGTTGACAGTGTTCAGTGTTTTTGTTGTAGGTAGTGCAAAACTTTCAGTTATGTGAGGAACACTGGAGGGTTTCTTACATGACATTACATTGATCATAAAGTTAAGCACTGCAAATATGGCTTTATTTCAGCCACAGGATTGCCTGAAAAGGCAGCACATTCAGTTGTAGTGAACACCTGCTGGACTGTTGACTTTTTGCTAAAGTATATATGCAATTTTGACACCTGCCTCTGCCATAGCATGGACATGATTTTTTCTTAATATTACAAATAATAAAAATGGCATCTGGCAGTACTATCTCCTCAGTATCATTTAGATGAAAACACAAAATTTAGAGGTAGTTGTAGATTTTTCATAATATAATTAACTCCAAGAGATAACACCAGCACTTTGGGAGGCCAAGGCAGGAGGATCTCTTGAGGCTAGGAGTTTGAGACCAGCCCGGGCAACACAGCGAGACCCCATCTCTACAAAAAATTAGCCAAGCGTGATGGTGTGCACTTGTAGTTCTAGCTATTTGGGAGGCTGAGGCGGGAGGATCTCTTGAGCCCCAGAGTTTGAGGTTGACAGTGAGCTATGACTGCACCTCTGCACTGAAGCCTGGGCAACAGAGCAAGACCCTGTCTCTATTGAAACAAACAAACAAACAAAAAAAGACAGATACTGTAATTTGGCTATGCTTCTACCAAGTCATTACTCAGAAAACAGTTTTCTGAAACTAAAAGTCATGATGTTCCTATTTGGCTTATCACAGAAAAATATAAATAAATAAAAATAATTCACATTCTCAATTTAATTGTGTTCTTCTAAATGAAGATGCAATATGATTAAGCAGGACAAAGATTTTCATTTTAGTACCTCAATAAACACAGATAGGGAACTGACATTTTCTAGTTCTGCTTTCTCAGTGCAGACTGAGTGCTCTTCTTCCTTAAGGCAAACTTACTGTGCTGTCAGAAACATATCAAAAATTTAGAAACTATGTCAATTAAAAATTAGATGCACCATAACATTTTAAGTGTTTTACAGAGAACTTTTTTTAAATATGAGAGGTAACCACATAAAAGTAACTATATATTTTTAAAGAGTTCCCTTAAAGTAAGCTGTCTGATGCCATAAGGACTAGCTATAGAATAAGAACAGGAAGGTTCTGTAAAGAGAACTGGGAGAAAGAGGCTCTGTGGCTCCAAACGTATAGGTGTGGGAGAGGACTAGAGGACATGCTGCCACCATGAAAGATCACTCAGCATTCCCTTTGATCAGACATCCTTCAGAGATGTTAAGACACTGTGTCCCCAGCTCTGGCTCAAACCACTGGAAATTAATTATGAGTTGGTACTGAGAAAGATAAACAGAAAAAAACTCTGGAGTGAAATGACAGACTACCGTTTCTTTAGCTATGACCTAATTGACTTATCTTGACCTGAACATAAAATGAAGATAACTCACCTTTTCAAAGTTGCTGAAAAGATTAAGATAATGTATACAGAAATAAATATGTAAGTATTATAATATGTCTGAAGAAATATTTGCCAAAATGTTAATGGTAATCTTTGGCTAGAAGACTTATGAGTATATATTTTGTTTTCTTTATCCTTATCTGTGTTTTCCTTTTTTTTTTTTTTTTTTTACGATTAGTAACTATGACTTACATATGTGATGCATGTAAGTCACTTAGCACAGTGCTGGCATGCATGCTGGCTCAAAAATGGCAGCTTTCATCATTACCAATACAAAAACATAAAGCAAGACATTGCCCTCTCTTCTTGTTTCTAGATGTATAAATGAATGCTTCTCTACGGAGGAAAAGTCATGAACATGAGGTTAATTCCACCACACAAAGTCCACAGCTGACTTCCCACTCCCGAGCCAGATGAAAGGTCACAGCTTAGAGGAACGGGTCTTTATGTGCTTATGACTTGGTGTTGGAAGGAGTTCCCTGACCATGGGAGAGCTCAGCTCTGTGATGATTTAGCAAAGCAATTCAGAATGAAATTTGTCCTGGTTATACACTAAATTAATGTACAAAATACCACCTACCTTTCTAGCTAATGTGAATTATGAGGTTGCCTTGAAGAACAAATACTTCCCAATAGAATTCCCAGGTCCAACAAAACAATCAAGATTTGGGGTTTATGTGTGTTGCTGATTATATAGAATAGGGACCTAGCTCAGCTTTATTGTGGCTCTAATGTCTAAATTTATTTTATTTTTGAAATATCTTAACTAATAATTCACCACAGGCTTCAAGACTTGAAAACAAAGACCTTGGAAAAACTGCCACAAAAGTTTAACCAAAATTATTATAATAATTGCAGGATATCACAGATAAATGCATTTATATTTACTATAGAAGAATCTCACACATTTTCAAGAATGCTTTGAATTCAGCAAAATCTGGTAACAAAACATTGTTACCTAAAATGAGTGCCAATATTATATTCCTTGGATCTCAATTACAGAATCAAATACCCAGCCTTGCCCCAGGAGAAAAGAGACTGTTTAATGTTTCTAAGTAAGTAATTTGGGGAATATAAACTTTGAAGAGGATGAGTTTTTTTGTTGTCTCGACTACTGCTTCTAGATTTTTAATAAGACTTTCTACCCTTTACCTTCTCTTTATACATAATTTAATGCTTGGCAACATTTTCAAAGCTTTGGTAGGTTTAAATTTCTTGTCAAAGTTCATTTATGCCCATTTCTTAGGGACAAAAAAAGAAACACTCTTTCCAGGTTCAAGCACAATAGTTAAAATGAGCTATGTAACAGTCTTTTTAGCCACAATATCAGACTTTGCATATTATTTTCAAATCATGTAGCTCCCAAAAAGAATGGCACCTTTATTCCCTCCTTCTACCCTTTCCCCCACAAAATAAAAGATGTTAGCTAAACATCTAGATTTTCATACATTGTAAAAAATGAGGCACAGGAGTTAAAACTCAAGTTAAAAAAGAGAAGGTGTAAATTATTTTGATGTTGAGCTTATACAACACTTTTATATTCTGGATCTAGCTGAATACAGTTTTGTGTCAGCAGTAAAGCTAATGTCTCCTCTTGATTAATATAGAATTTTAAAAATAAAAAAATAAAGCCATTTATTAAGGAGACAAAAAATGGGAGTTGGGGTGGGAAGGAAAAGCAGGAGTTGAGGACGCAAGCATGTAAGTCTAGGATGACTCTCAATTTCCTTTATGACAGTTTTTAAAAAACAGAATTCCCTCTCTATGTGTTGCCTGAGAACCACATAAGGTTTTGTAAAGTCTGTAACAGTAATTACATTTGATCACTCACAAGTACATTTGTCTTAAGCCTATAAATACTATGTTAGTAATACTAAATTATCTCCATTGGCTTATTTGTAAAAAGAAAAATATATTATATATTTATATTTTTATAAAGTGAATTAACACTGAGGGCACAGGAAGGGGAATGAGAAGTGGTGTATAATCACAGTTTCTCTGGACATGGTAACCAAACTGGAGTCTTGCTCAAGCCACCTGGTCAGGCGGTGTCTGAGGAAGAGTCATAGGAGGCGGAGACGATGAAATTGCCATTGTTGGAGTGGCCGGCCACTGACTGGGCAGCCTGCTGGCTCAGATTGTTACAGATCAGCACCAGCTGGTTGCTCTGGGCTTCAGACAAGGTGCTGCAGCTCTGATACACACTGAAGTTGGTTTTCCTGCCAGGGATGTTGCCCTTCTCACACATGGTCTTCACCATCTTGGCCAGCTTGTTCTTGCCAAGGGCCTGGCAGTTGTACCAATGCAGAGCGGCCAAGTTAACGACTGGCTTGATGGATAAGTAGAAAGGGGCATCCTCGTAGCGCATGGCGGGAGGCCGCCGCTGGGCATACTCCTTATAGTCCTGGACAGGGCAGGTCTGTGGGGCGTGCTGGGTGGCATACACACGGGAGTCTGTCCCCCCTCTCTTGGTTTTGGCATTCAGGTCTCCTGTATCCTGACCCATCCACTCCAAGTACTCCAGACCCGTCTCTGTTACCCGGAGCCGGATATCACCCCATTTTAAGGTAGATCCATGGAAGCCTGTGCAATGCCCAAAAGCTTTTGTGTTGTTGAGCCAGACTAAGTTGAGCAAACCCTCGGGATTATATCGGCTTAGTAGTCCCCTTTTCCGCAGGATGAGCTCGTCAGCAAAGGTGAGCTTCATGGACTTGTGTGGCTTATTTCCTTTTCCTTTACAGCGGAGTTCAATTTGCTTCTGCTTCAGGGCCTCTTGGGAACGCTTGAATTCCTTATCCCTGGTGATGCTGTAGCCATACCTGTGTTCCTTTAGGTACCTTTCAAGCCCACACTGGTAATTGGCCAAGCTGTTGGGTTCGTATTCGGACCCATCCTTCTGCCTGGCATCAACAAAGAAAGAGGCAAGGTAGGCATCCAACTCCTTGCAAGGGATGACATAAATCTCTCTTGTTTCAGAAGGATACTTGGAGATGAGGAACTCACGGAAATTGCGGAGCGCGGTCTGCGTGCTCCGGATGGTTTTCTCGTTCTGCTCCCTGCTGAGCTCAGCTGCTCTTTCATCCTGGTCTGCAACAAATTGGGGGGGGGAAGGATAGAGAGGGTGTTGATGAGTTCAGACAATGCACTTTCTACTCTGAAATAAAGTTTCCTTTTATAATGACAAGGGAAAGGAAGAATCGATTTTACAGAGATCACTGATAAATGTTATTTACATACCTGTCACGTTATAATAGCCAACTTCGGTTTCACAAATGATCTACTAGACAAGCATATCGCCCATTACAAGCAAAATGAGCTTCCTATGTCACTGGCACACAGTTTAGTGCATGAAGGTTTGTGGAAAGAGAGAGATTAGAGACAGCCTTCGTTTTAGGAAAAATGTGGGACAGAAATGTGCTATTTATCCTACTTCTGCGTGCAAAGGCCCCATTAGTGCTGACAAACCCATTCTGAATCACTTCATTTGTGAAAACACAGGTTGTACTGGTTCCATTTTACTGAATTAAACTAAAATATCTGTATTTGTTATTTTAATGCATCACTAAAAATCTGTATTTAAAAATGACAAAGCAAATTTTTTATGGCACTTAATTAAATACTTGTTCTTCTATAGCAATTCAGGTAAACATACTTTATAAGCATTCTGCATGTAATTTCAGGGCATTTGTAATAAGTGATGAATGGAAATATTTGGTATTTTGGAGGGTAATGAGGATAAAATGTCGTAGCTACAAAGACAGGACAGTTACATTTGAATTAGGCTATCATAGTCAAGATGTAAAGAAGGCGTATGTCTCCAGGACCCATTGTTTCTTTTTATTACTTTATTATTTGGACTCTGCTAAAAAAGGACTTGAGGTGCCTCTTTCTGTTTTGGATCATCCATGATTAAGTAATGCTGCCCTAGAATAGCTGTCTTCACAGATTCCTGCACTTCAGAATCATCCAGGATGCTTGATCAAAATGCAGATTACCACGTAGGAGGTGTAGGAATCTGTATCTTAACCAGCATCTCTATGTTCATGATGAGGTTTGAAAGAACACATTTTGAGAAACAAAGTTCTAGTGCTTGTGTCCTAGGCAGGAAATCTTACTCTATTTTCACCAATTTTTAAATAATAGTTAAGTTCAATTACATCATTTACATGGTTTCATTTCAGTAAAATGTAATTTAATTTAGGATCTTAACATTAACAATAAAACATTTTGTTAAAAATTATCACTATTTTGTTAGACATGGACTGGTGAAACTCAAAAGAAACCCTAAAGAAAGCATACAATTAAAAAAAAACAAGCTACTCTATTGACTGCTGAGAGGCAAACACAGAGGTTAATTTCAAACAACATAAAATATGTAATTTCTGATTCCTAAAGTATAAGGTAAAAGTATTTTGTTTACCTTAATTATGTCATCTAGAAAAACTATATTAACTTGTAAGGTTGCTTAGTGGAAGTCTTTGTAATTATTACATCCAATGATAAAATTCCTAATAAACTGAATTTTATTTACACACTACTTTGTGTATTACTATACATATATATGAATAGCCATGTTATTTTAAAAAGACAACCATAAGGCATAATTGCCAAAATCCACATAACTTTACAAAATGATATAAACTAAACATTCACTAAACAAGTTAGCTATTTTTATAAGAACATTTTTGAGGGATCACATTTCCAAATTCAAATATACAAAAGTAACTTTTATGCTTCAACACACTTAACTTTTAGTCATGCTATTTTCTTCCAGTTGAAATTGTTTATTAACAATAAAGGTATTTATCTTTCCATCAAAAACATGGAAGCCACAGGTTGAATGTAACCATTTGCCATGCTGTCTTCCTTGACTGTTTACATGGAAAGCCAAAAGGGCCAGCACATCTGTTTTTCTTGGCTACTTGTTCAAATATCTGTCACAGCAGTCTTCTAACTTCAAACAAAGATTTTCTAAGAAATAAACAGTCACAGACAACTTTAGGAGAAAAATTTCCAGGTTCTCAACTTTCACATGGGATCTTTTAAAAAATTTGTCTGAGATGTAGACTGAGTCTGTACATGGTGCCATCCCAAACCTACTATGGTACATATTCTGGGGTATATTGATTTATAAATTTTGTTTGGTTCCTCAAAGTCAAAAGACTTTTGACTTCTACCCATTAGCATTTCCTGTCTTTAAATAATTAAATCCATAGCATCTCCTGTCTTATGGATATTTTGACAAAGGTGAAATGTACCATTAGAAACAGTGTTTGGGGCCTGAAGTGGGGTGTTCTGAATTTAGGACATATGAAGCGGTTATATATTAGTGAGGTTGATTCTTCTAACTAGAACTAGAATATTCTGCAGAACTACCAAAAAGCTCAAGATAAAGTAGCAGCTTAAAATTTTATTAATTTCTTTCAGATGATTCAGTGTGCTTTTTATTCACAAGGTATTTAATATTATCAAATCATATCATGAAATACTGATTCTAGTTACAGTTGCTCCTCCTCTTTTTATTTATTTATTTATTTTTGAGACGGGGCCTTGCTCTGTCACCCAGGCTGGAGTGCAATGGTATAATCTTGGCTCACTGCAACCTCCGTCTCCTGGATTCAAGTGATTCTCCTGCCTCAGTCTCTCAAGTAGCTGGGATTACAGGCACCCGCCATCATGCCTGGCTAATTTTTGTATTTTTGTAGAGATAGGATTTCACCATGTTGGCCAGGCTGGTCTTGAACTCCTGACCTCAGGTGATCTGCTCACCTTGGCCTCCCAAAGTGCTGGGATTACAGGCATGAGCCACCATGCCCGGCCTCCTCCTCTTCATTTTATAAAATATTCATCTATTTCCTACCTCCTTTATTACAAAATTGAAACATGTTGAAAAACCTTTGGATGTCAATTTAAAAGTGAGTGGTAAAGAATATTCTAAGTTCTTTTAAGATATATGTGAGCAAAAAAGTTTAAGTCTGTTGGATTTAATTAAGCAGCATTAGTCAGTCTGCTATTAGTGAAACTGGTGAAGACAACCACAGAAGGGTCCAGAATGCTGGTGTGGATGTCATCACCTGCCACAGTCCCCTGGGTGAAGCTCTCCTACTTCTGTATCTCCTCTGCATTTCAGCACCATGCTAACACACATGAAGATGACTGACACATTTACACCTGTTCAATTCATCCTCAGTCAAGCCTTGTTTTCAAGCCTTCCCTTCCTTTCTATTGGGCCTCAATCTTAGTTGACAAACAGCCATTTCACCTGCAGGAAAATAAAACTAAAGACAAACATCACACAGTGTGATGTTGTCTGCTTTTTTTCTGTTTGTAGAAGGTTTTTAACATATTCTAGAAATGAATGTTTGTTATATTTATTGCAAATATCTTCTCCAATCTGTGGCTTGCCTTTTCTTTTTTTATGGCATCTTTTAATAAACAATAATTCCTAATCTTATATAGTCCAATTTATCAATTTATTGCCCTTATGATTCATGCTTTTTGCCTCCTGTTGAAGTAAGGCACCTGCTCATCTCAACCCTTTGTTACCAAGTTTCCCTCTTCACAACAACCAATGTTACCAATTGATTATATATAATTTTCAAGATTCTATATTTCTTATTCTTTTCCTTTTAAAATGGGGGTGGGGGAGGAATATACTATAAACCCTATTCTATACTCTGCTTTGTTCCATGCTTTCCTAACAGCATAGAATGAGCCACATGAGGTGGTTGGAAGGGTAAAGACACCATCGCTGATTTTACATGAGTAAGAGGGAAGGAAACAGTTTTAAAGTTAATAGGAATAAGATTTTTAGTTAATAACAAAATCAAGTAAGACCAGAGAAGACTGACAATAAAATACATAACTATTACAACTGTCTTGCATTTACCTCTAGTTTTAGAATTTTTTCTGATCCATTCCTTTTAAAAACTTTTTAATAGGTGTAACACACATACAATGAAATAGACTAGTCATTAAGTGCATGGTGATTAATTTTCACAAATTGAATACACCTGTGAATCCAGTGCCCAGATCAAGAAAAAGAACATCACCAGCACCCCAGAAGTCTTTTTCATGTCCTCTTCTTCCAGTCACTTGCTCTCACCAAGAAAACCTGCTATCCTGACTTGAAACATCATAGTTTTGTTTGGCCTATTACTGTAACACATATGAATGGACTCCTAGAAGGTAAGCTCTTTTGTGTCTGGCTTCTTTTGCTCACCATTATGGTTTGTGAACTTCATCCATATTGTTGTGTATTTGTAGATAATTTATCCTCATTGCTGCACAACACTCCATTGTGTGAATATATTATAATTTATTTTTCCATTCTACTGGATATTGCATTCTATTAGTTTTCAGTTTTTGGCTATTTCCAATAAAACTGCCATAACATTCTAGTGGATGCCTCTTGGTGATCATGTGCATGCATCTCTCTTGGATTAGTTTTCAGTTTTTGGCTATTTCCAATAAAACTGCCATAGCATTCTAGTGGATGCCTCTTGGTGATCATGTGCATGCATCTCTCTTGGGTATATACGTAGGAGTGGAATTGCTGGGTCACAGGAAATCATGTGTCCAGCCATAATACCAAAGACAATTTGCCAAAGTGGTCATATCAATTTACTTTCCCCACCATGAGGAAAAGGTGCTCCATTATCTTCAGCAACACCAAACACTGTTAATCTTTCTTACTTTAACCATTCTGGGCATGTAGAGGTGCTCCACTATGGTTTTAATTTTCATTTGGATATCCTCTTTTGTGAAATGCCCGTTCAAATATTTTGCCCATTTATCTACTGGATTGTCTGCTTTTTTTCTGTTGGTAGGAGGTTTTTAACATATTCTAGAAATGAATGTTTGTTATATTTATTGCAAATATCTTCTCCAATCTGTGGCTTGCCTTTTCATTTTTCATGGTATCTTTTAACAAACAAGAATTCCTAATCTTATATAGTCCAATTTATCAATTTATTTCCCTTATGATTCATGCTTTTTGCCTCCTGTTGAAGACATTTTGCTTATTTCAAGGTTATGAAACATTTTCCATTTCTTCCAAAAGTTTACTGTTTCACTGTTCACATTTTGATGTGCCATCCACCTAGAACTGACTTGTGCATTTTGATCTGCCATTTACCAAAATATCCACCTATATGTTCTGAAATAGAAATTAAGATTTTTTTCAGTATGGATCATGATCCATTTGATTTTAATTAATTAATAAAATTTGAACAGGCAATACAAGCATATAGGACAGTTTCTAAAAGCTACAAATGGGTAGAGTAAAAGTAAGGCACCTGCTCATCTCAACCCTTTGTTACCAAGTTTCCCTCTTCACAACAACCAATGTTACCAACTGATTACATATGATTTTCAAGATTCTGTATTTCTTATTCTTTTCCTTTTAAAATGGGGGTGGGGGGAGGAATATACTATAAACCCTATTCTATACTCTGCTTCTTACCATTATATATTGGAGATAACACCATATCATTCTGTATACAGTCACCTTAATCTTTCTAATAGCTGCATTCTATTCTGGTATATCTATTTTTGGTATATATATTTGTTATATATATCTATTTCTGGTATATCTTGTATATATATTTTTCCGGTTTCCTAACTCCCTACAGTTAGGCATTTGCATTATTTGCATTCTGCTGCTATTACAAACAACACTGCAATGGGTATCCTTGTAGACAGAATGTTTCCCATGCATGGGCAAGTATATTTATAGAATCAATTTCCAAGAGTGGAACTGCTATATTGCTACTGCCCTGCACATATGTTGAACTAACTTATACTCCCATGGTAAGATATAAGAGTGCTGCTTCAATCACACCTTCCCAGATACATTATCAAACCTCTTCATCTTTGCTTATTTAATTGTAATACACATTATGATTTTATTTATTTTGCATTTCTTTTAGAAGATTTAACACTTTTTCAAGTACATACTAGTTATCTGTATTTTCTCATTTTCTGTGAATTTTGTCATCTGTCCATTTTCTTTTTAAAATATCGATTTATAGGAGCTCTAGACATATTTAAGAATATTTGTATTCATATTTAGTCTTAATTCATTAAAGCAAAATTTGTTTGAGACAGGGTCTCACTCTGCAACCCAGGCTGGCACGCAGTGATGTAATCACAGCTCACTGCAGCCTTGTCTCTCCGATATAGCTGGGCCTACAGACACACACCACCACACCTGACTAATTAAAAAAAATGTGTTTTTGTTGTTGTTGTTAGAGATGGGGGTCTCACGATGTTGTCCAGGCTGGTCTCAAACTCCTGGGCTCAAGCAATTCTTCAGCCTCAGCCTCCCAAAGCATTGGGATTACAGGTGTGAGACACCCTGCCTAAAAAGTCTAAATTCTTAATATCTATTATTTACATATTATTAAGCATTTTAAATATATATTTAACCTTTTGTCTATAATATATACAAAATATATATATTTTTTTCATTTATCTTTGTCATTGTGACTTATTTTTTCATCACTCTGATGGCATCTTTATCATATGCTAAATTCCTAAATGTATTTGGGTCTATTCTGAATCTTTAATTCTATTCCATTAACTGGTATCCTTATTAGGGCAAAGTATACTACTATTTAAAATTAGGTATCATAAAAATTTGTCTTAGTAATTGACAAGCCTATTCAATCTCCTCCTTACTCTTATTTCAAAACATTCCAGGACATTTTAAAACTTTTGTATAACAAATAAGCTTTAGAATCAGCTCCTATCATTTAAAAAATCCTGTTGGTATTTGCATTGATAAAATTAAATATATACTAACTTTAAGAAAACCTGACATATTTATGATTGGGAATCTTCCTCTATAAGAATAGATTATTGCTGTATTATTTATTTTTCATATCTTTTGCATCTCCCAAGTAGCTTTTTGATTTTCTCCCCACCCCACCTTTTTTTTAATCTTAAAGAGTTTTGTTAGATTTATTTATTCCTGGGTATTTTCTGTAGTGCTATTCTTACTGCAAATCCAAATTTTTCAGTTTATTTTCTGTTAATTGTATATAAGGTTATTAACTATTGTATATTTATATTGTACCCAACTAACTACCCAAGATTTTTAGTTGATAATCTCAGGTTCTGCAAGTATACAATCCAAGCATTCCAAGTATACATCATTTGCAAAACTGGTAACTTTATCACTTCTTTTCCATTTTTATGCTCCATATAGCCTTTTGTTTTCTAAGCACTTCCAAAACAGGTACCTCTAGAACATGTTAAACAACAGTGATAGGTTGTGGCTCATTACTGATATTAAAGAGAAAATCTCCCAGCGTTTTACTTTAAAGAATAATGAGGCCGGGCGCGGTGGCTCACGCCTGTAATCTCAGCACTTTGGGAGGCCGAGACGGGCGGATCACGAGGTCAGGAGATCGAGACCATCCTGGCTAACACGGTGAAACCCCGTCTCTACTAAAAAATACAAAAAAACTAGCCGGGCGAGGTGGCGGGCGTCTGTGGTCCCAGCTACTCGGGAGGCTGAGGCAGGAGAATGGCGTGAACCCGGGAGGCGGAGCTTGCAGTGAGCTGAGATCCGGCCACTGCACTCCAGCCTGGGCGACACAGCGAGACTCTGTCTCCAAAAAAAAAAAAAAAAAAAAAAAAAAGAATAATGATAACTTTGGGGTTAAATGATACAGATATACTGATATGGATCTATTTAAGACTTATTAAATAATTTCCTATTCATATTTTAATAAGGCATTTCTTAAAATAAAAAATTCATGTTAAATTTTACCAAATGGGTTTTCAGCATCTATGGAGATGATACAATTTTTCTTTTGCTCTATTAAAAGATTTCCTAATATAGAAGCATTATTTAATGTCTTATGAATCCCACTTGCTTGTGGTATATTCCTTTAATACGCTGTTGAATTCTGCAGGTTAATATTTTATTTAGTATTTCTGCATTGGTATTCATAAGCAAATTTTGTCTATTTTATGTTATTTCTGTTATGTATTACTATCACGGCTCTGCTGGCATAAGAAAATGATTTGAAAGTATTAACTATACTTGAAATTCCGGTAGAATTCACATGTGGAACCATCCAGGTCTGATGCTCTGTGTATGTGTGCTGGAGGGGTTGTGAGGAGAGGAGGCTTAGCTCTTTGTTCATTTACAGTTTCTAGAAAATCACCTACTTCTTCCAAGCTTGCATAGAGTTGTACATAATAATGTCTTATGATAATTTTAATTGGGGGGGGCTCGTGATTATTTCTTATTTTCATTTATTGTCTTCTATATCTATGCTTCCTCTTCCTAATCTCTCCTCCATACCCCTTTTGGTTATCTGCCAGTTTCCCTTATTAGTGTTTTCAAAAATTTAGATTTTGGATATTTTTTCATTGGTTCTACTTTTTTCTAATACTCTGTTTTTGTTAATTGTCTTTCCTTCTGCTTTAAGTCTTTTTTTCTAACTTCTTGAATTGGATGCTTAATTTCTTTCCCTACTTGTTTATATTAATAAAAGTTTTTATGTATATAAATTTCCTCTGAGTACTGGTTTATCTGCATCTCTAGATCTTGCTATATAATGCTATTATTCTCATCATTATTTGTATCTAGTTACTATCCATTACTGATTCCATAATAAAAACTTTTGAATAAAAAAATTTTAGTGTTATAACATTTCCAGGAGGTAGGTTCATTTTATTTCCTAATTTTGTTAAAAATGTCTAATTTTGCTTCATTGTGTTCTGAACCATTATTCCAACTATTTTCTACTTTGGACATTTTACTCAGATTTTTCACCAATGTTCCAACACAGCAGAAGGTAACACACTGTGGAAGAATAGTGTATTATACAAGATGTCCATTCTCTCCACCTTTGTTCTCCTTGGCTCAATTTGGTCATTTAATGTGTGGGTTTTCCGGCCAGGCAAGGAGGCTCATGCTTGTAATCCCAGCACTTTGGGAGGCTGAGGCGGGAGGATGGCTTGACCCCAGGAGTTGGAGATCAGGCTGGGCAACACAGTGAGACCTGGTCTTTACCAGAAATTTAAAAATTCGCTGGGTGTGGTGGTGCATGCCTGTAGTCCCAGATACTTGAGAGATTAAGGTAGGCGAATCCCTTGAGCCTAGGAGGTTGACACTGTAGTGAGTCACGATCATGCCACTTGCACTCCAGCTTGAGTACCAAAGTGAGACCCTATCTCAAAAAACAAAAATTACATATATATGTTTCCCAATCTCTGTGCATTTTGCACTTGCCTCTGTAAGTCAAGTTTCAATTTTCCTTACATCCTTTTCTAGTCACATAACTTCACCTTAAAATTTTTTACAGAAAATTCCTATATTTACTGACACGCTTATTAAAAATTTATCATGTCCTTTAAACTATACTAGTATTTTATTAGAATTAGCTTTGTTAGTTATCTGATCATAAAGTTACATAGACTTTGAGTAGTCTGCCCCATAGCTCCGTTTTTTTTTTTTTTTTTGGAGACAGAGCCTCGCTCTGTCTCCAGGCTGGAGTGCAGTGGCACGATTTCATCTCACTGCAAGCTCCGCCTGCCGGGTTCACACCATTCTCCTGCCTCAGCCTCCCGAGTAGCTGGGACTACAGGCACCTGCCACCAGGCCCGGCTAATTTTTTGTATTTTTTTTTAGTAGAGATGGGGTTTCACCATGTTAGCCAGGATGGTCTCGATCTCCTGACCTTGTGATCTGCCTGCCTCGGCCTCCCAAAGTGCTGGGATTATAGGCAGGAGCCACCGTGCCCGGCCAGTTCCGTTATTTTTTAGTGTCAACTGTTTTCAGAAATGTATGTATCATTTGATAGCAGTTACCTGCACAGCATATAGTTGGGTTTCGGCTTGTGATCCAATCTGAGAGTCTCTACCGAGTTTATAGTTATATTGTGATTATATGAATATATATGAGATATGTGTGAATATATGTCAAGCTCTCTGTTTTCATTGCTGCATCAGGGCTCTTGCTCAGCTCCTCTTTCTGTTGGCCGAATCCTCTGCCTTTTGTTGGCTTCATCTCAGGCAGAAAAACAACAGCCAGAGGCTGAAAAGAGACTATTTCAGTATCTCCTTTTAAGAGTAAAGAAACTTTTTCCAGTTTTTACTCTACTGTAAATTTTTCTAGTGTTATCACTGTTGTTATAACTTTGCATCATATCATAAATCCTCTTTCTTCTCTTTTTTTTCTGAGGAGGAAGGAACTCTTGCTACATTGCCCAGGCTGGCCTTGAACCCTGGGCTCAAGCAATCTTCCTGCCTCAGCCTCCTGAGTAGGTGGGACTACAGGTGCATGCCACCCCACTCAGCTTAAATCCTCTTGATCTCGGCTCACTGCAACCTCCACCTCCAGGGCTCAAGCGATCCTCCCACCTTAGCCTCCCAAGTAGCTGGGACCACAGGCGTGCGCCACCACGCCTGGTTAACTTTTTGCATTTTTGGTAGAGATAATGGTTTTGCCATGTTGCCCAGGCTGGTCTTGAACTCCTGAGCTCAAGTGATCCACCTGCACTGGTCTCCCACAGTGCTGGGATTACAGGCGTGCACCACCACACCTGGCCAAATTATCTATTTTTATACAGCATATTTTGATACTCCACTACAAATAATGTCAACATTAATATACCATATGCTTCCTTTTCTGTCTCTAACTAATCATTTTCTATTATGTTATTTTTCTTGGTCTATGTGTTAGTTTTTAATTATATTATTTAGTTTATCTAATGTTACCTATATACCATCAAAGGTTTATAAACCCTATCAGTTTGATTATTACTTTAATATCTTTTGAAACTTGTTTTATACCATTTCCCACTTACTACCCTCCCAACTTTTAACAATTATATATTTCTTCATTGTCATGGTTTAAAATAATTACTATAGTTAGAAATAATTTAAAATACTGTTTTAACCATAATTCCCACATTTTGGTCTCAGTCTTGTAATTAAATGGAGAGAATCAAAGCTTACCACAAGTGTTTTGCCAGTCTCCATCTCTCAGTTGGCTAATTTTTTCCTCTAATAGCTAATTCAAAAAGTATTTATGAAAACTGTTTTCCTGAGGTCCTGAATTCTTAAGAACATCTTTACACTTTTATTGCTTTTATAACTGAGCAACAGTTTGATTAGGTTCAAAATTCCCCACTCATACTCACTGTCCCAGAACCCCAAACATCAGTGGCATTGTTCGATGTCTTTTAGAATTCGATGCTGTCTTAGAAAAGTCAATGGTCAGCATTATCTTCCACCTTTACAGGTCTCTGGATTGCCTTTGCCTTCTTTTTTTTTTTTTTTTTCGTCTTGGATATCTAAATGAATATCTTTTTATCTATGGGGGGCAATAACTTTACTAGGAAATGTCTCAGTGCTGATCATTGTACATTAGTCTTTTTTTCTGGTACAGAGTATATCCTTTCAAGCCATAAATTCAAGTATCTCTCCATTGCCTTGTCTCACCGGCAGAGCACTTCCCTCAAAGATGGCAAGTGTATAGGTGTTTCTTCACTCCGATCTGCCTCCTATGCTACTCTCTGGTGTCAAACAGGGTTCAGGGAAGCCCTTACCACCAACCTAAGTTCCCCATTCCAGTTCTTCAAAACTGAATGTTAATTTTACCACTGAGCATGGACCACCTCAGTGGAAAACTGAGGTCTCTCTCTTACTTCCATCTGAAATCTACATTCTTACGTCTTTTTTTTTATTTTTAAATTTTTGCTGTGTCACTCAGGTTGGAGTGCAGTGGCGCAATCCCGGGTTCAAGCGATTCTCTTGCCTCCGCCTCCTGAGTAGCTGGGACTACAGACGTGCGCCACCATGCCCGGCTAATTTTTGTATTTTTAGTAGAGAGAGGGTTTTGCCATGTTGGCCAGGCTGGTCTCGAACTCCTGACCTCAGGTGATCTGCCCGTCTCGGCCTCCCAAATTGTTTGGATTACAGGCATGAGCCACAGCCCCCGGGCCCTACATCTCTTGATGCCATATTCAAATTCCAGTCTCATCACTGCATTCAGCACCCCTTCTTTATATACTACGGTTCTGGGTTACAGAAGACTTCCAGTTTTATTTAAGAAAACGTTTGTGAAATGATTTCCAAGAGAAGTGGCTGAAACAACTTTCTTCTGCGTTCTCAAAGCCAGAATTCTGATCCAGTTCTTAGCATTTGAATGAGACTGCTGTAACTTCTAGTCCCTAACTTGGTGCTTTGGATTTTACAGGGATCCCATAAATGTCTGTTGAAAGCTTTCTGATCACAATGCTTTCTGATCTATAAAGAAGGGTTTTAATCCTGAAGATCTGGGTGTTCATCAGTAACTCAGTGGTCAAACTTCATTGAAATTTTCTTTGAATGTACATGGTAAGAAATACAACTTGAACTCAAAATAGCTGTTGTTTATCTAATGCTGATGATAAAAAATTTTCTCAACACAAAAGAAGATATACTATAAAAATGACTTAATTTTCTGAAGTATGTATATGGTTTAGCAGGTGAACTGAATGAGTCATTGTTACTAACGAAAAATATATGCATTGAGATGGGCAAAATGGTCTCATTAAGGAAGCTATGATTAATAACAAATTTAAAAAACTGAATATGGATAAAATCCCAAAGGCCTAGAAAACTGAATGGCAACTACAAATATGCAAGTACAAATTATTTTTTTCTAAGCAGATCAGGTATTTATTTAACAATTAGAAATGAAATTTTAATGAGCAAGCAGCAGAATATTTCTTATGGCTCCCCTGAACTAATGCACCCAAAAGCCTAATCAACATCTGTACCCAGACCTAAGATGTAACTTAGGATCTGTCTCCAAACCTGCCTATCTGCCTACTCAATGTTTCCACCACCTACCCAGGTGCTGAAGCCTGAAACCTGCACACCATCCTTGATACCTGCTCTCCCTTTCTGCTACACCTAATCAATCAGGTCCTGTCGAGCTGCCTCATTCATTCATTCAAGCACACTGAGTAACTGATACATGCCAGGAATTAAGTAGGCTGGGTCTACAGGGATGGATATAAGGGAAACAGTCCTTGCATTTGTGGAATTTACCATCTAATGGCAGAAAACAGACAATAATACAAGTAAGTACATCTTGGACAAATTGGCAGAAGTGCTATGAAGAAAAATAATGAGTGTTATCAGAGAGGATAAGTGACACATTTAAGGATGGATATTCTAGGAAGTTCTCTCTCAAAATATCTTTTAGTTAAGACCTAAAAATGAGAAGCCAGTCACGCAAAGAGCGGAAGGAGGAACAGGAGAGGGAACAGCATAAGAGAAGTTCCTGCAATGGAAACAAAATTTGAGGAACTGTAAGAGTATCACTGTGCCTGGAGTGAAGTGACTAAGGGCAAGAATGGTGTGAGGAGAGGTTCTGAAAGCCCACTGGGGCCAGGTCATGCAGGGCCTTGTGTTTTATCCTAAGAAAACTAGTTGGTCAGAAAAGTACATGGTCAGATTTGCACTGCTCTGTTATGATATAAACCTACCCATTTTCTCCTACATTAAGAAAATCTTCAATAAACTCTGCCTTGTATACGTAGGAAGGGCAGGGGCTTGGCTGATGTCTGGATGACCCAGTATGATACATTCTCAGAAAACGAAATGATCCATAACCTCAGTTACCTCAGTGGAAGCAGGAGGTCAGAGGCAGAGGGAACAGGAGAACATCCAAGTCAACCACCGCTTCACTTTTCCCTAACCCATCCTCAGACCCTGCAAAAAATCATATTTTGTAAAAACTGTAGAAGATTGAAGCTAATCTTATCCAAATCTTAAAGAACCAGGAGACAGCAGGTGATCAGACTCACATTGTCCTACATATTTATTTCATTCCATCTCACACCTCTCTGTTAGGTTGTGACCTCCTCCAGGAGAGAGAAATGCTTAGAGACAGCTTTAGCAAAGTTTAAGAGCAGACAGCTTCTCTCTCTATATATATATATATATATTATATAAATTTATATAAATATATAAAAATATATAATGTATTATATAAACATAAAATATATGATATATAAAATATATGTTATATATAATATATATTTATATTTATATATACATAGTGTTCACACCCTGCTAAGTCAATTATTTTTCATGTCTTTGTCATCTGTGAATCCAGAGTACTCAGCATATGTTCTGATTTTTAAATGCACAGATCCACCATATATATTTCAAAGGATGAACATCCCAGGCTTTCACTTGAGTATGATAGGAAGGGGAGAACTTCTGGACATGCATGGTTTTCGAAAATGCATTTTAAAAATGTCTTTCCTCTAGAACTTGCATTTACATTAGCTCCCTTCTACCTACCTGCTATAGCCTGCTGGGCTACTATTTTAGCAGTCCTTGCTATCACTGCATCACTAGTTTGGTTTTGCTTATAAATAGGAAGGGTGTACAGATTCTCTTTGAAGAAGGTATGGGTGACCTTAGTTCTTTGAATGAAAGGTTGTATTTCTTGCCTGTACCATTCACAAGAACCACTTAAATTTATTAAAAGTCTCTCTAAAGGAGAAGCCATCCCATAATGTCCAGCACAGTGAAATAAGCCTTCAGTAAATGTAGCCAACAGATCGAAAAGTTTTAGGTTAATGACTTCTAAGAGATTTATGACCTGGAGAGGGGTCTCACGAAGAGCCTCAGCACTGGCTCAGGATAGCCTGAGTTAAGTTTTTACGCAGACAGTTTTCTGTACTTATTTACATAGTCTCCATGCCCCATTAATCTAATTATTTCCTCTCTTGTTAGAAGATGGCATGGAAAAACACGTAATTAGTGCAGTATGTTATATTCTCATTTAATTTGGGGAGATTTATGTTAGATTTAAATTCAGATCCATTTGCTTCTATTGCTACAGTACTCAATTTAAAATAAAAACAAACTTGGGTATCACATTCCTTCGTGATTTTACTAAAGCAATACATCTGAAGCAATAAGAAACATTTCCTGATGTTTAAACTTCTCCTTTATTATCTTCATTTAAGAGAAGACTATTTTGTCTCATTTTTCATTTGATAGAGAAAAGAAATGTCTGAATTCTCTTTATATACCAGTGACTGGTAAGTCCATGAGCTTATTAAATAAGAATTTATTTTAAATTTGAAAAGCAAAAAGAAATCTGGTGAGCAGATTTATATTTATGAAGTTGTAGCTGAGATTAATATTTAATCCACATTTGTGAGTACCCACTATGCCCCCTGGCATTTCAAGAAGACCTGAGGGATGTAGTCAAAGGCAAGTCCCTGATGCTTATGAAGATTACATCATAGGTAGATGATTAACACACATAAAACGAATTAAAAAGACCATACATGGCACTGTGCAATTACGCACTGAGTTTATGGTGTGGGCTCTAGGCCCTATAGGAATTCAGAAAGAGGGAGCAGAAAGAGAAGTCCAACAGATCTTAAGCTGTATGGGGGCCCTACTCCATGGCGGAACTGGGTGGGACTTGGGTTGGTTTTAAAGGGTGGGTATCATTTGTTTAGGAAGGGCAGTAGAATAGGGCATCTTAGGAAGAAGCTGCACGAGCAAAGCGAAAGAGATGAGAATGAGTCTGGCTTGTGCTCATAGGTTGTAAGACACCAATCCTGATTTTGGGGTAGGGGAATAAAGCTAGACCAATGGGATAGCCACGTGAAATGTTTTTATAGTAATATCAATACATATGCAAGAAGAAGAGACTGAATACGTTAAATGCAAAAACCTCCAAATGCCAAACACTTGAATAAGGTGCTTTTCAAAAAAATAAATCAACACCCATTTCTCTGCCTCTAACATTCCTCATTCTTCCTTTGCTGTTAGGTTCTTCCATACATCTATTTGTCTACTTGTTTTGTGTCTGTCTCTCCCCAATGGACCATGAGCTCCAAAAGAGCTGAGGCTTCACTGCTTTATTCTCAGGGTCTAGGAAAGCACTTGAAAAAAGTAGTAGGATTCAATAAGTATTTGTTGATTGAATTAACACCAAAGCAGAAAGGGAGGTTACTGAGATAACTCCATGTGTAATTATACAACTTCACTTCACTTACCCACTTCAGACCAACCACACTGATTGTATTTAGAAAGCATTAAAAACAAAAGTGAGTGGCATAACATTAAATGATGGGACTCAGTGAGAATTCCATAATCACCTTATTCTTTGCTAGGACCATTCAGAGAGTCAGAGAAGGTGGTGTGGATATCTTTATTAAAATGACTTACGAGGCCACTGGAAGCTTTTCCCAGGGATAGTTCCTTAGGAAATAAGGACCCGTTAGCCATCACACAAATTACTACAAGACAATATCTTTACCTTACTAACAGGATAAGGAAAAAAACAAATAACACTTCAACAAAAGTCCATACCAGAATGAACATACCCATAAAACCAACAGATAGCTCCCTCACTCTCCCTCCAACTTCCTTTTAAAAAGAGACTATATTGATGTTACGGTGTTGTCTATCCAGTACTGTACTAGCTTCTTTCATAGATGCATTCATCTGAAAGAAATCAAATTTTCTTATGACTCCTTCCATGTTCAGGGAAACGATCTTGGTATTTTTAAAAATATGATCCCTGGTTGGTGATCGTAGGAAATAGGCCAACTTCAATTTTATTTATTAGTGGTTACAAAAATCATATTTGCCAACATCCGTGTTTCATTTTTGAAAATATTATAGCAATAGCTCCTAATAACTGCAATTTTTGGGGGGGAAAAAACAGTAAGCTATATTTACTTTAAAAGTGGAAAATTAATTGTAACAACCTTATAACTACCATAAAATGTAATAAAAGTCAGTATCTTCTTTCTTTTTTAAACACCCAACTCCTTGCATATTATGCTTTCTCCTAGAACTTTAAAACAAAGGCTGTTTTCTAGGATAGTTAACATCACTAATTGAAGCCTGATTTGTATGCTGTTATAGCTGTCTGACCAGCAAATTATTTTTATGCTTGGTTAACCTTTTCCAATAGTGGAAGTAAAACACATTTTTTACATACATGTTCAGGAGCTCTAAAATTTGGAATGATAGTATGTTAGTCCTGTATGATTCTTGATAGTATTTTCACTGAAGCAGAATCACTTACATAAACATTAGTCATCTGCTCCTTTCTCTTGGATGTACGCTATGTGATTCTACAGCCTCTGAGGAACTTTCTCCTTAATAAAAATTTAGAAAACAGAAATAGAATACAAAATTTACCAGTACTTATTAAACCAACACATGGTCCTAAAGAAGAGGGAAAAAGCTTCCTCCGCTTTCTCATCTTTATCAACTGTGGTCTTCATATATTCATTAAATCAGGCGCTGTGTGTGTTGGAAGGTGGGGGTGAGACATCACATGTGTACAGGAGACCAGGCACTGACCTTGCAGATCCTCAGAACAGGGAATCAACTTATGGCCAAAAGAGGAGTCTGCATTTTTCACAAGTTCCCAGATGGTTCTAATATCAGTGTGGTCTACTAAGCCACACTTTGAGACACAGTCCCCCAGAAGACCTAGAAAATGACTCCTCCTTTCAAATAAGCTTTAGATCCAACCCCTGCCACACTGCTGGAATAGCAGATTTTCTGGTCTTAAAGTTTTTATTTCCCAGGCAGAACAGCTGCTAAATAATGTTTATTTAAATGATTTTTGTTCAGTGAAAAACAGTATCAACAATCATGCTGGACTGACTGGTCCTATTAATAGACAAAATAATGAGTTAAAGAATTCTTTCTTTCTGAAACCCACTAGATTCAGATATTTTCTTTTTTAACTTCCCTAAAGTTATTCTTAAGTTCAAAACTGTCTACCTAGTGGCCAAAGACCATTTTCCAATTCTTATCTTAGTTGACCCCTTTCAGGGTACTTGACACAGATAGCATAGCCAATGGTTAAAGGCTCCAGCTCTGCCAACAAGAATGCCTGGGTTCAACTTCCAGCTCTGCCACTTAACGAGCTATGTGAAATCTGTGAAAGTTCTGTAAGCTAAGCCTTGGTTTCTTCAATTGTAAAATGGGTAAAAACTGTACCTATCTCTTAAGAGTTGTATGAAGACCAAATACAATAGGAAAGTAAGCCACTTAGCTCAGTGTTGGACATATAAGTCATCTAGTTCAACTCTTTAAACATATTGCTGCTTAGAAAAGGTGTTCCACGCTCTTACACTGTTGGTGGGACTGTAAACTAGTTCAACCATTGTGGAAGACAGTGTGGCGATTCCTTAAGGATCTAGAACTACAAACACCATTTGACCCATTACTGGGCATGTACCCAAAGGATTATAAATCATGCTGCTATAAAGACACATGCACATGTACGTTTATTGTGGCACTATTCACAATAGTAAAGACTTGGAACAACCCAAATGTCCATCAATGATCGACTGGATTAAGAAAATGTGACACATATACACCATGGAATACTATGCAGCCATAAAAAAGGATGAGTTCATGTCCTTTGTAGGGACATGGATGCAGCTGGAAACCATCATTCTGAGCAAACTATCTCAAGGACAGAAAATCAAACACTGCATGTTCTCACTCATAGGTGAGAACTGAACAATGAGAACACTTGGACACAGGGTGGGGAACATCACACACTGGGGCTTGTCGTGGGGTGGGGTGGGGGGAGGGATAGCATTAGGAGATATACCTAATGTAAATGACGAGTTAATGGGTACAGCACACCAACATGGCACATGTATATGTATGTAACAAACCTGCACGTTGTGCATATGTACCCTAGAACTTAAAATATAATAATTAAAAAAAAAAAAGAAAATGTGTTCCAATTCATGAAATCAAAGTATTCCTACCTCGATCTAGTCCGAGCTCCTCCTCAATTGCTACTTTAATTTCAGGCAAATATTTGCTAATTATTCCAAGCTAGATTCTACAAAGGCTACTGAAGCCAGGCATTCACGTATTTAATATAAAAGAATATCCTGCCATGGACATATGTGAACAACCAGAGTTAATATCTATATCTAAAACAGCTTTTAGGAGACCTTCCGTTCCATAAAACTGAAAATTCTGTGATTTGATAAGGTAATTGTGTCACTGTAAGAGAACCTATGTGACTGTATGAATTCAGTCCAGTTCTAAACAAAGGTGGAATCACAGAATGCTCTCCTTTAAGAATGCTACTTTTTTTAAACAATTAAATTACAACAATGAAGTTTTTCCTTAAAGGTTGCTTCCCCTCAAAAAGAGACGTAACGTTGTAGGTGTGACCTAACAGGCCTTAGGACAGCCCTGCTGTGCTAGAAGGCAGAGAATTCAAACAGGCTTCACAGGTGGAGGAGATGCAACATTAGGTGAACCCACCAAGACACAAAAAGGCAAAAAGGAGACCAGATGACAGGTGTGGATAAAAACTAGATGAAGCTCCTCAAAACTAAGTGAATTCCAGTTCCAAGTTACAGAAAAGAAATTAAGTATTCTGTACTACAGCCAAGGTGAAAGAAGAGTAGAACAAGAGAATAAATATTATACTATATTAATCACGATAAGAAGCACTTTCGTCTCAGCCAAAACATATTCTTAAATCAACTTTAGAATGCAGCTGCATTTGCAGGCTTAGCAGCATGAAACCCATATGACTGTAATTAATGTAATAAATCATGTTGTGGACTTTTCTACAGAATCTGACAGTACGCATTGATATATTGCTTATTAGAGACTGCAGAAATTTCTCCCCCACTTTTTTATTATATGCCAGAGACACTGAATCAGGAGTACCTTCTTCTGAGGTGTCTGAAATATCTGCTGCTGGTATAATACATAAAATATATAGTGAGCTGCTGCCACCAGATTTTGATATACAAGACATCATAGACAATTTCCAAAAAGAACGTTGTTTTTTAACTCTCACTTTCCTTGAGTCAAGGCAGTTGTAGAAGATACATGGATTCATTATAGATGTGACATTTACATTTTCCACAGTTTCAGCCATGAAGCCACAGCTTTGCACATACGTCTCTCCTTTTCAGCTCATTCTTTAATGACTCCATTAGTATATAGCACAGAATATTCTAAACAGGCATTATTTCAACAACCTATACATGTTGTTCCATTGTTTTCAACACTGACTCTTCAGAAAAAAGTTTTTATTGAACATTAAATCATTTTCAAAGCTAAAAATGAGTCCTTTCACAGTTCTGAAGAAATTCAGTAATGACTGCATTTCACTTCAGTGAGTTTACAAACCCTTAAATCTGCTGTACATAAGCATCTTCTAATTTAGGAATAAACTTTAGTTTAAAAAACAGATAAAGGGTCACTATACACATAAGGAAAATGTTACATGATGCATTTTCCCCTAATAAAAATAAATTCATTAGTTTTATCATAAAAGCAATATATGGTTAATATAAAATTTTTCCCCACAAAATAAAAAAAGTATGAAGAAAGTAAAAACTGTTGGTAAATCATCCAAAGACAGCCACTGAAAGTTCTGTGATGCATAGCTTTCCAATGCAAAACTTTAATTTAAAATATTACTTTCCTTTTTTTTTTTTGCTCTTGTCTTGCTCTGTCACCCAGAGTTGAGTGCAGTGGCTCAATCACTGTAATCTTGAACTCCTGGGCTCAAGCAATCCTCCTGTCTCAGCCTTACCAACAGCTGCAACTACAGCCACACGCTACTGCACGCAGTGAATTCTTGAATTTTTTATAGAGATGGGGTCTCGTTATGTTATCCAGGCTGGGCTGCTCTCAAACTCCTGGCCTCAAGCGATCCTCCCACCTAGGCATCCCAAAGTCAAAGTGCTAGGATTACAGGTGTGCGCCACCATGCTTGGCCTAAAAATAGTACTCTTTAATTACCAAGAGTCTAGTCCATTCTGTCTTAATTATACACTTCAGTTTTCTTTTGTGTCCTGTTTTGTTTTTCTCAGGATATATTGCTTTGTGACATGTTCAAGAGAAAAACTACTATTAACACAGTAATGCCTGGATATTTCTGATGTATTCCTTTTGATCATATAAAATTAAAGATTTTAAGACTTGAATAAGGGTTTGGCACTGGTTTTATTTTCCGTGGGTGACACAGAAATTCCTTACTTAGCTACTGAGAATTCCCTATGCTCATTCTTGCCCTCATTCAAAATGTTCTTCACACAGCAGCCTGAGTTTATGAGCTTTCTGGATTCCCAGTTTGTCCACGTCACTTCCCTGCTTAAATTCCTTCCCTGAATTTCTATTGTCCTTAAGTGAAAGTTCAATCTTCAGTTATCTCGATCCACAAGGCTCTGGTCACCTCACCAGCCCCATCTGAAACCAAGTTCACATGGTTTCCTCCATGCCAATGACAGTGGCCTCAATGCAAGTTTTCAAATATGCTTTCCTTTCAGAATCTTAAGGCATCTTCTCTCTCAAAGCATTTGCACGAGCCGGCCCCTCTCTCAGGAATACACTCCTGGTCTCCATTTCCAAACCTCTCATCCTTCATTCTCAGGTCAAATGTCACTTCCTTAAAAAAAATTCTTCCATTATCCTCTCCTTATGCCAACCAATTCTCTGCTTTTTCCTACCACAGCATGTCTAACAATTTATAATCATCTATATCTGTGACTACTTGATTAATGTCTGAAACTTAAGTAAGTTCTATGAGGAGCTCAGACTAGAATGCAACTTTTATTCCCCACTGTTTCATCCATGGTTCAAGAAATGAATAGCAGGCACTCATTAGTTAATATTTGTTAAGTAAGTGAATTAACTTGACTATCAGAAAATAACACTAAAACTATGTAAGAAAAAATATAAAGCCAAAAGAAAACAGATAAAATGAAAGTGATCTCCTTTTTCATTTCTAGAAACTTTACTATTTGCATATTTGCTTCAACATTCAACAAAAACATATTCAGCATCTAAACATGGTAGGCATTGTTTTAAGCATGTCTGTACGTGTCTTTCTCAACTGTTAACCACTCTGATTTCCATCTAACAAAGCAGTTAGAGATTGGAACAAGAAAAAGAGAGCAGGAGGAGAAGTTTTGACAATGAAGTTTTTGGAGGAATAAAGCAAACTGAGGGAAAGTTGGCCCATGTCCTGGAACAGTCAAGAAGGAGGATGCTGAGACATGTAAGAGAAGCATCACCATGGCAAGGGGGCTTACTGGTTAAGAGCATAAATTTGGGAATCAAACCACCTGGATCAAAATTCCAGCTTCCCCACCTTCTTACTGTGTGACTTCCAACAACTCTAATCTTTCTGTGACTTAGTTTCTTCATCTATAAAATGGAGTTAATTATAGTCTTATCTTCAGAGAGTTGTGAGAACTGAGTTAACATAAATAATTAGTGACATAATAAGCACACTAGAAGTGTTGGCTATTATTATTGCTATTTTGCATGTAGTAATGAAAGAGAGTCAACAGCATATGACTGTAGACTGAAGCGGAGTCTGGGAAGTTAAAATAAGATCACCTTTGTTAACAGTTCATCAGTATGACAGTCAGAACTCATACTGAGTATTTGAAAGGTGCTTTTCAAGAGTTTACTGAAATTTTATGGCTGCAATGACTGAGAACAAACTCTAACAAAACATTAGAGGTTAACATCTGATGAATCTAAGAGATGCAATACTGTTACTATACCACAACAGAAACAGTTATCACAAACATTTGATTAGAAACCATTCCTTCCTTTAAAGTTACACTTAATTTACATATCTACATTTATTGCATATCTTAATCAGTAAGGATCAAAATATGAAGGCATCTTTTACTAAAAATGCATAGTACAAATCAAAAACAAAAAGGCATTATTAATCAATTTGAAACAAAAGATGTATGGCACATAAAGCAAAAGGAAAACAGATAACACATAAAAATGAAAATGCACAAAGCTATAATAAATTACCTGCTTCTCTTCTGAGTTAGGCTATTAATATTCATTCAATTCCACCCAAGAAGTAATAACCTAATGGATAGGAGGATGCTGATTTCTAAGTGGGTCAATGGACAACAGCAAAACATATTTTTGAGAAGTTCATTATAAAATAAAAATTATGTTGTTCCATGACACTATAAAGAAAAAAAAGTAGGTATTTTCCTATATGGATTAGCATTCTATACTCATAAGTATAGGCAAAACAGGAAAATAAAGCTTTTCTTTCAATTATGAGACGGTTGCCTTCCATAACACAGAATAATAATTTAGCACAATTAATTCTAACAGTATACAAAGTGTTAAAAAGCTAGTGACCTGTAACATAAATCTTAATATATCCTAGAGACTAAAAATATTCTGTAAAATATAATTTCAGGTACTATTTTTTAAAAAGATATATTTATATTTCTTTGAATCAAACTCTAAAGTCAGATTCATAGAAACAGTATACCCTAGAATGATAAGCATTATTTTCCCTGCTAAATGAAGGATGAAAATTGATAATTGAGTTATTAAAAAAAATTCTCAACTATAATCAGTCATTTCATATACTGTCCTAGTTAGAGGTCCCAGCTTTTTTGATTGTATACCCTATATGTAAAAATGTTTTTGGCTGGGCACAGTGGCTCAGGCCTGTAATCCCAGCACTTTGGGAGGCCGAGACGGGCAGATCACCTGAGGTCAAGAGTTCGAGACCAGCCTGACCAACACAGAGAAACCCCGTCTCTACTAAAAATACAAATTAGCCGGGCATGGTGACACATGCCTGTAATCCCAGCTACTCAGGAGGCTGAGGCAGGAGAATCGCTTGAACCTGGGAGACGGAGGTTGCGGTGAGCTGAGATCACACCATTGCACTCTAGCCTGGGTAACAAGAGTGAAACTCCGTCTCCAAAAAAAAAAAAAAAAAAAAAAGAATGCTTTCAAACAACAGCCCCAGAATATATATATATATTTATTTACACTATGTATAAGTCCTACTGCCAATCAATATATTAAAGGTTAAAGCTTAATTTCATTTTTTTTTTTTCTTTTTTAATGGAGTCTCACTCTGTCACCCAGGTTGGAGTACCAGTGGCACAATGTCAGCTCACTGCAACCTCTGCCTCCTGGGTTCAAGTGATTCTCTTGCCTCAGTTCTGCCCACCCCGACCCCCACCCCAGTAGCTGGGGTTACAGGTATGCCCCACCACGCCCAGCTAATTTTTGTGTTTTTGGTAGAGATGGGGTTTCACCACGTTGGGCAGGCTGGTCTCAAACTCCTGACCTCAGGTGATCCACCCACCTTGGCCTCCCAAAGTGCTGGGATTACAGGCGTGAGCCACTGCACCCAGCCAGCTTAACTTCTTTCTTAGATTAAATAAAAATCAGGAAATCTAATGTTTTCTGCTGGCACTGCAATGGATCACCATGTGACCATCTTAGAGAGCACTAAGCCCTATCACTCAGTGCTATAGCTTCGTCACTTCATTAGGGATTATCTTGTATCTCATTGTTTTTCTATTATTATCACAGTTATGTGTCCTTTTATACAGAAACTAACAAAATTCTGTTTCTATGAATCACTTTGAGAGACGAAGAAAGGAGGTCAGAAACAGTTTTATTTATGTATCACAGGTAAAGTGAAAGTATTAATATTTATTGATCATTGCTAACTTGAGTGAAAATATATAGATGTCCCTATGTTTTAACACTCTCATATTAAATATGGCAGAAACACATAAAAAGATGCTCAAGACTGTTAGAGAAATGCAAATTAAAACCACAATGAGGTACCACTTCACACCACTAGGATGGCTATAATCAAAAGTCAGATAGCAACACATGTTAGCAAGGATGTGGAGAAACCGGACCCACATACATTGCTGGTGGGAATGTAAAATGTCACAGCCATTTAGGAAAACAACTTGATTGGCAGTTCATCAAAAAGTTAAAATGGTTAGCATACGACCTATCAAGTTCACTCGTATATCCCCAAGATAACCGAAAAACCTATCCGCCCAAAAGCCTGTATGTGACTATTTACAGCAAAGCATTATTCATGATAGCCAAAATGAAAACAACCCAAATGCCCATCACTTCCTGAATGGATAAACAAAGTGATATATGTATATATGAGGAATATGATTCTGCTGTAAGAAGAATTGAAGTACTGACAGATACTATAACACAGATATATCTTGAAACGTTATGCTAAGAAACCACATACAAAAGGTCACCTATTGTACAACTGTACTTACATAAAATGTCTAGAATAGGCAAATCCATAGACTAGTGGCTCCCAGGGGCTGAGAAGGCAGTGAGAGAGGCAACGGGGTAATGAAATGTTCAGGAATTACACAGTGGTGATGGCAGCACAACAATATACTTGAAACCATTGCATTGTACACTTCATTTTAATTGTGCACTTTAAAGGATGTATTTCATGGTATGGATTATATCTCTGTAAACTGGAAAACATTTGGCACAAATTGCTGCTGTCCAGCAACATCTATGTTCCCCACCTTCCAGAACTTTCCAACTATACTACATTTAAAAGTCTCCCTTGGCTGGACTCACTGGTTCACCTCTGTAATCCCAGCACTTTGGGAAGCTGAGGTAGAAGGACTGTTGGAAGCCAGCAGTTTGAGACCAGCTGGGGCAATGTAGTGAGATCCTGTCTCTACAAAACACAATAAAAGTAGCCAGATGTGGTAGTGCATGCCTGTAGTCCTAGTTGCTTAGGAGACTGAGGTGGGAGGATTGCTTGAGCCCAGGAGTTCAAGGCTGTAGTGAACTACGATCATGCCACTGGACTCCAGCCTGGGTGACACAGCAAGATCCTACTGTCTAAAAAACAAAACAAAACAAAACAGACAAGTCTTCCTTGCAGTTGGTGTTGACGAAGGTATTCTACCACAAGAATTGTCTGAAGCCCTTAGTTTCTGCTCATCTCTGGATCTTGACAACTTGTTTTACTTACTAACTCTACAAATATAGGCTGGGCTCGGTGGCTCACACCTGTACCCAGCACTTTGGGAGGCCAAGGTGGGAGGACTGCTTGAAGCCAGGAGTTCAAGACCAGCCTGGGCGATAGAGGAAGATCTTGTCTCACAAAAAAAAAAACAAAACAAAAACCAAAAAACAAATATAGTCCCAGTGCACCTCTCCATCCCCGGTCAGACATAAACTCTTTATCCCCAATTATGGAACAAATCTTTCAAATTTTGTTAGTTTTTAGACCAGTAATCTAAGCCCCCCGAAAAGCTGGGCATGTGGTCCAGCTGCTGTTAAATCTGCCATCACCTTGTATAAGATAATTTTCAGCTTTCATTGACCCCCTCCGTGGCCTTTTAGTTTGTGGTCAGGAACTGGTTATGGGCCAAGCTGTATGAATTTCACATATAAGGGGGTTACTGATGTATATTCAGAACCTGCAGTTTAGTTCCACCACCTGGCAGAGCTGGAACCCTGAAAATAACATTGACTGGTGAAAATAAGGGATGTGTGAGCCCCTTTGCTTTCTGTCATGTAAAAAGATTTTATTTTTCATTTCAATTTAATTTTAAAAGGCAATACACATCATTACAAAAATTAAAACCAAAAAGTACATAGAATAAAAACTATTCCACCTCAAAACTCTCTCTCAGTTCCTACTCTTCAGGAGTAACTACCATAAACCATTTAGCGTTATCCTTGCCAACCCTTTTCTATGTGTACTAAAACAAACAGCTTTTTTGTTTTATAAAAACAGGCTATTGCATACATAGTTTTGACAGTTTTTATACAACATTGGCAAAATGAACACAAGTCCATTCAGTTCATATAGACATACCTCATTCTTTCTACCACATGGTATTCCGTTGTCCCATTACCTGAAAACCACCTGCCCTATTTCAGAGTGTGGCTGCTACTCAGATCCAATTAATTGTCGCCAAAAGGGAATTTTCTAGGTTTTAGCACTGTCTTACCCAGGCTACCTCTCTTCTACTAAGGTGTTATCTTACTGTCTTATTTTTAAATCCTGAACCAGGATGACTAATGAAAACTACAATTCCCATCCTGCATTGCTTCTAAAGTACTTCCAACTTATGGCATCAGCAGCTAATAGTTATCGATCACTGACTATGTATCAGGCACTTCTCTCTAAGAGCTTTACTTTGATTAACTTGTTCCTTACAATGACCCTATTAAAACATACTGTGACTTTCCTTATTTTATAGATGATGAAACTGAGGACCAGAAAGTTTAAGCGATTTGCCCAAAGTGACGTGGGTAGAAGTGTTAAAGCCAAGCAGTCTTGATCTAAATTTTACACTTCTTTTTTTGAGACAGGGTCTCCCTCTGTTGCCCAGGCTGGAGTGCAGTGGTGTGATCTCGGCTCACTGCAGTTTCAACCTCCTGGGCTCAGGCAATCTTCCTGTTAGATATGAGTTCTAAATTTCTTTTCAAACAATTAATATGTCAGTATGTTCAATTATTTGTCTTCTACTTTTAAACTTAACTTCCTCGTAAAGCAACTTTTTTCGATTACCTGCTCCACCCTGACTCATTCTGATTACCTGCTCCACCCTGACTCATTCCCATCACCTGCTCCACTCTAACTCATTCCAATTAACTGCTACCTGCTCTGCCCTGACTCCCACCAAGCCACTCATCCTGTCATTCTCTTTAAATTAGCCAATCAGAATTAGTTTAGCCTGTGCGGTCTAACCCTAGCCAACAGGGAAATGACACAGCAGCAGGGGCTACGTGCGTCAGGGATAAGAACCCCTTCCTCTCCCTTGTCCAAGTGTGCACTCACCATTGCTCCGTCTGTAAGAGGGCACCCTTCTATAGAAGTAACTTGCCTTGCTGAGAATTAAAAAGAAAATTTTATATTTGAGTACTATTCCTTTTGCAGCACCAAAACTTTATATATAACATTCCCACCTCGGTCTCCAAAGGAGCTGGGACCACAGGCACACACTATCACACATCGCAAATTTTCTTTTCTTTTTTGTGGAGACAAGTTCTATGTTGCCCAAGGTGGTCTCAAACTCCTGGGCTCAAGCAATCCTCCAATCTCAGAATCCCAAAGTGCTGGGATTATAGGCATGAGCCACCACATCTGGCCTCATGCTGCTTTTTAAGAACAATATGTAGTTTAACATGACAGTTACATTCCTAAAAAGAAAAAAAAAATCTACTTATCAAATGTTGAATTAAAAAGGAATACTTCTATAAAAAATAAAAAGGAATGAAGTCATGGTTTTAAATATATAATAGCAAAATTTTTTTTCCTATATGAATTCCAATACTAAAAGTTGTTTTTATTGCTTTAAGTATATAGCCATAAAAGCTAAACCATCACCAAGTAAATCCAGCATTTCAATGCATTTAAGTTTTGCTCATGAGTTACAGCCCTTCTTTTCCTTATCACCACCAGGAGTAACACAGCAGAGTTCTTACATATATCTGTCACCTTCAAAATTATAATGCATAAAGCCCAGAGGCTCCTAGAGATGCTGGATGTCAGGGTGACAGTAGGGTGAATTATAATTAATGGTAATCTGTATTAGACATATCAACTTCCTTAATCAATCATATTATACACAATTATGAAATTTTGCTGTAAGAGAAAATGCCTGAACTTTATTCATTGGGACTAACTACATCTTTCAAAATTCAGTGTTTCATCTTTATGTTGGCCCCTACCTCCACTCTCAGTAACTACTGCCCGGAAATGTTCTGAGGTCTGCCATGGTTAGTTAGCAAGAGGTTAAAGAATGGTGTCTGGGCCCGGCGTGGTGGTTCATGCCTGTAATCCTAGCACTTTGGTAGGTTGAGGCAGGTGGATCACCTGAGGTCAGGGGTCTGAGACCAGTCTGGCCAACATGGTGAAACCCTGTCTCTACTAAAAATACAAAAATTAGCCAGGTGTGGTGGCTGGCGCCTGTAATCCCAGCTACTCAGGAGGCTGAGGCAGGAGAATCACTTGAACCGGGGAGCGGGAGGTTATAGTGAGCCGAGATCGCACCACTGCACTCCAGACTGGGCAACAAGAGTGACATTCCGTCTCAAAAAAAAGGTGTCTGGAGCTTGATGGGTCAGGATTGTCACCTAATGAGGATTCTAACAAAGCTTTGGAGGAGAGTTGATGGCATGTATTAAAAATTAAGACATAGCAATGAAACTGTAGCCTTGAACAGTTCTCAAATCTTAAAGTGAATAAAATCGTTCAGGGACCTCATTAAAATGCAGATTTGATTCAGTAGGTCTCCTGGGACCTGAAATTCCACATTTTAAGTAAGCCCCCAGATGATGCCAATGGTCAGGGGACCACACATGGCAGTATGAGGGACCAGATCACACTATGCAGGGGCTGCATCCAAGGTGGAAGCCAGTCATCTGCTGGAACCTTGGAAAGGCTCCAGGCTGAGGGACAACTGGTAAGACAGGGTGGCAGTAACAAGCGAATCTGAACCCAGAAAACTAATGAAAAACTTATAATGGCTGTACCAGCCAGTACATCCCTACTCCCCACTATCCTACCCCAGCTCCTTTCCAGAAAAAAATCAGAAACAACTTTGCTAAGGAAATGGTACCCATCACATGGGAGAGCCAAGACCTCTAACTTGGGTACTGGTATCTGAGCCCTGTCAATGGAGGCCTGCTGACCAAGTGCCAGCTCTCCACCTGCTCTGGAAAGGGAGCCCTGCCAATCAACATGTCCCGTCCTACTTTTCACAACATACCCCATCCTACTTTCAGGCCTAGTGGGACAAAAACCTATTTACACAACTGCAGCAGAAACCTACACCAGATTTCTGTTCTGCATTCTTTTTTTGTCCTTTTTTTTGAGACGGAATTTCACTCTTGTTGCTCAGGTCAGAGAAATCTCGGCTCACCGCAACCTCCACCTCCCGGGTTCAAGCGATTCTCCTGCCTCAGCCTCCCTAGTAGCTGGGATTACAGGCACACACCACCATGCCCAGCTAATTTTGTATTTTAGAGACGGGGTTTCTCCATGTTGGTCAGGCTGGTCTTTAACTCCTGACCTCAGGTGATCCGCCTGCCCTAGCCTCCCAAAGTGCTGGGATTACAGGCATGAGCCACCGTGCCCAGCCTGTCCTGCATTCTTAAATATGAACAAACAAGTAGACAAGGCATCACAAGAAAACTGGCAGAATCAGAGAAAAATGAGAGAAAAGGAACAGAAAAACTGAAGGAAACGATCACTCAAAAACAGAAGATCACCTTTTAAAAATTTCTAATTAAAATTCTCAAAAAGATTTGGGAGTTTTTGTAGCTATAACCCTTGCCAAAGGAACAAGTATTGAGGATCTCTTTCAATCATATTAGAGAGCTGGGCACAGTGGCTCATGCCTGTAATCCTAGCACTCTGGGAGGCCGAGGTGGGAGAACTGCTTGAGCCTAAGAGTTTAAAACCTGCCTGGGCAACATAGGGAGACCTCATCTGTATTTTTTTTTTTTTTAAGTCGTATTAGAGGAAAGAAATTTTCAGCAATTTAAGGACTCCAAAAGTTACTTCCTACCAATCCATTCTTGGGAAATTATTTGATGGATTCCACCAAAACAAGGGGAAAAAAGGAGGAAACATGAAGTTAGGAGAACAGTGGATCAACCCAGGGGAAACCTCAGGGTGGGGGGATCAACTTAGGTTTAGGGTAAATCAACTAGTCCAAACTGTAGCAGGAAACTAGCATGGGAATCTCATGGCCAAACAAATATGGTGAGGGTACATTGCTCTCTTGTCAAGAAAGGCCACCAAAAGCTTTAGGAAAACACACACACACACAATAACAAAACAAGAATATATTTCACTGATTCTAAGATACACTTCTGCACATTTTAATAATTCTAAAATTTGTCTCTAAATTCCTGGGGATTACAGTTTAATTGGTAGCATGCTTTTCTTTCTTTGCGGAACATAATAATACTGCTTATAGTCAGTAACATTTCAGATGCAATGAAATACAGTACTACTAATAATGCTGGGATGGGCTTATTGAAGACTTACTCTCTGTGCCAGAAATTGTTCTAAGCCCTTTACATGGATTAAGTCATTTATCCGCCCAACAACCCTTAGAAACATTCTTCTCTGAGTGCACCAGAGCTTGTGAAATTCATCGGGATGAAAAGAAATGCAATCTTAGAATATGAATAGCTAGGAACAATATTTACACTGTGTGTGAAAATAGCATAAAAGGTGTTACTGGTTCTGAATATTCAGAATCAACCTATGGATAAAGCAGAAAAGGCTTAGTTACAGAGAGTAAAAATATTAACAAACTTGTGATGATAAGAAGATTGTGAGAAGCAGGAGCAGGGAGGAGAGAACAGTGGAAAGAACAGGGACACTGATATCCCTAATATCCTCATCCTTAGGTGGAGAAAATATATTTATTTCCTCTTTCATTATTTTAACTTCTTCTATTGCTTACTTATGTTTTTTAATAACCCAACAATCAAATTGGAAAGTTAATGAAAATGAGTTAAATCCTCATCTTTCATTACAAAGAGTCTATGGATATTTTATTCAGTTAATAAATCAAGAAACAGAGGTATATGCATTTGTTCAGATTTTTGGAGGAATCGAAAACAAGTTTCCTTTGAAGAGCTGGCATTGGGATGAAAACTAAGGTGGGACATTGTTACTATTCAGGAATATTATTTTATTGATTGCCATATATATGTATAACCATGATAAAAATAAAGAAAATTGAAAAAGGCAATGAAACTGCTTTCTTTGGGTCTAAGAAAGCAATCCTATCGATTTTAAGGCAGTACTAAAAAAGCTGATTGATATGTGTACCATAACAGTCAATAAGCCAACTAAGGTGCATCAATCATTATATCAGATTTACTTGATTATAAATCTGATCACTGTTCTTACCTAAAGTAAAGCTTAAAATAGCCTTGAAGCCATAAAGCAAATTTTTTCATTTTTGCCATGCTCTAAAAATACTTCTGGGCCAGGTGCGGTGGCTCATGCCTGTAATCCCAGCACTTTGGGGGCCAAAGCGGGTGGATCACTTGAGGTCAGGAGTTCGAGACCAGACTGGCCAACATGGTGAAACCCCGTCTCCACTAAAAATACAAAAATTACTCAGACATTGTGGTGCACGCCTGTAATTCCAGCTACTTAGCACACTGAGGTGTGAGAATTGCTTGAACCTGGGAGGCGGGGGTTGCAGTGAGTTGAGATCATGCCACTGCATTCCAGTCTGGGCGACACAGTGAGACGGTCTCAAAAAAAATAATAATAATAAAATAAAAATACTTCTGGTTCCAATGTACTCTTTTGGGGATACAAGCCATTAGTTACATAAATATGATCTATATTGAAAGAAAAGCTCTTGCTGGACCTAAAATGAAGTGGATAACCTGCATTCTGCCCACTCCTGCTGAGACCCAAGATGGTCAGGCAGCTCTGCCTGTGGGGAGAAGGGGGCTGCTGCTTTGCTAATGAAAACAGACACGGGAATAACGTTTGAATTCATGGGATGCTGGAGCTAAGGCCTCAGTGCCCTGACACTGACTTGTTTGCCCTGAGGTTGTACATTATTTCATCTTTTCAGACCTGAAGGAATGGATACCAAGCTAGAAAGGTCAACACCTCTTCAGTTCTGAAGTGGTTCCTGGCATCCTCACAGTCTCAGTCAAATCCAATTCATTGAAAGGAAATTATATTCTGACGTTTATAGCTATTTGCTAGTTTGCTGCATTTGGGTATATTTCGCATATTTGGAAGTCTCAATCACACACAGGCAAACTTTAAATACATCTCAATAACATAGTTTTTATTTCATTGGTATAATATGAAAATGCCCTTGAAGAAATAAAAAGCCAATTGGGAAGATTGTGTGTGTGTGTGTGTGTGTGTGTGTGTGTGTGTGTGTGTGAAATACCAATACAAATGATACTAAAATAGGATCTGGAAGCATTTCAAAAAGCTACTGAAACATAATTTCTCAGAAAATTATGCATTTGTACAACACAGAGCAATTTGCTTTTCTACTTTTGCCTTTCAGATACTAGTAAACAATTATACATTTAGTTCTTAAAGGTGGTCACTAGTCCACAAAAATAAGCAATATTACAATTTTAATACAGCTAGGCTTGTTATTTTTAGCTGAGTAGAAAGTGTTTCGAATAAATTATGACATGGGATGGGTTAGCCTCTACACTTTTAATTTCCACCTAAGAAAGACTTGCCTCTCATTTATCACAGTGGCTTAATTGTTCATTTAACCACTGTTATTCATACATCATCCTTGATAAATGTGTTATCTAAAGGCAACCAATTTAGTCTTACAAAATCATTTACAATTTGATTAACAGCATCTCGGTTCTGGAAATATTTAAAAGTTTTGTTTTGTTTTGTTTTCAAACTAGGGATGTTTGAGATGTCTTTCTTTCATTAGAATGTAGGCAGCATGAGAACAGGAACCATGTTTTTTCTCTGTTTGTTGCTGTATCCAAAGTACCTAACCTGAACTTGGCACTTTGTGGGCTTCCAATGGGTATTTGTTGGATGAATGGATGATCATTACATGCTTCGGAACTCTTCAAACTGCTTTATCCTACATATAGAGGACTTAACACTATGACTTCACTGCAGATCTTTGTGCCCTGAAGACCTTTTGGTATTACTTAAAATAGTGTTGTGCCTTTGGACAGGGAATATGTGGGTGACAACAGAGACTCTAAGAGGCAAAACACTCACAGATCACCAAGTTCTGTATTTTAACTCCTAAAACACCTACCTGTCTCCTGCTCTCCAATGCCTTCACTGTTATCTCATGTGAGTACTTACTGCCATTTCCCACCTGGATTACTGTCACCCTATAAAACAGCCCTCCTGTCCCAGCCCCTACTTCCCCAATACTAAGATAATGAACTGTGTCCCCCTGAGTTCCACGGAGGACATAGTGACATCATATGCACAGCCTTTCACAGGTGGCTTTCCAGCCCATCTTTCCAGCAGCAACTCTCCTAGCTCCACTGAGATATATTCTCAAGCTACAGTCAACTCCTTGCTGGTCTACCATCTTTGCTCACATTATTCCTTCTACCGGAAATACCCTTCCATGTATTCCCTGAGGCTGAGTTAACTACTCTTCATGTATCTTCAGCTATATTTTATACACCTCCTTCTTATACACTTCAAGTTGTTGGTTTGTCTGCCTCCTTTATAAACAATGATATCCTCGAGGCAGGAAATTTAATATTCTTCTTTTCATCTCCACCAGTCTTTGATCCTGAAAACAGGTTTGATAAACTGAAGTGCAAGTGACTTGTGCAGATACTTAATAGAAAAAAGACTAAGAGACATGTCTCTCTGCTCCTGAAACAGTCAATCCTTCTGTTAAACTCTAGGTCCTTTTTGATTCTCATTTTAAAAATAAATGACCTCTTTAGGATATAACCTAGCAGTCTCGACTTTGGATAAGTGATCAGCATGATGTGACACCAAAGGAGAGGAAGGGGGAGCAGTCAGCACTTTAGACTACTCCCGTAGCAATGCAGGCAAAGGCAAGGGCAGGGAGCACGGTGCAGGTCACCAACCCTGTCCCTCTCAGTTCACAAGGAGGGGGCCAGGTTCCCTCTCACCCAGCATAACTTCAAACCATCTACCTCCTTTGTGTGTCATTTCCATCAGTAAAATAAAGGAAACCACCTCTCACTTTGTGGAACTCAGGCAATGTTGATCCTGGAATAAAAGTACTGCATAGATAATAGACATTTTTGTGTTTTCTATTTATTCCAACAGAAGAGCTTTAAAAAAACTTTCCCATGACAGCATCTCATCACAATCGTAAGGAGAAAACCCAAAGTGTTAAAATTTGTGAGGATAATTCTCAAATTCCTTGTCCATAAACAAATACACTAGAAGACAGTGGTAGTAACATTTGCTTTCTAACAAAAATATTCCATATTCAGTAATAGCAATAATGTTACAATGCCTTCGTAAATATTCCACAATTTTATTTATGCTTCATGATCTATTTTTAAAAGTAATCACATTTTTAAACATCCAAAAAGTATACGGAATACCAGCTAGAGTATGTTTACCATGAACCAGAGGGCTTTGTATAGCTCAACTTAATCTATATATATATCAACCCTATAGGATTGCTTTATTATCTTTATCTTACAGATGAGAAAACTAAGCCACAGAAAGGTTAAGTAACTTGCTAAAGTAACCCAGAAAAAAAGGGAGCAGGGCTGGGATATGAATCCAGGTTGTTGTGTGGAAAAAAAAAGTTCGACCCTGAAGCACTGTGCTAAGGTTGCCTCCTGTTAACATAAACTCATGTTCCCATCACTCAGGATTTTTTTTTTTTTTTTTTAGAGACGGGGTCTTGCTGTTGCTTAGGCTGGTGTGCAATGACACAATCATAGCTCACTGCAGCCTTGAACTCCTGGGCTCAAGTGATCCTCCCACCTCAGCCTCCCAGAGTGCTGAGTGCCCACCACTGAGATTTAATAAATGTTTGTATTTCACTATATATGTTACACACATATTTTAAAAAATTATACAGTTCAAGTTTCCCATGTACCTGTTTCCATCATCCCTTCCTCAAAGAAAACCACTACTGTGTTATCTGGAGTGTCTCCTTCCAGTGCACGTTTAAGTGTGTGTATGTGCAACACACACTACATCGTAATGTTCACGTGCTTTAAACAGGTATGGTATTATTCTAATATATAATAATATTCTGTAACTTTGTCTTCCAAGATGTATCTACATTAATAAGTGTACATCTGGCTGATTCGTCTAGTCCACTGAAAAATATATCACAATGTATTTATCTATTTCTCTACTGATAGACACTAAGGTTGTTAACTGATTTTTTTTTCTCCTGTTATCAAGAAGTCGCACTGTAGACTCCATACATATCTCCTTTTATATACTATGAGAAAGTCTAAGGCATTTAAAAATTGAATTCCAAGGTTGTATGATATGCACACTTTAAATTTTATTAGATATTGTAAATTGCTCTCCAAAGGAGTTGTACCAATTTATATTTCCACCAGCATGTCCCCATTTTCTCATACCTTCAATAACACTTGGGATAGTTAAGTGTTTTTTGTTTTGGTTTGGTTTTTTTTACCTTTCTGATGGGAGTAAGATAGTACCTTGTTGTTTTAATTTGCATCCCCGAGCTCCCCCAGTCTGATGTGGATGTATTTGACTGGCAAAGCCTAAGGTCACAGGACTGCCCTTGCTGAAATGTAAACCTGGAAAGCAAGTTTCTGGCATCTCCTATGGGGAGGTACAGATGCACAAAGGAGGGAATTCTCTCACATAGACAGGAAGAGTGCTCAACAGACAGGAAGAGTGCTCAATGTTACTGGGTGGCCAGATGACATGACAATGTAGCCTGTAATCCTGAATTTCCTAGATCACTGCTTCTTAAGCTCTAATGCATATACAAAGTCACCTGGAGATCTTTTTAAATGCAGATGATGGTTTTGTGGGTCTGGGATGGAGCCTGAGATTCTGCATTTCTTTTTTTTTTTTGGAGAGATTCATTCAGTAAACATGTAACATGCACCTGCCAATGCCAGAGAATACTATATGTGCTGCTTCAGTGACAGCTATGTCCCATGTCACTGAATCCTTCCCTCCACCCTTCACAGGAAGCATAGAAGCTCATTCCACAGAACTAGTGGGTGCTGAACAGAAGCTGTCATCTTTGGTTATAGATTTGTTTTTTGTTTGTTAGTTAGCTTTTTCAGGGCTATCGCTGTTTCTCCTCCCTTTAGTTGAAATAAGAGCTGTTCTTTGGACTATGCCACTCGATCTGATCCTCTAAAAGATTAGAGGGCTGAGTTGTCACTTGTCTATTATAGTCCTTTGTCCTCTAGATCTCACGTGTGGATGGTGAGTAAGATCTGAAAGTGTCCTGAGACATGGCTTAGGTCTTCAGAGATGTCTATGTTCCCCTGAGCTGCTGAATCATTCAGCAGGTGAGAACAAATCACTCTTACTGCCATTCATATCCTGCTCTCTCTGCTTTCTCTTGGTCCCTTGGCCACTCGGAGAGTGGAGCCTGGCCACCCGGAGCTTAGAGTCTGATGTGTTTATTTTTATTTTTTCTCAGATCTCTCAGAGATGAATAGAATCAGATGTATTTGAGTTGATTCCTTACTCTGGCCTTGAGACCTGAGTTAAGTCACTTCACTTCTCTGAAACTCAGTTCCCTCATTTGTAAAGTAATGATAATGTCTGCCTGTCAGGGTTATTGTGAGGACCAAATGCAAAAATGTAGGTAAAGCACTAAAGAGAGTACCTGACATATGATAAACATTCAATAAATGGACAATAGCCACCTTTATTATTTTTATTTTCATCACCATCATTAGATTGTGCTCAATACTCTGTGAGAAGTAGATTCTAGTTTCATGTAGTTACACCCATGTGTCTACTCAAATATGATCTGTGGACCAGTATCACCACCAGCACTACCTGGGAGCACATTAGAAATGCAGCGTTTCAGGAGGCCACGAGGAAAGACCAAAAATGCCGTGTCTGCCCGGCCTCCCCCAAGTCCTCAGTGCCCAGGGCCAGCTCGGGGAGCAGGAGCGGAGATTAACAGGAAAGTCTGGAGCCTTATTTCCCTCACTCATCCAGGAAGCGAACCTTGGAAGTGATCTTTGGGGGGAATCTTCCCCACATGTAGGAAATTGTACACTAAAGGGGAAGGGAAGGAACACTGAACCCTGCTCACAGGCCTGATACCTTTCAACTCTAGTTATCCCATTTATCCTCTGCCACAATCCTGTTAGGAACTGGCGAGCTGAGATCTCAGAGAACGTGCAGCCACCCAAGAACACCACCAAGGTGAGGTGAAGGGACTCACTGGAAGCCTTGGTTTCCTTGGTCATGTCTGAAATCAGACCAGACTCAACTCTTCCCTGACAGTATCACGCTCAGGAAAGGTGTGGCAGTTACACTGTCACATTTTTTGCTCATTACTTGAGTAGTAAAAGAGTTGGGATAGCACTACAGGTGACTGTAGTCAATAATAACTTAATTGTACATTTTTAAATGACTAGAGGAGTATAATTGGATGGTCTGTAACAAAGGATAAATGCTTGAGGGGCTGAATACCCCCTTCTCCGTGATGTGATTATTACACATTGCATGCCTGTATCAAAACATCTCATGTACCCCATAAATATATACACCTACTATGTACCCACAGAAATTAGAAGAGATGGGATTTCACCATGTTGGCCAGGCTGGTCTCGAACTTCTGACCTCAGGTGATCTGCCCGCCTTGGCCTCCCAAAGTGTTGGGATTACAGGCGTGAGTCACTGTGCCCAGTTGGTCTTGTTTCTTCTTTTAAGAAGAGGCATATATTTGTCACGGAATAAAGAAATATATAAAGTATGTGTCCATGTATATATATATACATGTGTATGTATACACAAGCACACATATTTATACATATTTCCACACTTAGAACACTTTTCCAATATTCGCTGCCTTTAAATAAAACACGTAACAACTCTTCCTATCTGCCCACATAAAAAAAACCTAAAAGCTCAAAAGAAAACAAAACAAACCTCCCATAAACAGTAGTAGGAATCTCTGGTTTACTGCCCCTCTCAAGAATAATACCTAGAATGTTCTTGGAAGAATACTTCCACCCCTCGCCCACACTCAGCTATGCAGTTTGTGTAGGCTTGGTCTTAATACCATTTCCAGGGTGGGGGCCTGATCCCCCTGTGAGTCATTTAGCGGTGACTGGGAATGCTGTGACACAGGTTCTGTCTACTGCTGGACAAGAAACCAGCAGCACAACCATCTTGGGTCCATGCAGGGATCAGGTATAACGGGTGAATCTAATATGGAGGAAGGCAAGGTGGCAAATGGCAAGAGGGAAATTTGATATTGTCTGAGCCCGGGTGAAAGCTGGTTTGAAAATCTGTCCTTGGGCTATAAGGCAGTTAATTCTCTCCTTTAACTGATCTTAACTCAGATTTTCTGCTTCTGACAAGAGAAACCATTATCTATTGTGTCAACACAGACCAAATAACTGGCAGTAATATATACCTTAATCAATTTTTAAAAGCTCACTGAACTCAATTTTACATGAGTAATTTTTCAAAAAGCATATTAAATGATTTAGACTACATTTCTCTTTCCGAATGCATTTTTTGTATAAAATCACCATGAATTTATACAAATAAATACTCAAACAGTAAAAATTAGAAGAAAAAAATAAAGAGATCAATAAAAACAGAACTGAAAATAGAGACCCAATAATAAACAAAAATGTGGTATATGAATCAATTCAGTGAAGAATGAGAATTATTCAACAAATGAAGGTGAGACATCTATCTGCAAAAATAGTAACATAAGGTTCTACCCCAAAACGTATTCTAATTGTAAAGTCAAATGTTAAAAAAAGAAAGGGAGAGGAGAGGAGAGGGAAAGAAAACCATAAAAGAACAAGAGGGAACTACAGAGAAATATTTATGTGATCCCAATGTATGGAAAGGACTTCCTAAGCAAAATACCAAAGACAGAAAAGACTGATTGACTGATAGATGCTGAAATAATCGCCTTCATAAAAATTAAGAAAATTCATACCTCAAAAAAGGTCATCAACAAAATTAAAAGCTAATGGTAAAGTGGAAAATGCAGTTCCAATACACATGAGAGTCTGAGTTACTTGGGAAATGTATTTCCAATATATATGACAGATTATGAGTTACTATTTCTAATATATGCAGAATCCATATGAAGCTATCAGAAAAAGATAAATATATGTTTTTTAAAAGAAAAAATATATATACATACAAATTTAATATGCAAAAATTGATTGCTTATACCACAGAACTTCTGGGAAAAGAGCTGATTAATAAAAGGGATCCTTGCACAAAATCACAAAAGAAGCTATGTGTATGTGAGTATATTGAAGAAATATAATATACACATAAAACCCTAACTCATGATGCAATCGAGATTTAAATGTCATTATGACAAATGCCCCAAATTTACATAAAACCTCAAAAATTAATGGAATCCAAGCTACTAGTAGGTAGTCAATAATTCTTCTAATAATAGATGCCCTCTTTACTCATTGTTTGCTAAGATTTGGATTGAGCAGTATGGCAGGATTGACATGAAAATTAATGATTTTATCTATACCTTGATTAACATTTTATAATTTTATCAGTTCAGCTCTGAACAGAGAAGTAGGGATGATTTTCCACTATGGGAATCAAATTTAAATGGCAACAGTAAAACCAAACAAAATGGAACAATTTCTCTTTGTTTCTGGCTGACTCAATAGTGATTTGTCAAATCATTTATTTTAAAAATGTTATCTAAAGATATGCAGTATTTCTGCAATGATCTGATAAAGACCCAGTACAGAGCATCCATTTTAAAAGAGCCTGACTTAGCTTTCAGAACCTGTCTTCTTTGCTTAGTCCCAAGTACGCTTTACATATTAATGATGTAAGGTCCATTTGTAACAAAGTCATTCACATAAATCTGGGTATGCTAGATTCTAAATTTTTTTAAATCTATGTTAGAAAGAAGATTACCTACTATAAATAAACAGCAAACACAAATACATAAATAAAACTTTAGAACACAGAATCTAATTAGGTACTAGAGTAAAAAGTAAATTTTATGTTAACTTTATACAGTTCACTCAAAAGAAAAATATGAGTCTGAGTTTTATTTGTCCCACTGCTGTTTCCAGTTCAAATAGTATTTCTCCAAAGTTAATGACATCTTAGCAATAGGATATCCTTCCTCAGAACAATGGATCAAAACATGAGGACCATCCTTGGAAAATCGTCATAACTAGTCTTCATACTGTTTTTCCTAAAGGTTCACCTCCAAGCCAAACTAATCCTCCTCTGAGAGTAAAGCCAAATCACAATTTACGACTGTACATATTACATGCTCTCCTTGGGCATGTCTGCTTTTTATAGCTAACATAAGAAGTGCAATTTCCATGAGGGAAGAAAAAAACCTAAGAGAATGTAATATACACAATAATAAATGGATTAGTATTTTTTTTCAAATAGGCTGAATTTCTTTCCCGAAATAATGAGACAATAATATATTCATATATGGTTTAGCAAAGTGCCTCAGGGCCTCATTTACTATCCATGAGGCAGATGCAGAAAAGTCTTGCATCTTGCTTTGCAGGAATGAGTTAGTAAAAAGGTGTGCAACACAACTAACACTCTCACCAAACCGGGTACACTGGATCACTTGGCAAAATACATTTCTGAATTCCACCCTATTAAAATAATAATTTAAAAAAAGGCAGGAGAGCTCAAACAAATAAATAAACTAGAACCAGGTTCATAACAATTTAAGTGAAAAGGTACTACTTATATCCTACATATATTAAGAGTCAGATTTCCTAGAACAAAGACTTTCACCAGCCTAATAAAGATAGCATTTTCTCTCATGATGAGATTAGCCAAGGACCACACTGCTATTCAATGACCAAAGTATAATTCATTAAAATAGTTTTTAAAAGAAAGAAAGAAAAGGACTTATCCATGGGATGGGAGAAAATATTTGCAAATTATACACCTGATAAGGATCTCATATTCAGAATACATAAAGAACTCCAAAAACTCACCAATAGGAAGGCAATTTTAAAATAGGCAAAAGATTTGAGTAGATATTTCTCAAAAGAAAATATACAAATGGCCAACAAGCACATGAAAAAAAATTTCAATACCATTAGTCATTAGGGTAATGCAAATCAAAACCCCAATAAGATACTACTTCACACACCCAATAGGATATTTATTATTTTTTTAAACATGAAAAATAACAAGTGTTGGTGACAACGTGGAGCAATAAGAACCTTTATAGATTACTAGTGAGGCTGTACAATGATGGAGCTGCTTGGGAAAACACTTTGGCAGCTCCTCAAAAAGTTAAATATAAAGTTACCACAGGACCCAGCAATTCCACTCCTAGGTAGTTACCCAAGCAAGATAAATATACACACACACACAAGAACCTGTTCACAAATGTTCACAGCAGCATTATTCATAACAGCCAAAGTATGAACACAACCCAAATGTCCATCAACTGATGAAAGGAAAAATAAAATACGGTATAGTCATACAATAAAATATTATTTGGCAATAAAAAGGAAAGAAATGCTACAACATGGATTAACCTGGAAAACATTATGCTAAGTGTAAGAGGGTGGTCACAAAAGACCACATAATACATGATTCCACATATATGAAACATATAGAATAGGAAAATCCATAGACAGAAAGTAGATTAGTGGTTGCCAGGAACCAGGAGGAGGGAAAAAGTAACTGTTAAAGGGGATGGGGTTTCTTTTTGGGGTGATGAAAATATTTTGAAATTAGATAATGGTGATGGTTGTAACAATGCTATGAATACGCCAAAACCCATTGAATTGTACACTTTAAAAGAGTGAATTTTAAGATATGTGAACGGTATCTCAATAAAACTATTATTTAAAAAAGAAAAGTGAATAAACTGAAAAGCATGATCTTCAATCAGGAGAGAAATATTTTCAGTGAATATCTTCTTAATAACACCATGACTATGTTATCACAAAAATCATAAACCGAAGGTCTTCTTTGGGAATCTTAAGGTTGATACTAAAACTGGAAAAAAAGTTTGTAAAGCAACTTAATCCAAGGAAGTTTCAGGATAAAGGCACAGGTGCCTCAGGCTTCTAGGAAGCATTTCCCAAAATACACGATGTTTTTGAGAAGGGCTGAAATAAACTAAAACATGCCACAGATTTCTGCACATTTGTTTGTCCCTGTCCATGTTTCTATTCTAACCTACTAGATTTGAGTCACGAAGCCAAAAGCATGAGACCCAACCCCTTTATATACTAATGGCCCAGATTAAATAAATATTGAATGTCAGAATTAAAGAACATTAGAACGTTAGAATTACAGGCGCAGGGGCCTCATACAATTATTTCACTCTCCTCTCAATCCATTCCAGTTAGGCTCACAGATTCCAGAAATTCAAGTTTCCGTATTCTTTTAAATTTTAAGAGAAAAGATCAAATACTTCTTTTAGAAATGTCTATTGCTTTTTAAAAAACTTATTAACTACCGCACCAACTAAAATGAATAGCAATGTCAAGTTGGCTCAGTCAAATAAATCATAATGGAAAAGCATTAGGTCTACTGTCAAGATATGCCTTACTCAACATCATTTTGGCTTCAAACAACAACTAAACACCTTGCTACTGATAGAAAAACATATTTTTAAAACTTTCAAAAATAACTTTACTATATAAAAATTCAGCTGACAGGTATCAACCTTAAATCTAACGCTACAATATCAACAGAACAATCTTACAGCTGTCCTCTCAGCCCTAAGGTACGTCAACTGGTTATGGCCTTAATTCTTATGAATTTCCTTTATAGTATCACCTGGACATAACAGTCATTGTTTCTATCTTTCCATGACTAACAAAGGACTGAATTCTAGCAAACTGGAGTGAATGGTTTTAGAAGTGCTGACGGCGCAGAATTCTGGCGTGCGTGGATGAGGGACTCGCTGTCGCCTCATATGCCATACCTGGTATGCACTGTGCTGTGGCCTCAGTGGTTATGGCTGGAGCGACTGGGGGCTGCTGCTGACTGGAGCTCACTTCTGGCTCTGTGTTAACTGAGGGAGAAAGGGCTACCTCACAGGAGGAGACCTGGCTGGGCAGATGGGACAGGAACTCTTCAGAGGCAACTTGTTCATCCTGTCCAGGCAGCTGCAGGGCAGACAAGGGGATACTGATCTGTTTGTTAGGATGGGATGTGCTCACAGGCATTTGCATGGCCACCTGTTGGTTGGTGCCATGGGTACCAGGGGGGCCTCTGTTTGGTGAAGCCAGAGATACCCTAGCAGTCTTCTGGACAACTGGTCTGGAGATCACAGAGGGGGATGCAGACATACCGTGTGGGTCTAGCTCCGTGCTGATGGCGGATGTGACATGGGGAATCAGTTTAGCAGACCCTACACAGGAGGGACCAGCGTGAGTCTGAGGCTTGGGTTTTGCCATCTGTGTCAAGGACAGGGCTGGCCCATCCACTCCTCCTGTCAGTTCTGCATTTGCCACAATGTAATAATCTTCAGGGATTTCTTGTTTGATTTTCTTGATGATGACATCATTGCTGCATTCATCAACCATCTGCGCCTGGGAGCTTGAATGGAGGGAAGATGGGACTACCCCAGGTCTTTTGCGAGCAACACTTTGAGGCCTTTGGGTTTGGGGTTCAAAGTCACTATCCTCATCTGTAACAGAAGACTCACAAACCATGTCAAACAGGGTGTTCTCATCTTCATATTCTTCAACAGTTTCATCCAGTTCAGAGGGCTCACTACAATAGGAGAAGTCACAAGAGTCTCTGGTCCGGTTACAGTCTAGCTTTGCTTTCACTGGTCTCCCAGGGTACCTTTCAACAGGGCTAGTCTGTGTCTCAGAGGGCACCCCGATTATACTGGGACTATCAGAGTTAAAACTTCTGTTATCCTGGAAACAGACCCTCTCTTGGGACCCAGCTCTGCAAGTAGCTGTCAGCGGCCAGTGATAAGCATGGCCAGCACTACAGCCCCACATTGCTGTCAGGTTCCCATGGGAACCTTCAGAAAGCAAGTGTTTCAGGTTTGGAATGAGGCTGCAAATAGTCCCATGGCTGTGGGCCCAGCTGACCAATTTGGACAGATTCTCAGATGAGGTATGAAGACAATCCTCCATGTTACAGGATCAGCAGTGTCACTCCTAAAGGGAAATAATCAAAAGAAGAAGCCATTATTACCCAAGATATTCCTATAGCTCGATTACTTCAGTCTGTTCCAAATATGATCATTTGGCATAAAAAAGAAATGCACTTCAAAACTGAATTTAGTTAATGTCGCTGTAGATGAGCAGGGACTGGAAGAGAATACCAGGAAAAGTAAAAACAGCTGATGACTTATGGTTGTGGGATTTGGAGAAAAATTTTGTTAGTTTTCTTTATTGTTGTAATAATTCTTGCCTAAGGGGGAAAAAAAGGAGAAAAAGAAAAAGAAACAAGTAATAAAGAGATGAGCTTTTCCATGGTACATTTTACTTCCAGAGTCACCGACAGAGAGGTTCAGATGGTCCCTCAATAATAAAATTGTGTCTATTACTTGCATTAACCAAGAGGATGCAGCTCCAATGACACCCTTTGACGTCAGAAACTTCGCTACTAGAGGCAGAGCCAACAAAGGAGGTTTGGATCTATCTTAGGATGGAGGTCAGAGAAAGGACGCCAGTTATCTGCTGGGCACCAGACGACAACGCAACTAGGAGTCCAAGGAGAGGATCGGGAGCTTGATTTGAGAAATGGGAAAGAAAAGTATTCAGCAGAGAAGGGAGAACAAACCGGGAGAAGACCTGCTGGAGGGGCAGGCTGTAGACCGAAGAAGCAAGGGTGGGGAAGCGGGAGGCCCTGCTCTAACCACTGTTAGGATCAGGCTTCCTGTCTCCTGGCTGTCTGCAATTCCTGAAATATTGCCTTTCATCCCACCATTAGAGGTTACAAAGTATGTCTGGTGTTTTCCACCATCTGAGGGTCCCATAAAGCCAAGCATAACCAACCATCAAATAGAAGCAAATCATTCCTTATTAGGCAGGAGACAAAAAGAAGCCCTTGTTAGGAGTCCCTAAGAGTGAGGACAACATGATGGGTAGGAAAGTGAAAGGAAAGTGAAAGAGTCTGCAAGGGGCTAGAAAGTTAGTAAGGCTCTGCCAAGAGGTGGGTCCTGGGAGCACTGGGCAGGGAGGCACAGGAATCTTTATGTGTGATTTTATTGGCCCTGGTTATCTGCAGCTGTGGGTGACAAGAGGTGACTCACTGGTGCTCTGCACTCAGGCACCACGGTCTAACCACAATGTCAGGTGGTTACACCAAAGTGGACAGACACCTGAGCCATTCCCCGACCTGACTCCATGGCACCCTGTCAGGGAGGTTAGGTAGGTTTAAATCCTTTAACATACTATTAAGGTCTCTGTTGATGTGGCCATGGCCACCTCTCAAGCCTCATTTCCTATGACCATGTCCTCTTCCCATACTTCTTGTGGTCCCCTCTTCTCTACACTCCCTACTAGTGAGAAACTCATTCTTCTGCTTGATATGCTGCCCTTCTCTTTCCTCACCTGGCCAGCCCCTTCAAAACTGAACCTGGGGCTACCTCCTACTGGCATCTTTCCAGACCCCCTTTCTGCATCAGAGATTTATTTAGCTTCCCTTCACCCATGCCTGTATCATCTCAAGGGATTTGCCTTTGCTGTACTATTATCATTGATTTGCTTGTCTGTCTCTCAGACCTAAGAATTTCCTGAAGGCAGAAACTATGACTTAATTATTCACTCAGTGAGGACCTACTTGGGGATATGGAAATTCATAAGGTTCTTGGGACATTATAACCTATTGTCTAATATGCAGTTGTTGTCGAATAAACGAATGAAGAATGAATGAATGTTTACATACTGCCAGCACCATCAACACTTACAAAGTGAACGTATAAGACTCTCAAGTAAGACACATAAATTTTCCTCGGATCACTTTTATTGTAATCATTCAAGGGATTAGACGATTTTCTCCCAGATAGTGTAACCAAAACCCAGCCACCTTGTATATGCAGAAGAGTGACAGATGAGCACCCAGAGTTCATGAAGTAGCCAAGTAAACGGAAAGAACAGTGACTGGCATGGGAGTCAGGAACGTGAAATCGCAAGCCTGGAACTGCTCCCTGTGGTCTCAGACAAGGCACTAATAATCTCTAAGCCTAAAATGCCAGGACTACATGATCTTACATTTCCTTCATACTCTAGAAATTTAGACTTATTTATGTTTCTTTCATATAACTTTGGTTAAAGTAGAAATGTTAAAAAAAAAAAAAAAAAAAAAAAAAAAAAGGACATAGACTGGTTTGTTCTGAACTTTTTTTTTTTTTTTTTTTTTTTTTGCAGGGACAGGGGTGTCCCTAGGTAGCCCAAGCTGGTCTTGAACTGGGCTCAAGCAATTCTCCTGTCTCAGCCTCCCAAAGCTCAGGGATTACAGGCATGAGTTACTGCACCCCAGTCTGTTTTGAACTTAACATAGCTATTAATATTTAATTGGTGTGGCAGAGACTGCTAATTTGCCTACCCAGTGTCTGTTCTCTCTTAGTCCTCACAGAGAGTCCAGATTTGTTGAGGCAGCAGTGTGCTCACTTAAGTATTTTTCCCAGCTTCCCCTGGAGCAACGATGGCTCCACGACACAGTCATGGTCAAGGACACGTAAATGGAAGGGATTTGGATCATAATCCTGAAAGACAAAATTCTGAATGCCATAGTTCCAAATGTTGAAATCCCGAAAGATCAAAATCCCTAAAGTCTAACATCCCCAAAATCACAATCATACGATAGCTACATCATGTTAGGTGGAACCATTACCTTGTTATTGTCTTTATTTGGAAATTAAGTATGGTTTAAGGAAATGCATGTGAGTGATAAACTGACATGGGGTGAACTTGTGGACTTAAATTTAGGTGTCAATTTGACTGGATTAAGGAAGACTTAGAGACCTAGTAAAGCATTATTTGGGTGTGTGTCTGTAAGGGTGTTTCCAGGAGAGATTAGTGTGTGAGTCTGAGTGGATTATGTGAAGATCTCGCCTGAATGTTGGCGGGCACTGTCTAATCAGCTGGGGCCCCAGAGAGAACAAATACAGAAGGTGAATTGTTCTCTCTCTCAGAGCTAGCACAGGCTTCTCTTTCGCTGCCTTGGACATCAGAACTAGAGGCCTCCAGCCTTTGGACTCTGGGACTTATGCCAGCAGTTACCAGGTCCCGGCCTTTCAGCCTCAGGCTGAGAGTCACATCATCAGATTCCCTGGTTCTGAGGCCTTTGGATTTGGACTGAACCACTATACCAGCATCGCAGGGTCTCCAGCTAGCAGACAGCCTGTTGTAAGACTTTTCAGCTACATAATCACATGAGCCAGTTCCCCTAATAAATCCCCTCTCATGTATATATGCATATTCTATTAGTTCTGTCTCTCTGGAGAATCTTGACTAATACAGATTTGGTACTGGCAAAGCCAAGTATCATTCCTTCTTACTGAATTCCTTACAACACAACAGAAGAGACTACGAAATGTTCCCTTGCAAAAGGGCTGTGATAAGTTAAATATACAAGGTTACTAAATGGTGAAAGATAAAAGTTTAAATGCTAATTATTATTGGTGCTGCACAAGCAGAAAATTGCTTAACTGCAGCAGCCAAGCAATAAGCACTTTCAGATGGATAGTATATACTTAACAAAATTTGTAGACCACAACCACTCTCCAAATACAAGGGCAGCAAGTGTTTCAAAGATCACAGAAGTGAAAACACAGGCCAAAAGTACAAGAAATCTCCCAGCCAAATTATTCAATAGTGTAAGACTTCTGCCCCTTCACGTATAGCACCATGCTTCCATTCAAAAAACACCCTTCAGCAGATAATAAAAAGAATTCAACAAGCTCAGTGACCTTCTGAACCAAAGATACTTGTTGATACTGAGGTTCCTCAGTGTTAAACAAACAAAAAACTTTAAACGGTGAACTATTCTTGACTAGTGATTTGACTGTCAAAGAATACAGGTTTCTTATATTTACCACTAAATCTAACATACAAGAACTAGTACATGCTTCACTTTAGCTAAGAAATTGTACTTTCAAAATTGTTCCCACTGTTTATCAGCTATATACAATTCATGCCCCTGTTAGATTTGAAAATTCTAGAACTTATCCACTCAATTATGTATTAATGACAAGAAAAAGTAAAGCACTTAATAAATGCTTATTTGGGCCAGGTGCAGTGGCTCACGCCTGCAATCCCAGCACTTTGAGGGGCCGAAGTGGGCGGATCACTTGAGGTCAGGAATTTGAGACCAGCCTGGCCAACAGCCAACGTGGTGAAACCTCGTTTCTACTAAAAATACAAAACAAAATTAGCCAGGCATGGAGGCGCACAACTGTGATCCCAGCTACTTGGGAGGCGGAGGTTGCAGTGAGCCAAGATCATGCCACTGTACACCAGCCTGGGCGACTAGAGTGAAACTTGTCTCAAAAAAAAAAAAAAAAAAAAAAGAATTCTAAAAGTGAATTTCAAAGTGTTACCAATAGTTTGTGTTTCCCATTCAGCCTAATGCATTTGGCAGGAAATTCAGATGAGTGGATTGGCTACAATGATATGGCAACGATACAAACTTCAGTTAAAAGCTTCGTTTGCCTGCACTGGCATTCCTTTCAGCAGATGACATTCCAGAGGCTTTTAATGAATTAAAGCCATATTGCCTGAAGAAGCCAGCAAAGTACTGACTAGTTCAAAAATAATTATGTGCACAATAGGATAAGAAGACACTTAATGCAATGGTGTTGCTGTTCCATCACCAGTATTGCTTCCGCCAAATTTGTGGTCTGTGTATGGAGTACATGTAGAATGGATTTCCATCTACCCACAAAACAGAAGCATGGCACAGAAAACGGGGAAATTTAATAGGCAGTGCTCATGTTGTTGTATATGGAATCATACGAGAATTTCAAAAAGAACAGTACCACATGTAGAAGGAACATGAACGTATTCTCCAATGACAGTCGGCCAGTTCTTACAGACTACCTCCATGCAACTGCCATAATATATCCCTGTAACACACATTTTCATATGTCAATTTTTTGTTGTTATTGTTGTTTTCCTACTCTTAAATCCGCAGCCCTATTTTTTTTTTTTTTTTTTTTTTTTTTTTTGAGACAGGGTCTTGCTCTGCTGCCCAGGCTGGAGTGCAGTGGTGAGATCACAGCTCACTGTAACCTCTGCCCCCCAGGCTCCGGTAACCCTCCCACCTCAGCCTCCCTAGTAGCTGGGACCACAGGTGCGCACCACCATGCCTGGCTAATTTTTGTATTAAATTTTTTGTTTGTAGAGATGGGGTTTTGCCATGTTGCCCAGGCTGGTCTTGAACTCCTGAGTTCAAGCGATCTACCTCAGCCTCCCAAAGTGCTGGGATTTCAGGCTTGAGCCACCGTGCTGGGTCAAGCACTATTTCTCTTACAATGTGCTATGCTATGTATTTCATCTTATCATTTCTTTTTTTTTTTTTTGAGACGGAGTCTCGCTCTGTCGCCCAGGCTGGAGTGCAGTGGCCGGATCTCAGCTCACTGCAAGCTCCGCCTCCCGGGTTTACGCCATTCTCCTGCCTCAGCCTCCCGAGTAGCTGGGACTACAGGCGCCCGCCACCTCGCCCGGCTAGTTTTTTGTATTTTTAGTAGAGACGGGGTTTCACCGTGTTAGCCAGGATGGTCTCGATCTCCTGACCTCGTGATCCGCCCGTCTCGGCCTCCCAAAGTGCTGGGATTACAGGCTTGAGCCACCGCGCCCGGCCCTTATCATTTCTAAAACTAGAGGTATAAACACTGGGAAGACTCACAGAGTTCTAATTTATTTTATGTACTTTTTGCAAATTTGACTCCAAAAAGGTACATTACCACAATGTTGACTTTGTGTATAACCATCGTGCGTGTACATAAAAGCACTGAAATGTCCTTAATAAATGAAGAGATGTTCTTTCATACATCTGCATTTGTGAAAAATAAAATTTCTCAAGGTCTTAGCTCTTTAGGTAACTGCATATGCAGTGGTGACCCATCACAGTTTTGATGGATCTCATCAAAAGACTTAGGTTGTCCGTCACAGTATTTCAGACGACCTCAGTTGTAAAAGCTATTCCTTCATGAACACGGTTCATCTGCTCATAACTGTTAGACCCATGCAATTGTCATTAGTATACCTGCGTGTTTCTGTTTATAAAAATTTGTATGCTAATACTGCCTATTTTATTTTATAAAGTGACCGATGAAGTGTTCTGCCGTGTTTTTGTTTCTCAAATAAGTCCCTTTTTAAAAATGTAAAATAAGTATCTTTTACATTTTTTCCAGAACTGCATTTTCGGGATTTTGATCTTTCAGGATTGATTTTCAGGATTTTAGACTTTAGGGATTTTTATTCAGGATTATGGTGCTCATAGTTGTTTCTTTCCGGATTATGATCAGCTCCTATATGGAAGTCACTGGGTGGGGTTTTGGGAAAGTCCTTGAAACACAGATTTGTCTGGTTTTTACCTTTTCCCCTTAGTTCTTTCCCTTTCTTTCCAAGTGGAAAAAGATAGGATGACCGGAGCTACAGAGGCCTCCTGGGAACATAAAGAAGAACTTAAGAATGGCAGAGAACATCAAGAAGGAGCTTCATTCTCTGGTGACATCATTGAGCCACAACATCAGCTCTGAACTGCCTGCTTCAGGGATCCTTGTTATTCATAAGGGAAAGATGTACTCCTGATCTTGTTTAAGCCACTGTTGTTCGAGTTTTCCCTTGTTTTTGTTTGTTTTGTTTTGTTTAACCCTGTCTTATGGAGCTGGGGAATTGTTTGTTACATATAGCTGAACTCAATTACTAATTAATACATGCAAAATAATACATTCCTCCCTGATTTTTGACACCTTAGAGTATAATCCTTCATTTACTCTGCACCATACTCTGGTACAATTGTTACTCAGATTAGACTCCAAAAATAAATTCTTGGAAGGTCCTTAATTCTATGTCATAATATTTTTACCACTTTTCATTTTTATTGTAATAAAAAAATTAATATGAGCATATTATTAATCATCTAAATAATCATATAGCCATGTACTGCCATGTAATTTCAACACCCCTTTGCCTCACATTAGGGCCCACCTTAAGTGACATCACTCAACTTCCAATTTGTTAGAAAACCTGTTCATGCTGTATTCATCTTAGCACATATAAATAAAACATTTCTCTTTTGCACTAATAATTTTAAAACAAAAGGCATCCTGATTTGACATCATAAAAATAACATAATGTGACGGTCGAGTAATATACTACTTTTAAGTGTCGTAGGGCAATGAGAAAAGAAAAGGAGTTGAAATAAATACTACATGTTCATAGAAAATCATATACATTATGGCACAATATTTTTTTGAGGCAGGGTCTCACTCTGCTGCCCAGGCTGAAATGCAGTTCACTGTGTTCTTGAACACCCAGGCTCAAGCAATTATCCTGCCTTAGCCTCCTGAGTAGCTGGGACTACAGGCATGCAATTTATGGCACAATATTTGAATGAAGATGTTGGAACAGTCTAAAAATGTAAAAATGTGGCAGAATCAAGGCACCAAATTGTAAAGGCACGTAGAACTCTTAAAGAATCTATTAACCAGGTAGAAGCTACTATACAATAGTACCTTTGCTGAAGGCCCCCATAGCTATAATAATAAAATGCTAAAGTGAAAATAAAAGACAAAGTGGATAAAATTATAAATTTTATTAAAGATTACACATTTAATTTTATTAATATTCACTAACCTTTAAGAATCAAAAGGTAGGCCGGGAGTGTGGCTCACGCCTGTAATCCCAGCACTTTGGGAGGCTGAGACAGGCAGATCATGAGGTCAGGAGATTGAGACGATCCTGGCTAACATGGTGAAACCTGCCCCTACCAAATATACCAAAAATTAGCTGGATGTGGTGGCGGGCACCTGTAGTCCTAGCTACTTGGGAGGCTGAGGCAGGAGAGCGGCGTGAACCCGGGAGGCAGAGCTTGCAGTGAGCCAAGATCGCGCCACTGCACTCCAGCCTGGGCGACAGAGCGAGACTCTGTCAAAAAAAAAAAAAAAAAAAAAAAAAAAAAGGATCAAAAGGTAGTAAACATTAAGTTGCTTTTATTACATTCTTAAATCCGTTGCCAATCTCATGGAGAGGCTCTTAAACTTTGAGTACCATAAAATGAAAATATTTTTCCAGAATTACTATTAATATATTTCAACCTGGCAACCATGTTGACTGGTAGTTTTGAGAGCATAATTAGGTGACATATTAAGGCAATTAAATATACTGAGTCAAAAGAATAGTTATCACTATACTTCAATATATTGTAAGTTTCATACAAATTGAAATCAACAAGACAACCAAAGTATTTTCAAAATTCTGAGAATAAAGTTTTTAAAATCTACTGATTCCCATCAGCAGTCAATGATAACCTCTATGCTGAAAAACAATGCTGCTTCCACATTTTCAAGAATTAAAAAATGACTTCAGGTGGCATTTTCCCATATCTGACATGGGCAATGATTGGATAAGACACTTACAGAGTTATCAAGTGACACCTGATTAAAAACTGAAATTCAGGCCAGGTGCAGTGGCTCACGCCTGTAATCAATCCCAGCACTTTGGGAGGCCAAGGCAGAGGATCACTGAGACCAGCCTAGGCAAGATGGTAAGACCCTGTTTCTACAAAAACAAAAACCAAAAAACCCTGAAATTCACGGAGTTCTAGCTGGTGGAGTTTAGATTAAGTATAATATACCATGTTAGCAAAGCTATGAACTTAGGCAAGTAGACATTCTATGTATTAGCATGTATATTATGAAAGCCAAACTCAGAAGCATATTAAATATCAAATCAGACTTTCTACCATTAAACCCAAAATTAATCATTAGGTTTCAGAAGAACAATATAACAATACTTACAACTAAAGCTAATATTTTTTAGACAATTCTTACTTGCCAAGTACTGCTAGGGCCTGTCACACCAAGAATCCTAATTATTATCAATAATTCTAATTTGACTAAGTTAGTTAAATTATCCTCGTTTTATAAATAAATAAATCACTTGCACAAAGTAAATGGCAGAGTCAATATTTGAACTTAAGTCTTACTCTAGAACCCATGCTCTTATTTATAGTACATGGCCATTGGTATTGTTAGTAGGAAGACACTGTCTCAAGTCTGGTTCCCTATAAATTAATGTTGTTAATTTGATCTTATCTGGTTTGATAGACTTAAGTTGAATTTGTAAGTATATTTTGATTTATAGCTATATCAGAACTATAAATTTTAAGTTTACATGTATTTAAGTAGCATTATAATAAAAATTATTTAAGCCAGCACTAGTCACAAAGGTCCATGAAAATACTTTTTCTTTCAAAAGTGTGAGAAAAATTTCTTTACAGAAAAAAAAGGTATGAAAGGATTATGTCACTTTTTCAAAAAATGACAAAACTAATTAGCAAAAAATGACAGAAATAAGTGAGCCCCTAGTTAGCTTCCGCCTGACTTCAGTTACAACAATCTACCCAAAAATCCTTGTAATCTCTCTCTTTACAAGGTTTTGAACCTTTTAGAGTTCGTTGTTGCTGTGTTTTAATACCACCAGATGTCAACTGCTGATGCATGACAAAAATGACATAAAAAGAAACAGAAAACCTAAGTAACTACATACCTACGAAAGAAATTGACTGAAAACTAAAAACCTTCTCCAAAAAGAAGGCTCAGGTGGTTTCACTGGTAAATTCTATCAAACATTCAAGGAAGAAATAACACAAAAATTATGCAAATATTTTCAAAAATATGGGGGGAAGAGAAAGCACTTCCCTCAACTTGTTCGAAAACGCCAGCATAACTTTAATACCAAAACCTGACAAAGCCAATATAATAAAGATAATTACAGACCAATATTCCTCATGAGCATTGATGGTAAAAATCCTTTACAAAACGTGAGCAAATGTAATTCAACACAGTAGCAGTCTACAGGAAAAAACCACACAATCATTTCCATAGATGCAGAAAACAAGCATTTGACAAAATTCAGTACCTATTTATGATAAAACAAACTCTTAGCAAACTAATAATGGTAGGGAATTTCCTCAAACCGATAAAGAGCATCTATAAAAAATCTACAGCTAATATTTAATGTAAAAGACAATTACTTCCTTTTAAGATTAGGAATAAGGTAAGAATGCCCACTTGTATCACTCTTATCTAATATTGTACTAGAGGTCCTAGCACTGAAATAACACAGTTGGGGAGGGAGGAGAAAAGGCAGAAAAATTGGAACAAAAGAAGTAAAATTGATCCTATAATATATGTAAATAATATGGCTGTTCATGCAGAAATCACCGAGAATTCACAAAGCAACTGCCAGAACTCATAATTGAATTTAGCAAAGTAACAGGACACAAGATTAATATTAAAAGCTCAATTATTTCCTACATACTAGCAGTAAAATATTTAAAAAATATATTTAAAGAAATTCTACTTATAGTAGTGCCCAAATATATGCCAGGGTATAATTCTTACAAAAGATGCCCAAGACTTCTATACTAAAAACAACAAAACAATGCTGACAGAAATTAAACATGACCTAAATTAACAGAGAGATACACTATATTAAGGGACTGGGAGAATCAAAATCATTAGGTTTGCAGTCATTCCCAAATTTATCTATAGGTTTGATACAACTCCAATCATGAAGGTCTTGGAAGTCATGTTAAAGACTTTAGACTTTATTATAGAGATAAGAAAATATTACAGGCTCACACCTGTAATCCCAATACTTTGGGAGGCCAAGGTGGAAGGATCACTTGACTCCAGGAGTTCAAGACCAGCCTGGGCAACATCATGAAACTTTGTCTCAATTTAAATTCTCTCTCTCTCTTTGAGAGAGAGAGAGAAAAAAAGTTAAGATGAAAGGGAATTAAATGTTTGAGCTTAAACTGTGATTTAAAACACATTCATAAAGGCTAGGTGGCTCATGCCTATAATCTCAGCACTTTGGAAGACCAAGGTGGGAGGACTGCTTGAGCCCAGGAGTTTGAGAACAGCCTAGATGACATAGCAAGACTCCATCTCCACAAAAAGAAAAAAAAAAAAAAAATCCTGATGTAACTTCTACCTCCCCTAAAACAAAAACAAAAAGAAGGAAAAGACATACAATCAATTTTGACAGATGTCAACAGTATGTTTCAGATTACCTATAAACCTTGTTTACAGAAGAATGAATACAGAAGGAAGTCAAACCATTCAAGTGCAAAGCAGAGAATCAGCAACATTCTCCACTGACCAACACAGATAAATTCTGGGTCTCTTCAAAGGGCCTCAGTGGCAGAAGTTCCAAATATTCTGAATAGATGAGGATCACATTAGGCTTTCTAGAATCTCAACTGCCCTGCCCTCAACCCAAACTGATAGGCATAAAACTTAAGAAGTTCTCCCCCAGACTATTCTGGGTGTGTGTGAGATACTCCCTCATGTGAGCTGGGACAGTGCAGGGGTGAAGAGCCTGGACTCCACTGCCAGATGGCCTGGGTTTAAATCCTAGCTCTGGCCACTTGCTAGCTACGTGACCTTGGGCAAGTTATTTTACCTCTGTGTCCCTTAGTTTCCTTATCTGTAAAATGACAACAATACTGACTTCACAGTGTTATTATGAGAATTAAATGAATTTATATCTATAAAATGTGAAAAAAATAATCACTTTGTAATTGTTCACCTGAAATTAGCAGCTTTCCCCCAACTCTGGTGGTCTACCATGCAACTACAGAGAATAATACACAAAATAGCACAATATACTCATGAAGTGAGGCCCAGACAGTGAACATATACAATACAGCACAGTGTACTTAGGCACAAATGAAGTTCTCATTTAACATTCTGACTCCTTAGACTCAAGTCACTCCTAAATTTAAAGCAACATTATAAAACAAGGCTCATTTACCCAGACATCTCTGTCTCTGGGAGCCATGCAAATAGGCTCTTAGACCAACTAAATGATCTATTCTGCAGCTCTCTGAACCACTGATCCGTCAATCCCAGAGTTTCCTTTTTTTTTTTTTTTTTTTTTTTTGAGACACAGTCTCACTCTGTCACCCAGGCTGCAGTGCAATGGCACGATCTCAGCTCACTGTAACCTCCGCCTCCCAGGTTCAAGCTATTCTCCTGCCTCAGCCACTTGAGTAACTGGGGATACAGGTGCCCACCACCATGCACGGCTAATTTTTGTATTTTTAGTAGAGACAGGGTTCTACTATGTTGGCCAGGCTGGTCTCAAACTCCTGCACTCAGGTGATCTGCCCGCCTCAGCCTCTCAGAGTGCTGTGATTATAGGCATGAGCCACTGCACCCAGTCCGAGTTTCTTTTAAGATAAATCATATGGGCTTTTCAGCAGAATTTCTATACAATAAATATTGTATGACAGTGGGCCACTAGGCACTGGGAACACTGCCACTAATAAGACAGTCATGAACTGTGCTCACATGGAACTCATGGTGGCGAGGCAGGAAGAAACAAAGAACTAACGATACAAGAAATAATTTTGCTGCAATTCTATTAAGAATTTTGCAAAGACAGGCCAGGTGTGGTGGCTCACACCTGTAAACCCAGCACTTTGGGAGGCCAAGACGGGCGGATCACGAGGTCAGGAGATTGAAACCATCCTGGCTAACACAGAGAAATCCCGTCTCTACTAAAAATACAAAAAATTAGCCGGGCGTGGTGGCGGATGCCTGTAGTCCCAGCTACTCGGGAGGCTGAGGCAGGAGAATGGTGTGAACCCGGGAGGTGGAGCTTGCAGTGAACCGAGATTGTGCCACTGCACTCCAGCCTGGGCAACAACAGCAAGACTCCATCTCAAAAAAAAAAAAAAGAATTTTGCAAAGACAGCATCCTGAGTGCTAAGAGAGCATAAAACCATAAAAACCTGTTCCACTTTCAGTGTAAGCTTCTCTGAGAAAGTGGTATTTAAGCTAAGAGCTGAAGAATTAGCAAGAATTCACAGATGAAGAAGGGAGGGGACAGACAGACCTTTAAAACCAGAGTTTATCCATGTGTTTTCTTCTCACAGTCTCACTAGACGAGGCTCTCCTCCACCCCTGTGGATCTGGTTATCAGACAATTAATATAGAAATTAATATCTCAGTAAATGGCATTACCATCCCTTCAAACGCTGAAGCCCAAATCCTGCAAATCAGCCTTGACTCCAACACATCCTTCGCATGTCTATGTAGAAGAACTTGTAGGGCTGGTTCAATTCCAGTCAGAATGAAAAGCACAACCAGAAGTCCTAAGAAAGATTCTGGAAGTCTTCCATGATACCTATCAAAAGTTATCCACCCTTAGCAACTACCTTGCAACATTCTAGCATCCCACATAGACTCAGGATAATCGAAAGTAATTCTTACCCTAACCACTTCTACCATACTTCACTTACCCATCTCCTAACAAATGCTGCTCACCAGCTCTTTGACAAACTGATCCAGTTAAAGTTCTAACTTGAAATGCAGTTATGCAATGCAAACTAGTTATACCTTTGCCAAGACAATCAATTTTTTAAATAATCTGTAATATAATTCCTACGGTCATGTAAAACAAACACCTTGATCTTAGTCAATAATTTGATACTGATACTATATCAAAAATGCAAGGCCAGGTGTAGTGGCTCATGCCTGTCATCTCAGCACTTTGGGAGGTCAATGCAGGAGGATCACTCGAGGCCAGGAGTTTGAGACCAGCCTGAGACCCTTTCTCCATAGAACATTTTAAAAATTAGCCAGAGGCAGTGGCGCGAACCTGTAGTCCTAGCTACTCGAAAGGCTGAGGCAGGACGATTGCTTAAGCCTAGGTGTTTGAGGTTACAGTGCACTATGATCACACCACCGCAATCCACCCTGGATGTCAGAGCAAGACCCTCTCTCTTCAAAAAACAAGAAAAGAAAAAGAAAAAGAAAAAAAGCAGCTTCAAAAATATCAGTGCAGGCCAGGCCAAGGCAGAAAGATCGCTTGAGGCCTAGAGTTCAAGACCAGCCTAGGCAACACAGTAAGACACTGCCTCAAAAAAAAAAAAAAAAAAAAAAAATCAGTACAGCTATCTAATATACTTACAAATACCTCAAATTTCTTAAGAACTTTCCGAATTATTCATGTTTTTAAATTTCTATAATTTATACTAAGTAGGTTTTTATTATACACTATCAGAAAAGGATTAAAATGAATTGCAATGGCATTCCACTCACTAAAATTGTTCCACATGTGATGACTGGCAATATTATTCGATCACATTTTAAAGTGGTTTTCCCATCTATGGGCGTGATTTGACATGATTCATACTTTACAGCCCACTCAAAGAAGTATAGTAAATAGAAAACCTGAAAATTCCGTCTCAGAGTGAGTGATGTTTAACATTTTTAATTGCCTTTAACATAGCCTCATTCTCCTGATGGAATTTTCCAAGGTTTAACAGAGTAACAGTGTCTCATAACAAAGAGTCTGTCCCAGATGCTTGAAAATACAGTCTCACCTTGGGAAATAAACTATAGGCGGGGTGATCCCAGATTTCAGAGAACAAAGTGAAATACATGTGCCTCCCCAGACTCCACTGGAACTGCCCTGGCCAAGGTCACCAATAACCTCTATATCAAGACATTCCATTGACACTCCTCAGTCCTCTTCTCTTGGCTCCTCAGCAGCAATAAGAGCTGTCCTCTGCCTCACTTGAAACCCTCTCTTCCCTTAGCTTCCATGATACTGCCCTTCCTTATTCTGCTAATCTTGGTTTCCTTTGCTAGAGCACAACACTCTATTTTGACCTTTAAAACCAGAGTTTATCCATGTGTTTTCTTCTCACAGTCTCACTAGATGAGGCTCTCCTCCACCCCTGTGGATCTGGTTATCAGACAATTAATATAGAAATTAATCTCTCAGTAAATGGCATTACCATCCCTTCAAATGCTGAAGCCCAAATCCTGCAAATCACCCTTGACTCCAACACATCCTTCGCATGTCTACGTAGAAGAACCTGTAGGGCTGGTTCAATTCCAAGAACTCATCCCTGGCCGCTGGTTTTCAAAACTACTATGTTTTACAAAGCTTCTGGTTTGCATTGCTGCTACACTTCTGAAGGGTGTAGAAAAAGATGAAACCTGCAGGCATGTACTTTCTTTATGTAGAGTGGGTGAATTAGCATTTTAAATGTGGTAATGAGTTAATATTATATAACACTTTGTATCCGAAGTGTTGTACCCGAAGTGTTATATAATATATAAATTAATTCTTGTATCTTTACTAGCTCTCAGGAAGGGAGGACAGGTCTTTCTTATTACTGTGAAATATTTGCTCAGAGGAATGATATCTGAAGCTACAGTGAATATCATTTTAATAGCCCTTCCATTCTGACTCTTATTTTTAGGTATGTGGATGGTGAGTGCTGAAAGTGGTATAATTGTTCCAGATGAGAGATGGTGAGTCAGTGACAGTGTTGGGAATGTGAGTAACCTATTTTTATTCATAAAACGAAATATTTTAGAAACTCTGAAATAGGCTTCACAGACATCAAGATGACTTGAATTTCAGGTCACTGGTAATAGGATTAAGCCTCCCAATTTAGGGCCATACCACTCATTCTACAAAATATTCAAAGAAGGAGAGAGGTCATTTTCCTGAGAAATGCAAAAGAATTTTCAAAACTGACATGGTTTTGGTTCAGTATTATGGTCCCTTTGCAAAAGCACAAAAATGTCCTTACCTCTTCCCATATAGTTCTAGAATGTATATTCTGACTCATTAATCTACTTATCTATTTTACAATTAATACTACACCATTTAAAATTACTGTAGCTGAATACATTTTTATATTCAAGAAGGCAAACCCCTTCTCATTATTCTTATTTTTCAAAATTGTTTTCTAATTCCTTTTTTTTTTTGGAGACAGTCTCACTCTGTCTCCAGGCTGGAGTGTAGTGGTGCGATGATCTCGGCTCACTGCAATTTCCACCTCCTGGGTTCAAGCGATTCCCCCGCCTCAGCCTCCTGAGTAGCTGGGACCACAGGCGCGCACCACCATGTCCGACTAATTTTTTGTATTTTAGTAGAGATAGGGTTTCACCATGTTGGCCAGGATAGTCTCGATCTCTTGATCTCGTGATCCACCCACCTCAGCCTCCCAAAGTGCTGGGATTACAGGCGTGAGCCACTGCGCCCGGCCTCTGACTCCTAACTTTTATGCAAAGTGTCCAGTACGCCGTATCATAATAAATGTATTAGATATTTATTCCTATAACATTTTCTTATGCTATGTTAAAAATGTTTTCTGCATGTCTTAGTTGGAAAAGTTGTTGAATTTTATCAAGTATTTGGTCAACTATAAATACAATATTTTTGTTTTTCATGTCGTAAGTTACATTTACGATTTCTCAGTGTTTGACCTACCTCGGATTCCTACAGCTACTTCTCAGTTTCTGTCATTGGCGCATTGCCCTTTCTCTGACCTTTAAAACTAGGTTCATCAGCGGTCCTGGCATTACTTTTCTCATGGTACTGTCTCACGAGATGATGCTTTCATCCACCTCTGTGAATCTGGTTAGTTGACATATATGCCCTAATGTTTCCCTAATTAATATCTCAGTAGCTGGCAGAGACATCTTCCTGGCTGCTGAGGCCTGAATCCTAGAATTAGATTTCTAAATATTTTTTAGGATTTGAGAGATCATTACACAAATACACTGCTTAGGGGCTGGACAGATGTGTGCCAGGGCCAGGCATCTTTGTGCTCTGTGATCCTTCTCTAAGCCCTGAATGCAGGCTATAGGAGGGTAGAAATTTTGTCTAGCACTGTGTCTTCAGCACCTCAAACAAAGCCTAACACACAGAAGGCATTCAAGAAACACTGAATGGGGCTGGGTGTGGTAGTTCCTGTAATCCCAACACTTTGGCAGGCCAACAAGGGAGGATTGCTTAAGCCTGGGTGTTCAAGGCTAGCCTAGGCAATAGAGTGAGACCCTGTCTCTACAAAAGACTGAACAAATTAGCCTTGTGTGGTGGTGCGTGCCATTAGTCCCAGCTACTTGGGAGGGTGAGGCGGGAGGATCACTTGAGCCTGGGAGGTTGAGCCTGCAGTGAGCTGTGGTTGCGCCACTCTGTCTCAAAAAAACAAACAAAAAACACAAAACACTGAAGGAATACTGAAGGAACAAATTCAATTGGATTCTCATGAATACTCTGATTTGAAAAATGTCTACCCACCTGATCTGTCCACCTGTCCGCTCAACCTTCTACTTAAAGCATTGTGTCTCCCTGCCCCACTACCCCCTGGCCCCATCGGACAAGAACAGAGGGCACTCCTGCCCATTCAGGATTACATTAAGCATAGCAATGATTCAGAGAGGGGAGGGAGTCAACAATCCAACTGCAACACTCACTAGATTAAAATCTTTCAACAAGCATGCATTGTTTTCATTGCAATCATACATTTACTGAAAACTGACTCAGAAAGCCTGTATAATCTTTTGCCTAGTTCACTAAAGAAGAATAAGTGGGCTGAACTCAGTGGCTCACGCCTGTAATTCCAGCACTTTGGGCAGCTGAGGCAGGAAGATTGCTTGAGGACAGGAGTTGGAGGACAGCCTGCGCAACACAGTAAGACCCTATCTCTACAAAAAACATGTAAGTAATTTTTACAAAGAAGCCTAAGTGAAGAGAGAGCTGTACTATATACAGTTTACAACAAAATTGGAAAGCAAAGCCTGTGAATTAAGTAGGAGTTATGTGAATATGAAAGTGCATGTGTATTTGGTAGCAAAATTTTCAAAACTGAACCCCAGTCCCCCTTCAAAGAACTCAGCCAGTAGCTACCTGTGTGCAGGCAGCAGACTTTGCCCTGGGTATGGAGGCGTGGTAGAGAGAAACTGACAGCTGGGTCAACCTTGCAGGTAACAGGGACAGAAACTGACAGGCAGCTGAGGTCTACTTAAGGGAGATTCAAGATGTCATGCAGCATTTTAAACTTCACTTGGTGCTATGGTTTGAATGTATCCCCTCCAAAATTCATGTTGAAACTAATCCCCATTGTGGTTTTAAGAAGTGAAGCCTCTTTTTTTTTGTTTTTTGGAGACGGAGTTTCACTCTTATCCCCCAGGCTGGAGTGTGCAATGGTGCGATCTTGGCTCACTGCAACCTCTGTCTCTTGGGTTTTCAAGTGATTCTCCTGCCTCAGCCTCCCAAGTAGCTGGGATTACAGAAATGCGTTACCATGCCCAGCTAATTTTTGTATTTTTAGTAGAGACGGGGATTCACCATGTTGGCCAGGCTGGTCTTGAACTCCTGACCTCAAGTGATCTGCCCGCCTCGGCCTCCCAAAGTGCTAGGATTACAGGCGTGAGCCACCATGCCAGGTCAAGAAGTTAAGGCTTTTGAAAAGAGATTATGTCATGAAGGTTCCACTCTTATGAAGAGATTAGTGCCTTATAAAAGAGCTGGAGGAAACTAGCTTAGGTCCTTCTGCTATTCGAGGGCACAGCAATTGTCCCCTTTCTGTCCCTTCTGCCATGTGAGCATACAGTGAGAAGATGGGAAGATGCCATCCATGGAGTAGAAGACAATGAACCTGCTGGAACCTTGATCTTGGACTTTCCAGCCTCTAGAGGTGTGAGAAATAAATTTCTGTTCTTTATAAATTACCCAGTCTTCAACATCTTGTTACAGCAGCAGAAAGGAGCTGAGACACTTGTTTTCCAACAGGCATTTATCAAGGCAGGGGGCTGAACACCATGATCACCCACTCTGTGTGGTACAGTGTCTCAGTCTTACTTGTTCCTCAACTCTCCCACTTGCCTGGCCTCTGCTCATAGGATCTCAGGAATGTCTATGGCAACTAAAACTATAAATGACACTCACTCTTAATGAAATACTCCTTCAAAATACTGCCTGCAGGTAAGCTCTAAGACAGATGCTCTGTGCCCAGGAGATGGAACAAGCAACCATGCCTACCACCTCCAAACCAGGCCTTGCTGCTCCAGTTTGGGGACAGTCTATGTTCCTTTTGGAAGAACTCACCCACTAATTTTTCTGGGAGGGACAAAGTTAGGGGAGAAGACTTTTCTTTGACTTGTGTTAGGTGCTCAGCACTAATTAGCTTTCTGTGTCGTCAGAATCTAGTTCAATCTTTTTCCCTTCTTGCAGTACTTTTGTTTTTAGTTCTTCTGAAATCCTCCTCTCTTGTTTTCCAGAGTCCTCACAGATTTTAACTCTTTTCTTAGTTGTCATTTCATTTGGTTTTAAGACCTTTGGGATCAGTTGACTAGGAGCCAATGCACACACTGTAACAGTGGCTCCAAATCAGGCTGTGCAGTGAAATCACCTAGGGTTCTTCCAAATCAGGCTGTGCAATGAAATTGCCCAGGGTTCTTTCAAATCAGGCTGTGCAGTGAAATCACCTAGGGTTCTTGTTAGAAAATACAGGACCTGTTTCTTAGCTAAACCAGAGAGATTCTGATTCACAGACCAAGAGGTTGGGTTTGGGAATCTGTGTTTTTATCTAGTGTTTGCAGCCAATATAAGAATGCATTTGAGAACCATGGTTCTACATAATTTTTAATGATAGATATATTATAATTAACCAAGCCTTTACTTTTGGACATTTTGTTTAGCTCTATTCTAATTATTATTATTATTATTATTATTATTATTATTATTAAGATGTAGTCTCACTCATCACTCTGTTGTCCAGGCTGGAATGCAGTGGCGCGATCTCAGCTCACTGCAACCTCTGCCTCCCGGGTTCAAGCCTCAGTCTCATGAGTAGCTGGGATTATAGGCACACACCACCATGCCCAGCTAATTTTTGTATTTTTAGCAGAGATGTTGGTCAGGCTGGTCTCGAACTCCTGACCTTGTGATCCACCCACCTGGGCTTCCCAAAGTGCTGGGATTACAGACGTGAGCTACCGCATCCAGCCTATTCTAATTATTAACTAATGTAAGTGCCTTAATCAACATTTTTTATATTCACCTTTTTTTACATACCTCTGTGTCATTTTGATAAATGCTCAGACATAGAATCAAAAGAAGAAATTTCTGTAGTTCTTTTGGTCAAATTGCCTTTAAGCTAGGATCTGCTGCAGACTGATCCTACTTACAGTACATGATACTATCTATACCTCTCTGCCTAGGTATGATGGCATTACTTTTTTCAATCTTTGCTAGTTTTAGAGGTGAAATTGTATCTTATTGCTGAACTACTTTGTAACTGTGAAAATATTTATTCATTCAATAAATATTTCTTGAACACTTATCAGGCCTTGTGAACAATGTGCACAAAAAATAAACGTGTTTCTTACTTTCACTTATGTAGAAAGTATCTGATTAATCCAATAATGAAACAAATAAACCTAGTTACTGGTACTTATTATCAACACAGTGATAAGCGATGTCATTAGATCTTATAAAGCAGAGATTTGACCTATTTAGAAATATCTGCAAAGGTTCCCCTGAGAAATTAAGTTAACAATAAAGATAACCGTACACAGTGATGTAGCACTTACTATGTTGTTTCAAGCTCTATTCCAAGCACATCAGAAATAGTTTTTGTTTTGTTTTGTTTTGTTTTTTTGAGGGAGTCTTGCTCTGTCACCCAGGAGGCTGGAATGCAGTGGCGCGATCTCAGCTCACTGCAAGCTCCGCCTCCCAGGTACATGCCATTCTCCTGCCTCAGCCTCCCGAGTAGCTGGGACTACAGGTGCCCGCCACCATGCCCGGCTAATTTTTTGTATTTTTACTAGAGATGGTGTTTCACCGTGCTAGCCAGGATGGTCTCAATCTCCTGACCTCGTGATCCGCCCACCTCGGCCTCCCAAAGTGCTGGAATTACAGGCATGAGCCACCGCACATGGCCAGCACATCAGAAATATTAACACATTGACCTTTACAAGGCAGTACTATTATTACGTCCCTTTTACAGATAAGAAAACTGAGTTGGAAAGTTTAAGAAACGTGTCCAATGTCACAAAGCTAGTAAACAAGGGAACCAGGGCCAGGTGTGGTGGCTCACACCTGAAATCCCAGCACTCTGAAGCAGGAGGATGGCTTGAGTCCAGGAGTTTGATTGAGACCAGCCTGGGCAACACAGCAAAACCCCATCTCTACAAAACATATAAAAATTACCTGGATGGGGTGGCATGTGCCTATAGTCCCAGCTACTTCGGAGGCTGAAGGGCAGGAGGAACACTTGAGTCTGGGAAGTCAAGGCCACAGTGAGCCATGATCATACCACTGCTCTCTGGCCTGAGCGATAAGAGTGAGACCCTGTCTAAAAGTAAGAAAAGAACGGGAGGGGAGGGGAGAGGGGAGAGGGAGACGGGAGAGGGAGACGGGAGGGGGGAGAGGGAGGCGGGAGGCAGGAGGGAGGAGAGAGCAGAGGGGGAGGCGGAAAGGAGGGGAGGGGGGGGGAGAGGGGAGGGGGGGAGGGAAGGAGAGGAGAGGGGAGGTGAAGGGGGGAGAGGGGAAGGGAAGGGGGAAGGGGAGGGGGAGGGGATGGGGGAGGGGGAGGGGTGAGAGGGGAGGGGAAGGGGGGAAGCAGAGGGGGGAGGGGAAAGGAAAAGGGGGAGGGGAGGGGAGGGGAGGGAAGGAGAGGAGAGGGGAGAGGGGAGGGGAAGGGGGAAGGGGGGGAGGGGAAGGGGAAAAATGGAGGGGGGGAGGGGAGGAGAGGGGGGAGGGAAGGAGAGGGGAGGGAAGGAGAGGGGAGGGGAGGGGGGAGGGGAGGAGAGGGGAGGGGAAGGGGTGAGAGGGGAGGAGAAGGGGTGAGAGGGGAGGAGAGGGGAGGGGAAAGGGTGAGAGGGGAGGGGAAGGGGGAAAAGCGGAGGGGGGAGGGTAAGGGAGGGGGAGGGGAGGGGCAGGGGGAGGGGAGGGCAGGGGAGGGGAGGGCAGGGGATGGGGGAAGGAATCAGGATTCAAACCAAAGTGATCTAACCCAGAGTCAGTACTACTAACCAATGTCATCTCTCAAGTGACGTTCTTGAACCCTGTGCGCACACCAGGCTCAGTGTTCCCCACTCTTCCCCATCAGAAAGGGATGATGTGCTACACTACTCCAAAGAAGTGGCACACAGCTCCAGGCCAACTTGAATGGCACACAGCTGCATGCCAACTTGAATTGTACACAGCTGCATGCCAACTTGGAGCTAAGAGTTGTTGAAGATGATCACGAATGGATATCTCCTCCCTCTCACTTCCCAAGCTGTAGCCAATGTTCCACCCTACACATGCAACCCCGGAATATCTGACTAAGGCGTTGGAGAGGGAAGGAGGAGGGTTTTCCTTGTTTTTAAGTTAGTAATCCCAAATTCACCTATGTCGATGATTTCCTGCTAATCATTCTGTGTTATAACATATTTGAACATTAATCATCACTGTTTCACGAGGATGTGAGGAAAAAATATCCACCATTTTCGGTTTTTAAACCTCTCAAGTGAAGAGTGACTGCCTCTTATAATGACCCTCCCTGGCACAGGCCTGGTTCCCACAGGCTGGCAGTCTATTTTTCTATTTATAGTTAACACATTAGGCCTGTGAACACTGAGAGTGGATTACTATGAACACAGTGTAAGCTGGCTGAGCATTAGAAATAAGAACGGTAAAGGTTTAAAACCAAAGATTCTTAATCCTCTGTCAGTCTACCCAACTTTTTGAGAGTTTAAATTATGACAACTTAAAGAAGATGTTCCAGAGATTTCTGTGAGGAACATTTACTTACTGTGGGCTCTAGACATGTAAGTGAACTAAATTCTCTAACAGATTGTTAAGCAAACACTCAATACTCTCACGAATAAAAGTACAGGGATCCTCGTGGTCCAGATGCTCATTAACCATGATCCTATAATCATGAGGCAAAAGTTGTCACACACAAAAATATTCACCAATGAGCTGACCAGTCCCCACTCAAACTACCCACCTAGTATCTACTTCTGGGAACCTGTTTAAGTCACTCTGATTTTTAGATGCTGCAAACATGAGACTATAAAAGTAGAATGAACATAAACTGAAACTATAAACCACCAAAGATGCAGGATTTGAACAAGTCACTTAACAATGCTAGAGAACTGCTTTAATCACATGCAAAGCCATTTTAACAAAGGAATGTCTGGCAGAGTTAGACCAGATACAATTAGACCAGAGAGCAACTGTGGAGAATTCTCAAGGATGATACAATAGGTACTTCAAAAGAGAATGAATTAACTCTCTAAGAACTAAGAGAGGCGCCTGGGAAAACTAGAGAAGCCAAGGGACATTTCTGCAAAAACATCGCTCTCTTCTTGACCTGGTAAAGGATACTGTAGTACGTTCTTATATAATTTTGTCAGAAAAACTATGTCCCTAAAATGAGTACTGAAGTCACTTCTTTTACATTTTAAGGATTAGCACAGTTTCAATTCTGTAAATTTTGTTGAATATAAGATTTTTAAAAAATACTTTTTACCATCTTCAGTTTATTTTTTCAAATTAAAGCCTGTGCTATATCAACATTAAATAGGAATGAAATTCTGATACTGGCTAACAACATGGATGAAACTTAAAAGACATACTAAGTGCAAGAGGCTAGTTCAAAAGACAAATGCCGTATGATTCCACTTACATATGAGGTGCCTGGGGCAGCCTAATTCAGAGAGACAGGAAGTACAACAGTGGTTACCTGGAGCTGGTGGATCAGGCAATGGGGAGTTATTTTTTAATAACACATCAAATTTTCAGTTTGGGGATGATGAAAAAGTTCTGGAGATGGATGACAGTGATAGTTATCTAACATGTGAACGTATTTAATGCTACTGAACTGTACAGTTAAAATCATTAACATCTTTCATATTATATATATTTTACACAATTTTTAAAAACTCATAGTAAAGCAGGGAAAAACAAAACTGTAACCTCCCTAACTTAAAAAAAAAAAAAAAGCTATGCAGTAAAATGTTAATTCAGCAGACCATGGTTGCTCAAACCCCATTCATTCAAAGAAAGGAGGACTGGCCCTTGACAGGCTCCTGAGAGAGAACCTCTGAGTTTGTGGAATATACTCTTATAAGAGTATTTTGCCAGTAGCCTTGAGCCACACTGCACCTGTCTGACCTCTGAGGGGCTGGAGACTGAATAACTAAGGTCAGGCGCAGAGGTTCACACAGGTGATAAAAGTTTACATGACTGACAAATAAAAATCCTGGACACCAGCGTTAAGTGAGCTTCCCTGGTTGGTAATACTTCACATGTTTTGTCACGCATTGTCGTTGGAAGACATTCCTCATGTGACTCAACTGGGAGGCCTACCTGGAATCTGACGCCTGATTCTCCAGGACTTCATCCACCTGCCTTTTCCCTATGCTGATTTTAATCTGTATTCTTTCGCTGTAGTAACAATAACTGTGAGCATAACAGCTTTCTGAGTTCTGTGAGCCCTTTTAGCCAATCACTGAGCTTGAGGTGGTCTTGGGGACCCCAACACAAAGCCCCAATCAAGTTTCCTCACTCTCTATGATAAAATTTGTATCCCTACTTCAAGTGGGTTCACTTTAAATGCCCCTTCAGTAACAGAATGTGTAGGGGACACATTCAAACCGTAGCAGTTATCTTCCCTTACATAGATTCATCAGTGATCCTCACTAGATGGGTAACCCAAAGTTCAGACTTGCTAGAATAGTTATTCTCAGCCATGGTGCTTTACCATTGGTTTCTGCAGATACACTCAGAATGCTTACTAGTTACTTGTCAACAGATTTACCTCAAACTCTCCATCAAAGGCTCCAGACAGCCAAAGAGAAGGCATCCCAAATTATCAACATGGCTCTGAGGCCTCTAAATCTGAACACTGCCAGGCTTACCTCTCAAGCCTAATTCCTTCCCATTCAAACATAGAGCTCCAGCCACATCAAACTCAGTCCAGTTAGCCAAATCATGGTATCTCAACTCTAGTAGATCTTGGCAAATGCTGCCATTCTTTGGCTGGCAAAACACCTTCCTACTCAAATTTTACAACTCGATTTACAGCAGGATTTCTCAACCTCAGCACTATCAACTTTGTGAGCTGGATAATTATTTGTTGTGTGAGACTACCTTGTGCACTGTAATACGTTCTGCAGCATCCCTATCCACTAGATGCCAGTAGCATACACCCACCTCCAAGTCGTGACAACCACAAATGTCTCCAGACATTATCAAATGCTTCCTCCCTTTTCATCCCCATTTGAGAACCACTGACTTAGACTCATTTCTGCAGCTCTTCCCTTCGCCCCACCCAAGACTTGGTCCATTGCTTCCCTGGAGCCCTATGTTACCCTACTTAAATGTCTACCCCTACCAGAGTATTAGCTCCTTCAGCAGAAGGCTTACGGTTTTATTACTCATTACGCTTTCAGCTCCTAGCCCGGTTTCCAGCACATACTGAGGCCTCAATAAATACCTGTGGACTAACTAAATGAATAGAACAAAGCAGTGCTGAAAATCCATAAAGTAAACAACGAGTGAAGGCAAGAAAGTGGGAAGTTAAGGATATACAGAGAACAGCAAACACTTCCATTTTCTTGAGACTAGAATAGGCTAAGGGAAGTAGCAAGATACAAGTTATGAAAAACAGTTTGTAATAGCATGGAGAGTTATAAAGCCCAAGCAAAATAATCTGAACTTTACTGAGAAAGAGAAATGAGGATATGGAAACATGTTTGTTACAGTCCTTTCCACAGTGCTATTACTGAGTTTATATATTTGTCAAGCAATATAAAGGTGCATATGTAGTTACCATCTTTTTTTTTTTTTTTTTTTGAGGCGGAGTCTCGCTCTGTCTCCCAGGCTGGAGTGCAATGGCACGATCTCGGCTCACTGTAAGCTCCGCCTCCCAGGGTCACACCATTCTCCTGCCTCAGGCTCAGAGTAGCTGGGACTACAGGCGCCCGCCACCACGCCCAGCTAAATTTTTTTGTATTTTAGTAGAGACGGGGTTTCACCGTGTTAGCCAGGACGGTCTCGATCTCCTGACCTCGTGATCCGCCCATCTCAACCTGCCAACGTGCTGGGATTACAGGTGTGAGCCACCGTGCCCGGCCTGTAGTTACCATCTTGAATGAAATCTTTTTCTTGACATGTCAGAAAACTAAATACGATATAATCTGGCCATCCAGATACTTGCTATTATGTTTGTATTAGCTTGCTAGAGCTGCTATAACAAAATACCACAGACAGGATTCCTTAAGCAACAGGAAGTTATTTTTTCACAGCTCTGAATGCTAAAGGTCTGAGACCAAGCTGTCAGCAGGACTGGGTTATCCCAAGGCCTCTCTCCTTGGTTCTTAGATGACCGTCTTCTTCTGGGGTCTTCACATGGTCTTCCCTCTGTGCCTGTACAAATCTCTACCCAAATTTTCACTTTTTTTTTCTTTTTAGAGATGGAGTCTCACTCTGTCGCCCAGGCTGGAGTGCAGTGGTGTGATCTCGGCTCACTGCAAGCTCCGCCTCCCAGGTTCATGCCATTCTCCTGTCTCAGCCTCCGGAGAAGTTGGAACTACAGGAGCCCGCCACCACGCCTGGCTAAATTTTTATACTTTTAGTAGAGATGGGGTTTCACCATGGTAGCCAGGATGGTCTCGACTTCCTGACCTCGTGATCCGCCCGCCTCGGCCTCCCAAAGTGCTGGGATTACAGGCGTGAGCCACCGCGCCCGGCCCCAAATTTCCACTTCTTATAAGGACACCGGTCATATTGATCAGGGGCCAGCCTAAAGACTTCATTTTAACATAATTACCTTTTTAAGGACCTTCTCGCTAAATATGACTACATTCAGCCCATAGCAAAGACAGGAAATATTTGGAAAAACAAGATGCTGAAATCATTCATTTATTCCAAAAACATTATTAAGACTACTATGTAGCAAATACTATGCCAAGGCACCAAAGAATCAATGTTATCCTAAAGTAACATTCCTTGTCCTCACAGAGCTTACAATCTAGTAGCTCAAAATCTAAACAAAACAAGTAATAACAATACAGCCTGATTAGGACTTTGTTGACACAAAGGGTCAAACTATGGAAAATACTTGGAGAGATTTATTCCGAGCCAAATGAGTGACCATGGCACATGAAAAGCCTCAGGAGATCCTAAGAACATGTACCCAAGGTGGTCAGGCTACAGCTTGGTTTCATACATTTTAGGGAGGCATAAGACACCAACCAATACATGTAATATGTATATTGATTTGGTCCAGAAAGGCAGGACGCCACAAAGACGGGGCTTCCAGGTCATAGGTGGATTCAAAGATTTCCTGAATGGTCGGGTGCAGTGGCTAACACCTGTAATCCCAACACTTTGGGAGGCCAATGTGGGCAGACTGCCAGAGCTCAGGAATTCAAGACCAGTTTGGGCAACATAGTGAAACTTATCTCTACAAAAAAATTAGCTGGGTGTGGTGGCACTTGCCTGTAGTCCCACCTACTCGGGGGGCTGAGATGGGAGGACTGCTTGAGCCCAGGAGGTTGAGGCCGCAGTGACCCAAGATGGTGCCACTCCAGCCTGGGAGAAAGGGTGAGACCTTGTTTCCAAAAAAAAAAAGATTTTCTGACTGGCAATTGGTTGAAAGGGTTAAGCTATTATCTGCAGACCGGGAATCAACAGAAAGAAGTATCTGGGTTAAGATAAGAGATCCTGAAGCCCAAGGTTTTTATAATACAGACAAATTCTCCAGGTAACAGGCTTCAGAGAGATTGGATTGTAAATGTTTCTTAATCAGACTTAAAAAGGTACCAGAGACCCTTAGTTAATTCTCTCCTGGACCAGGGAAAGATCTGGAAAGGGAAGGAATTTTCTACAGAATGTAGATTTTTCCCCACAAGAGATAGCTTTGCAGGGTCATTTCAAAATATGTCAAATAAATATATTTTGGGGTAAAATACTTCAATTTCTTTCTGAGCCTGCTGTCACCTTGGTATCTTACTGCTACAAAGAGTCTGTTTTGTCAGTCTTAATGTCTCTATTTTAATGTTAATGCTGGCCAGTTGTGTCTGAATTCCAAAGGGAGGAGGGTATAATGAAATATGTCTGACTCCCCAACCCCGCATCATGGCCTGAACTAGTTTTTCAGGTTAACTTTGGAATGCCCTTGTCCCAGAAAAGGGGTCCATTCAGTCGGCTGGGGAGACTTAGAATTTTTTTTTTTTTTTTTTGGAGACAGACTCTAGCTCTGTCACCCAGGCTGGGGTGCAGCTGAACAACTATGGCTCACTGCAACCTCTCGGGTTCAAGTGATTCTCGGGCCTCAGCCTTCAGAGTAGCTGGGACCACAGGCGCACACCCCACTCCAGACTAATTTTTTGGTATTTTTAGTAGAGATGGGGGGTTTCACCATGTTGACCACGCTGGTCATGAACTCCTGATCTCAGATCTATCTGCCTCAGCCTCCCAAAATGCTGGGATTACAGGAGTGAGCTACTGCGCCAAGCCAGGGAGTGGTGGCATGCACCTGTGGTCCCAGCTACTCGGGAGGCTGAGGCAGGAGAATCGCTTGAACCCAGGAGGCAGAGGTTGTGGATCATGTCACTATACCCCAGCTTGGGCAACAGAGCGAGACTCTGTCTCAAAAAATATATATATATATTTTTATTTCTGGTTTACAACTCTGATGGGAAAGCACAGGGTGTCAAGAAGCACAGAGAGGCTAGTTCCTTAACCTAGTTCCCAATGAGTCAAGGAGTGCTTCCTAGAGAAAAGACGAGCTCATACTTGAAGGATAACCATGATTAAATTACACAGGGCAGAGACAGTGAGAATATTCCAGGTAAGAGAGGGCATGGAACTCTGAGAAACATAAAATTCAGTACAGCAGAAGCGTATAATATACAATCATATTTCCTCAATTCAGACTATATTCCTTTCTACAGGGAAAACCTCAAAACTGGAGTTCAGTTTGGGAGGCCACATGGGTTCAAGGCTTCACACAGGAAGGAATTCAAGAGCCAGCAGACAGAGTCAAGTGAACTCAAGTTTATTAAGAAAGCACTGCACTCCAGCCTGGGCAATAGAGTGAGACTCTCTCTCAAAAAAAGGCAAAAGAATAAAAGAGTGGCAGTTGTATAGGAAGAGCAGCCCTGATGGCTATTTTTATGGTTTTCCTTAATCATATGCTAAACAAGGGGTGAAGTATTCATACGTTTTCTAGGAAAGGGGCAGGGAATTCTTGGAACGGAGGGTTCCTCCCCATATCAAACCATATAGGGTAGCTTCCCTACATTGCCATAATGACTGTAAACTGTCAGAGTGCTGGTGGGAGCTTCTTCTAGTATGCTAATGTATTATAATTGGCATATAATGAGCAGTGGGGACAACCAGAGGTCACTTTCATTGGCATCTTGGTTTTGGCCAGATTCTTTACCTCATCCTGTTTTCTCAGTGGGGTCTTTATGACCTGTATCATATGAAACCAGTCCTGCAGAACTCCTATCTCATTTCTGGGTCATCAATATTACACATATCTGCCAGCTTCAAAGTAAGTATAAATTTGGCTCACTCAAGGACACTCTACTACTAGGTGCTCTAAAATGCCCTCATTTAAGATCAGGAGAGACTCACAAAGCATCTGACAAGTTTACGTATTTCATACATCAATAACATCCCAATCAATAAAGGCCAAGATCCAAGAATGGCAGCCATTATTATTTGCAATTCACTTAAAAAAAAAAAAAACAAAAACCAAACCTATGTATCACTAATGAAATATTTATCTAAAAATGCTAAGACAAATCTTTCATGAATGTGGGACCCAAAAAGAAACAAACAAAAAACAACAAAAGTGCTACCCAGACCGGAAGTCTGCCTTTCCAATTCATCTCCCTGATGCTCTGTAAGTAGAAAAACTCCCTCCTGGCAAATAGCACGAATCCTATGTGTTAAAATGACACGTTTCAAAGGGATGATAGCATTTCCATTTACATGTATTTTTCTGCTGCTAAATAAGTGATAAATGTCAAGTAAAACATGATCATTTCATATGTTCAAAAAAAGTAAAAAAAAAAAAATACATATTTTAATAGAATGGCAATAACAAGAAAAGCCAAACCCTGACTTGACAGCTTCTTCCTTTCCAGTCTTATTCTTTTTCCCATTCTCCCTCAATATAGTTTAAATTCTGACTTCATTACAAATACCTAAGTTCCTAGATAAGCAAAGCAATTTACCATGCAGTCAAAAGGTGAATATTAGGTACTGCTGGGGAACTTAACAGTAAAAGACATCAATGATCCATAGTTTTACATTCCAAGATCTTAAAAATCATCAGGTAACAACCGTTTCTGTGACCATGTACACTTCTTATTTTCTGCAAAACAAGCAGATTTGGGATCATTAATGGAGGTCAACAGTAGACTGGAAAAACTAAGGATGAAGCTGAAAAGGTCATGATGATTCTGGAAGATTCTGTTTGAATTCACAAATGTCCAGTATCAACAGTCCTTGAGGTTTTATAAGTACCTTAAGAGTCTGAGCCCTCACATTAATGAACTGAATCCTAAGCAGAGTTTTTGATCACTGGGGCACTCGGGATTTCAGAAACAATAAATTTAAAAATAAGATTAATAGGATGGTATAGTGTGGAAAGTTAAAATTAAAAAAAAAAAGATTAAAAATTAGATTGCAGCTGGGGAAAATTTCTTTTCCTAGGATGAAATTTCACCGCTTTTAAAAGCAGAAGTGTCTCTTTTGAAAAGGGCGCCAGGCAAAAATAATGGCAGCACATCCTCTACATTTCCTTGGTCAGCTGCTTTCCTATGGAGCAGTCTCCTGTATACTGAAAGCCAGCATGTGGAAATGTATAAGCTGCAGAGTTTAACAAACACACTTAAGAAAAATTAGTCATTTCTACTGACCTTGACTCTCTCCAGGATGGTGGCGTTGATTACAAAGCTCTGACTTTTAATGTGCTTAACTGGGATTCAGCAACTGTGGGCTTCCCCTAAATAGTCACATGACTTTGAGCAAGTCCCTTCACCATTCTTGACTCATTTATTTATTTATTCATAACTGAACCATTAACTGAACACCTATTCTCTTCTAAGCACTGTGCTATGTCAGAAATACAGCATTAAATAAGATAGATGTGGTCCCTACTCCAACAGAATTTAAAGTCTAGATAGAAATGCCTACAACTAAGCAATTACAAAATAGCACGGCATGAGTTATAGTGAGAAAATAACTAGAACTCTGAGTTTTTCATCAGTAAAACAAAAGGACTGAATAGTGGTCTCGCAGGGCCCTCGCAGATCTGACATTCGCTTCAAGTCTAATAGTACAGAAAAATTTTGAAACTTTTCAAATCACTAAACATTTTCCCTCTACTTTATAGTAAAGAAGGGCTACAGATAAGAAAAGGGCTAAACAATGAATCTAGTATTCTGCAAAGCTGTGGGGAAAGAGGACTTTAGTGCACAAAGGTTGGATATACAGGGAAAAAGGGCATCTTTATTAAGACAACAGAGACATAGACAAGGCTTACCATCCATATCCTTTAGTTAATGGGCAAAATAGCAATACAAATATAAGGAGAATGGATAGTTCCATGACAGACATTTCATATATGTATTCATTAAAAATAAACTTTAGGCATCTTCCACACACAATAAACTGTACTAGATGCAACAGCACAGCAAATATAAATTGGACATGGGTATTGACTTTTAGAAGCTCAGAACTTTGGGAGGCCAAGGCGGGCGGATCATCGAGACCAGCCTGACCAACGTGGAGAAACCCCGTATCTACTAAAAACACAAAATTAGCCGGGCACGGTGGCGCATGCCTGTAATCCCAGCTATTCAGGAAGGCTGAGGCAGGAGAATCGCTGGAACGCAGGTGGTGAAGGCTGAGGTCTCAAAAAAAAAAAAAAAAAAAGAAGCTCAAAAGCTCAATGGTAAAGTTAATGATAAAATTAAGCATTTTACAAATACCTTTGTACAAACCTCAGAAAACTAATATCCCACACAAAATACCATACAACCAAGGTGTTAGCAAGATTTGACCCACTCTGCATCCATTTACTAATGGCTATTAGTGGTTAATATTTTGCTCGGAGATACATGTGAAGTTGATGGTTACTTCTGAGTGCCCATAAAATGTTAAGTCCAAATATTTTACTAATATTTGAACTTTTGGTTTTTCAAAAAAAATGTGCACTTACAAAGTGTTTTACTGCTGCTTTAAAACAAACAAACAACAACAACAAAAACAAAAACAAACAGGCTAAGAAATTTGGGTTGTTACTGTAAGAAGGCCTCTGGGTGAGCACTATTCAAGCTGCTCAGAGCTTTGATATGCTCAAGACAGATCCAGGTCATGAAGAATGCTTGATTTATGAGATCTGTGGGTAGCAAACTGTCTAAAGCCTCAGAATTTCTTTTCTGAAATACCAAAACAAAATGAAGTGAGGAACTCCCGAAGCAAGTCATGTAATTTTCCAGTTTCCCTCTATTACGAGTAAACTTAAACTTGTATCATTTTGGTGGTAACCACAGCAAACTCTTCAGCCCCAAAATACTGCCTGCCATACCAGTCTCACCAGCCTGAGCACTGTGCTTCTTAAATCTCATGCAGTGGCTTGCAGGCCTTCCTTCTAACAAGAACCTTTATTTCTTTAGTGTTATGAATCAGTCTGTGCTGAACACTCACTCAGCCCAGCTGTTTTCAATATCCCCCTCTTTTTGTCTTGGTTTTCCCAGGGCAGATGCTGTAATAAATAATGGTTCATCTCACGCAGAGAGAGAGGGCTCTAAATTAATTTGCCAAGAACTATTCACTAGCAGTCAATTCATAAATAGATTAATTCACTGAAGATACCAAATTTATACTTTTTCACTTTTTGAAGATTTCAGTGAAATTTTAGAATGATTTACACTCTTGTTTCATAGCAGGATTTTAAAAACTAATTTGCAAAACGCAAAGAGTTGTAGTTTAGTCTTCATATGAATATATTCTTCAAGAAAATATTCAATAAATGTGAATATATTCTTTATAATGATTATATTCATGAATATATCCTCTTTATGAATATATTCATGAATATATTCTTCTCTACCCTATTGGGAAAACTTTTTAATACAGTTTAAAATTAATGAACATGAATATATTCATGAACATTTTCATAAGTTTATATTCATATTCATGAGCTATGTTCTTGACCATACTGGGACATTTTTGAACCTGGTTTAAAATTTAATAAAGATCAATATATTCATTAAGAACATATTCATATTTTCATCAGCATATTTTCATATGCATGGTCTGTACTCTTGACCATACTGGGAAATATTGAACTCAGTTTAAAATATGATGAATATCAATAGATTAAGAGTACACTCATATGCATTCTACAAAAGTATACTTACAAGGCAACTAACCCATCCAGTAATTTTAACCTTTAACAAAATGAACGTTCCTTACAGCAGTGCTAAGAAAAATATACTTGCTTATTTTTGGCAAATAGGCAAACTTCCTTATAGAAGAGCTCTTATCTCCAACACACATCAGCCCCAAGATTTACTCAGTAAAACTCTTTTGGGCATATGCCAGCGATGTCCCAGTATTTCTCAGATCTCACAGCCTCTGTAACATCTGCTTTTGTTGTTTTATTCTTTTTTTTTTTTTTTTTTTTTTGAGATGGAGGCTCACTCTGTCGCCAAGGATGGAATGCATTGGTGCGATCTCGGTTCACTGCAACCTCTGCCTCCCAGGTTCAAGCAACTGAATCCTCAGCCTCCAGAGTAGGTGGGATTACAGGGACCCACCACCACACCCAGCTATTTTTTCTTGTATTTTCAGTAGAGACAGGTTTTTACCCTGTTGGACAGGCTGGTCTTGAACTCCTGACCTCTGGTGATCTGCCCACCTCGGCCTCCCAAAGTGCTGGGATTACAGGCGTGAGCCACCATGCCCAGCCTTTGTTGTTTTATACTAACATACTGATTTGGTATACATCTAGGACTAACAGGGTTTTTGCCTGAATGTAAGACCTTCCATCAGTCCTGTGAGCTGATTATCACCCTCTACCTTTGGGTATTATTTTTGCTCTACATTTTAGGATTGCATTTCATCTTTTTTTTTTTTTCATTTAATTTTCTGATTTGGGTACTCTGTTTCACTCAACTATTTTAATGCTAGATGAAAATGTCCTTAACCCAATCAATAATATTTATCAAAAAACCATAAAACTTTGAAACTGAAATGAGACTGCCATTAAAAATTTAATAAGGATGCTTAGTCTCATCATCATTCAAAATTGTTCCAGATGTTGTAGCCTATGCAATAAGGCAAAAAATACTGGAAAGGAATCATAAAACCAGCATTATCTCCAGATGATACCACAGTTTACCTAGAAAAAAAAGTAATGGATCACAAAGAAACCATATCAAAATTAATAAACATAGATTATGAAACTCCAGGCCAGGCTCAGTGGCTCACCCCTGTAATCCCAGTATGTTGGGAGGTGGGGGTGGGCCAACCGCTTGAGCCCAGAAGTTCAAGATCAGCCCAGGCAACACAACTAACAACAAAAAAAAAATTATCCAGGTGTGGTGGCGACCTGTAGCCCCAGCTACTCAGGAGGCTGAGATGGGAGAATCACCTAAGCCTACGAAGTCGAGGCTACAGTGAGCCATGATTGTGCCACTGCACTTCCAGCCTAGGTGACAGAATGACACCCCACCTCAAAAAAAAAAAAAAAAAAAAAAAAGAAATTCCAAACAGCTTAGAAACCTACCTTAAACAAAAGCAAAAGGACTAGAAAAATAATTTCATAATTTTGAAATGTTTAAGGCATTTTTCTGCTTATTAAGTGTGACTAAACATTTTAAATATGTAAATATTATAAATATTACAATAATGTGATCATAGAAAACATTCTGGTGGGGCTTTTACTCCCAACTTTTTATTACTATCAAACACAGATAAAATTTGACAGACTAGTAAAATAACTGGCCATATAACCCCCACATAGAGTCAACAATTGTTACATCTGGCCATCTTTATCTATCCATCTATATGTGTGTATACATTTGTGTATATATGTAATTATGCATGCATACATGCTGTCTTGCTGAACCATTTGAAAGTAAATTAGAGATATAATACATCATGGGTTTCGATATAAACACGAGTTGTTTTCTTTTCCTAAATTTCATTGCTATCTCCTTCCCTTTGAATCCCTCTTTCCCCATACCAGCACCCTTCTATCTGGATAACCCAAATTGGCAACTTATTATATATCCTTCCATATTTATTCCATGTTCGTATAATGTCACTATTTTACAAAATAATGCATACTGCTTTCCTTATTCAAATGTATCTAGGAGAACTCCTTTAAGGTCAATTAACATAATTGTACATTGTTTTCAATAACAACTTCATTAAAACATATTTCGCATATCATAAATGTATCTATTTATGGCCCAGCACAGTGGCTCAGGCCTGTAATCCTAGTACTTTGGGAAGCTGAGGCGGGTGAATCATTTGAAGTCAGGAGTTCAAGACCAACCTGGCCAAAATGGTGAAACCCCGTCACTCCAAAAAAACAAAAATTAGCTAGGCATGGTGGCGCATGCCTGTAATCCCAGCTACTGGGGAGGTTGAGGCAGGAGAATCACTTGAACCCTGGAGGCAGAGGTTACAGTGAGCTGAGATCGTGCCACTGCACTCCAGCCTGGGTGACAGAGGAAGACTCCACGCACCCAACTCTCCCCCCGCAAAAAATATATATATACATATTTTTAAGTCCAATTCAATGTTTTTTTATAAATTCACAGGCTGTGCAAATCTGAATTTAGAATTACAACCAATTTTAGAACATCTTCATAACCCTAAAAAGACACCTCCTGACCATTAGCATTTATACCTAAATACCACCTTCCAACCCCACTCTAAATCATAACCACCCATCTACATTGAGTCTCTATAGATTGGTCTATGCTACCCATTTCATGAAAATGGAATATGTAGTCCTTTATGACTTGATTCTTCCACTTAGCATAATGTCTTCAAGGTTAACTCATATGGTGGCATATATCCTTTTTATGTCCAAGTAATATTCCATTGTGTGGAAAAACCATATTTCATTAATCCCTTAATCCCTTCATCAGCTGATGGACATCTGGGTTGTTTCTACCTTTTGACTGTTATCAATAATGCTACTATGAGAATTCACATACAAGTTTTTATGTGGACAAATGTTTCCAATACTCTTAGGTATAAACCTAGGAGTTGAACTGCTGTATCATATGGTAACTCTATGTTTAACATTTTCAGGAAATGCTAGACTGTTTTCCAAAGCAGTTGCATAATGTTAAACTTATACTAGCAATGTATGAGGGTTCCAATTTCTCTACATCCTCGTCAACACTTGTTATTGTCCATCTTTTTATTACAGCCACCCCGGTGGGTGTGAAGTGGTACTTCATTGTGGTTTTGATTTGCATTTCCCTAATAAGTGATGCTGCTGAACATATTTTTAGGTGCTTATTGACCATTTGTATATCTTCACTGGAAAAATGTCTTTTTGTTTAGTATATGTTTTTTATGAGAATCAATGATTTAATACTGTAAAACACTTAGAAGAGTGCCTGCCACACAGTAAGCACCCAATAAATCTCAGATAATATATTAATATAGTACTGTTACCATTATTGATTATTCAGTTCCTCTAGATTCAATACCATAAAGATACACTGAAATGCCTCACATAGTTGAACTTTTACCAAGTTTACCTTATCTTACTAATAGCTTTTGCTTTATGTTTTTGCCTGATATGACACTTGATGCTATTTGGTTCATACATGATCATAAATTGTGCCCCGTATCAGTATATAATATCTGTCTTTATGTCATTTAGTGCTTCTAACCTGAAATCCACTTTGTCTAATGCTGTTCTGCTTTGAGGAAATTTGCTTTTGTTTTTTGCTATTTTCCTGCTCTTTCATTTCTGCTTTATTTTCACCTACTCATTTTGCTTTGAGAATTGCTTGTAAACATTATTCTCCAGAGGTTTATTTAGTTCAGTTTGACACTTTTTTTTTTCTTTTTTTGAGACAGGGTCTTGCTTTGTCAACCAAGCTGGAGTACAGTGGCACAACCAAGGCTCACTGCAGCCTCGACCTCCTGGACTTAAGCAATCCTCCCACCTCAGCCTCCAGAGTAGCTGGGACCATGCATGCTACCACTCCTGGTCTAATTTTTTTGTTTGTTTTGTTTTGTTTTGTAGAGTTGGGGTTTCCCCATGTTGCCCGGGCTAGTCTCAAACTCCTGGGCTCAAGATACCCTCCTGCCTTGGCCTCCCATAGAGCTGGAATTACAGGCATAAGCCACCCGTGCAACCTGACATACCCTTTTTAATAGCAAAATTCAGTCTGTTCACATTTAGTCTAATAATTGATACAATGATCTTATTCCTTCCCCTTACTTTTATTATTATATAATGTTTCCTCTTCTTCCCTCTATTTGTGTTGAGTTAGTCAAACTGCCATTCTTTCCAACTTGTTTTCTTTTGTTAATGTGAAAATTTCCCTAAATGTCTCCATTCAAATAATAGTTTCACTTTCCCTGCTCTAAATACTATCTGAAAACAGGATGCCAATTATTTCCCCAACTTTGAGAGTGGCCTCGATATAGCGATGGATAACTGAAATACTGCCAAAGAATCTTCCTAAGTGGTTACACTAATTCCTATTTCCACCAGCATGTAAGAGCACTCCTGTTGCTCAATATCCTTGTCAACCTGCATCATCATCAGTCTTCTGAATTTTAGCCATTCTGGCAGGTGTACAGTAATAACATCCTACTGAGGTTTTAATTTCCATTTTCCTGATGATTACTGATGTTAAGCATCATATTAGTTAATTAGATATCTTTTTGAGGGCATACTTTCTATTTGGTTGTCTATCTTAGTCTTACTGATTTATAGAAGCTCCTTAAAGATTCTAGGTATGAACCCTTTATTAGTTATATGTGTTGAAATATCTTGTCCTGGCCCAGTGCAGTGGCTCATGCCTGTAATCTCAACACTTTGGGAGGTCGAGGTGGATGAATTATGTGAGCTCAGGAGTTCGAGACCAGCTCGGCCAACATGGTGAAACTCTGCCTCTACGAAACATATAAAAAAAATCAGTCAGGTGTGGTGGCTTGTGCCTGTAGTCCCAGCTACTCGGGAGGTTGAGGCGGGAGTATCACTTGAACCTGGGAGGCGGAGGCTCCGGGAGCCAAGATTGCACCACTGCATTCCAGCCTGGGTGACAAAGGGAGATTCTGTCTCAAAAAAAGAAAAGAAAAGAAAAACCTTGTCCCACTTTGTGTCTTCTTGCTTTTCACTCTTTTTACTGATAACTTGCTTTTCACTCTTTTTACCAGTATTAAAGAAGTCCAATTTATAAACTTTTCCTTGATGATGACTGCTTCTTGTTCCTATTTGAGATATTTGTTACTACTCCCAAGATAGGCATGTTAGCTTCTTAAATCTTTATTATTATTATTATTTATCTTCAACATTTGGATCTAAAATTTTACTTGGAGTTTATTTTAGTGTATGATACAAGATTGGGTTTTTTGTTCTGTTTTGTTTCAGGAGATGACAGGGTCTTGCTCTGTTGCCCAGGCTAGAGTGCAATGGCTCAATCACAGCTTACTACAGCCTCAAACTCTTAGGCTCAAGCAATCCTCACCTCAGCCTTCCAAGTAGCTGGGACTACAGACATGCACCACCACACCCAGGCGGTATCCATTTACTTTTTTCTCATATGAATATCTAATTGACTTGCACCATTTATTGGTAAGACCACAGATGTGTGGGTCTGTTTCTGGACTTTCTATTCTGTTGGTCTATTTACCCAACCTTGCACATCCCTTTTTAATTATACAAATTAAAAAGAAACTTGGACATCCTATAGAGCAGGGGTTAGCAAATTACAGTCTGTAAGCCATGTAGCCTGCAAAGTCTAAAATATCTGATATCTAGTCTTTTACTGAAAAAGTCTGCCGCACCTGCTACAGGCTAAATCCTAACTCCTCTAACTTTGTTCTTCTTCAAGATTGCCTTCACTGTTCTTGGTCTTTTGTTTACCCGTATAAGTTTTATTTATTTATTTGAGAAAGGGTCTTGCACTGTTTCTAAAAATAAAAAAAAATATTGAGACTAAGCTTATCCAAAGATCCACAATTTCCTGGTCTTTGCTCTGTGGCTTGGTCTCTAAAATGTTCATGGGAAAGAAAGCTCAGTGCCAGTTTCTTTCATTTCACTTCCAGTAGAGAGCCAGGGGCTTCAGTTACATTAGCCACTCATTGAAACCAGTGGTAAATTAACGGGGTGGAGATGAGAATGGAAGGAAGGGAGCCACATTCCATTATGTTCACCACGTTCATAAATTCTTCTCTTCTTACGTATGACAATATGACACAATCCACCAGAGCCATGAAGAAAAAGTCAGAACTGACTAAAACAATGTTGACAATTTCTCAACAGTAAAAATCACAACCAAGTCACAAATGGCCAACAGGTAGATGAAAAAAAGTGTTCAACATCACTAATCATCAGGAAAGTGCAAATTAAAACCACTATGAGATATTACCTCACACCTGTTTAAAAAAGCTACATCAAAAAGGATGAAAGACAGCAAGTGTTGTTTAGGTTGTGGGAAAAAAAAAAAAGAGAGAGAGAGAGAGAGAGAACCCTTGTACACTGTTAGTGAAAATGTAAATTGGTTTAGCCATTATGGAAAAGAGTATGAAAAAATATTAAAAATAGAACTCCCATATGATCCAGTAATTCTACTTCTGGGCATATATCCAAAGGAAATGAAATCAGTATGTCAGAGATACTGCACCCCCATGTTCACTGCAACATCATCCACAACAGCCAAGACATGGAGGCAGCCTAAGTGTCCATCAAGAGATGAATGAATAAAGAAAACATGGTATATTTATACAATGGACTGCTATTAAGCCTTAAAAAAAAGAAAGAAATCCTATCACTTGTGACAACATGGATGAATCTTATAAACATCATGCTAGTTAAAATAAGACAGGCACAAAAAGACAAATACCACATGGTCTCACTTATATGTGGAATCTAAAAGAGTTGAACTCATAGAAGCAGAAAGTGGAATAGTGGTTACCAGAGGCTGTGCAGTGGGATGACTGGAAAAATGGTGGTCAAAGGATATAAAATTTCAGTTAGACAGGAGGAATAAGTTCAAGAGATCTATTGTACAATATTGTCACTATAGTTTATATCATATATTTGAAAACTGCTGTGAGATTTTAAGCGTTCCAATCACAAAAAATAAGTGTGTAAGGTAATAGAGATGCTACTTAGTTTATCTTTTCTACAATGGATACATATATCAAAACATCATGTTGTACACCATAAATATACACAATTTTTACTTGCCAATTAAAAATTAACATATAACAAAGTCAAAAGACAAACAAAATAAAACAACCCCAGGAAAATAAATTTGAGTAACCCTTCAAGAGGTTGTCTCCTTAAAATATAAAGAGTTTTCATAAATCAATAAGAAAAAGATTGGCCAGGTGCAGTCGCTCACGCCTGTAATCCCAGCACTTTGGGAGGCTGAGGCAGGCAGATCATCTGAGGTCAGGAATTCAAGACCAGCCTGGCCAAATGGAGAAACCCCATCTCTACTAAAAATTCAAAAAATTACCTGGGCATAGTGGTGGACACCTGTAATTCCAGTTACTTGAGAGGCTGAGGCAGGAGAATCGCTTGAACCCAGGAGGTGGAGGTTGCAGTGAGCCAAGATCATGCCACTGCACTCCAGCCTGGGCAATAAGAATGAAACTCCGTCTCAAAAAAAAAAAAAAGAAAAAGAAAAAGATGAATATCCCAATATAAATATTGGCAAAAGATACAAACTAGTATTTCACAGTAGGAAAAAAAAGTCAACGAATGCTCACAAAATGTATTTAAAAATACACACTCTTACTAATTAAAAATGCAAATTAATATACCCTGACATCAGTTTTTGGCTGACTAGAATGATACTAAAAAGTGGAATAATAATCAGTGCTGAGGGCAAAAATGAGGAGTGGAAGGTCATCTCATCCACTGTTGGTATTTTCATTCTAACATGCCGCTGTTAGACGCTAGGCCCCTTTGGTGACAAGATAAATCCATGGATATGCAGCTTTCTAAACAGTAATCTGGAGACATGTATAATAATCTCTTACTATGAGCTAGGCACAAGTCCAAGCTCTATGTCATGACACAGGTACTGCTGCTATTCCCTTTACAGATGAGGAAACTAAGGCACAAAGAGGTTAAGTAACTTGCCTAAGGTTACAGACCTAGGAAATGGTGAAGCCAGGCTTCAAACCCAAGCCAATGGCTCCAAGGCTGTGTACTTAGCAGCTATGTTCTGCTGTCTGTCCTGCACATATTTTATAGTATGTATACTCACTGATCCAGCAATTCTTTCAGGAAGTCATTCCTTGATACGGTTTGGCTGTGTCTCCACCCAAAATCTCAGCTTGAATTGTAATCCCCATAATCCCCCACAATCCGGATCCACGAGTCAAGGGCAGCACCAGGAAGAGGTAACTGGATTACAGGGGCTGTTTCCCCCATGCTGTTGGCATGATAGTGAATGAATCTCACAAGATCTGATGGTTTTACAAGTGTCTGACATTTCCCCTGCCTGCACTCATTCTATCTCCTGCTACCCTGTGAAAAGGTGCCTTCCGCCATGATTGTAAGTTTCCTGAGGTCTCCCCAGCAATGGGAAACTGTGAGTCAATTAAACCTTTTTTTTTTTTTTTTTTTTTTTTGAGACAGAGTCTCGCTCTTTCGCCCAGGCTGGAATGCAATGGCGAGATCTCAGTTCACTGCAAGCTCCGCCTCCTGGGTTCATGCCATTCTCCTGCCTCAGTCTCCTGAGTAGCTGGGACTACAGGTGCTCACCACCACGCCCAGAATTTTTTTTTTTGGGGGGGGGGATTTTTAGTAGAGACCAGGTTTCACCGTATTAGCCAGGATGGTCTTGATCTCCTGACCTCGTGATCCGCCCGCCTTGGCCTCCCAAAGTGCTGGGATTACAGGAGTGAGCCACCGCGCCTGGCCAAACCTCTTCTTTATAAACTACCCAGTTCCAGGTATTCCTTCACAGCAGCAGGAGAATGGATTAATACATTCCTTAAAAAATTAGAAACTTTACATACATATAAGAATACTAATTGACACACTGCTTAAAATGGTGGAAAGTGGAAACTATAGTACGACATACTATTGAGTGAAAATGCAGGTTATACATAGATACACACATATTTTATAAATCTGGAAGGGTATACTTAAATTTGGCGGGGAGAAAGGTAAGATTATTGAAGAGCTTTCATTTTTGCTGTACTACCTGAATATTTTATAATCAGGTATCTGAAAAAAAACCAAAATATACATTTAAAATTCATATTAAAGTGTTTTATTATATGGTAGATTATTATTTTTCGATTTTGAAAGTTTTGTGAACAGATGGCCAAGTTTTGTTGCACTGATTTTCAAGGGCTATTTGAGGGTGATTATTAAGAAAAGAGGCATTACAGTTGTGTACGGTTCTTGATTATCATCTTAGTGTACTGCTAAATCCCATTATGAAGAATTCATGGGCAGTCTGCTGGAAGGTACACTAGCTTATACCACACACAGTGGTATGCTAGCAGACTGGAGCAACTAATCCCACTAACACCATGAAATGAGACGACTTGAATGCTGGCCCGGTTTTTGATGTTGCAATCCTAACTCCAGAGCTGGACTACCAGTGCTGTGGTAATCCCACTACTGTTTTATACACACATCAGAACCTTTTATTAAAACCGACTCCCTCCAGGAAACAGTCATGGAAAGGATCACTCCAGTCCCTATTCTCTTGCATGCAATGATATTTCCTAGTGGTAGAAAGGAAAGAAGTAGGGCACTGGCCACTACCCTAGGGATAAGGGCCATAATAGAAAAAAAGAGTTTTCCTCTAGTTTAAGGACAAAAAGAAGCCCCTTTGAAGGTATCTCTAAATGTTAAATTGAAAAGTATCGTTTATTTTACTTACAATATAAAAGATTTCCTAAAAGATTTAAAATGCATCTCCGTTTCATTATGCTACTCTTGCAAATTATTTGAAGACTGGAATATATCTTTTATAAACTATAATCTTCCATATATAACCCATTCAGAGGACATCAGCCTACAAAAGCTACTCTGCAACTTCCAAGCCTGAATCACAAACTCAATTCACCTCCTCCTCACCACCAGAAGCTAAAAAAAATTAGAAACAGTTAGACAATGTTAGGTATTTTTAATCCAAACAGGCTCCCCAAGGTATCTATTGAGGTCATCAGTCTCCTATGAGAGGAATGTGAAGCCGTCCCTCAAAATGAGGTCTGATAGCAACTCCAGCCATGGCAGCAGCAGTTCCAGTGCACAAGCTTTGCTCCAAGAGCTAGGGTCCTTGGTCTCCCACTCTGCTCCAGTTGATCAGACATTAATGAAGTCATGGTTTCAATACATCAACAAGAGTATTAACCTTTGGACTTTGATCCATTTGTGTGGATAAAGTGAAAATCCATCTGATACAGACTGTTTAAAATACGAAATAAGATACATGAACAATTCTGTAAACTTTAAAGGGTTGTAATTATCAAAATGGGAACCGGTTCACTAGTTCATCAGTGGAGAAAAACAACCTGAATGATGGACTATGTCTTCAAAAGACCTTTTAACCTTCAGCATCTAAAATGGAATAAACAATTTAGCTTCTTTTTCTAAATTTTAAAAAGTCTCCATTTTCCTCATTAAACAAGTAACACAAGCCAATTTATTTTTATTTTTAATTGGAAAATAGCAGAAAAGCAATATCATATGACCTAACAGATATTCTCTGTTAATATTGTGGTAATTTTCCCTCTAATCTTTAATAGTATTTATTAGGATCACGGTTAGTCTCCTTTTAATTATTTTTTTGAGATGGAGTTTCACTCTTGTTGCCCAGGCTGGAGTGCAATGGCATGATCTCAGCTCACCACAAACCTCTGCCTCCCAGGTTCAAGCTATTCTCCTGCCTCAGTCTCCCCAGTAGCTGGCATTACAGGCATGTGCCACCTTGCCTGGCTAACTTTGTGTTTTTAGTAGAGACAGGGTTTCTCCATGTTGGTCAGGCTGGTCTCGAACTCCCAAGCTCAGGTGATCTGCCTGCTTCGGCCTCCCAAAGTGCTGGGATTACAGGCATGAGCCACCGCGCCCAGCATTTCCTTTTAAACAAAACTGTAATTAGACTAAATATTACTATTTCCATCTTGTTATCTTAAGCATTTTCTATGTTGTTGCGCAATCACAGGCTATATGTCATTTCATCAGCTGTAACTCAGAATAAGCTGAACATAAAATATATAATGGAATTACTGACAGTTTCATAACAGTCTCTGAAATATTTAGTTAGAGACAAACATATTAAGAATTCTAGGCTTCTAAAAGCTAAACTTAATTTCTGGCAAGCATGACTGGTAATTACAACCAAAAGCCAAATATTGTGGAGTCCTTTTTTTAGACTAAGCAATCTTACCACTCAGCATATATAATCACTGAAACACTTCCAGCATAATGATATCCGTTCAGCTACTGGCAACCATAAATGTCTCTGAAAGCCAGAGAAATGTAAAAATTCTCTAATATGATTTGCGAAGTGAAAGTTATATTTAAAAAAATTGAAAGTATAAAACTGTGGTCATAAATACAATATTCATTCAGAGAAAATCCATAACCAAACATATTTTCACCTATGAGAAGTAGCTATATAAATCACCACAAAAAATAAAACTAATCCAATAATGAAAAAATGTAATCTGTTCAACAGTCCAAATTCATATAAGCACATCAAAGTATTTTCAAATTCTGTATAAAATCAGAGGCAAAATTATTTATATTTTCAAAAATAGATACTTGAGCCCCTAATAGTACCAGAAAATAAGAAAATGTTCAGAAAACGAACTGATACGAGCACACCAAAGGGACAAAGGAGTCAGTTCAAAGTGCTCCCAACAGCTAAAGCTAGAGCAATTTAAGCAACAAAATAAAGTAGTATGGGTTCTAATCCAAAGTATAAAATAAATAGGAATTCATATTGATATAAATAAATAAATGGGAGAGAACAAACAACTCTACAGAAGAATGCCAAATAATTTATGTCAATACTGCCTCCACAAGAAAGTGGAGCCTAACTTCTGGTCCCTTCAGTGTGAGCTGCACACAGTGACTTCCTCCCAAAAAGTGAATTAGGTAGGCAAAAAAGTACTTTTAAGCCCGACAAATACTACCTCAGCCAAGGGTTCAAGGCATCAACAGTGATAATTCATGTTGATAGCATGTAGCATCGATATGATGTGGTAAGAATGGTATTTTACCTCTGTGGCCTTAATCCTAAGAACACATAATTCCCAGTTAACTCATGAGAAAAATATACAAACCCAAATTGAGGGATGCCTTACATTCTCTAGAATACCTTACCAGTATGCCTTAAACTTGTCAAGGTCATCAAAAACAAAGAAAGTCTGAAAAACTGCCACAGCTCAGAGGATCCTAAGGTGGCATGATGAATAAATGTACTGTGGTGTTATCGATGGGGTCCTGGACAGAAAAAGGACGCTAAGTAAAAACTAAGGAAATCCAAATAAAGTACGGACTTCAGTGATAATAATGTGTCAATATCAGTTCATTAATTATAACAGATGTACCACATAAATGTAAGATGTTAATAATAGGAGAAACTCAGTGTGGGCCATATGGGAACTCTCTGAACTATTTTTGCAACTTTTCTGTAAGTTTAAAACTATTCTAGAAATTAAAGCCTAAGGCCGGGCGCGGTGGCTCAAGCCTGTAATCCCAGCACTTTGGGAGGCCGAGATGGGCGGATCACGAGGTAAGGAGTTCGAGACCATCCTGGCTAACACGTTGAAACCCCGTCTCTACTAAAAAAAATACAAAAAACTAGCTGGGCGACATGGCAGGTGCCTGTAGTCCCAGCTACTCGGGAGGCTGAGGCAGGAGAATGGCGTAAACCCAGGAGGTGGAGCTTGCAGTGAGCTGAGATCCGGCCACTGCACTCCAGCCTGGGCGACAGAGACAGACTCCGTCTCAAAAAAAAAAAAAAAAAAGAAAGAAATTAAAGCCTATATACAATATGTATTACATATGTATTAGATTAAAATGGGCATATAGACATAGGTAGGTAATACAAACATAGACACATCTAAATTACAAGAAGGCAGGGAATTGTTTTGTTCGCTCTCCTACACTCCATTGTTAGACCATCTCCTGGCAATTAAATAAATATTTTTGGAATGAATAAATGTGCATATATGCTTTGTAAAACTGATTTTATTTCTATAATTCTGCATTATTCCTTTATTTGTATAATTCTGTGTACCAAAAAAAAAAAAAAGTTCTTAAGGAAAAGTCTCACCTAATACTGGTCAATAATTAGCAAACATTCACAAAACAACCCATCCAACTAACATTGATTATATCTTTACCATAATCCAGACACTATGCTGAATGCTGGGGACTCAAAAACAAAAAAACAGGCCAGGTGCGGTAGCTCACACCTGTAATCCCAGCACCTTAGGAGGCCAAGGCAGGCGGATCACCTGAAGTCAGGACTTCGAGACCAGCCTGGCCAACACAGTGAAACCCCGTCTCTATGAAAAATACAAAAATTAGCCGGGCGTGGTGACAGGTGCCTGTAATCCCAGCTACCTGGGAGGCTAAGGCAGGAGAATCGCTTGAACCCAGGAGGTGGAGGTTGCAGTGAGCCAAGATCATGCCACTGTACTTCAGTCTGGGCAACAGAGCAAGACTCTGTCTCCAAATAAATAAATAAATACATGCATATGAAATAAACACTCCAATTGTGAGGAAGGAAGGTGAGAGCTGGCTGATACACAGATGACAATGATACAAAATGGGTAAGTATGAGGTACCGGCTTTGGCTATCATGAGAGCATGTCAGGAATACTTAACCCTGCATGGGGTGGTACATGGCAAAGGATTCCTGGGCAAAGAAAGGCAAACAGGCCCCAAATGACTGATGAGGAGGGGGATGCGGAAACATTCTGTCATGTGGGACCCTAAGTGCAGGGCAAAGCATAGTGACAGCTGGTGCTTGAAAGGCAAAGAGGTACCAGACCATCAAGTTGGAGGGTTTTTAGAGGGGCAGTGAGGTAGATATGGTGAGATGGGTGACTTTGATCGATCACATCTTTCTGGAGACATGGGGGCAGGGATTAGGCTTCAAGCATGAGGTTGTGAGAACAAACCACGCAAAGATGGTGAATTATTAATACAACAGTGAGGAGGAGACAGAGCTGACAACTATTCAGAAGGTAATATTGGCAGATTTGGCAACTACTGAGTATTGAATGGCCATGCCTCTTAACTCATTTTCTTTCTTTTTTTTGAGAAAGGGTCTCACTTGGTCACCCAGGCTAGAGTACAGTGGCACAATCTCCACTCAATGAAACCTCCGCCTCCCAGGTTCAAGTGATCCTTCCACCTCAGCCTCCCCAGTAGCTGGGACCACAGGCACGCACCACCATGCCTGGCTAAGTTTTGCATTTTTTGTAGAGACAACATCTTTTACCATGTTGTTCAGGCTGGTCTTGAATTCTTGGGCTCAAGAGATCCACCTGCCTCAGTCTCCCAAAGTGCTGGGATTACAGGCGTGAGCGAGCTATCACGCCCAGCCTCTTGACTCATTTTTCCATTTTACCGCTTGCCCTCTTCAACCAATTCCCCCCAGAACAGAGAATATTATGTTTTGAAACATCATCATCCCATTCCCAGTTTAAAACCATCCAGTGGCTTCCCATTACATATTCCAAGGCTACACTCCTTAGTGTGGTCTCCAAAAGACAATATAATCACATTCCTGCTTTCTTCTTCAACTTCGTCCTGTGTTACTCTCCTCCAGTCACATTGCTTTTCTTTCAGTTCCTTAAAAATATCAAGCTCCTTCCTGTTTTATAGCCATTCCTTATGCCTACAAAAATGCTCTTTCTCCTGTTTGTTCCATGGATCTCAAATAAAATCCTTTCAAAAGGACCAACCTAAAGAAAAGGTCTCTCTCCTACCACTATCAATTACTCTCCACCACAGTACCCCTTCTGTGTATATTTCTTTCTTTGTACCAAGATAGTCTACATGCACAGCTGATTCTTGTTATTTGTGGTAACTATATTTTATAAAGTCACTGCAAACACTGAATAATTGTGTGACAGTCACCCTATCTCTAAAGACAAAGAAAATTCCTGACAAAGAGAGCAGTCAGTATAAAAGAACAAATTCGTCTTAATGCCCAAACAATATTATCTACTCGAAAGTTAAGATGATAAGTTGGTATAATCAACATTAGTGCCCGAATAGCTGCATCATAAACACCTCCCAGGCTGTAGAAGCAGTAACTTCAACTTGTTCAGTACCTCCCAGAGCTGTCCAAAGAGGATTTCTTTCTTAAAACCCTATAAAAACAACTTAGATAATAAAGATACTGCTATGGTTTGAATGTCTGTCCCCTCCAAAACTCATTTTGAAATTTAATTGCTATTATAACAGTGTTAACAGCTGGGACCTTTAAGAGCTGATTAGGCCATGCGGGCTCCACCTTCATGTGTGGGATTGGTGCTGTTATTTAAAAATCACGTTTCTCCCCATCTTGCTCTCTCGTACCATCTTGCCTTCTGACATATGATAACCCAGCAAGAAGGTACTCGCCAGATGCTAGCATCTTGATATTGACTTCCCAGCCTCCAGAACTGTGAGCCAACAAATTTCTGTTCATTATAAATTACCCAGTCTCGGCTGGGCGAGGTAGTTCACACCCGCAATCCCAGCATTTTGGGAGGCTGAGGCAGGTGGATCACTTGAGGCCAGGAGTTCGAGACCAGCCTGGCCAAAACCCCGTCTCCACTAAAAATACAAAAGTTAGCTGGGCGTGGTGGTGTGCCCCTGTAATCCCAGCTACTTGAGAGGCTGAGGCATGGGAACTGCTTGAACCCAGGAGGTGGAGATTGCAGTGAGCCAAAATAGTGCCACTGCACTCCAGTCTGGGCAACAGAGGGAGAATCTGTCTCAAGAAAAAAAGAGTATTACACAGTCTCAAGGTATTCTGTTACAGCAGCACAAACAGACTAAGACAGACACTAAGACCACTGACAGTTAATGACTGGAATGGGAGAATTCATCAATGGAGATATATCAGAATAAAGAACATAAAGGCTGGGTGTGGTGGTTCATGCTTGTAATCTCAGCACTTTGGGAGGCTGAGATGGGAGGATCACTTGAGCCCAGGATTTTGAGACTAGCCTGGCCAAGAAAGTGAGACCCCATCTCTTAAAAAAAAAAAAAAAAAAAAGAATAAAGAACATAAATGAAGCTTTCCAACTTCTTTCACTTCCAAAAACCCTAAAAGCCCCTGAATCCCTTTGTCCTATTCCTCCTCTTTTATGCTCACCCAGATTCAGTAAATTGAGGGTCTGTTCGTATTTTGGTTATGCCATATAATAAGTATGCAAAACAGTAACAATAATCAAAGACACAATGTGGCTTTTCTCATTCAGAGAAAGTAAAATTATGAAATTCTATGCTGGAAAATTACATAAAAAAGAAATATGTAATAAATTTCCCTTCATATAATAGGTACTAGACAAAATTACTTTTATATATGAATAATTGCAGCAATAAACATGGATAAGCAGGAGTAATGGCATCATTAGGAATAGCAAAATTATTCAAGCAATGAACAGACCACTGGTGGTCCCCAGAATCAGTCTACTTCCCCATTACTGGGAACATACCATTATGAATAAATGAAAACCGCAGGATATGCTCATTTTCCCAAGATTTGTATGCTTACAGGCAGGTCAAGTGCTATAGATTTCAGGAGAGAATGTATTTCTAGTGTTTATGGTCCTGAGAGGATGGGTAAGGGTGACTACTGAGAAATCACAGCAAAAGAGAAGATGAAATGTGTTCAATGTCACCTCAGAGTCAGCAGAGTAAAAACATTCTCTCATTAATCCCTACATAGAACACCTACCTAAACTTTCATTGATGCAACCATCTCTGACACAACAATTAAAGAGTCAACATGTACTAAGCTTTAAATACAATGTGTTGTCATCTCCTGTGGAGGGAATTCTGGGGAAATGAAACACATAGCAAGTCTATTCAAGGAGATGGAGGTCCAAAGATGGTAAATCAACTGGTTTAGATACAAATGAAAACCTCATCATAAAGACAATGTTCTATATAGAATGATATTAGGTTCTCAGGTCACTCAAAAAAATCTCACTGAGCCTATTCTGCTGAGCAGAAGTATAGAATATTCCCAGATAACATAGCCAACCAGAATTATATTATCATTTCTATGAGAAAATGCAACCCTAGTTTACCATAGCGATAAGCCTTGACTCCTTTGGAAGCATCAGGGCGCTGCGAACCAGCAACCCTAGGATTCCAGGGCTGCACTAGGGTCATTAAAGACTTGCTAATCCTCTTCTACAGTGCCTATTTAACTTTAAAATTATTAAAATTAAATATAATTAAAATTTCAGTTCCTTAAGAAGCCACATTCCAAATGCTTAAGAGCCAGATGGCTAGTGGCTACTACACTGGACAGTGCAGAAGGAGAACATTCCCATCACTGCAGAAAGATCTCTGAATAACACTGCACTAGTTAGGAAAGAAGAATTCTCACTTTTCTAGAGCATCATAAAAGAAAGCAGCTTTCTGTATATGGCTGATGGTTATGGTAGTACGACAATGTGAATGAACTTAATGCCACCGAACTGTATACTTTAAAATGGTTAGGATAGTAAATGTTATGTCATATGTATTTTACTACAATGTTTTAAGGCCGCTTTCTCAGTCACAGTCGCTCCATATTTTCCAAGGTATACCATAAACTGAAACCGGTCACTAAACTAGACCCCCTTCAAGTGTGGAGCACGCCAAAGCCATGAATTTGTAAATGGCTGTTCAATATGCAACAGAGAGTCAATTCCTATAGTCCAGTTCTACAGTCCATGCTTTGGTTTTCTCAGTTTTCACATGTCCTTGGTTGGGCCTTGGATCCATCCACATTTTGTTTCAATAGCACCATAACTAGAACCCCTTCTCAAATCTCACACACACACACACCTCTTTCAGAACTGTATTAATCCCTCAGAACTCTTAACGTCTGTGCTACTGGTGGCATTTTGTTGGCTTCTGGGTATGTGGAGATATGGATGGGAAATGGTTGATTAACATTTTAAAACATAGTTGAAATCAACAAGAAATAAGATGGGATGAGGGGCACGTGCACACACACACAAACACATACACACACACCATTCTTTAGAAACTCGACTAGAAGGGGTACATCAGTTGGCTAGAATAGCCACTGAAGCCTTTTGTATATGTGGAGGTGGAGAGAATTAAGTAGGGAGAGTCAGGGGACTTGGGAACTATGGCCCCAGAGTAAGAATAACAAATCTCTGCAATGCAATCTGCAGTTGTGCTTCATCACCTACAAACCTCAGTGTTCCCTCAGTTATGAAATCTTACTTGAGTCCTGTCTTAAACCATTTCTGGGGTTTGCATATTATGTATATTCTCTACTTGGGACATATTTGATACATGTGGTAACTTCTGAGAACATAACTCCCCATCAAAACAGTGTCTATCCACCCATGAAGTCAAGGAGTAAAAGCAAACAATCTGAATCCAATCCAGGATTATTCTCCCCAGGACTTTCAAAAGCATAAAACAAGGCGAGGAAATTCTAGGCCAGAGACCAGATCTGATAAATGGTTTAAATTACATTTAACTCAGGACAAATCTAAAATCACATATCTACTGGTTGGTGCTTTATTTATTTATTTCTTAAGACACTTTGTCACTCAGGCTGGAGTGCAGTGGCACGATCTCGGTTCACTGCAGCCTCGACCTCCCAGGTTCAAGCAATCCTCCCACCTCAGCCCCACAAGTAGCTAGGACTACAGGTATACGTCACCACACCCGGCTAATTTTTGTATTTTTTTGTAGAGACAGGGTTTCACCACGTTGCCCAGGTTGGCTGGTTAGTACTTTAAAATGAACACAACCAATTTCCAGGTAACTGAAAAATCTCAGCATCCTAACAGAACCACCCTCAATCCCTAGCATTTGGATGTAATGCCACTTCTCAAATAAGGAATCATAAGTGCAAAAAAGAAATTCATTTCTGAGGGGTGGCTGTGAGGATGAGAGCTATGATGGTACCTGGCTGTGCTGTGGGTAGAAATGACATTGCCCAGTCGTCATCGCATAGCCCCGTATCTTGCTAATTTAAGCTACCCACACCTGTTAACTTGAGCGTACTCCCACCATCCATTCTAAAAGCAATCTGGGCCATGTGGATTAAAATTTCTACTTCACCTGCTGTAACCAAGAGGTAGATGTCAGGTGTTAGGGTCCACACAGTGGGAATGAGCACCTGCTCTGGTATCCTGGGCTGTTCCAAGGACCCACTGGGGACTGAGCTGACAACTTCTCAACTAGGACTTTAGAACATTCATCTTGCCCAGCTTTAGTCTCAGGGCTGGGTAAAGCAGCTGAGCTTTTTGACTATAACCAAGGATGGAGCCATAAATAAGTAGATATGGTAAGTGAAAGTAAGATAATTGGTCCCAGCTGGGTCAATGAGGGTCAGGACCCAAGATCAAAGCAAGCCATGAGAATGATCGCATATATCAAGCCAATCATATCCTTGGAATGAAACCAAGGAGGACAGAATCATGGCCCCAACAAAGGCCCAGGCTAGGCATATACACCAGATAGATCTACATAGCACAGTGACTGGACAAATACAAAATGTGACTCAGGTGAAAGGAAAGCAGGCCCAGAGCTACTTAGAGGTGGGAGAGATATTAAACAGGACAAGGTGAGACCTGGGTGACTATTGCTGGAGTATTAGGGATAAAGCACTAAAAAGAATCAGATCTCTTATCTGAAACATGAAATACTAGAGGACAGCAAAGGTGGTCTACAGTTTCTTAGGAAAGAGTTCTGTAAGCGGCCAGGCGCGGTGGCTCACGCCTATAATCCCAGCACTTTTGGGAAGCCAAGGCGGGCGGATCACCTGAGGTCGGGAGTTCGAGACTAGCCTGACCAACAAGGAGAAACCTCATCTCTACTAAAAATAGAAAATTAGCCAGGCGTGGTGGCGCATGCCTGTAATCCCTGCTACTCAGGAGGCTGAGGCAGGAGAATCGCTTGAACCCGGGAGGCAGAGGTTGCAGTGAGCCGAGATCGCACCATCGCACTGCAGTCTGGTCAACAAGAGGGAAACTCAGTCTCAAAAAAAAAAAAAAAAAAAAAAAAAAGTTATTTAAAACCAGAATTCTATGCCCAGCAATGATTATTCAAGTGTGTGGAGAAAAATAAAGACATTTCACTAAAGGGCATACAGTAATCAGTCTAATAGACTTTAACAATGGGGATAACAGAGAATTTATCCTATTGATTTTTTTTAAAAAACTAAATTAGAAGAAAAATTCAAGACAGATATAAAAATCAGAATAACAACTAAACCTGGGTATATATTTTTTCAAATACAGAATACATGTTCTTTTCCAGTGCCTGCAGAACATTTCTCAAAAGTTATCATGCAATATGCCACAAAGAAAATCTCAAAATTCCAAAATGCAAAAATCATATAGGCCATATTTATGACTGAAATGCAATAAAACTAAAAACTAACATGATAATCTAAGAGAAAATCTTTTAAAAAATATTATTCTAAATAATATAGACAATTTAGAGGGCCTGGCATGGTAGCTCATCCCTGTAATTCTAGCTCTTTGGGAGGCCAATGTGGGAGGGTCACCTGAATCCAGGAGTTTGAGACCAACCTGGACAACACAGTGAGACCCTGTCTCTACAAAAAATTTAAAAACTTAGCCGGGCATGGTGGCACACACTTGTGGTCCCAGCTACTCCTTAAGAGGCTGAAGTGGGAAGATCACTTAAGCCCAAAGAGTTTGCAGTTACAGTGAGCTATGATCACACCACTGCACCCCAGCCTGGGCAACAAAGCAAGACCTATCTCTTTTAAAAAAAAAAAAAAGAAAAGAAAAGAAAAGAAAAAACAGTATAGGCTATTTAGAAATACAAGAAACCGAGACATTAAAACCTAAGGAAAACAGGCAAAGCAAAGAACCCAGGAAGATGGATTGTCTTACATGCCTTTATTAGAAATTTTTTTCTAATTGAAAAATAAATTGTTTAAATATTAAACCCAACAAGTTTAAAACATGATAAAAGAAACAAGAAGAAAAGGCTTATAAGGTAAAGGAGAAATTAAAGAAATAGAAAACAAAACAAAGAAGGAGATGGCACAGATTACATCATGAAGAAAAAAAGGATTTAAAGAAATCATTTATTTAGCACCTCCTAACTTCCAAGTACTGCATGCCAGGTGCTAGGGATATGTTTCATATGTTGAAAAGGACCAACATATGCTGTCTTGATCCAAACCACAGATGGTCTAAAAAGGATTCCTAGAAGGAAAACTCAGGACATCAGTATTTCTAGCTTCCATTTTTATTCTTTATATTTTGACTTTGTTCTTATTGGGAACTAAAAATTAACATTTATTTGTATTCAGTATTTTCTTGATGGTCTGGATTTCCTCTTTTAGAATCACTTACAGTGTATAATTACTGTGAAAAATTCATTGATTTCTCAGTTTCAACACCCTGTTCATTTCTCTGTTTCTTCATTTTCTTTTCAATCAGTGCTTCTGCTTCTTCTGCCATTCTCCTATCTATAGTTTAAGTTTGGGGATATTAATTTATACAGAATACCACAGCTCTTACTGTAAAAGTTAACCTAGGACCAATATAGCCACTCACTTGGAGTAATACAGAGTATCATGTAGATGATGGTAAAAGCATCGAGCATATGCTGTTGCTTTATCAGACATGATAAATAATGCAGAACTAATGCAATATATCAATTTCATTCGGCCTCTAGTTATTTGAGACTATACTACATTCATTATCTTATCTACAACTGAAGGTAGTACTTCTACTCAAAGCCAGTGCTAAAGACTGAATTAGATTTCGTTAGCAGTAATATGCACATAGCATGTTCATCTACCTCCATCTTTTCCATTTTCCATCTTAAGTGTTTTGGAAATGCAAAAGCAAATTAATTTGCCATCTCCTTACTACTAACCAATTTAATCCATCAAGCACAGTGTAAAATGACGAAGAACTGCTTTCAGTTTGCTATTTTCCCATACACACAAAACTTAAGAACTCCTTGATCTTAATTAAGATGGCATATCACCAAGGGGACTGACCCCCTCTTTTCTATTATACTAGTCCACTTCCTGCAATATTGTATAATTAGGAACAAGAGACAAGCTGATGTATTTATATCAGCACTTACTGAAATACTAATTAAATGCTATAATAATACAACAATTACATGAACATAATCTACTGGGGTCCAATTAATACCATATAGTTACTGATTGTTTTATCAGAAACAAGTTGGTACAGAAATGTCTTTTAACTCCAAAAGGTACATCAGCATTTCTCACTGTTATGATTTGCAGCAATCATATATATCTGCTGGAAAAGCCTCAAAGAACTGAAGGATTTGGGATTTGTTTTCCTAATCAGCATGCCTATTTTGCCTCTCTTACACTGTAATTATTAGTTCAGTAATCACTGAGCACCTATGTACCAAGCACTAAGGAAGGCAAACCTAGGTAAATTAATGTTCAAAAAAGACACAAGGATAATTCAAAATAATGAATTCCTAAAAGCCTAAAAGTCATCTATGTCTTTGATAAAGCTTTTGTTACTGTAAAATTATATTTAAATACTTGGTGCATATGATATCCTGGTGATAACCATCATGTAAAAGCTACGTCATAAAACTTCCAATCAGACCCTGAAAATAGTTTGGGAAGCTATGAGCATAAGTTCAGACATCATAAAGAAACACCCAATTTGTCTTCAAGCTCATGTAAGTATGATAATAGCATATATTAGTAAAAAACACATGTTTCATAGAGCAGTCCACAGAGAAATCATGAGCTAGTCTGGGCATGATGGCTCATGTCTGTAATCCTAACACTTTGGAAGGCCAAGAGTGGGAGGACTGCTTGAGCTCAGGAGTTCAAGATCAACCTAGGTAACATAGTGAAACCTTGTCTCTTGAAAAAAATAATAAAAATAAATTAGCCAGGTATGGTGGTGCATGCCTATAGTCCCAGCTACTTGGGAGGCTGAGGCAGGAAAATTGCTTGAGCCCGGGAGTTTGAGGCTGCACTGAGCTATGATTGTGCCACTGCACTCCAGCCTGAGCAACAGAGTTGAGACCCTGTCTCTAAAACAACATGAACTAAAAATAGCAAAGAATGAATTTGGTTCCAAAAACCAGTCAATAATGTTAGCTTTTTTTTTTAATTTTAGCTCCCCAAATGTTTATTTGGTTTCTACCAGCATCTGCTTAGTTAACTGTTTTACGTCCAAACTTGGCTACCTTTTGTCATACTATTCTTTCCGATTTTACTTTTTTAAAAATGCCTTTATTGGAATATAACTGAAATACAATGAATTGCACATATTTTAAATGTACAATTTGACAAGTTTTGACATGTAGTAGCCATGAAACCATCACCATGATCAGAAAAAATGAACATACACATCACTCCGAAATGTTTCCTTTATAGCCTCTAATTCCTCCCTTCCACCCTCCCCATCTCACACTTGCTCCCAAGGCAAACACTCATCTGTTTTCCATCTCTACAAATTAGTCTGCATTTTCTAGAATTTCAGATAAATAGAATCATATGGTATCTGTTTTTTTGACCTGGCTTCTTTCACCTGACATAAATATTTTGAGATTAATCTATATTGTTGGGTGTATCAATAGTTCATTCTTTTTATTGTTGAGAGATATGCCCTCGTATGTATATGCCACAATTATTTTATCCATTCACTTGCTAATATCCATTCACTTGCTAATAGATATTTGGATTGTTTCCAGCTTTACAAATAAGGCTGCTATGAACATTCACGTACTTATATAAGTCTTCATACATATATATGCTTTCCTTTTTCTTTTTTAAATTAGCCTCCATCTTAGTCCTTCAAACCTTTTCATTTTTTTAAGAGTCAAGGTCTCTCACTGCAGCCTTAGACTCCGGGCTCAGGTGATCCTCCTGGCTCAGCCTCCCAAGTAGCTGGGACAGCTTGCTCCCAGCTGCTTTCCTTTCTGTGGGCAAGCACTTAGGGTCAGGTGGGAAGTGTATGTTTTTAACTTTCTATAAGGTGAAAACTGTTTGCCAAAGTAGCTGTACCATTTCACATTTCCACCAGCAGTGTATAAAAACTGTAGTTACTTATTATCCTAGCCAACACCTGGTCAGACTTTTTAATTCTAGTCATTCTAATAGAGATGTAATTCACTCTGGTTTGATTTGCATTTCAATGACATCGAACATCTTATCATGTGCTTACTTGTCATCTGTGTATCTTCTTGGGTCTGTTCAAATCTTTTGCCCATCCTTTTTATCTGAGTTCCTCGTTTTTTTAGTACAGAGTTTTAAGAGTTTTGTGTAAAGTCTAGATACAAATCTTTTGTTGTATAATTTGCAAAATATTATCTCCCAATGGTTTGTATTTCTATTCTCTTAAGAGTGTCTTCCAAAGAGCAGAAATTCTTAAATTTTCTGAAGTCCAATTGATCAAATTTTACTGTTATGAAATTTTGCTGGTGTCTTCTCTAAGAAATCATTGCATAATCCAAGGTTACAAAGATTTTCTCCAATGTTTTATTCTAGAAATTTTACAATATTAGGTTTTAAATTAATCCTATGATCCGTTTTAACTTTTATATATGGTACATGGTATAGACTGAAGTTCACTTTTTAGAAGTGCAAAAGGTTTACTGGAAAAAAATTTTCACAAATAAAATGAAGTTCACTTTTTGCATATAGATATACAATTCTTCAAGCACCATTTGTTGAAAAGATTATCCTTTTTCCACTGAGTACCTTTTCACCTTTGTCAAATATCAACTGGCCACATATGTCTGTGAGTCTATTTCTGGACTCTCTATGATGTTCTACTGATGTATTTATTCTGTTAAATTAAGTTCAGCCTAAAGCTGCCTCCTTCCACATTTGAAGTTCAGTCTAAAGGTTTCTTCCTACATAGAGAACTATAACCTAACTCGATGTGTAAACAGACTGCAACACACTCTTGTACCAATCACTGAGTTTTAGCCAATCAAAGGCAGCCAACTTTTGAAATTGTTTTCAAGTAAGGCAAACAGGGAGCTGTAACCAATCAGCTGTTTCCATACCTCACACTTCTGTTTTCTGTACATCACTCTCCTGTTTCTGTCCACAACTCTTCCAACACATGGCTGCACTGGAGCCTCTGTGAACCTGTTCTGGTTCAGAGGGACTGCCCAATTCGTAAATCATTCTTTAATCAATTAAATTCTGTTAAATTTAATTTGTCTAAGGTTTTCCCTTTAACAATTCTTATACCAGCAGCACACTGACTTGATTACTGTGCCTTTATAATAAGTCATGAAGCCAGGAAATGTAAGTCCTAAAACTTTATTCTCTTTTTAATGTGTTTTGCTCTAAATCCTTAGCATTTCTGTAAGAGCTTTAGAATCAGTTTGTCAATTTCTACTAAAAACTTTGCTGAAATATTAACTGAGATGGCAATGAAACTACAGATCAAGTTGAGTAAAACTATCAATCTTAATAATATTGCATCTTCTGAACCATAAAAACAGTATCTCTCTTGACTTATTTAAGCCTTTTAAGCAATGTTTTATAGTTTTTAGTGCATAGATCTTACATGTATTTTATTAGCCTTATCTCTAGTTAGTGTTTTTGATGTTATTACAAATGGTATTTGCAAATATCAGTGTTCAATTGCTTGTTACTAATATATAGAAATACAACTGACTTTTTTTTTTAAGAGACGAGGTCTCACTGTGTTGCCCAAGCTTGTCTCGAACTCCTAGGCTCAAGTGATCCTCCTGCCTTGGCCTCTCAAAGTGCTAGAACAATTAACTTTTATGTATTGAATTTCATCTTGCAACCTTCCCAAATTGATTAATTAGTTCTAGAATTTCTAGTATTTCTTCTGTACATTCCACAATATTTGCTACATAGACAATCATGTTGTCAGTGAATACAGACAGTTGCACTTCTTTTCTAGCCTGAATTTTCTTCCCTAAATCTGAAATATTTTCCTTTATCTTCCTTTATTTCACTGTCTAGAAACTCCAGCACAAAGTTGAATGTTCTCGATCTTAGGGAAAAGCATTCAATCTTAAATTATTAAACATGAAGTTAGCTGTAGGTTTTTCATACATGCCTTTATCAGGTTGAAAAGATCTCTTTTATTCCACAGTTTGCTAAGAGTTCTTTTTTAAAAAAAATCAGGAATAGATGTTTGATTTTGTCAAATTATTTTTCATCTACGGCAATCAAATGATCATACGGTTTTCTTTTCTAGCCTGTTAATGTAAATTGCTTTCCTGAGTTTTGAGTGTTAAATCAAGCTTGCATTCCATACATTTACTTGGTCATGATGTGTTTTTCTTCTTATGAATTGCTGGATCATTTGTTAAAATTTTGTCAGGTATTTTTATAGCTATGTTCATGAGAAATATTCGTCTATACTTTTACTTGTAATATGCTTGCCTGGTTATGGTGTCCGTACTACAGAAACACAAGGGAAGTATTCTCTCCTCTTTAATTTCTTAGAAGAGTTAGAATATAATTAATACCATCTCTTCCCTAAATGTCTGGTAGAATTCCATAGCAAAGCCATCTGTGTCTGCAGTTTCCTTTGTGGGAACGTTTTCAACTACAAATTCAATTTCTATAACAGATACAGGACTACTCAGGCTTCTATTTCTTCTTGAGTGAGATCTGGTGGTTTGCGCTGTTCACTGAATTTATCCATTTTATATAAGTTGTCAAATTTACTGGCATAAGGTTGACCACAATAGTCTCTTATTATCCTTATAATATCTGTAGAATTTATATCGGTATTACCTCTCTCATTGGTAATCTGCATGTCTCCTCATTTTTGATTAGTCTGGCTAGATATTTCTATTTTTAAAAAATTTTAAATTAAGCTTCTCAAAGAACCAGCTTTTGGTTTATTTTCTATTCCATTTCACTGATTTACGCTCTGATATTTCTTCTACTTTTTTTGGTGTCATTTACTGTTTGTTTAGTATTCTAATTTCATAAGACAAAACCTGAGGTCATTGACTTTATTTGCTGTAATTTTCCCCAAAGTACTACTTTAGTTATATTCCACAAATTGTGATGCCCTGTCCTCACTTCTTTATGTAGCTTAGATTTTATGGTATATCATTTAAAATAATCCTTTGTACACACTCAATTCTCTCAACCCTTTTTTGCTTCAGCACAATTTACTGACTGCTTTCACATCAAATTTAAGACCACTAAGCTCAAATGGATCCTTAGTGCATTATACTCGTCTCCCTAATCCGGTGATTCTCAAACTTTTTTGTACATCAGAATAGCTTGTTAAAATACAGACTGTCCGTCCTCACCCCCAGAGTTTCTGATGCAGTATGTATGTCTGGGATGGATCCCAAGAATGTGCATTTCTAACACATTCTCAGACGATACTGGTGCTGTTGGTCCAAGGATCACACTTTGCTCAAATCCATATTTACTCTCCCCCTTTCCTAACTGAACATCTCTTCAAATCTCCAATTCCTTTTGCCCCATCCTCCCTCTTACTGGGAAAACAGAAGCAAGCAGCAGATAATTTCCACATGCTCTCAATGCCACATCTACCTGCCTACCACTCTTGACACCATCCCCTGCTTGATCACTCTGTTCCATCTGTAAAAATCTTCCTTGCTTTTTCGCAAACGCATCAACATTGTCCCCACTTCGGGGACTTTACACTGGCTGCCTGGAATGCTCTTCTCCCCAGATAGTTACACGATTTGCTTCTTCACAACCTTTAGATCTGCGTAAGTGTCTCCTTATTAGAAAGGCCCGCCGAGACTACTGTACAAAAATTAGCAAACCTCCCCTACACATGCCTGGCACTCCCTATGCCCCCTACACTCAAGTGCTTTTCTCCATGGTATTTATTATCACCTGACAGTATACTTTGTTGTTTATGTGTCCATTATCTATGTTTACCTACGTGGAGAATTTGGGTAGAAGAGAGGTATAAACAGCCAAATTCTTTGGAATTAAAGCGATTTAATGATAAGAGAAGAGACAGTATATGTAACCCATTTATCTGAGAAACCCGTGAAAGAGGGAAACAGGGACAAGGAATGGTAGGCTCAAGCAGAGATTTCTTAAGATGCAAAGGCAGATCTGAAAGCACAGGTGCCAGGATCAGTGTAAAGAGAAATTTTAAACACGATGAAGACCTAAAGGATGTGTGGGAATCAAGACGGCTTAAATATCTCGAAGAATTGGGTTCGCAGAGATTTTTGCTTTCGCTTTTAAAGCAGGTATCTACTGAGAGTTGACTGTATGCAGGGCGCTATGGGGAAACAGTTCGTGCTCACTGTGACATTTGATTCAGTTAATCTTCACAACAACCCTAGGAAGTAGGAATTACCATCCAGGCCTTTTTGCACACAATCAGAGACATCCCACTGACAGATCTGCCCACTATAAAAATACCACACCAGCCTCTCCTCCCAAACAGTTTCATCCTTCCTTTCTCCTTTACCTTACTTACAACTGATCTTATAAGGTCTCCAACTCCAGGGTCTTGTGCAGTCAAAGATCTTAGGAGCAAATTTGTGTAGAAGGGGCTGAACCACTTCCTTAAGCACTCAGATGGTTATTAAGCTGCCTACACAGGTAATGAACCGCTTATGCTCAGAGAATCCAGATGCCACCCTGACTCACACAAACCACCTCTGTTGACCGACTCCCAGTGTCTTCATGTTAATTCACCCTCTGTTGAGCTCTTGGAGCTATTCCACATATTTTTTCATCACAGCGGCTTCTCCAGATCTTTTCTTCCCAATCTTCTTAGTTGCCCAATTTCACTCTCATCCCCTCCACTTTCAGGAAAAGCCTCCATTCACCAAAAACAGAGGGCACCCAACAGAAAATGTTTCAACCTCTCTTTCTTCCACTTCAAACTTTCAACTTATTCTCAGGAATGTTCTTCTCCTCTACTGAATCACTATTCCAAATGGTGATAAATGTATGGTTTCCTTTTCAACATCCATAATCCTTTTTGCCTTACTTTACTTATTACACTGACTCGCACCTCCCAAACAATGGTGATAATAAATATCCTCATCTTGTTCCTGACTTCACCTGCAGGCCTTCAGTGTTTCCTCATTTGGACACCTTCAGTGTTTCCCCATCAAGAATGGGCCTGGCGGGAGGACGAGGAGGGTGGATCACCTGAGGTCAGGAGTTCAAAACCAGCCTGGCCAACATGGTGAAATCCCACCTCTATTAAAAATACAAAAATTAGCCGGGCATGGTGGCACGCACCTGTAATCCCAGCTACTCAGGAGGCTGAGGCAGGAGAATTGCTTGAACCTGGGAAGTGGAGGTTGCAATGAGCCAAGATCGTGCCATTGCACACTCCAGCCTAGGCGATGCAGCAAGACTCCGTCTCAAAAAAAAAAAAAAAAAAAAAAAGAATGGGCCTGGCTTGGCTTCTTACAACGATGCTTATTTTAAATGTCTCAAGGATAGAAATTCTCTGTGATAAGCTTTCTCCATACACTATTCTGCTAACACTGACCAAAATAAATAAATAAATAAAATGTATCTACATTGCTCTTTTTAAAATTTTTTACCATATGTTACCTTTCGAGGCATTTTAATCACAAGTCAGCTATTTCTTGAAATGTTTTAGTATCTTCTTTATCAAATAATTTTCTTTCTGAAATGACTATAAATGCAGGCTATATTTGCTCATTTTGCAAAAGTACTATATCAGTGAATGGCCTATAAAAGTGAAAAAATTTTAAATTGAACCATATAGCTTAACTAGCGGCCAGCAGGGCCAAATAATCTTATAAAAATCTTATTAAAAAAATTAGACAATCAGCTTTATGGTACAAACCAGGCAACAGAAAACCGATTTCAAAAATAATCCTCAGATGTTTAATAATGTATATTTTTACAACATGACTTTCAGCTGTTGTTTCACCTTTTAGCTAGGCTGAATCTGATTTTAACCATGCTTCTGGCATTGTATATATATGCAGGGAGCAAATGCAATCTATTGAAGCGAAGCAGTGTGTGTAAAAGGGCTCAATTAAATGGTGGAATGTTTCTTGTAAATTAAAGCCCTATTGAATAATCATCTTCCATGCAAATTATCTTTCTTAGGGTGTTCCAACAATGTGCCATCATCGTATGTAGCTGCTTTAATACATGCTTATTTGTAATGCTTGACATAATGAATTCTCCCTCTTTATTCCCTTAGAAATGAGAATGAGAATTTAAGCTTAATTTTTCCTTGCTAGACTGCCTTTGTGAATACACTAGTAAGACACTATTTTTTCATAACCTACAGTGCAGAAGAATGATTTAACTAGATGCATACTAGTAGTATATTTGTCCAAAAAAGCAAGTTAAATGGATTTCTGATGGAAAAATAGCACGTTAATCTCTCCTTTCTCAAAAAAGTAAATTTTCCCTGGAAGCTCAGAAGCTCAGTCTCCTAATCCTTTTCAAGCCTGTAAGGTTTCTACTCTTAAAAGAAAGTCATATGCTAAAATGTAAATACACAAAACAGAGATTGTTTGCCTAATGCATCAAGAGAGTTCACATATCTCCTAAAATGTATACAAAATTATAGGCTGTATATATAGATATGTATTGAATAAGAAAGGAGTCCAAAGATTTTATCCAATTCTCAAAGGGGTCAAAAACCCACAAAAATATTTAGAATTACCACATAAAGCTAAAAGATAGAATCTTGCTTATAATCTCAGCAGTTCAGGAGGCTGAGGCAGGAGGACTGCTTGAGCCCAGGAAGTCAAGACCAGCCTAGGAAATACAATGAGACCTCATCTCTTAAAAAAAGAAAGAAAGAAAAACAGATACAGTATCTTAGGGTTATACTTTGATCTTATAGGTATAGATGTTTGACTGATAGCACACAAAACAAAAATTCCCATTCAAAAGAACCAAACTGGCCAGGCACAGTGGCTCAAGCCTATAATCCCAGCACTTTGGGAGTCCAAGACAGAAGGATCACTTGAGGTCAGGAATTCAAAACCAGCCTGTGCAACATTGTGAGGCCCTATCTCTATAAAAAATAAAAAATTAACCAGGTGTAGTGGCACATGCCCATAATGCTAGCTACTCAGGAGACTAAGGCAAAAGAGTAACTTGAGCCCAGGAGTTCGAGGTTACAGTGAGCAGTGATCGCACCACTGCACTCCACCCTGGATGAGAGAGAGAACTTGTCTCCTAAAAAAAGAAAAAAAACAAACCTAAACCTAAAATACTCACTCAATTTCACACATCTTTCCTACACATTCTCTTATATGCATACGACAGATCAACCTAAGCCCTGAAAAAAGTGACTGGCAAAGGATACAGGGGCTATTTGAGAGTCATATGCCACTCCTTGGACCAGAGCCTAGCGCATCGGCAGAGAGTTGGGATTGAAAGACAAATTCAGTGTCACAATTTCATGCTTCATCCGGGTCTCTGTAAATGTATGGCCTCCTTCCCTCTACCCACAAATACTTCTAAAAGTCCTTAGCTTAACTATTAACTAAATCATAAATTTTGAATTGCACTTAGAAAATTTTTCTCAGAGGTCTAATGTAATGGCCTAGAAATATTCCAAGTGACCTTCAAGTTCAATTAAATACCACAATTGCTACAATAGCAATGACCACGGAGTATGTAAGTATCTGGGAACCGTTATGAACTCACTACCAAACCTAACACACTTCTAGTTAAGCATAATCTCAGGTTCTATTCAGAATTAATATGCCCACAGAAACCCTAAATTACAACCCATGACTCAGCAAAAAAAGGCAAAAACTTTCTAATAAAGCTAGTGTGGCAGAAACACTGCAGACTATATCTGCATGTATCCAGCTGTGTTTACCAAAAAAAAAAAAAAGGCAGTTTGAGCACGTAAAGACCTCTGAAATATCTGAAATTTTAATACTTAAGAAAATAGTATCAGCACTGCAAAAAGATTCCCTATTTTTTCCAGTAAAAAAAGTAATAGAAACTTGTGCAACCCCCAAGTACCCAAGTAGTCACAAACATGTATAAACACGTAACACATCAGGGACACACTACACATATAAAATTATCCTTAATTATCATGAAGAAAAAACATTCTAACATTTGTTTTTTTGTTTTGTTTTGTTTTGAGACGGAGTCTCGCTCTGTCACGGAGGCCGGAATGCAGTGGCGTGATCTCCGCTCACTGCAAGCTCCGCGTCCCGGGTTCATGCCATTCTCCCGCCTCAGCCTCCCAAACAGGATTACAGGTGGGATTACAGGTGCCTGCCACTACGCCCGACTAATTTTTTGTATTTTTAGTAGAGATGGGGTTTCACCCTGTTAGCCAAGATGGTCTCTATCTCCCGACCTCGTGATCCACCCACTTCGGCCTCCCAAAGTGCTGGGATTATATGCCTGAGCCACCGCACCTGGCCTCTAACATTTGTTTTTACAAACTATCACAGTACTCTAAGTTAAATTTCATTTTTCTCCTTACTTCAGATTTTACCAAAAGCTTTACTCTACAGTTCAAAAATTATAGAAACAAATAATTTGTTCATTCTTAATTATATTCATTATATGAGTTCAGTGGTCTTCTGTCTCTGATATTAAGGGACACTCAAATGCTAGAATTTGGCAACACATTTCAAAGGAAAGGGGTACATGCTCACTCTTTGTTCTCTATTTGATCCCCCTTCACTGCTGTTTGTCAGTTTAAATCGAACTTTTTATTGCCCTGACCTATATACTCACAAAGCAAAGTTCTTGCCTGCTCCAGTAAACAAGCAATCTTTCCTACAGCTGCCTGGACCCCATGCTTTGCCTTTCATCACGCATCCTGTCCCACCTTTCATCACCTAACCACTCAGGCCGTTTACCTAAATCACAGGATTTCTCCAAATGAAATGAAAGTAAATATCCTTTTCAACAAAATTTGATAACCATCTGCGAAGTGCTACAACAACATACAATTTGAAACCACTATGCTAATTAAAATTAGCTTTAAAATGTTCTTAATACATTACTACATTGCCTGCAAAGTCAAAATAGAGACATATATAAACTTTACACCATACAATTCAAGAATTTGTTAAGCTTAATTTTCTCTGCTATCTAGTGTTCAAATATACTCTCTTCTAGATATTTAAGCCTCAGTAATAATATAACCAATGTGCCTGGCACTATACCCACACGAATTCATCTAATCCTCACGACAACCCTATAGGCTATATACTTAGTATTACACTCATTTTATAAATGCAGAAACTAAAACACTGAGAAGTTAGGTACTAATAAGGACGAGAAACAGGATTCAAAACCAGGCAGCCTGAGTCCAAAGTCTGGTCTTAACCAGGGTGCTAGCCTAAAGAACTCATTATTGGAAGAATAAAATCATGTCATTTTCAGCAATATGGATGAAACTGGAAGTCATTATCTTAAGTGAAATAAGCCAGGCACAAAAAAGAAGTATCACATATTCTCACACATGGAAGCTAAAAAATTTGACCACATGGAGGCGGAGAATGGAAAGACAGATAACAGAGACTGCGAAAGATGAGTAAGGGGACCAAGGGGAGGTTGAAGAGAACTGGTTTAAAAGGTACACATAGAATAAGAAGGAATAAATTCAATGTTAGATGGCAGAGTAGGGTGACTATCTTCAACAAAAATGTATTGTACTCCAGCAATAGACATGCTAAATACCCTGACTTGATCACTACGTATTATACACATGTAACAAAATTTTACAGGTACCCCATAAATTTGTATAAATAAAAAATATATAGACATCTACACATATATACATATATACACACATACATATATATAATATTTCATTATTGGCATCATATTTGCTATAGTGGTTTTGGCGCTGAGAAGATTTGCACAAAACAGACTCAGATTTCATCATTTTCAAAGATTTTCTTGTCATAATCTTATCATAAAGATTAGGTAAATCATGAATCACAAAAATCACTCCAGTGCTGGATAACCTGATTAAATGGCGATGAAACATACAATGAAAAGTAACTAGAAGCTAGAGTTCCTTCATTTCTCCAGATCATTTCCCCATCTGTAAAATAAGGGGATTAAAAATAGATAATCTATTTTTATCTAAGGCAGGGCATGGTGGCTCACTCCTGTAATTCCAGCACTTTGGGAAGCTGAGGCCAGCAGATCACCTGAGGTCCGGAGTTCTCATGAGACCCGCCTTGCCAACATGGCGAAATACCGTCTCTACTCCAAATACAAAAATTAGCTGGGGGTAGTGGCACGCACCTGTAATTCCAGCTACTCGGGAGGCTCAGGCATGAGAACTGCTTGAGCCCAGGAGGTGGAGGTTACAGTGAGCCGAGATCGCACCACTGCACTTCAGCCTGGGTGACAGAGTGAGACTCTGTCTCAAAAAAAAAAAAAAAAAAAAAAAGATAAATCTCTACAGTTCCTTCTGGTTCAAACCCTGAAAGATTAATACATAATTAAAAAGCCAACAACTCCTTAGATGATTTAAGACACTGTTGCCCACCATCAATGAAGTCAGGTTACAATCAACTTGAGAAAGATCTAAAGTACTTGATTTCTAAGGTATTAAAAGACAGAAATATGCAAAATACTTCCAGTCTTTAATTATGCTTTTTATTATAAAATATAGCCAAATTATAGAAAGTATGGCAAATATATATATAATTTATAACCCCAGCACATTAACACTGTTAGCATTTTAGGGTATTTTCTTCCAATCTTTTCCTTATGCATAGCTTTGCATGATAGTCATGATCAGGGAGGGAGGGAAAATGGGAGAAGAAAAATTCTTTTTATTTCCTACTTGAACAATTTTTAATAGGGATTTTTCATTTTGCCAGAAGGTTCTACATGATCTGCCCTACCCACTACCACCAGCAATTACCTGTCCAAACTCTTGCAACTCTCTTCCCTTGAAGCTCTCCCCTCCTTCCCTCTAGTGTAGCCCTTGATTTTTTTTTTCTTTGAGACAGGGTCTCGCTTTGTTGCCCAAGTTGGAGTGCAGTGGTATGAACACAGCTCATTGCAGCCTCAACCTCCCTAGTAGCTGGGACTACAGGTATGCACCACCACATTTGGCTAATTTTTTAAATTTTTTGTAGAGAAGGGGTCTTGTTTCCCAGTTGGTCTCGAACTCCTGGGCTTAAGCGATCCTCCTGCTTTGGCCTGCCAAAGTGCTGGGATTAAAGGAGTTAGCCACCGCAACCAGCCAGCCCTTGAAATTCTTGTTCCTAGAACATATCAGGGCACATTTCCAACTGACCCTTTGTGCTTGCCATTCCCTTTGCCTCAAATGCTCTTCCCCCAGATACCTGCATGTCAAGCCCTCTCACTTATTTTAAGTCCTCACTCAAAAGTCACTTTCTCTGTGAAATATTCCTTGGCAACCCTAATCTAAAATGTCAAGACCTTACCCTGAAATATTTCATATCCCTCTTTCCTGCTTTTTTTCTTCCTTCTTAGCACTTACCCTTTACATGTTATTTTACTTGTTTCTTCTCTATCTCCACTACTAAAATTTAAGCTCTATGAGGGCAAGTATTTTGTTTTTACTGATTTCCTAACATCTAGAAAAGTACCTAACACACGGTGAATGCCCATTAAATATCTGTTGGTTAAACAGTCCCTATAATCATCATTGTAAATGGCTAGATCCAGTTTTATCGAGGATTTAGCCAGTAATTCCCCTACTGATGGACATATTGGTTACTGCCAATCTTTTACTATTCTAAATAATGCTCGAATGCAGGGGTCAGCAAACTTTTTCTGGAGTAAGTCAGATAGTAAATATTTTCTGCTTTGCAGGATCTCTATCATAACTACTCAATTCTGCCACTGCAGCACAAAAGCAGCCACAGACAACAAATGGTGTGCGGTTGCAGCAGACAAAATTTAGACTGCTTCACTGCATGTTTTTGTGCATGTATCTCTATCTTTTCAATTAGAATTACTAGATAAATTGGTATAAATATATTTATGGCTCTTAACATACTGACAAATTGCTTTTCAAAATGATAATCATGGAAAGCGGGGCAACTAGAACATTTACACACCGCTGGTGTCAGTGCCAGTACAAACTGATATAATTACTTTGGAGAACACATTAAAGCTTAGCATATATACCCTATGACTCAGCAATCTGTCAGGATATTTATTTTGTTTCAGAGGAATTGTGTTAGATACTGGCAAAAGTGCAAGGAATAAATAATGTCTTGTTTATTATCTGAGTACTAGTCACATGTATTCAATTTGTAACAGTTAATCAACTATACACATTTATATGTTCATCTTTTGTAAGTATATTATACTTCAAAGTTTTATAAGAAAACAAGGATGCCATATTCCCATCAGCAATACATATGAGAATAACTTCCTCCCCTCCTCCTTTCTACTCACCACACAATGGGTATTATTTCACTTTATATTTTTGCTAATTTGATAGTGTTTAAAAAAAGCTTCTGAATTGCCATAGTATTTTGTCTGTGATTATCATGGAGGCTGAACATTTCTCTTCTATAAATGGCTCTTCATTTTATCTATTATTCATTAGGGTTTTATTATTTTTTTGTCAATCGTGAAAATAAAACAATACAATGTCATAAAGACATCAACTCTTTGTCTATCATATTGCTGCAAGTATTTTCTTTTTGTTTGTTTTTTCAAGAAAGAGTGATTTTTAGTAGGGCCTGCTTCATGTGAGCCCCTATGCTGGACCCACTAATGAACAGTTATTAGAAGCCATAGATGGGAGTTGGGGTCTAGCATTAGGGTTTCGAATCTTGGCTCTTCTGTGCAGTCTGCTGTGTGACCTCATGCCCTTCCTGTCTCTCTATGCCACAGTTTTCTCTGCCTGAAATGCTTGGCTACCAGCTCTGCAAGGTGTTGGTTCCTCTTTATTTTTTAAATCTGAAATGGAAGATTTTCTTCTTAGACCAATTGAAGACTTGATTGAAAGAGGCCTTCCTTGTTACTCTCCATTGCAGCCCTGGTTGGCTGCCTTCTTGGCAGCGTTCTCACTTTTCAACTTGGTTTTATTTCGTTTTTTTCAAGAAACAGGATCTTGCTCTGTTGCCCAGTCTAGAGTGCAGCGGCGCCATTATAGCTCACCATGGTCTTGAACTCCTGGGCTCAGGTGATCTTTCCACTTCAGTCTCCCAAGTAGCTGGGACTATAGGCATGAGCCATCACGACTGATTAATTTTTCTTTCTTTTTTTTTTTTTTTTCTGTAGAGACAAGGGTCTTGCTTTGTTGCCCAGGCTGGTCTCAAACTCCTGATCTCAAACAATCCTCTCACCTCAGCTTCCCAAAGTGTGCTCCTTCCTCTTTAATGCCATTGTTTTGTTTAAAAAATAAAGTTTTTTGAGTTTTTTTGTTTCGGAGACAAGGTTTGGCACTGTCACCCAGACTGGAGTACAGTGGCATGATCATAGTTTACTGCAGTCTCAACCTCCTAGGCTCAAGAGATCCTCCCACTTCAGCCTCCCACCTCAGCCTCCCAAGTAGCCAGGACCACAGGTGCATGCAACCATGCTAGGCTTTTTTTTTTTTTTTTTTGTAGAGATGGGGGTCTCCCTACGTGGCCCAGGCTGATCTTGAAACTCCGGGGATCAAGCAATCCTCCTGCCTCAGCCTTCCAAAATACTGGGATTACAAATGCGAGCCACCAAGCCCAACCAAGTTTAAACTTTCACATGGTCAAACCAACTAACCTTTTTATCAGTCCACCGTTTTTCTCAAAATATTATACAGAACTACATTTTTTTATATTCAACAAGAATATTGTTTATTATGTAATGTACAAGGACATGCTTATTTCTCAAGCCAATAGTATGTTCTTAGATGACTAAATAAAGTAACTGTAAAATATCTTTTTGATAATTAACAGGAAAGCATCAAATAAAAATAACACTAAGCTGACCACGGTGGCTCATGTGTGTAGTCCCAGCACTTTGGGAGGTCAAGGCAGGAAGACTGCTCAAGTCCAGGTGTTCGAGACCAGCCTGGGCAACACAGTGAGACCTTATCTCTAAAAAAAAAAAACAAAAGAAAAAAAATTAAATGGTATTAAGGTTAATTAATAGGATAAATTTTGACACCAAAAAATAATTTGTAAAGCCAGGCGTGGTGTTTTGCCTGTAATCCCAGCACTTTCGGAGGCCAAGGCAGGCAGATCACTTGAGGTCAGGAGTTCGAGACCAGCCTGGCCGACTTGGCAAAACCCCATGTCTACTAAAAATACAAAAATTAGCTGGGCATGGTGGCACACACCTGTAATCCCAGCTACTCAGGAGGCTGAGGCACAAGAATCGCTTGAACCAGGAAGTGGAGGTTGCAGGGAGCTGAGATCGCACCACTGCACTCCAGGCTGGGCGACAGAGTGAGAGACTGTCTCAAAAATAATAATAATAATAATTTTATTATGAATATATACTTTTCAATGGATATATTCATATTCATTAACAAAATTCAAAAGGAAAATATTTCTAAGACTACACTATCATATGACCCAAACTTTTAAAGCAGAACATTCCTTAAAATGCTGCCGTGAAGGTAGAACGGGAGTACCTTCAGCTAAAATTTCACAGAAATCTTCAAAGGCTATTTACTATAGAAAACCATATGGAAGTTTCTAAAGACAGAACTACCACAGTAATCCAGCAATCCCACTACTGAGTGTTTATCCAAAGAAAAGAAAACCAGTGTATCAAAGAAATCAGTGTATCAAAGAGATGATCTGCACCACCAAGTTTATTGTAGCACTTTCACAATAATTAAAACATGGAATCCAACCAAATGTCCATCAGTCAATTCACGGATAAAGAAAATGTGGTGTACACATACACAATGGAATACTATTCAACCATAAAAAGAAATCCCACCATTTGCCACAACATGGATGAGCCTGGAGGACATCATGTTAAGCAAAATAAGTCAGGCACAGTAAGATAAATACCACATGTTCTCACTCATATGTGGGAGTAAATTTTTTTGAGCTCATGGAAGTAGAAAGTAGAACTGTGTGTATTAGAGGCTGGGAACAGCAAAGGGAGAGGAGTGGATAAAGGCTAGTTAACAGATACAAAATTACAGCTAGACAGGAATGAGCTCTGGTTCTGCAGCACTGTAGGATGAATATGGTTAACTACTATTTATTGCATATTTTCAAAAGGCCAGAAGAGAGGATTTTGAATGTTCCCAACACAAATAAATAATAAAATGTTTGAGGTTATGGGTGTCCTAATTACCCTAATTTGATCATTATATGTTGTATACACACATTGAAATATTACTCTGTATCCCAAAAACATGTAGAATCATTACATCTCAACTAAAAATAAAAGGGGGAAAAATCACTCTACACATAAAATTTATGCATTTTATGTAAGTTATACCAACATAAAAGAAACTTTAAAAGAATCTTCAAAGGTTGTTTAAACAAGATTTTGGTAAATCCATTAATTTTATGGATTTGTAAGTTGGATTGATTGATCCTTCCTTGAATTGGCTGTAGTAAACTAAACTAAATTTATTGTAAAACTTCAGAGTTGAAAAACTTAAGCAAATTTTCCAGGGAGGGAAAAGAAAAATTTCTCTGTATCAGCTTGGGTTCATCCAGATGCCAGAAAAGGATTCCTTTGCCAGATTTCTAAAAACGACTGAACCGCCACCTTTACTTAAGCTATGTTTAAAGAACATCTTTACTAAAAATGATTTTAATCTTAAGTTTTCTCCAGGAGATAAACTTTAGTTATATGGTAAATTCACTAATGTAGAACTCTTTGTTTTCAGAAGATGTCAGATAAAGAAAGTCAATAACTGTACCAGAATTGTCATGAAAATGTTAACAACCTTAGTCATTTAGAAAAGAATTAAACTCCCTGCAACAAATATGTATTGGCTTATCACTATAAATCAGATACACTAGAAAAGCTATTACTAACCAGATTATTGCATATCTTACCCTTTCTTGCCTGATGGTATTTGTCCCCTTTGATCAATTGGGAAAATAAGTCTTCCAATATAACAACAAAAAAAACCTACTTAAAAATAAATAAAGGACTCCTAAGCAAGCAAGACAACAGACTCAAATCTGATCATATGAATGTTAGAAATGGTGGTGGGGGGCAGGCAGTGGAGAGGCTGGTAGAAACAGAAACCTAAAAAGGTGATAAAACTGTATAGAACCTACACAAGTGAATACCACTGAAACTGGAAATCTGAATAAGAGTGGTGGATTTTATCGATGTCAGTGTATTCATTTGCTAGGGCTGCCATAACAAAATACTACAGACTGGGTGCCTGAAACAACAGAATTTTATTTTCTGACAATTCTGGAGGCTAGAATTCTAAGATCAAAGTGCTGGCAGGCTTGGTTTCTTTTGAAGCCTCTCTCCTTGGCTTGCAGATGGCCTCCTCTTTGCTGTTTCCTTTACAGAGTTTTTTCCCCTGTGTGCATGTCCCTAATGTCTCTTTTTGTGTCCAAATTTCCTCTTATAAGGACACCACACTGGATTATATTAGGCCCCACTCCAACAACCTTATCCTAACTTAATCACCTTTTTAAATGCCCTAGCTTCTAAATACAGTTACATTAAGGTACTGGAGGGTTGGGGCTTCAACATACGAATTTGCAGGGACACAACTGAGCCCATAAACCGTCAATATCCTGGTTGTAACATTATAATTTTGCAAAATGTTACCACTGGGGGAAGCTGAGCAAAGCATGCAAAGAACCTCTCTGTATTATATCTTACAACTGCAAGTGGACCTACAATTATTATCTCCACGGGAAAAATAAAAACACCCACAGATAGGAGGATAACAAAATAGGTGAACAATAACAAAAGACAAAATGTTCAACAATATCAGGTGATAGGACAGTCCTATGGACACCAGATAAGTAGGCAGGGCTAAAATGTCCACAAAAATAGAACCTACACAGAATAAGCAACTGAGCAGATGAAGGCAGAAAAAGGAGAGTTCTAGTGATTCTAAGAGCTGGGAAAGAAGAAATTACCATCAAAAAGAGAGGATCCTTTTTAAGTGAAATTGTATCTAAGAACAACCAGTAAAGTTTCTGAGTTTCTGGGGGAGAATGCAAGACCACGAGGACCTAAGAGGCTTTAGGAAGAACACTGTGGACTAGAATCCAAATCAAACAAAGAGGCAGGAGTGGGAATAAAGGAAAGCGATACCCAAAGGAGGTTAATCTCAGAGAACATCACAGAGGAGGCCACATCAACATTGAAATATATACTCAGAAAAAGGCAGCAATAAGTGAACTTGCTGATATTTTACAATTTCACAAACAGAACCCACTTATGTAACCAGCAACCAGTTCAAGAAACAGAACCTTTCCAGCAGCCCAGAAGCCTCTACTTTCTCTGTTCTCGTCAATACTCCCCCAAGGGTAGCCCCTATTCTGGCTTCTAACAGAACAGAATGATTCTGCCTGCTTGAGGACTTTCTATATATGCAGGCATACAGTATAAACTCTGCTCTGTCTGGCTTCTTTAGCTCAACATATGTCTGTGAGATTCACACATACTACTGCATGCAGCTGTAGACTGTTTATCATTCTCATTGCTCTACAGTATTCCGTTGTGTAAATATACCATGATGTATTTATTCAATCTGAGTCAGTTTAATATTGCTGTATAACAAATCACCTAAAAATTTAGTGGCTTAAAACAACAATTTCTTGTTTCTCACAATTGTATGTTTTCTGGGTAGTTTCTCCTCTGGCTTTCCCTGGACTTGTTCATGTGGCGACTTTTAGCTGGAAGGAAGGTCAGCTAAACTACAAGGTCAAAGATGGCCTCACTCACAAGTTTGTCAGTAAGTACTGGTCATTGGCTGGGCACCACGATTCTCTTCCATGTAACCTCTCCTACTCCAGGACATCCCTATATAGTGGTCTCAGGACATTATTCCCCGGAGGACGTAAGCACTGATCAAGCTTGTGTTGCATAATGCTTGCTAATGTCCAACTGGCCAGAGCAAGTTACACAGCCAAAGTCAGACTCACTGTGGAAGGGAACAACAATGACTGATGGCCATTTGGACAGATTTCAGTTTGGAGCAATGACAAATGTGCTATGAGCATTCTAGTCCATATATTTGGGGAGTATGGATCATAGAGTAGAACTACTGAGTCACAGGATTTGCAGCATATGTCCAGCTTTAGTACATACAGCCATAGAGCTTTCCAAATTGCTGTACCACTTTACATTTCCATTCCAATTTACACTTCGAATAGCAGAGCAGGAGAATTTCAGCTACTCTACATCCTCATACTTGGTATTTTTTATTTTTCTCATCTAGCCATTCTAGTGAGTGTACAATGGTACCTCATTTTTATTTTAATTGAGTGGCCATATTTTTAAAATACTCCAGCTAAGCAACAAAGGAGAAAATCTTCAAACCATAAAAGGAGGAAAACTATATTTGCCAATTTCCACCTCCATCACAGAAACCTTCTCCAAAAGTACAGGTAAGACCATCTAATTTAAATATGACCAAGAGAGAACAATTAAAAAGTACAGTAAGAAAAAAGATGAAAACTGTAACATATTTCAAAATGAATAAGAGAAATTAAGAAAATAGCCAGGCACAGTGCCTCATGCCTGTAATCTCAGCACTTTGGGAGACCAAGGCAGGAGGATCACGAGCCCAAGAGTTCAAGACCAGGCTGGGCAACACAGTGAAACCCATCTTTACAAAAAAAAAAAAAAAATTCAGCTGGTAGTGATGGCACACATCCATAGTCCTAGCTACTTGGGAAGCTGAGGTGGGTGAATTCCTTGAACCTTGGATGACAGAGAAAGGCCCTGTCTCAAAAAGAGAAAAAAGAAAAAGGGGAAAAAAAATTTTTAATGATAGAAGCTATGGAAGAACAGCATAGATCAGAAATTGAAAAACTAAAAAACGAATCTTGCCAGATAACAAGAGGATGTACAATAAGAAATGACAAAGTTCATGACAGAACAGGAAAGAAAAAACTCAGAAAGGAAGTGAAAACTAGCAAGAACACTAAACTTGATAGATAGGTGCAGTGGCTCATGTCTGTAATCCCAGCATTTTGGGAGGCCGAAGCAGGCGGATCATTTGAGCCCATGAGTTTGAGACCAGCCTGGGCGACACGGTGAAACCCTGTCTCTACAAAAAATACAAAAACTAGTAGGCCATGGTGATGCACATCTGTAGTCCCAGCTACCTGGGGCTAAACTGGGAGGATCACCTGAGTCGAGAGATGTTGACACTGCAGTAAACCACAATGGTGACACAGCACTCTAGCCTAGGTGACAGTGAGACTGTCTCAAAAAAAAAGAGAGAGACATAGATACCACAGAAGATACACTGAAGGCACTAAAGCATAAAATAGAAAAAAATAAAAATAAAGCAAATATAAAAAATAAGAAAGAATAATATTGAGGTATAGATATAAGAAGATCCAACATACATATAACAGGAGGCCCAAAAGAGAGAAAACGAAAATAATGGAACACTACTAAAAAACTACAATTGATGAAAATATGAAAAAACATTTGAGCCAATGTAATAAAAAACACTGTGTATCTAGGAGAATTAACAGGGAATGGCTAACAGACATTCTAGTAAAATTATTGGCTTTAAAGATGAAGAAAAAGCCCTTGGGTATCTAGGCAAAAAGATAAAATTAAAGAAAGAAAATCATACTGGTATTAGAGTTTGACAACACATTTTACCAGAATAGAATAGGACTCAGCAAACGAAGGCCCAGGGACCAAATCCAGCCCACTGCCTGGTTCTGTAAATTAAATTTTATTGGAACAGTCATGCTAGTTCATTTACACACTATCTAGAGCTGCTTTTGCAATGTAATGGCACAGTTAAGTAATTGGGAAACCTATGACCCACAAAACCTAAGATAATTATTATTTGGTCTTTTACAGAAAAAGTTTGCCAACTCCTGCAAGAGAGTAACATTTTTAAAGATACTTGAGGAGGAAAAAATGTGAGTCAAGTATTTTTATTCAGTCAAAGTGACCCTGAACTATAAAAGTCACAGATAAACTGTTAAATATGAAAGGCAAGGGATACATTTCACATGAGCCACTTATAAGAATTCAGTTAAATTCAGACTACTAAATGATTACAGCCTTACCATAAGGACTTCTGTTGCACACTGAATACATTTAACTGTAAAACTAAGACTAACGCAAAGGTAACACAGTAGCACGATTCACGTGTGGCAAACATACAGAATTGAGAAAACTAGAGGAACAAGAACTGACTGACCCAGGGCTTGATTATGTATGGAAAATGGGATTAAGAATAAAGAAGGAATCAGAGATAACTCCTAAATTTCTGGACTGGGAAAATGGACGGAAGGTGGTACCAACTCACTGAGCTAGGGAATAAAAGACAAGACACAGATTTGAAGAGGACAGTAAGTCTGGGGCATGTTGAATGTGAAATGTTTGTGGAAAATTAAGTGAATATATCCAGTCATAGTAGGACACAAAGATGTGCATTTCAGGAGAAAAGCCCTGACAAGGTATTAGATTCAGGAATCATCAGACATGTGTGAAAAGACCAAATAATGCATAACTTACCATGAGAGCAGCAAGATGAATAGCTGGAAAAAAAAAAAAAAGGTACCAAAAGAAACAGGTCCTCAGAACTCAGAAGAAAACAGCATTAGTGCTTCCACTGAATTTGGCCACGATAATATTCTCTAGTATTCCAAAACAACTATTAAGAATTTTGGCCAGGCACAGTGACTCAGGCCTGTAATCCCAGCACTTAGGGAGACCCAGATAGGAGGATATCATGAGCCCAGGAGTTCAAGACCAATCTGAGCCACACAGGCTCATCTCTACAAAAAAAAAAAAAGTTAGCTGGGTGCTGGGCGTGCACCTGTGATCCCAGCTACTCAGAAGGCTGAGGTGAGAGGATTGCTTGAGACCAGGAGGTTGAGGCTGCAGTGAGCTGTGATCACATTACTGCACTCCATCCTGGGCAACAGAAAAAGATCCTGTCTCAAAAAAAAAAAAAAAAAAGGGTTTTGTACTTTAAGTCATTCAAAATAAAGCATTTAAAAACAATGACTACGAAGAGTGAAAAAACTAAAAGCCTTTATCTATTCTTAATGACTATATATAGAGCTGATCATACTGCTATGTATTTCGGCCTGGGACTCAAGTGACAAATTGACTACAGAGTAAAAAAGACATAAAAGATGAAACCGCTACAAAATTCCACAAGTGGAGTGAGGTATGTATGTACATATGTAGGGAGGTAGGTACATATGGGTGAAAGGCAGTAGGCAGAGGGGTGGACTGTGTTACGGGATGAACTGTATTCCTCTCGAATTCATCTGTTCACATCCTAAACCCTGGTACCTCAGAAGTGTGACTTATAGGGGAAGTAAGGCCTGGAATAGAGGTAATTAAGGTAAAATGAAGTCACATGTGTGGGTCCTAATCCAATATAAGTGATGTTCTTAAGAGAAAATTAGGACATACACATACACAGAGGGAAAACCAAACGAAGACACCTTAGGAAGACAGCTATCCATCAGCCAAGAGAGGCGCTTTAGAAGAACCCAACCCTGCCAACACTTTGATCTTACACTTCTAGCCTCCAGATTTGTCAGAAAATAAATTTTTGTTGTTTAAGACAACCAGCCTGTGATTCTTTGTTATGGCAGCCCTAACAAATTAATACAAGCTGAGAGGAGGAAGTAATCTTAGCTGGTTAAGAATTCACACATATTGTCAACTCTGTCCCATAAATACAAAGTCCTATAATAGAAAAAACGGTAGAGCTTTTGATACATGGTGATAATGCCTTAAATCACACAAGGAAAATATTTTTTAAATAATTAGTATTTCCAGAGGAAAATATAAGAAAAAATTGAAAGGATATAATATTTGCAATTAAAAAAGGACAGAAAAGGTTGAAGTAATATCAGTTTTGAAGAAAACCAAGAATAAAAAGAGAAGTCAAGCAAGATGTATCCTATGCGTGAAATGAAAGTTAACCAAAGAGTAAATGAATCATCTAAAAACAACCCAGCAAAGCAAGGGAAAGCAATGGAAGCAACTTTGGATAATTATTTAGAATTAAAAAGAGTTGTATTTTATTTTAATGTTTAGTTAATGAATTCCTTGATGATTAACAAAAAACATTTTCAGGCCTCAAGTGAAAATATATTTCCAGTAGGTTTTAATGGAACTTTGGTTCTTTGCAGGTTTCTTAAGGAAAAAAAAAATAACAAACAAAAAAAACAGCTAATAATCACTAGCCATTCCATACATATTAGTTTTTGTCCTATGTCTCGAGCTAAAGAGGCCACAGATTTCCAGAGGAGAGTAAGGTGGAGGAGAAAGCTATTCTCTAACTTGCAGTAACCAAGGGGGGACTTGCTCCCTGGTGCTAGGTTGGCCAAAGTTCATGCAGAGAAGAAAAAAAGCTAGAATAGAAATTCAGCATTTTATGGTAAGATTTTTAACGTTTTTAAACATTGCTTCAATGTTTTAACATCTTCTTAAACTTTTTTAAAGTTATGGTTGGATGTGATGGTTCATACCTACAATCCTAGCACTTGGGAGGCCAAGGCAGGACGATCATTTGAGTCCAGGAGTTCAAGACCAGCCTGGGCAACACTGCAAGACCCCATCTCTACAAAAAATAAGAAAAATTAGCTGAGTGTGATGGCACATGCCTGTAGTTCCAGCTACTTGGGAGGCTGAGATGTGATCCCGTGAGCCCACGAGCTCCAAGACGCAGTAAGCTATGGTTGCACCACTGTATTCCAGCGTGGGTGATAGAGTAATGACCACATCTCTAAAAAACACAATGTTATATCTCATGTCAAAGTTGTATAATTTCTCTTTTGATACATAGTTACTTCCTTTCAGTATAACAATATCACAGTTGTCCTAGACCAGGATTCTTTGCTTTCTATACATTATTTTCAAGTGTGATAATATGTTTCTGAAATACATCTTCTTTGTCACTAGAGCCATTACTATTACCAGTATGAACACTAATGGTGAAAAAGCTCTCCAACTGTTTTAAGTGTAAGACTTTGCAAAACAAACTTGAATACGGCTGCATAATTTGCCTTTCTCCAGAAAAGCCTATTAAACGTTGTTGGCATTGGATACAAAATCAAATTCAAAAATTTGCATTTTCAGTACTTTTGGTTTCTTGACCTTTATTTGAATTTGAGACTAAGCTTTACCAAACAACAGAATTTACACAGTAACTAGCCAACCACAGTCCTCATTATGGAATCTATGCAGTGCATTTGTTACCTAGGAAACGGACCAGAGCACAGGCAGAGTGCAATTTCAGTCTAGCAAAAGAATTCTCCAATCATGCTAGTAAATAAAGTCCATAAATCAACTAATCAGAAGCAAAGTCAAGAAGTACCACGTAAGAGTTAAGCTCAATGGAAACTTTTTTAAAGGAAAAGAAACCTGTGGGGCTTCCTCAGGCAACTATGGAGATCTCTGAAGTAAATATTATGAGCAGGTTTCTTTACAAACACAAACTGTCAGAAAATAAACTGTTCAAAATAAATGGCTTCTCTCCAATCTTCAGCTTCTCTATTTTTGACAGTACTTAAGAGAAAAAGCTTCTTTAGAGCCAGCCTCATACATCTGGTACCAGAATATTAATCCAAGAATGAAATCTGCATTTTCGGCTTGCAGCATGGGGTTGGTGCTGTTGTTAAACAATGCAGGATGATGATAACGGCTGGAACGAGAGGTCACTGTCCACACCTCTCACAGCAGGACCTGCTTCCCCACTAGGCTACAAAAAAATGTGAAAAAGACTTGAAAGTCACAGATTTATCACAAAGAATAAAATGGTTACTTTTCAGCTTTCCATTTATTACTAATGAAAACACTAGTCATTTGAGCATTGTAGTTAACATAAAGTGGCCATTTTAAGCTTCCTGTAATGATACCACATTGATAACCAATAAACAGGAAAATGCTAGAAAAGTCCATGGATTTTAAAGCCTATCAAATTTAACTGTGGACGGCTTAGTGTTGTTTTTTTAAAAAGAGAAGTTGGTAAATGTCAGCTATATTTAAAAATCCAGTTTCATACAAATTCAAATTTTCTGGAAGTAGCACGTATTTGTCAAAACAAGCGAAAAAATTTCAAACATGAAAAATGAAAAATAATTTATATGCCTTTCTGAACACCAACTTACTAGAAAGGAAATCAGTTGAAAAATACATAAGGTTCTCTGGAATGCTTCTGATTACACTAAAATATTATTGCTAATCATACAAAAACAAAAAATTAGTATCTACTTATCAGTCAAAAAAACACACAAAAACATAAACAAAACTAGGGTGTTATATTTTACCCAGCCCACATAAAGACTACACTGATGATCTCAGAAAACAGTTAGGCACAACTACAACTTTGCCAAAACAATTCTCAGTACAGACCACACTCTGTTAATGCTTAGTTACACAGTGACTCTTTGTTAAATCTTATCACTACCACTGACAGCCTTGTAAATATATAAATAAGCAATTCAATTATTAGCTTATCTTTTTTTAATACTTTAAAGAGCTAAGGAAGAGTATGTATACCTAAGTGCTGAAATTCTGAGAGTGGTCTAGAACTCCATTCCTGGATTCGCGATAAAGCCTGATCAAATTTCAGTACCTCTCCTCTTTGGGCTATTACTATGAATGGAGAGGGACAAGGAACGCTAGTCAAGGGCCTACCAGAGCCACATACTGAGCTCTGTGCCTCTGTGCAGAATTTAAATTCATTTACCTAATGTAGACTGGAAGTCAAAGCAGAAACTAGTAAAATTTTGTCAACTAAAAGGGATTGGCTTGATCACTGCTAGGTTTTAAGTAATGTGTGTATAAATGTACACTCCAGGCATTTACAGTATTAGGCATGCAATAATATTAATCTGTTTAACTGGGGCAAGAATCTAGGATAAATTTTTCTCCTAGAAAAAACCACTATTTTAAGCAGACTAAACTTTTTATAATGACAAAAATCAGTTTGTCTAAAAAAAAGTGCATTAAATTGTACAGTTTTCTAAATTTTAAACCTTAATGAAAATTTAAATAATACATAATTTTCCACGTTTTTCCTTCAAGTTTAGATGATAATGCTTTTTGTTTTTTTAGGAAAACCTCCATTTTCTACATATGACTGTATATATAATTGTATGCATGGCCCCCAAAACTGCTTCTTCGTTTTTTTAATTTCCTGGGTAACTGTCAGACTTAAGTTTGTCAATATTAATTCTCACGCGGGGGGCAAAAAAGAGTTTCCAGAACTGAGCAGTAGATTGAGATTAATACAGTTATAAATCCATACCTGCATATTAAAAATCTGAATCTGTAAAATTTATTTTCTGGGTGCTTATTCAACCTCGTTTATCATTTGAATATCTACAAATACACAGCAACCGTTAATGAAGAAACTTAGCTAGCTAATCAAATAAGACAAATCAGAAACATTACCCTACCGTATTTTTCAAAACACGGTATCCACATCCATGCACAACCGAATCGCTGGGTTATATACATAGAATAAAATAGGAAAAGCACAATCCTAGGGGGAAAACTCAATTCTGACATTCATGAGCTCATGGCTTGTGAAAGATCTCATATCTTAAATCAGTAGAAATAAAGGCTTCAGCCTGAACGGAAAGCTAGATCATTGTTTACTGCACTCCAATTTAACCTCCACCATGCAAGCTGTCACTACCTGACTGACTTGTTAACTGTTTATCTCGTCGGGAGAGGATTCCGTCTTGCGAATCCTAACAAGTACGGGAAAAAACAAAACTTTACTCCTAAACTTCAACACACACACACACACACACACAAAATATACATAATTGTAAAAATCACAGCCATGTTCATTTTTTAAAGTCTCCATCTAAAACCTTAAAGAAAAAAAAAAAAAAGACTTAAGGGAACCAAAAACATTCTTTGATTTTGGTTTGATGTTGCTCGGTCCAACCTCCTCCTACCCAGGGGAATACATTTCTCGATATATTTGATAACAAACACAAATCACTGTGCGCAGCCTCAGATGGGGGTGGGGGACGGAAGAGCCTTTTGGAGAAAGCCCTCCTCCGTTAGAAACAATAAATAAGGGAGCGAAGCCATGCACGTTCCTTCACACACGCCCCAAACGCACCTCGGCGAGCCTCCCGAGGAGGGAAACTAGTGGGGCAGAGCCCTGAACCACCTCTCTTTCTCCATAAGCATCTCAAGACTTGGAAACTAACAGGACAGACCTTTTCTTCCTCCTTCCCGCCCTCCTTCCCACCTCCAACAGACCCAAGAGCAGAAGCAGGGGCGCCAGCCCCACGCACTGCGCCTGCAACCGCCGCTGAGACCCGAGCTGCCGGGCGGCGGGGCGGCCCGGGGCAGGCGGACCGGAGCCGCCGCCGGGGGTCTCTGCGCCTCGCACCCCCAAGCCCGGCGCTGCCGACGAGCGGCCGCCCGGGTCCCTGCCCTCGCTCCGGCCTCGCTCCCCCGAGAGGAGACAAAAGGAAGGTTCAGCCGGGTCACCGCGCGGCCGCTGACGGGGAAGCAGAGTCGACCCCTGCGCGGCCGCCCCCCACACAAAGGGGCTCCCCGCCTGGGTCGCGGCGTCGGCGCGCTCGTCCCCGCCCAGCGCGCGGGCTCTCACCCACCTGCAGGTGTCTGTGCGTCTGTCCATAGGAACGCGGGCGGCGGGGGGGGGCCTGCGGGAGCCGGGCAGCCCGGGCTGGACGGGGCGGGCCGGAGGGGCGCGAGGGCGGGAGGAAAGCGGCCGGAGGACCCGGCACCGAAGGCAAAAGGCGCGGGGAAGGCGCCCGGCGGGCGGCGGACCGAGGCGTGGGGCGGGGGGCGGGGGCGCCAGCCTGGCTCGGCCGACCGGCGCGCGCCGCTCCGTGCGCCCCGAGCTCCGCGCGCCCGGCTCGGAGCGCGGCGGGCGGGCAGGGGGCGGGGCGCGGGCGGGCCGGGGCGGGGCCGGCGAGCGGGGCGGGGGCTCGGACCTGGGGCTCCAGCCGGCACCGGAAACGCGCCGTGGTCGGCGAGACCCACAGGAAGTGTGTAACGACACCTCCTACGGCACGCACCAAGCTCGCAGTCGTAGCTGCCCGGAGGAGGTGTAGACCGAGCCTCCTGCTGCATACACGCGCGCACGCGGCGGCTGGCGCGCTGCCCCTGGAGGTTTGGAGCAACTGGTCCTCCGCGCGCACGAGCTCAGTCCCTGCTGCCCCGACAGGTGTGGAACCCGCCATCCCCGCTATGGTCCGAGGAAGTGTACAGCACCGCCCCCTGCTACACGTCCCGGGCCCGCGGTCCCCGATGCCCCCCGGAGCTCTGTGCACCTCCACTGAAATGCAAGGAGCAGACAGAACCTACACCGTCCGTGAGGTGTGTGATTCCCCTTATAACGCATTGAGTAAAGTCACCTCTCCGCCCAGGGATGTGCGTTAACACTTTCCACCGAGATGCTAGGTACAGTCCACAGTCACTGCTGCCCCATCAAGGTGCCCATCATCCCCCTATAACACACACACCTCTATCCCATCGAGGGAGCGGGGATGCTTATTGACACTTGAAATACACTAAAACTAGGTCCTCCAGCAAACCAGGGACACAAGAACACCACTACAAGGGGACACACACCAGGGACACAACACCACGACTCAGCACAGCAAAGCTGAACCTGGACTTACTAGGTGCTACCAGGCTTTGTCCACCTTTATTTTACCTAACACTTACATAGTACATGCTGTGTGCCCACAGTTTGCACTGAGTACTTAGCGAATATTAATTTATTTAATCCTAAGAACTCTAAACAGTGGCTGCTATTAATATTGCCATTTTACAGATAAGGATTAATATTGCCATTTTATGGATATGGATGAGGCACAGAGAAATTAAGAAATGTGTTCAACATCATATATATAGTAGCTAGAGGAGCCTGGATTCATTCATGACAGTCTGGCTTCAGAGTCTGCTCTTAACTCCCTTTCTATTTACAGCACTGACCATCTCCAAAACAGTAATCATGGTAATAAATAACATTTATACCATATCTGATTGGCCTTAATTAGTGCCCACATCTTGGCCTCACCTCACCTGTGACAGGCATACCCCAGTCACTTGTACCCTTGGAGTAGGTAAGGGAGGAGAAGAATACTTTTGAGGCAGAAAAAGAGGCTAACTTCTTAGCAAAGGAGAAGATATCCAGGGTCGCCCAGAATCCAGGCAGGTAACTTCATTGCCACATCAAGCATGTTCTCTCCTTTAGGGTAGCTTCTGTCAACCCCTCTCCATCTCTAGAGCTGATTCAGGTTGATGTTCTTAACACTCCTCTATTAGCACTCTTCCAGGTCTAGGCTGAAATTTGAAATCTGTGTAAACTTTGACACAATAATGTTTGTACAAACAAAAAAGACCAAAAATGAAAACCCCCTAGTTAATTGCTGCATATTCTAAAGATGGGATCTTGTGGAGAAATTGGAACTCTTATGCAATGCTGGTAGGAATGTAGATGGTACCACCACTATGCAAAACAGTGTGGAAGTTCCTTAAAAAACTAAAACTAGAGCTACCATATGATCCAGCAATCCCACTTATGGGTAAGTGTCCAAAAGAATTGAAAGCAGGATATCGAAGAAATATTTGCACACTCATGTTCATTGCAGCACTATTCACAATAGCCAAGAGGTTGAAGCAGCCCAAATGTTCATCAACAGATAAATAGATAAATGAAAATGTAATATATACATATAATGGAATACTATTCAGCCTTAAAAATGAAGGAAATCCTATCACAGGCCACAACATAGATGAACCTTGAGGATGTTGTGCCAAGTGCAATAAACCAGTCACAAAAGGACAAATACTGTTATGATTTGATGTATATGAGGTATGTAGAGGTATGTAAATTGTGTGATTATGTCAAACTCGTGGAAACAGACAGTAGAATAGTGGTTGCTAGAGGGTAGAGGGAGGGGAAAATAGTGATATAATGTTCACTGGGTATAGAGTTTCAATTTTGCAAGATGAAAAAGTTCTAGAGATGTTACACAATAATGTAAATAGAACACCACTGAACTGTACACTTAAAAGTAGTTACACAGGTACATTTTAAGTTGTTTCTGCCACAATTAACTTTAAAAAAAATCTAATTTTATTTGTTTAAAGGATATTTCATTATAATGAATTTTTTTAATGATACATAGGCATCCAACCATGATGAGGTACCTTGTCGAACAAACTAACTCTGCCACTGAGGACTGTAAAAGCTGTTTAAAAAAATAAATAAATAAGTCTGTTCAAAACAATTGGAGAGCAACCCTGTCATCCAAGGCTTGAGAGTCCAAGAGCCCCCAGGAAGAAGGGAAATACTTTGAAGTGAGTCCTGCATTCTCAGCCACTCTTCCTTCTCAGGGCATTGTTGATTTGTGTCTAGGAGTGTGGAAGTCAGAAAGAAGCACCCTAGAGCTTACTGGCAGTCTTATTGGCCTGGTGATACAAAATTTGGAGTCGAGTCTGTTAAGGCAGCTAGGACTTGAGAAACCAAGATCCCAGATAAAGCAATCACAGTAAACCTAATGGGTTGGCTGAGGGCCGTAATCCTGGCACTTTGGGAGGGTGTGGCAGGAGGATTGCTTGAGACCAGGAGTTTGAGACCACCCTGGGTAACATAGTGAGACCCCCATCTCTACAAAAAGAAAAAAAAAAAAATTAGCTAGGCGTGGTGGCCCACATCTCCAGTTCCAGCTACTCAGGAGAAAGAAAGAGAGCGAGAGAAAGGAGACCTGTGGGATTATGCTTTTATTAGGTCCATAGGCATTATGCCCTTAAAAAACCACATGCGCAAAGGAGGGGAACTTATTTCCAAGGCTCTGGTGTTGACCGTTAAGTTTTTGTGGTGTTTTGTTTTGTTTTGAGACAAGGTCTCGCTCTGTCGCCCAGGCTGGAGTGCAGTGGCGTGATCTCAGCTCACTACAGCCTCCTCCGCCTCCCACATTCAAGTGATTCTCGTGCCTCAGCCTCCCAAGTAGCTGGGATTATAGGCACATGCCATCCTGCCCAGCTAATTTTTGTATTTTCAGGAGAGGCAAGGTTTTACCATATTGGCCAGGCTGGTCTTGAACTCCTGACCTCAAGTGATCCTCCCACCTTGGTCTCCCAAAGTGTGGGATTACAGGTGTGAGCCACCACACCTGGCCAGAAGGGTAAATTTTAACAAGGCCAAAGGTGACAGCGGGGGCTGGGGGGTGGGTGTACAACTGGGTTTCCAAAGACTTAGGCCAGACCTAAAAATGAATACCAAAGCAGCAACTATATTAAAAAATTTATTACCCTGGTACATGCTTCAACATGGATAAACCTGGAAAAGCTTACAAAGCTATGCGAAAGAAGCCAGTCACAAAGGGTCATATGATTCCATTTATATGAAGTGTCTAGAATATACAAATCAACAGGGAGAGAAAGTAGACTAATGATTCCCCAGGGCTGAGAGGTTTCGGTGAAAATGTGAGGTAACTACTACAGAGTAAAGTTTCTTTTTGGGGTGATGAAAATATTCTAAAATTGGATGAAGTTTATGAAACTCTGATTATACTAACAACTACTGAATTGCACATTTTAATGGGTGAACTGTATGGTATCTGAGTTATTTCTCAATAAAACTGTTTCAAAAAGAAAGCATCAAATACAAATCCTAGGCCAGGCATGGTGGCTCATGCGCGTCATCTCAGCACTTTGGGAGGCCAAGGTGGGAGGATTGCTTAAGCCCAGGAGTTTGGGACCAGCCTGGGCAACAAAGTGAGACCCCATTGCTACAAAAAAATTAAAAAATTAGCCGGGCCTGGTGACACACGTCTGTAGTCCCAGCTACTTGGAAGGCTGATGTGGGAGAATCGGTTGGTCCTAGGAGCGTCAGGGCCACAGTAAGCTGTGTTTGTGCTACTGCACTCCAGCTTGGGTGACAGAGCAAGACTCTGTCTCCAAAAAAAAAGGAAAAAGGAGTCCAAGAGGGCCCAGTCTGAGGAAGGGGCACAGGTGCCAAGTCCAGCTGTGAAGGTGCCATGTCCAGCAAGAAGGACCCCCTAAAACAGTCCAAGAAGCAGGCCAAGAAGATGAATGAGGAAGATAAGACTTTCAAGCAGAAGCAAAAAGAGGTGCTGAAACAAAATGATTTATCCCAACAATTGCAGAATACAGGTTCCTTTCTTTCATTATTTTTATTTGTTTTGAGACAGAGTCTCACTCTGTCACCCAGCCTAGAGTAACGTGGATCATAGCACACTGCAGCCTTGACCTCCATGTTCAAGCGATCCTCCCACATCAGCCTCCTGAATAGCAGGGACTACAGGTGGGTATCATCATACCCAGCTAATTTTTTTTTCTTTCTTTCTTTCCTTTTTTTTTTTGAGACGGAGTCTCACTATGTCACCAGGCTGGAGTGCAGCGGTGCGATCTCGGCTCACTGCAACCTCCGCCTCCCAGGTTCAAACAATTCTCCTGCCTCAGCCTCCCAAGTAGCTGAGACTACAGGCATGCGCCACAACGCCCAGCTAATTTTTGTATTTTTAGTAAAGATGAGGTTTCATCATGTTGGCCAGGATGGCCTTGATCTCTTGGCCCTGTGATCCGCCCGCCATGGCCTCCCAAAGTGCTGGGATTACAGGTGTGAGCCACCACACCCGGCCATACCCAGCTAATTTTTAATTTTTTTTTTTTTTTTTTTGTAGAGATGTGGTCTCGCTATATTGCTCAGGTTGGTCTTGAACTCCTGAGCTCAAGTGATCCTCTCACCTTGGCCTTCGAAGTGTTGGAATTACAGGCATGAGCCACCATGCCCAGCCTAAATGTTCCTTTTAAGTGCATATATAATGTTCACTAAAAAAGGCCATATAATTAGCTATAAAACAAGTCTCAAGAAATTTAACACGATTGAAGTCACACAAAGTATATTTTCTAACCACCGTAAAGCTAAATTTGAAATCAATTATAGATCAGTATCTGGAAACTCTATGAATATTTGAAAATTAAACATTTTTCTATGTTCCTCATTGACTAAAGAAGAACTCAGAAGGAAAGTAGAAAAATCTCTTGAAGTGAATGAAAAATTACACAATATATCAAATGTTTGTGGAAAAATGTTAAGGCAGTTCTAAAAGTAAAATTTATGGCTTAAAAGTTTATATCGGCCGGGCACGGTGGCTCAAGCCTGTAATCCCAGCACTTTGGGAGGCCGAGACGGGCGGATCACGAGGTCAGGAGATCGAGACCATCCTGGCTAACACGGTGAAACCCTGTCTCTACTAAAAATACAAAAAAAAAAACTAGCCGGGCGAGGTGGCGGGCGCCTGTAGTCCCAGCTACTCGGGAGGCTGAGGCAGGAGAATGGCGTGAACCCAGGAGGCGGAGCTTGCAGTGAGCTGAGATCCGGCCACTGCACTCCAGCCTGGGTGACAGAGCAAGACTCCGTCTCAAAAAAAAAAAAAAAAAGTTTATATCATAAGAAAAAGAAGGCCCAAGAGAATGAACTAACTTTTAATCTTCGGAAGCTAGAAGAAAGGACATATTAAACACAAAGAAGAAAACAAGTAAGATAGTAGAAATCAACTTACAACAGAAAACAGACCGCCCCCCCAAAACAAAAGTAAGAAAGAAAATAAAGGAAAACATAAAGTATTTTGTAAAAAATCATTGCCAGGCATGGTGGTTCATACCTGTAATCTCAGTGCTTTGGGAGGCCAAGGTGGGTGAATCGCTTGAGCCCAGGAGTTTGAGACCATCCTGGGCAACATAGTGAGACCTTGTCTCTACGAAATTAAAATTAAAATATTAGCCGAGCATGGTGGTGTGTGCCTGTGGTCTTAGGTCATCTAGAGGCTGAGGTGGGAGGATCACTCCTGTCCAAGAGTTTGAGGTTGCAGCGAGCTGTGCTCATGCCAGTGTACTCCAGCCTGGGTGACAGTGAGAATCTGTACTAAAGCTCCATTTACATTAGTCAAGAAAATGGACATTACTAATTTCAAAAATGAAAGAAGGAATTCATAGACATTAAAGTGACAATATAGAATATTGGGGTCAACTTTATGCCGCTAAATTGAACAACTTAAATTCTTTAAGAGACAAAAATGACAAAATGGGCTCTAGAAAAAAATACAAATTTGAATAGTTTTCTTTTTATTAAGATATCGAAGCCTGGCCAACATAACAAGACCCACAAAACAGATTTTTTTTTTTTTTTTTTTTTAATTAGCTGGCATAGTCACATGCTCCCGTAGTTCTAGCTACTCAGGAAGCTGAGGCAAGAGGATTGCTTGAGCCCAGGGGTTCAAGGATACAGTGAACTATGATTGCTCCACTCCACTCCAGACTAGGTAACAGAGCAAGACCCTGTTTGTAAAAAAGAAAACAAAAATGAATTTGCAGTTTAAAACTTTCCCTTAAGGAAAATCTGGCCCGGGTAAATTCACTGGTAAATCTGATAAATTCTGTCAAACTTTTAAGAAAAAATAATGCCGGCCGGGCGCGGTGGCTCACACCTGTAATCCCAGCACTTTGGGAGGCCAGGACGGGTGGATCACGAGGTCAGGAGATCGAGACCATCCTGGCTAACACACTGAAACCCCGTCTCTACTAAAAATACAAAAAATTAGCCGGGCATGGTGGCGGGCGCCTGTAGTCCCAGCTACTCGGGAGGCTGAGGCAGGAGAATGGCGTGAACCTGGGAGGCGAGCTTGCAGTGAGCGGAGATGGCGCCATTGCACTCCAGCCTGGGCAATAGAGCGAGACTCCGTCTCAAAAAAAAAAAGCTATGGCCCCAATATGGCAAAGGGACACAAATACAAAATTGAATCCACCAATATATAATTAATACAATATGACTAAATGGGATTTTTCCTAGAAATAATAAAGTTAGCTTTTCACTCAAAAATCAATCATTACATTGTTTCTTCTTATGTAAAATAATAATAATAATTTTTTTTTTGAGACGAGTCTCACTCTGTTGCCTAGGCTGGAGTGCAGTGGCACAATCTTGGCTCACTGCAACTTCTGCCTCCCAGGTTCCCCTGCCTCAGCCTCCCGAATAGCTGGGATTACAGGCACGTGCCACCACGCCTGGCTAATTTTTTGTATTTTTATTTGAGATGGGGTTTCACTGTATTAGCCACGATGGTCTTGACCTCCTGACCTCATTATCCGCCTGCCTCGGCCTCCCAAAGTGCTGGGATTACAGGCGTGAACCACAGCGCCCGGCCAATAATTATTATGGTGTATAGCTGGCCAAGAATCTTTACCATCTTTATACTGACTTAAGCATCTCAAAATTTAGAAACAGAATTGCCTGGAAAAGAATATCATAAGGAAGATAAAAAGTCTAAAATAAGAGATTTGTGTGCTGTAAGGTTTAAAATCTCATCCCATGTGGGCCCATTATTGAAGGTTTATTAGTGTATTTTGGAGGTGTCATAATTCACTGATACTTTGCAATCTTTGTGTCCTTGCATTGTTGTCTGAGCATTTAAGAAGACTGCCCCTGGCTGGGCATGGTGACTCACGCCTGTAATCCCAGCACTTTGGGAGGCCGAGGCAGGCAGATCACAAAGTCATGAGATCAAGACCATCCTGGCTAACATGGTGAAACCCCGTCTCTACTAAAAATACAAAAAATTAGCCTGAGATGGTGGCGGGCGCCTGTAGTCGCAGCTACTCAGGAGGCTGAGGCAGGAGAATGGCATGTACCTGGGAGGCGGAGCTTGCAGTGAGCCAAGATTGCGCCACTGCACTCAAGCCTGGGCGACAGAGCGAGAGTCCGTATCAAAAAAAAGAAGACCGCCCCTCTTCTGTCTTATGAAGGTGTTCTTTGGCAGGAGAACACCTTCTTCACTATTTAGCCTGTGATTCACATAGTTCTTCACATAGTTCTTCACTATTTAGCCTGTGATTCTGGAAGGGCCAGCTCCCAGATAAGCTGGAATGACCCCAGATAGGCAGAGCTTGTGATTTCTCTAGTTGACTGGGCTACTGCCTTTGCTCTGATACTGGATAGAGCTGCTGGCTGGGTACTGTGAGGGCTTTTGGTCAGGTTAGTCGCAGGATATATTCCCTAGCCAAGCAATTCTGATATTTGGGATCTGCAGTTAGGGAAGGCTGCGGGCTGGGATTGGAAGTTAGGTGGAGTCACTGCTCGGGACAAGTGGGATCACAAGCTATGTTCCTTAGAATTGCACAATTGAGGCTGGGTGCGGTCTATAATCCCAGCACTTCGGGAGGCCGAGGCAGGTGGGTCACGAGGTCAGTAGTTCGAGACCAGTGTGACCAACATGGAGAAACCCTGTCTCTACTAAAAATACAAAAATTAGCTGGGTGTATTGGTAGGTGCCTGTAATCCCAGCTACTGGGGAGGCTGGGGCAGGAGAATCACTTGAACCTGGGAGGCAGAGGTTGCAGTGAGCTGAGACCGTGCCATTGCACTCCAGCCTGGGCAACAACAGTGAAACTACATCTCCAAAAAAAAAAAAAAAAATACAGAATTGAGGATTGCCTGCCTGTCAGGATGGAACTGTGGGGTAGGCTTTTGGCTGAGTTAAGTGGTTGTTTGACTTCTCAGGTCAAGCCAGTCTAGCCCCTTTGCATTTCTGAAATGTTCAGAGGTGGGAGTCTTCCTGCGTGGGTAGGTTGTTAGGTGGGATTTTTGAATGAGGGCTGAGTACATCTTCGTTTGGCTTCCTGGGTCAAGCTGGTCTACCTCCTTCTCTCCAGTGCATGGAGGTGGGAGTTTCCTTGCTTGAGTAGGATTGTTAGGGTGGGCTCTGAGTCTGGGCACAGAGACTAGCTATCTAGGGACTCAAGCTAGCTTGAAATTCCCACCATGCTTCTGAAAGTGACTAGCTCAGTTTTGTGGGTAGGCTTTGAGACTGGCTGGTATCTCTCATCTGGTGCCACAATTGGCAGAAACGTAAAGGTATTACCAAGATCCACGTGCTGGTTACTATGACCTCTGTCTCCTTTCGTTGTTTCTACCTGGCCCTGCATGGTCTAGTGATGCCATTTCCCCAAGTGTTCCAGGGGAAAACACAGTGGGCTGCCTGGGAAACATCTCAGAATACACTAGGGAAGCTAGATGACTGTCTCAATTTCTCTTTTCCCCTAGTAGAAACTGTGGGCCAGGAAAATCTTCTGTCTTGCATTGTGCTGACTTGGAGGGAAAGGGGTGCCACAGTTGGAATAAGACCATTCTTCCTTGGGCAACATAGTGAGACACAGTCTCTTAAAAAGAAAAAAAAAAAAAAAAAGACTGTTCTCTTTACCCTTCTAATTCAGATTTCATTCAGTTCTGTGGACCATGTGTGTCTCAAACTTGTTTCTAAGTGTTGGGGTTTACAAAAGGATTTTCTGCCCTGTGGATAGTTTCTAGGTGAACTTTCTGTTGGTTAGGAATGAAGCCTGATACTTCCTAAACTGCCATAATTCCCCTAGATACAGCTGTTTGTCTCTATTTAAGTACATTTGGCTTCAAAAAACATGGGTTGGGGAAAACAGCACAATAAATATTTTTAACTTAAAAAAATCATTTTAGACTAGGCAAGGTGGCTCACACCTGTCATTCCAGCACTTTGAGAGGCCAAAGCAGGAGGATTGCTTGAGACCAAGAGTTTGAGATGAGCCTGGGTAACAGAGCAAGACCCCCATCTCTAAAAAAAGTAAAAGTAATTTTAAGAAATCATTTTAATTCACCATATTAATAGAATAAAGAATAACCCTATCGTCTCAATAGATAATAGGAATAGCATTTGACAAAATTCAGCAATCGTATGATAAACAATAATCAGCCTGATAATGTGCATCTACAAAAAAAAACACCCTACAACTGTCATAGTTAATGGTGAAAAAACACAGTGTTTTCCCCCTAAGACTAAGAACAAGGCTGGGATATCCATTCTTACCACCAATATTCACCACTATACTGTGGGTCTAACAGTGCAATATGACAAGAAAAGAAATATATAAGGCACACAGAATGTTAAAGAAATAAAACTATCTTTATTTGCAGATAACTATCACATACATAGAAAATCCTAAGGGATTTACAAAAAAGCTGCTAAAACTAGTAAGTAAGTTTAACAGTATTGCAGGACACAAAGTATTTCTGTATCCTAACATAGAATAATTAAAAACTGGAATTTAAAAAATTATTTAGGCTGGGCATGGTGGCTCACACCTATAATCCCAGCACTTTGGGAGGCTGAGGTGGGAGGATTACTTGAAGCCAGGAGTTTGAGACCAGCCTGGGCAACAAAGTGAGACCTTGTCCATACAAAAACAAAACAAAGCCAGGCATGGTGGTATTTGCCTGTAATCCCAGCTACTTGGAAAGCTGAGGTGGGAGCCCAGGAAAGCTGAGACTTGGAAAGCTGAGACCTTGAGCCCAGGAATTCAAGGCTGCAGTGAGCTATGAGCATGCCACTGCACTCTAGAATGCACTGCAGAAAAAAGAAAACATCTGTGCACTGAGGTACACTATGAAAGCATTACATGACTGTTTTGGGAAAAACTCCAAACCGTTTTTCCTCTGCTCTTATACCAACACAACAATCACCAACACACAAGAAGACTTCTGTGAACAAATGTGTGAGGGTTTTCCCCACACACTAAGCAGTGGACACCAAGTGGGTGTCCTCCAATTTTATTCTGACACTATCTACTTGGAGATAGTGGGTATCACGATGTTCCCCACTATCTACTATCTCCAAAGTGTTAGATGCCACAGGTTGAGGGCTCAGTCCCCAAAACTGGCCCACCTCCCAGACACCAGTTGTAACTCTGGGCCTCTGGAAATTCTGAGCCACCGACTTCAAGTTGGGGTTCCTACAACCCCCACTTGGGGTTCGATTAATTTGCTGGTGCAGCTCACAGAACTCAGGGAAACACATTTACCAGTTTATCGTAAAGAAAATAACAAAGGATACATATGAAGAGATGCATAGGGCACAGTATTGGGGAAGGGGGCACAGAGCTCTCCAGCCCTCCCTGGGTGTGTCACCCTCCAGGACCCTCCTTGTGTTCAGCTATCCAGAAGCTCTTGGAACCCAGTCCTCTTGGGTTTTTATGGAGGCTTCATTAAGTTGGCATTCTTTCCCCCAGCATATGGAGCAGGACCCTCTCTGGAATGAGGGTTTATATGACCCACAGTTCTGCCTTGGGGAGGTAGGTGGAAGGAAGGCAAGAGAAGGTCACAGAGATTCTGTTTCCTGAGGCCTGCCTGCAAGGCCTGACACACCCAACATTTGTAACAAAAGCTTGTAACAATGCTCTGGGAATTATAAGCCAGGAACCCTGGAGAAAAACATGGGGGGGGGGGGGGGACACACAATGACCCAACCTCATGGCATTTCACTCTTAGACTTTTATCTTGACTCTGAGAGAGTCAAGAGTCAAGATTCAATTTAAAAATGGCATCCTTAAAATTCTTTTTTTTTTTTCTTTTTTTTTTAAGACAGAGGCTTACTCTGTTGTCCAGGTTGGAGTGCAGTGGTGCAATCTTGGCTCAATGCAACCTCCACCTCCTGGGCTCAAACAATTCTCACACTTTAGCCTCCTGGATAGCTGGGATTACAGGCCACGCTGCCACACCTGGCTAATTTTTGTATTTTTAGTAGAGATGGGGTTTCACCATGTTGGCTAGGCTGGTCTCGAACTCCTGGCCTCAAGTGATCTGCCGACCTCAGCCTCCCAAAGTGCTGGGATTACAGGTGTGAGCTACCATGCCTGGACAGCATCCTTAAATTTTTTTTTTTGAGATGGAGTCTTGCTCTGTCGCCCAGGCTGGAGTGCCGTGGCACAATGTCGGCTCACTGCAAGCTCCGCCCCCCAGGTTCACGCCATTCTCCTGCCTCAGCCTCCCGTGTAGCTGGGACTACAGGCGCCCGCCACCACGCCCGGCTAATTTTTTTTTTTGTATTTTTAGTAGGGACGGGTTTTCACCGTGTTAGCCAGGATGGTCTCGATCTCCTGACCTTGTGATCCGCCCGTCTCAGCCTCCCAAAGTGCTGGGATTACAGGCGTGAGCCACCGCGCCCGGCCCTTAAATTTTTAAAGAACTGTGTACTTCACCTTCTGGCTATGTTTGCCTTTTACATGTATTAGGGCCTAGAAGCTGCAAATACTTAAAAAAATGGTGAAATCTTACTAAAGATAAATGAGAATTATGATGACCATTATGTGGAACATTCCAGATGAATAAGACTGTTTGTTCATCTAAGAATTGAGTTTAAAAATGAGGGCTTCTGAATCAGGCCCTCCCAGGGATACCTATTGATGTGCAAAAGCTTCTAAAAAGATTTCAAAAATGTTTGCCTCTTTAAAAGATCCCATGTAGAAGGCAAATGAAAAGCTTTAGCAACTAGTTTATAAGAAGATTGAATCTGCCAACCTTTTCACTTAGTTACTATTTTACTCCAAAGGCAAAAAGAAAGCTAGGTAATATTTATAAAAATTAGGCCCGTGGGTAAAGCAGGTTTGCTGCTTTTTGAGAACTATCCATCTGCGTCCAGAAATAGGAAGCCCTTTGTCTGCTCTATTTGCTAATGGGCTCTGCCCTGAACTCAGTAATCTAGTTAAGAAACAGAAGCTAAGTTGAAAAGACCGCCTATTGAATTAAATCAGTCTCGAAAATTTGCATTTCTGGTATTTGGCCAGTTATTTTGAAACTCTTTGTAAAAATGTGTATCTATAAAGGAAAATCAGTAGAAATTCTTACAATAGGTGAGAGCATTAGTCCAAATAAACCTCACCTTCGACCATTTTGTCTTAACTGGGCTTCTTAGCATCAGCTTTCTGTCTTGGCAAATAACAATATTTGGGCCTGAATTGTAAGTTCTTTGCCTTTGAGATGTAAATTTTCTACCTTGTGTTACCTAGGAACCATCCCTTTCAAAATGCAATTCAGGATAGAAAATTTTTAAATGGTTATTTAAAAAAAGGATGAATAGTAGACTGTGATGGGTTTAAAACAAAGGTGTAATCTAATGATTGGATGGATCAGAGGAACTCATTGCTGGTCCCCTAACATTACAAGCTCAAAACCAGTCAGCTCAATTTACTCCAATTTGGAAAAAATTTTAAAGCCAGAAGGCAGAGATTCCGATGGGCAGCCTAACTAACAATCACTTAGGGCAATAATCAAGCAGGTCAGTCAAGAAAAGGGCAAGGTCCCTTGACTCAATCCCCCTGTTGGAATGGGTATAATTAGCAAATTCATGTTTTAATGACCAGAACCCAGAGATTGCTGCCTCACGGTATTTTCTACTTCTCGTTTTCCCAAACCTTAAAGAATGTCAAAGAATAAAATCTCAACAAATTAAATTGTAAAGATCTAATTGGCTTTTATTAGCGATTCATGAACCGGGTAGCATCCAGCCTACAAAATAAACAGAAGCTCCACCAGGTGTGACAGAACAGTCTGCATTTGTAAGGCAGCACTAGCAGGAACAAGGAAACAGCATAGTAGAAGTAGCAGATTGGTTAACATCAGGTTACTTCAGGTTACGTTCCTTGTGTGGATTAAAGCAGAGGGGGCTTCCTCGTCATCATCACGCTGGCTCATGTTGACTGGACTCCCTTTGATCAGTTGCAGTGAATCTCTGGACTTGTTGAAACTGTCCTATTTTTAAGTTCACTTTGATTACATGGACTCCATTCCTGGATGGAGAGGTGAGATCTTGGAGTTCCATTCAACATAAATGTATTGGAAAGTTTTTGTTAGATAGGGCTTGTTAATTTTGGCCTTGGGCTACTCCTTTCCCATCTCTGATCCTCTGCTTCCTAACTTGTAAAATACAGATTAAATGCTCCTGACATTATGATTCTAAGAAATGTCAGGATTAGCTAAATTGCTTAATGGCACAATAATATTAGAGTGGAAGATGAGAAGCAAAATTGTTACACTGAGCAAGTATTTTTAACTGATTGAAATGAAAGATAAGAGCTTTTTTAAAGTTTATCTTCCCCTCAACCCTCCCAACCTCTCAAACCACTGTATCAGCTTGCGAGGGCTGCCATTAAAAAAACCCCACAGATTGAGTGGCTTTTTAAATTGACTTATTTGGTGGGTAGAGATAGGGTCTTACTATGTTATCCAGGCTGGCCTTAAACTCCTGGCCTCAAGCAATCCTCCTGCCTTGGCCTCCCACAGTGGACGGCTTAACAACAGAAATTTATTTCTCACTATTCTGGAGATTAGAAGTCAAAGATCAAGGTGCCGGTGATTTTGTTTCTTCTGAGGCCTCTCTCTTTGCTTGCAGATAGCTGCCTTCTCACTGTGTCCTCTCCTGGTCCTTGTTCTGTGCACGCATCGCTGGTATCTCTTATGTCCAAAGGACACCGTGTTGGATTAGACTAACAGCCTCCTTTGAACTCAGTCACCTCTTTAAAGGCCTCATCTCCAAATAGAAATGGGAGGTAGGACTTCAACAAAGGAATTGGGGGTTTCACAATTCAGCCCATACCAATGCCCTATTCTAAGGTTCCTGTTTCAAAACATGGTAGCCAAATGCATACTCCTAGGGAGAAAATTATTTTGTTTTAGGACAATTTAAACATATTTTTACATGGAATACATACTGCAATTTGTTAAATTACATTAGTAATATTTTCCTATGGCTAAGTCTACCTGGAAAGCTAGTTATCAAAATGAAAAATGATTGTTTCATTTAGTCCTCACCAGTAGTAGTTAATTCGTTTTTTGTGATTTTTGTTAAATGCACTATATACGATTTTCTTTAAAATAAGTATATAAAAATCAAATACATCATTAAAATTTTCATTAGTATACAATCCAAAACTAAAAATTTTAAAACAGACTAGCTTCATTTTACATGACAAAGAGCTAATTTTACTGCTTGATCTGACTGGCTGCCCAAAATTCTTTTCTTGGGGAAAGACAGTGAGTGAGATGTAAGGCTCAAAGGGTTAAACCCTTGAAATATCAAAACACATACTGTCTTAGAATCCCACTTAATGAAGCTTATGTTTGATTAGCTTGCTGTTTTAATTACAATTTCAGGTCTTTTAGAGACAAATTCTATTTTTTCCAGAACAAACGTGCATATCCTTATAACACAACAGGGAAGAAAACAAACATTAGATTTTAACTGTTGAGCTTTTTTTACTTTTTGAGCATAGCAGTCGATTTTTTTTTTTTTTTTTAAATCTTTTCCTTCACAGTCTGGCATTCATCTGATTCATTAGCTTCTCCAATTTGATTGCTAGGGCCATGTTACCTTTAATCTTCAATTTTCCTGACATGAATGCCATTGTTGGTTTTAGTTTCCCTAAAATGAGAAAAGGAGAAGAGAGAAAAGCAACCATGAATGCCCTTAGGGATATACTGCTTTAAGAACACTCATTCTAAAAAGAATCTCGAGTTCTATAAACCTCAGAAGCACAGAAATTTCTGTTACAGCATTTTATATCAGTATCTTGGGAATCCCAATTCCTAGACTTAGATGTTAACAATATCCTCTAAGAGCTAGCATAAAAACCACAATCAGCAAAAGATTAGAGCAAATGTTTTTACACTAAAAAGATTTTTATACACTAAAGGATACACGGCCCTCTAATGAATTCTGCTAAACAAATACTGTCTATTTTAGTTAATTTTCCAACTTATGATAGTTCATTAAACTTTTAACATTTCAAGTTTAAGTTAAAAAAACCAAACAGTGTAAATGAACAAAATATTCTTAAGAAATGATCATTAAAAGTATAGTGTATGGACACAAAATATGTGTTAGCATTACTTTAACCAAAGAAATGCCAGGGTATAAAAAATGTGAGCATTAAAATAGAATTGTAGCTAGTAACAACATGTAATAAATATGAGCTCCATGGAGAGAAGTACATTTGTTATCTGCTACTCTTATTCCAGTGTCAGTACGGGGTCTGTCACATAGTGGAATTAATGAGGAAACAGACTCAAAAAGGATTTTGACTTGCCCAAGGTCACACAGCTTGTATGAGGCAGTGCTGCAATTCAAAGCCAGATATGTCTGCCTTTCATTTATGACTTTTTTTTCCCTTTTCTTTTCTTTTCTTTTTTTTTTTGAGACAGGGTCTCACTCTGTCTCCCAGGCTGGAGTACAGTGGTGTGATCATTGCTTACTGCAGCCTCGACTTCCCAGGTTCAGCCGAACCTCCTACCTCAGCCTCCTGAGTAGGTGGACTACAGGCATGCAACACCATGCAGGGCTAATTTTTTGTAGAGATGAGGTTTTGCTATGTTGCCCAGGCTGGTCTCAAGTGATCCACCTGCCTCCCAGAGTGCTGGGATTACAAATGTGAGCCACCTGGCCCAGCCTCATTTATGATTTTCTGTCTTACATTATGCTAATTGATATAGATGACATATCTCCTAGAAGGCACAAAATGTGTTTGGTATATTAGTAGCCACCCTCCCCACCACTGTGCCCCACACAGGTTCTTTGTAGAGAAAGTATGTGAGTTCATGTATTATATATATATTATATTAAGCGATTAAATGCCTTTAAATGATTCCAAATAGAGGTTGTAGCAAAGCCTCATAGAGTTATTATAGGTAGAAAGGATCAAGTCCAACTCTTTTAATGAATAAACTGAGCTGTGTCCTACTTTAAGACAATGTGATGTGAAAATCCCAATACTAGCAAATAATAAATGAAAGGGCAACTTTTATTTACATGGAGGATACTGAAGGATCTTTATTATTGAAGGAACAGAACAGCCCCTCAAAAAACACAGACATCTGGGTGTCCTTCAGCTAAATCAACTGGATCATGCTCTGTTATTCTACAGTGAAGCCTACCATTCCACCCACCCCACTCATACACATCTTCCAGTCAGCTTTGCAAAGCCTTGCCCATAGAGATGAATGGACATCAAATATAACCAAAACCAAAACATAGATAAGAGCAACTTGGAGGAAACAGAATGCAGGCTCAGACAAAAGATAACTAAAATAGAGTAAATGGAGAACAAATTAAAAATTCCATAATCTCTGCCCTCAGAGATAAAAGAAAATAATACAGCAAGGGATGGAGAACAGGATGCCGGTGGAGAAAGAGGGAAGGAGGAGGAGCACAGGAAGGAGAGACGAAAAGAAGAGGGGATAAAGAGGAAGGAGAGGGGAGAAAAAGGGAAAGGGGGAAAGGCAGCGATACCAGGGAAAGACAGGGGATGGGTTGGATTGACGAGGAGGAAGAAAAACCATCAGAAAACAAGATGAGCTCTTAGAAATTAAAATTTTACTCAACAAAAATAAAATGCAATAGAAAGGAAAAAGAAGGTGAGTCGATCTCCTAGAAGGTGAAAAGAATTATACAAATACATGTGCAATAGGAGAAATGCATGATTAAATCAGATGATCTTTTTCTCCAGAAAGTCAGAAGAGAGAAAACTGAGAGAACTATCAAAGAAATAACATAAGAACTTTTCAAGGGGCTGAAAAAATGACAGAAGACATTTACCTTTTATCACTGTGAAATATGAGACCACCACAGAGAAAGATGTCTCTGATTTCAAAAACTTTCAGAAAGGACAAGTGTAGATAGAAAAGATTAAGAACAACAACATCAAATTCTCAACGATAATCTTAAGATGATAAAGCAATGGCCTCAAAATTCTGAGGGAAAATGAATTGCAACCCAGAAATCTCTACCCAAATAATCAAGAGAGTTGGTGGAATAATAGTGGTTTCAGATACACACAAAAATTTTCTCTAAGGTATCCTTTCTCATGAAACTACTGGAGAATGTGTGCCACCAAAATGAAGATGTAAAGGAAGAAAGAAGACATGGGATCCAGGAAACAGGAGATTCAATGCAGGAGAGAGTTAAATTTCTAGGACAACAGCTGTGTAGCAGGCTTAATGAGCTTCAGGTCTGGATTATAACATGAAGACAAAGGGCTCCAGGGAAAAAATGGACTGACATGAGCTGATACATTTGACAATGTAGAAAACTGCATCAGGAAGCTGTGGGAAGAGTACAGGAAGACTCTGCTTAGTGTCATGGACTGAATGTTGGCATTCCCCACAAACTTCGTATCTTGAAGCTCTTGCCCTCAGTGTGATGGTCTCAGGAAGTGGGGCCTTGGGAAAATAATTTGGTTTAGGTGAAATCATGAGGATGGAGCCAGAATGATGGGATTAGTGCCCTTATAAAAAAAGGAAGAGCCGGGCGCGGTGGCTCACGCCTGTAATCCCAGCACTTTGGGAGGCCGAGGCGGGCGGATCACAAGGTCAGGAGATCGAGACCATGGTGAAACCCCGTCTCTACTAAAAAATAGAAAAAAATTAGCCGGGCGCAGTGGCGGGCGCCTGTAGTCCCAGCTACTCGGGAGGCTGAGGTAGGAGAATGGCGTGAACCCGGGAGGCGGAGCTTGCAGTGAGCCGAGATTGCGCCACTGCACTCCAGCCTGGGCGACAGAGCGAGACTCTGTCTCAAAAAAAAAAAAAAAATTAAAAAAAAAAAAAGGAAGAGAAATAATTCAGTGGCATTTAAGTCCAGCCACAATGTTGTGTACCACCACGCAACACGTGTGGTATCTATCTAGTTTCAACACATTTTCATCATCCCAAAATGAAACCCTCAGGGATTCAGCATTAGCAGTTCCCCTTGCCTCCAGACTCTGGCAACAACCAACAGCTCTCTGTGTCTATGGATGCACCCATTCTAGATATTTAATATAAAAGGATTTCGACAGTATGTGATCTTTGGTGTCTGGCTTTTTTCATTTAGCATAATGTCCCATGGTATAGTATGTGTCAGTACTTCATTCCTTTTTATGGCTGACAACTATTTCACTGTATGTATATACCACTCTTTGTTTATCCATGTATCCCTTAACGGACATTTGGGTTGTTTCCGTCTTTTGCCTATTGTGAATAGCGCTGCTGTGAATATGCATGTACATTTATTTGTTTGACTGCCTGTTTTCAATTCTTTTGAGCATAGATTTACAAGTAGAAATTGTTATTTGGTAATTCTGTAATTAACTGTACCTATACATCTATGGGTTTAAACCCATGTGTCTATAGTCAACTGATCTTCAACAAGGGTGCCAAGACCATTTAACACAGGAAAAAACAGTCTATTCCACAAATGGTGCTGGGATAACTGGATATCCACATACAAAAGAATGAAGTTGGACTCTCCTACTATCTATAAAAGTTAACTTAAAATGAATCGTAAACCTAAATGTAAGAGGTAAAACTCAAAACTCTTAGAAGAAAATATAGGGATAAAGCTTCCTAACTTTGATTTGGCAAATGATTGTTATATATGACACTGGAAGTAAAAACCAAAAAACATAGGTTGAACTTTTTAAAACTAAAAACATATGTGCTTCAAAATATATCATCAAGAAAGTGAAAGACAACCCACAAAAAATGTGAAAAAGCATTTGTAAATCATGTATCTGATGAAACGTAACTGAAAATATATGAAGAATTTTTTTTTTTTTTTTTTTTTTTTGAGACAGAGTCACCCAGACTAGAGTACAGTGGCATGATCTTGGCTCACTGCAACCTCTGCCTCCTGGGTTAAAGCGATTCTCCTGCCTCAGTTTCCTAAGTAGATGGGATTACAGGCACCTGCCACCATACCTGGCTAATTTTTGTATTTTTAGTAGAGACAGGGTTTCACCATGTTGGCCAGGCTGGTCTCGAACTCCTGACCTCAAGTGATCTGCCCTCCTTGGCCTCCCAAAGTGCTAGGATTACAGGTGTGAGCCACTGCGCCTGGCCATAATTTCTTAAAACTGAATAATAAAAGACAAATAACCAAATTTTGAAATGGCAAAGGACTTGAATGGACATTTCTCCAAGGAAATACCTTTGATCCATAAGCACATGAAAAAATGTGTATCATTTGTCATTAGAGAAATGCAGATTAAAACAACAAGATGCCATTTCACATCCACTAGGGTGGCAATAATGAAAAAACAAAATAGGCCGGGCACGGTGGCTCAAGCCTGTAATCCCAGCACTTTGGGAGGCGGAGACGGGCGGATCATGAGGTCAGGAGATCGAGACCATCCTGGCTAATATGGTGAAACCCCGTCTCTACTAAAAAATACAAAAAACTAGCCGGGCAAGGTGGCGGGCGCCTGTAGTCCCAGCTACTCGGGAGGCTGAGGCAGGAGAATGGCGTGAACCCGGGAGGCGGAGCTTGCAGTGAGCTGAGATGGGGCCACTGCACTCCAGCCTGGGCGACAGAGCGAGACTCTGTCTCAAAAAAAAAAAGAAAAAACAAAATAATAAAAAAAAAACCAGAAAAGAAGTGTTGGTAAGGGCTAGGATATGGAAAAATAGAAATCCTTGTACATTGGTGGTGGGAATGTAAATGATGCAGCCACCATGAAACACCTTTTGGCAATTCTTTGAGAAGTTAAACATACATTATGACCTAGAAATTCTACTCCCATGTAGATAGCCATGAGAAAGGAAAACATATATCCACACAGAGACTTGTATATGAATGTTTATGGAAGCATTATTCATAATAGCCAGACAGCAGAAATAACCTAACTATCCATCAGAGGATGAATGGGTAAATGAATTGTGGCAAATCCATATAATGCAATCATATTCAGCCATAAAAAGAAATGAGGTACTGATACATGCTACAGCTTGGATGAACCTCAAAAACATTATACTAAGTAAAATAAGTCAGATGCAAAAAATCACATATTGTATGATTCCATTTATTTAAAATATTCAGAATATGCAAATCAATAGAGAAAAAGCACATTAGTGGTTGCCAGGGGAGGTGAGAATGAGAAGTGCTTACTTACATATGGTACAGGTATTCTTCTGCAGTGATGAAAAAATTTTGAAACCAGGGAGAAGTGGTGTTTGCACAGCATTGTGAATGTTAAATGTCACTGAACTGTACACTTTAAAATGACTAATTGTGGCCGATTGTGGCCAGGCGTGGTGGCTCACGCCTGTAATCCCAGCACTTTGGCAGGCCGAGGCAGGCAGATTGCCTGAGGTCAGGAGTTCGAGACCAGTCTGGCCAACATGGTGAAATTCTGTCTCTACTAAAAATACAAAAATTAGCCAGGCGTGGTGGTGGGCTCCTGTAATCTCAGCTACCTGGGAGACTGAGGCAGGAGAATTGCTTAAATCCAGGAGGCAGATGTTGCAGTGAGCCGAGATTGCGCCACTGCACTCCAGCTGGGCTGACAGAGCGAGACTCTGTCTCAAAAATAAAATACACTTTAAATGGGTGAACTGTATGGTATATGAATTATATCTCAATAAAGCTGTTTTTAAAAAGCTATTGACATACAACAAGAAATTGAATTGTTAATTAAAAATATTCCTACAAAAAAATCCCAGCTATAAAATGGCTTCACTAATTAATTCAAATGATACAAAATCAAAACACAAAAATTAAGTATAGGTCTATATACCAGAAACAGGCAATTTGGAATAAACTAACAACAATAATTTCATTCACAATAGTAAAAAAGAATAAAATATTTAGTGGGAAAAGCATGAACCATAAGAGGAAAAAAATAATAGATTAAAGTTGATCAAAACAAAAAACTTTTGTAATACAAAATATACTATTAAGAAAATGGAAAGAGAAGCCACATACTGGGAGAAAATATTTGCAAATCACATATCCAATAAAGAACATGCATCCAGAATTTATAAAGAATCTTACAACTCAGTATTAAAAAGATGACCCAATTTTACTTTATTTTGTGTGTGTGTGTGTGTGTGTGTGCGCGTGCTTAGAAGCAGGGTCTCGCTATGTTATTCAGGCTGGTCTCATACTCCTGGCCTCAAGTATCCTCTTTCTTTGGCCCCCCAAAGTGTTGAAATTATAGGCATGAGCCACCATGCCTGGCTGACAACTCAATTTTAAAATGAGCAAAGACTGAATAGACAATTCACCCAATATAAATAGCTATTAAACACATGAAAGTACGTTTAACATCATTATTAGTAAGAAAATGCAAATTAAAACAACACTAGGCACGGTGGCTCGTGCCTATAATCCCAGCGCTTCGGGAGGCTGAGGTGGGTGGATCACTTGAGGCCAGGAGTTTGAGAGCAGCCTGGCCAACATGGTGAAACCCCATCTCTAGTAAAAATACAAAAATTACCTAGGTGTGGTAGTGCATGCCTGTAATCCCAGCTTCTTGGGAGGCTGAGGCATGAGAATTGCTTGAACCCAGGAGGTGGAGGTTGCAGCGAGCCAAGATCATGCCACTGCACTCCAGCCTGGGAGACAGAGCAAGACTCTGTCTCAAAAAATAAACAAACACATAAACAAACATATGAGATACCACTACATGCCTACTAGAATGGCCATAATAAAAAAGACAACAAGCCAACTCTGGGTGTACTGCCTATGAGTTAACCCTGCTCTGCAAGGAGCAGTTAAAAAAAATGTTTTTAAAAGACAACAAGTGTTGGTGAGTAGGTAGAGAAAATGAAACCTTAATACACTGCTGATGGACTATAAAAATGGTATAGGCACTGTAGCAAATAGTTTGGTAGGTTCTTAAAAAGTTAAATATTGGCTTACAGTGGTTCTCACCTGTAATCCCAGGACTTTGGAAAGCTGAGGTGGGAGGATTGCTTTATCCCAAAAGTTCAAGACCAGCCTGGGCAACAAAGCGAGACCCTATCTCTATTTTATTTTAAGTGAAAAAAAAAAAAAAAAAAAAGTTAAATATCAACTTACCATATGACCTAGCAATTCCATTCTTAAAAATCTACCCAAGAAAAATGAAAACAAATATCCATACTGATACATGTATGAGAATGTTCATAGCAGCAATATTCATAATAGCCAAAAACCTGAAACAATCCAAGTGTCCATCAGCTGGTGAGTAAATAAACAACATGTGGTATATCCATACAATGGAATACTATTCAGCAATAAAAAGGAACCGAACTACTGATACCAGCTACAACATATATATGAATGAATATCAAAAGCCTATGCTAAGTAAAAAGACCTAGATGCAAAAGACTATACACTGTTTTATTCTATATATATAAAATGTCCAGAAATAGCAAATTTATAGAGACAGAGAGGAAATTAGTATTTGGCTGGCTAGGGGGTTGGAGTGGAAATAGGATCGACTGCAAAGAGACATGAGAGAATTTTTTGGTGTGATGAAATGTTCTCATAACATACAGTCCATAACTGGACTGTAGTTATGGCTGTGCAACTATAAATTTATTAAAGATCATTTATACTTAGGATGGTAAATTTTATTGCATGTGAATTAGACCTCAACAATACTGTTTTAACAAAAGGTTTTTTAAAAAGCTAGTAAGCTCAATGTTTTTTTTTTTTTTTTTTTTTTTTTTTTGAGACGGAGTCTTGCTCTGTTGCCCAGGCTGGAGTGCAGTGGCCAGATCTCGGCTCACTGCAAGCTCCGCCTCCCGGGTTCACGCCATTCTCCTGCCTCAGCCTCCCGAGTAGCTGGGACTACAGGCACCCACCACCTCGCCCGGCTAGTTTTTTGTAATATTTAGTAGAGACGGGGTTTCACTGTGTTAGCCAGGATGGTCTCGATCTCCTGACCTCGTGATCCACCCGTCTCCGCCTCCCAAAGTGCTGGGATTACAGGCTTGAGCCACCGCGCCCGGCCAAGCTCAATGTTTTATACACACACACACACACACACACACACACACACACACACACACACACACACCTCCTCAGGTAAAGTAATACTGCTCAATTTACTTTATTTCTATCATACTGCTCCACCATATAGTGGCCTCTATTGGCCAAAAGGAGAGATTCCAATTAGTTGGTTACTAGTTGCTTTTTTTTTTTTTTTTTTTGAGACAGAGTGTCAGTCAGTCACCCAGGCTGGAGTGCAGTGGCTTGATCTCAGCTCACTGCAACCTCTGCTTCCAAGGTTCAGCCTATTCTTGTGTCTCAGCCTCCCAAGGAGCTGGAGTTACAGGCATGTGCCACCACACCCCGCTAATTTTTGTATTTTTGGTAGAGACAGGGTTTCGCCCTGTAGGCCAGGCTGGTCTCAAACTCCTGACCTCAAGTCATCCATCTGCCTTGGCCTCCCAAAGTGCTGGGATTACAGGCATGAGCCACCATGCCTGGCCTAAATTTTATATTTATAATGTATCCACTATATAAACTAGGCATAGAAATGGCTATGGTTTCATCAAAGAGAATTCTTAGGATATAAAGTCTAAATTGTGCCCATTTAGAGGAAAGCAGATGGGAAAAACAGAATAAAAGGACATAAGAAGCACAAGCAAACTCATTTGCTCCCGATCTAAACCATACCTATAAAATATACTTGATAAGAATAACTGCTTTTTTAAAAATAATTCATATAACTGACTGACCTCATCCAGTGAACTCAAGACCACATTCAAAGAAAGATACCAATAAAAAGCCTATTATTTCAAGTGTATGCTACGTAAGTGAAATGTAAATTAAAGAAAGAAGTCACTTGATTTCTTCACCTTTGGAGGGCAGACTAGCATAAGCTTTGGAGTTAGCTTGGATTCAAATCCTAGCTCTATTTTCTCATTCATCAGCTGACCTTGGGCTTATTATTTAATTTATCAAAGCCTCAGTACTTACTGCTATAAAATGGAGAACATATTTTATTGGAAAGGACTGTTGGGAGTATTGCTTAACCTATAGCAATCATATAATAAATAAATCATACATAATTACTGTTACTTCCATTTAGAAGTTGACAATAAATTTTTATTTTAAATGGTCTTCATGTTCAATACTTATGAGAAACCAGTTCACCAATTCATTGAGCATTTATTAAATGTGTCCAAAGAACTGTGTTTAAGCTCTATGGAGAGATAGTTGTTGAAACACTGAAGAAACACTAAACTATTAAAAATCATTAAAGGGGCCAGGCATGGTGGCTCACGCTTGTAATGCCAGCACTTTGGGAGGCCAAGGTGGGTGGATCACCTGAGGTCAGGAATTCGAGACCAGCCTGGCCAACATGGTGAAACCCTGTCTTTACTAAAAATACAAAAAATTAGCCAGGCATGGTGGTGGGCACCTGTAATCCCAGCAACTCTGGAGGCTAAGGCAGAAGAATCACTTGAACCTGGAGGCAGAGGTTTCAGTGAGCCAAGGTTGCACCATTGCACTCCAGCCTGGGCAACAAGAGCTAAACTACATCTCAAAAAAAAAAAAAAAAATCCTTAAAGGGAAAACCACTGATAAACATTGAAAAGATATTACAGTGTATTAAGTGAAAAAGATTGCCAAACAGTAGTAATGGTATGATCCTGTTTTTATAAGCACACATGTATATTTATATACACTCACACACACAAATATACATATGTATGATGCTAAACCAAATTATGCAAACCATAATAAGATGAGCATAATATACATATATAGATGCTAAACCATATTTTGGTTTGGTTATGGTTTAGCATCATACATATGTATATTATGGTCATCTTTCAGTGGTATGGTAAAAATAATTTTATTTTCTTTTTTCTTAGGTATACTTTCTCTTTTTTTGAGACAGGGTCTCATTCTGCCGCCCAGGCTGGAGTGTAGTGGTCTTATCTCAACTTACTGCAGCCTCCACCTCCTGGGCTCAGGCAATCCTCCTACCTTAACCACTGGAGTAGCTGGGGACTACAGGTGCGCACCAGCACACCCAACCAATTTTTGTATTTTCTGTAGAGACATGGTTTCCCCATGTTGCCCAGGCTGGTCTCAAACTCCTGGGCGCAAGTGATCCTCCCACCTTGGCCTCCCAAAGTGTTGGGATTACAGGCATGAGCCACCATGCCTGGCCTATCTTTTCTAATTTTCATATGAACATTTAACACCACTTTAAAAAAAGGGAAAAGTTGAAGAAATGTTTATCATTAGTACACTGTATACAGACTGGCTTAGATGGAATGTAGGCAATTAGCATCCTGAATTAGAACTGGAAAGAAAGACTTAGAGGGCACAGAATACACCATGTTCCTGTTTAGAAAGATTAAAACAGAACTAAGTCTGAATAACATTTATAATTCATTCCATGAAAGACTCTTTAGATCAGAATGTTATGCTTAGTTTCAAGTGCTGCTTCTAGTTTTTTAGAATTTGAGTTAATTAACTTATCATTTGGAGTAGTTTTCTAAGAGTAGAAAAGAGAAAATTATCCTTAATTTTCTGGCACAGTTAGAGGTAAATGGACAGAATAGAAAATCACACAAAAGGTTCTCTGGGTTTGGGACTCCACAGAAAGCAGGGTTACTAGGCCATGGCCGAGGGCTGGTATGTGTTTCCTGTTCAAACAGCTGGCAAGATGGAAGCACGACCTTACTCTTGATAAGCGAATTGCTGCTGCTGAGTTCAGTGCCTCCAGTGACTGGGGTGTTATTGGAAACATAATACCTTAGGCCAGCTAACATGTTGAAGCCCACTCAGGAGTCCCTTTGAATTATCTCTCTGTCCCCAACATTACTGGCTTCTCAGTAATGGAAGAAAATAATTCTGACATCTGCCTTCCACCTGTGAGAGGAGGGAGAAGTGGCAATAGAGGCAACAGTAAGAACAGCCTTCCCGAAACTAAGATTCCACTGCTGCCAACATCTACAAGTCTTGATTATTTGGGAAGGGATAAAGCAAAATATCAGAACTAAATTTTCTCTGAACAATAAGGTAAACTAATAAACTGGAAAACTCACCTGAAAACATTTTTACAAAGTCATCAGTAGACATACTCATCACCACATCTGCCTGATCAGAAGGCTCTCCATATCCGACATTCCCACCCTTGCTTTTCAGATCAAGAAACCACGTGCCACCATCTTCACCTAGAGAGATAAACATATGGAAATCAATGTTAGAGGAGCCCTGTTCTTCTTAAATTTAATAATTACTTCAATTAGAATAATCTTACAAAATGCTGTTTCCCAAGTTAAAATCGCCAGACCTCCATCAGTCAAATTCAGCAAATATTTATTAAGCATGTCCAGGTATTCTGCTAGGCTCTGAAGACCCTTCAATAAAAAAAAAAAAACCATGGTTCTACTCACAAAAGAGGAAGTAGAGGGTGATGTGGGAGCATATTAAAAAGTCAAAATACCCGGAGTAAGAAAACTCATAAAGACAGAAAGTAGAACAGTGGTTCCTAGGGACTGGGGGATGGGGGAATGGGAGTTACTGTGTAATGGGTATAGAGTTTCACTTGGAATGATGAAAAAGTTCTGGAGAGAGACGGTGATGATTGTTTTTTGTTTTGTTTTGTTTTCTTTCTATTTTTTTCTTTTTTTGAGACGGAGTCTTGCTCTGTCACCCAGGCTGGAGTGCAGTGGCTCAATCTCGGCTCACTGCAAGCTCTGCCTCCTGGGTTCACGTCATTCTCCTGCCTCAGCCTCCCAAGTAGCTGGGACTACAGGCGCCTGCCACTGTCCCCAGCTAATTTTTTGTATTTTTTGCAGAGACGGGGTTTCACCATGTTAGCCAGGATGGTCTCGATCTCCTGTCCTGGTGATCCGCCTGCCTCAGCCTCCCAAAGTGCTGGGATTACAGGCATGAGCCACTGCACCTGGCCGGTGATGACTGTTATAAAACAATGTGAATGCATTTAATGCTACTAAGCTGTACACTTAGAAGTGGTTAAAATAGGCTGGGCATGGTGACTCACACCTGTAATCCTAGCACTTTGGGAGGCCAAAGTGGGCAGATCACCTGAGGTCAGGAGTTCGAGACCAGCCTGGCCAACATGGTGAAACCCTATTTCTACTAACAATACACAAAATTAGCCAGGTGTGGTGGGGAGCACCTGTAATTCCAGCTACTTGGGAGGCTGAGGCAAGAAAATCGTTTGAACCCGGGAGGCAGAGGTTGCAGTAAGCCAAGATCATGCCATTGCACTCCAGCTTGGGCAACAAGAGTGAAACTCCATCTCAAAAGAAAAAAAAAGAACAAAAGAAGTGGTTCCAATTTTATATATCTTTTACTGCAATGCAAAATTAAATTTTCAAAAAGGGTCAGGAAAGCTCAGTTGAAGCTGAGATTTGAAAGTTAAGTAAGAATTAGCTGGATGGACATGGTAGAGGGAAAGTATTTCAGGCAATGAGAACAGCATATACAGAAAAGCCAGAATCAAGAGTGCAGCATGTGTGAGGAACTGAAAAAAACACAGTGGCACTAGAAGGTAGATGGGTGTTGGATGAGCTTGTGAGGCAGTCTAGGTCTGAGCACAGCCAGTCACGTAAAAGATTGAATGACTTCATCCTACAGGATGTGTCATATGGTAAGGTTTGCGTATGGCCCTACCTGCAGTGTAGATAATACATGGAGAGAAATCAAAAGAATGGAGAGGGCTAGTAAGGATGGTGTTGGGATAGTTCAGGAGCTTGAGGGTGCATGCCTGGACTGGGAGCATGGCAGAGGCATGGAGAAAAGTGGGTACATTTGAGAGAGAATTTCAAGGCAGAACCATAAGACTAGGTAACTGCATATGAAGAGGAAAAGGTGGGGAGGGTACATAGGAATGATCTGCTAGTTCTTGGCTTGGGTGGATTTGTTTTTTAAGTGGGAGAAGACTACTGAAGAACAACAGATTGCTTTATTTTTAATTTTTTAAGACAGGGTCTTGCTGTGTTGCCCAGGCTAGAGGGGAGTGGCATGATCACCGCTCACTGCAGCCTCAACCTTCTGGGCTCAAGCAGCCTTCCTGTCTCAGTCTCCCAAGTATCTGGGACTATAGGCATACATCACCATGTCCAGCTAATTTTTTATTTTTATTTTTGTAGAGACAGGGTCGCACTATGTTACCCAGCCTGGTCTCAAACTCCTGAGCTCAAGTGATCGGCCTCCCAGAGTGCTGGGATTACAGGCATCGTTTAAAATTTTAATACAGCTCAAACCAGCATGTCTGGTTCATCTCAGCTCCTTCACTGTCAAACCAGGGGGCAGGGACTGCTTCAGTTTCTCTGCCTTCTCTTTGTCTGTGACAACCAAAGTATAATCCTGCTGCTGTGAACTTTATTTTTCTTGATCTTGACAGATATGGCATCCACTTGCCTGGATCTGAGCAGAAAGTGCTTGATTTCCTCCATTTTTCTTTTTCCTTTCTTTCGTTTTTTGAGTCAGAGTCTCGCTCTGTTGCCCAGGCTGGAGTGCAGTGATGCGATCTGGGCTCACTGCAGCCTCCGTCTCCGGGGTTCAAGCAATTCTCCTGCCTCAGCCTCCTCCCAAGTAGCTGGGACTACAGGCGCACACCACCAAGCCCAGCTAATTTTTATATTTTTTAGTAGAGATGAGGTTTTGCCATGCTGGCCAAGCTGGTCTTGACCTCTGGTGACCTGCCCACCTCAGCCTCCCAAAGTGCTGGGATAACAGGCATGAGCCACCCAGGAATTTCCTTAATTTTTCGAGGCATGGCAACGAAGCATGCAGAGAGAGGGTGTGGATCGACAGTGCCCAAGAGACACAGTAAGCCAGACACTCAGCAGATTTAATGGGTGGTTGCAAAGGCAGGTCCTGGGAATGGTTGTTTTGGACATTTTCAGGCTGAGACATCTTTGTGATAGTTAACTAAAAATGTCAGATGAAGTCTGGCTAAGCTATAGAAACAGGGACACATAATCAATCGGTTCATATGGTCTTTGAAGCCACGTGAATGGTTGGGGTTTCCTAGAGAAAGTGTCAGGAGTAGAGTGTCAAGAGTGCTGAGACAGTGACCTGAAGAACACTGCTTAAGGGAAGGACAGAGGAGAAGCAGCCAGCAAGGGAGATTGACAAGGTGTGATCACAGGCAGGGAAGGAAAGCAAGGAGGTTACAATGAAGGACCGGGGAAGGAGCATTTCCACAAGGAAAGTGTGGTCAACAGTATCAAATGCTGCAGTGTGGTCACAAGGGAGGAATGACACATGCCCACTGGTGACATGGAAGTCATCGAGGACCTTGGTGAAAACCAATTCTGTGAAATGGAAATAGATGGTATCAGCAGGGTGTGTTCAGGGGAGTAAGTTGTAGATGAACATCAGTCTGGCTCTGAAAAGGAGAAAAAAGATGGGGTGTGTGGTTTGTTATTATCATTGGGTTCTGTTTTAAAGTTAGAAAAGAATTGAGAACATTAAAATACCACTGGGAAGGAGGCTGCAAGATGAACAGATTGAGGACAAGGTATAATTAACAGCACAAAATTCTTGAGAAGGCCAGGGAAAACGGGATCTAGAACTTTGCTTCCAAGTATGATCCATGGACTGCAATACTGTCATTACCTGTCAGAAATGCAGAATCTCAGACTCCACTCCAGACCTACTGAATCATTATTTTACATTTTAGGAAGATCCCAGATACTTGGTATAGACATTAGAGCTTGAGATGCACTGATGGAGAGCTGAGCTCCATTCTACTAAGAGGGAAGGAGGCGAGGATGATACCTATCATGGTTGATTTGATATCTGATGGCAGGAAGCTGAAGGAATTTATGTCTGAAATCTTCTACTACCTCTGTCAAAGAGCAAGTGGAATTATCTGCTGACACTGGCAGGGAAGAGGTGAGGGGAAATATGGGAGATTTCAGGAACACTGAGAAAGTTTAAAATAGTAACTGTGGAAAATGCAGCAGTAAGCTGACCATGAAAATACAGAATTCTGAAGTGTTGCTTAAACCTCCGCTGAAGTGGGGCAGTAGTCAATTTCTGCTGGTACAGATCCACCCAGGTGGTGTGATTTTTTTTTTCTTTCCTCCCTCAAAACTTAGCAGCCTGGATGCAACTGTGGAGCAGCCAGAGAGTTTGATTCAGCCAGGACTAGTCTTTTGACAGGTGATGGCACAAGCACAAAGGGTCCAGCAAGTTTAGGACACAAGCAAGAGAGTGACTGAAGCCATGGATGGTGGATCCCAAGGATGGCAAGGAAGTAAGAACAGGAAGGCAAGATGGATTAAGATAAAGCAGAGAGGACGAAGAATAAAAACGTTTGTGTATAATGGGGCTGAGGTAGCTTTTTTTTAACATAAATTTTATCTGTTTCTTACTTTTATTTGTTTGAGATGCATCTCACTGCGTGGTCCAGGCTGGAGTGCAGTGGCTATTCACAGATGTGATCACAGTGTACTACAGTCTTGAACTCCTGGGCTCAAGTGATCCTCCAGCCTCAGCCTCCTGAGTAGCTGCGATTACAGCTGCATGCCACCATCCCTGGCAACTAGTTCTTAAACTATTATTAACATGGGTAAATTTTATATGGAGAAGAACAATATTAATTGGTTTTTAAAAGCTAACTATCATCCGGGCACCATGGCTCACACGTGCAATCTCAGCACTTTGGGAGGAGGCTGAGGCAGGAGGATCGCTTGAGGCTAGGAGTTTGAGACCAGCCTGGGCAATATGGCAAAACCCCACCTCTACTAAAAATACAAAAATTAGCCATGTGTGATGGTAGGTGCCTTTCATCCCAGCTACTTGGGAGGTTGAGAAGCAGGAAAATCGCTTGAACCCGGGAGGCAGAGGTTGCAGTGAGCCCAGATCACACCAATGCACTCCAGCCTGGGCAACAAAGCGAGACTCCGTCTCAAAAAAAAAAAAAAAAATTTTAAAAAACAGAAACGTATAAAAAGTTCACTGCTTTCAGACTGACCTGTTAATGTCAAAGATAAAACTGGCAAGGTGCCTATAGTTGATAAATTACTGTATCATATTACCTGTCATGATCCATATGCCCTTCTAAGCAGGATTTTCTCTCAAATATGCCAGAGTTATATAACACTGGGAATATTTGTAATAAAATTTACTTTACATGTGTCCGTACGCACTGATCTTAATCTAGAAATAAAAATCATTGGGAGGCTGAAGTCGGAGGATCACTTAAGCCCAGGAGGTCGAGGCTGAAGTGAGCCATGATCATGCCATTGCTCTCCAGCCTGGGTGACAAAGACCCCATCTCAAAGAGACAACAACAAAAACAAATTAATAGATATAGGTGCTGTTCTTGAATGTCTATATTCAAGAGTAAGGGTCTTGAATGCAGCCAACTATCCAGGGCATCACTGCTGGAGGCTGATTTTCTTCCAAAGGAAACACCCTATTTTGTTTCATAAAAACTTCAGATTACCAGATGCAGTCCTTACCGGAGAGTTCAAACAGATAGATTGCTTGAGTGGCTTTAACAATATCATCACTGAGAGAATCCTTAACAATTCTAAATGTTTTTTCCACAGCTCCAGAACGTGGTTTTGGTTGCGGCTGCGGTTTCTCTTCTTTGAATTCTGGAACAGCACCTATAAGATGTTATTCAAGCAAATGACTTTAATGCTTGGCAGTGAAGGACCACACACAGAATTAATTAATCAGCAGGACAGACTTGCCACCAATTAGACCTATTTGACCAAAATGACTTTAAATGCATTAAGTGGCATGTAAAAGCATAAATCATATTGACAGAATAACAGTCAAACACACATCAATTGTGACTATAAATGTAAATGGTTTGTACTCTCCAAATAAAAGGCTAACTTTCAGATTAGGTTAAAAATACTACTAAACTATAAATATTCATTATAAACAGACCTTCTATATCTGAGCACTTTGTGAGGCCAAGGCTGGGCGTGGTGGCTCATGCGTGTAATTCCAGCACTTTGGGAGGCCAAGGCGGGCGGATCACTTGAGCCCAGGAGTTCAAGACCAGCCTGGGCAACATGGAGAAACCCTGTCTCTACAAAGAATACAAAAATTAGCTGGGTGTGGTGGTTGGTGTCTGTAGTCCCAGCTACTTGGGAGGCTGAGGTGAGAGGATCACTTGAGCCTGGGAGGTGGAGGCTGCAGTGAGCCGAGATCACACCACTGCACTCCAGCCTGGGTGACACAGGGAGACCCTGTCTCAAAAATATAAATAAAATAAACAGACCTAAACACAACTACTGGAGTATTAGGGATGATAATCAATCACTCCTTTGTCAATTTCTCTGAGTTCTAAAACCAAATGAGAACAAAAAGACACTGGAATCAGAAAGATGGAAATCAAAATATCAGCTGTGGAATTAGTGGAGCTATACTGGAGACTGTAGCTTGAATCAACACCCAAGTGTGCTTTCTAATCACTCTACCTCTATATTCAATCTATTCACATAGTCCTTTCACCCATGGATTGATCCTGCATCCTCCCATCACAGGTTAGAAATGCTCTGTTAAGTACAGATCATGTAGAAAACTGAGGACAGCCTGCTCAAAAAGAGAATGCTCAGAAGGGTCTGACATACAACCTCAAGTTCTCCCCATCTCACTTACTCAGATTGATCCTCCCAATAGATGAAAAGGGAGGTTAAACTATTAGCCCCCTGACTAACAGGCTGCCTTCTCTGGAAACACTAGGTCACGGGAATGAAGGTTGCCTGCAACATTTTAAAACTTGCATTCACTTAACCCATTGGCTATAACAACTTAACATACGATGTTAAGCCAGGGGAGAAGACATCAGTTCATAGGACTGCTTTGCTCCCGTATCATGATGCAGCCCCCCAATACTGTCACGGTTTGTGTATTTATTTATTTATTTATTTATTTTTGAGATTTGTCTCAAAATCTCGCTTTGTCACCCAGGCTGGAGTGCAGTGACTTGATCTCGGCTCACTGCAACCTCCGTCTCCCGGTTCAAGTGATTCTCCTGCTTCAGCCTCCCAAGTAGCTAAGACTACAGGTGCCCCCCACCATGCCCGGCTAACTTTTGAATTTTTAGTAGAGACAGGGTTTCACCATGTTGGCCAGGCTGCTCTCAAACTCCTGATCTCAGGTGACCTGCCCACCTTGGCCTCCCAAAGTGCTGGGATTGCAGACATGAGCCACCATGCGCAGCCTCTCTGTTCCTTTATTTATCATCCTAGAATCACATAGGGGCAGCTAAGTAGTTGCCCCCAGAAACAGGTAAGAACAATTCATTAATTTAATTAACTCCAAGGCCAATCTGCGCTCTAGGCTGAAGGTGAATCTGTTTCTCGACTCAAATTATACACAGCCATCTTGTCTAATACAACTCCCCAAAGGTTATTAAATGAAATCTAATTGACAGCATAAAGATACTCCATAGTACAAAGGAAGCTATTAATTCATAAAGTATACTGAATATAAATTGCCTTTCATTATGATGTTTCCACAAATTAAAAAAAAAAAAAACCCTTTTCCTTTTAAAAATTAAAGTACAAACAGATATTAGAGATGAAAGCCTTAAAGAATTTCTTTAGCCTGTTTTATTATTGTTTTAAAATTTACTACAGTGTACCCCTTTATTGCCTGCACTGGGGGCTGTCCACTTCTCCTGCCTTGCCCTTAGCATGGTGCTGCTTTTTATTGATGTGTAACATACATTCAGAAACAGTGATCAGGTGTATCCAGACCAAAATTTATGTAAGAAAGTGAAAACATCGTGTCATCACCACCTAGGTCAAGAAAGAGGATGTTACAGGTATCCCAGAAGCCCACTCCACAACCCCTCCTAATTGCTAACACCATATATTAGTTTTGTCTCATGTTTATCATCAAATAAATGGAATCAATCATACAGTATCTATTTTTATATGCCTGCCGAACCTTTTAAACTCTTCCAAAAAAAATGCAAGAGGAGGGAACACTTTCTAATTAATTACGTGAGGCCAGTTTACCATGACACCAAGCCAGACACAGACATACAAGAAAACTGACTAGGGTAGACAGACAATATGCAAATGCATATACATGCATACATACATAAAATTAAGTCGAGAAGTGATGGGTTCTACTTAAGAACTGGGATACAATGTAAGAATATTTTAGTTAAGATAGTTTTTGAATAGATACTGAACTAAACAATATAAGGCTGAATATGTAAATACATACACACGTACATATTTATTCTACAATTTGAAAACATAAAATTGGCCAGTAGTTCATCTTTACCAGTTAAATTTGAAAAAGGTATTCCCCATGCTTCAACGATAACACCTAATACTTTCTAACCTTTGCAGTGCTTATTTGAGCAAGGCCACTTCCCAGTTATTTTCCAAGTGTACACCAGTGTAAGTGAATGGGACACATTACTATTAATATAAGGTATTATTATTTAGAAGCCAATTTTAAAATTGAGCTATGAATTCCAATATTTATCTATTTATTTATTTATTGTTTTTTGAGACAGGGGCTTACTCTGTCACCCAGGCTGAAGTGCAGTGGTACAATCAAGGTTCACTGCAGCCTCAACTTCCTGAGTTCAAGCTTCCTGAGTAGCTGGGACCACAGGCATGTGCCACTATGCCCAGCTAATTTTTTGTATTTTTTGTGGAGGTAGGGTTTCACCATGTTGGCCAGGCTGGTCTCGAACTCCTAGACTCAAGCGATCCACCCGCCTCAGCCACCCATGACTGGGATTACAGACATGAGCTACTGCACCCGGCCTCAAAAAGTTGTTTTAGAAGACATGGAGAACATTCACAATAATTAAGTAATGTTAAATTAAATGAGAATCTATGCAATTAAACATAATATAAATAAAGCTTCTTTAAAAAAAAAAACACACTATGAACCTACTGGTAAAATATTTATTTCTGGGTATACATTTTAAGTTATATGTGCAAAAAAAAACCACACAGTGGTTGAAAAGAAATAAGCCAAAATATAAATGTACTTATAATTGGATTACAGGTACTTTAAATTTTTTTCTTTGAGCTGTTCTATACTTTTTTTTTTTTTTTTTGAGACAGAGTCTTGCTGTGTCACCCAGGCTAGAGTGCAGTGGCGTGATCTCAGCCCACTGCAATCTCCACCTCCCAGGTTCAAGCGATTCTGGTGCCTCAGCCTCCCAAGTAGCTGGGATTACAGGCGCATACCACTGCACCCAACTAATTTTGTATTTTTATTTGAGACAGGGTTTCACCGTGTTGACCAGGCTGGTCTCAAACTCCCGACCTCAGGCGATTCGCTCACCTCAGCCTCCCAAAGTGCTGGGATTACAGGTGTGAGCCACTGCACCTGGCCTGTTCTATACTTTTTTATACTTCTGTATTAAGCTTTTCTTTTCAAAAATGTTTTTAATTTTTAATGTTTTAAATTTTTTCTATTTGTAGCGATAGGGTCTCGCTATGTTGCCCAGGCTGGTCTTGAACTCCTGTCCTCAAGTGATCATCCCGCCTCTGTCTCCCACAGTGTTATGATTACAGGTGTGAGCCCCTACATCCTGCCCGTACTAAGCTTTTCTATACAGACTAATTTAAAATGCTATCAAAATTGAGTAAAGTATATAACAAAATTGATTGGCTGTAGCCAAAACTATGTTAAGGGGATAAATGCACAAACTTTATTTCATTATTTTAAAAGAAATAACAATAAAGTATTACCCCAACAAGTAAGAACAGGAACAAAACCGACCTCAAAGAAAGGAGAAAACAATAAAGCAAAAGTAAAAAATGTAAGGTATCAGATGGTTGCACAATTCTGGGAAAATGCTAAAAATCATTAGACACTTTCAAATGGTGAATTTTTTTTTTTTTTTTTTTTTTTTTTAAACAGAGCTTCACTCTGTCGCCCCATCTGGAGTGCAGTGACATGATTTTGGCTCACTGCAACCTCCACCTCCCGGGCTCAAGTGATTCTCCTGCCTCAGCCTCCCGAGTAACTGGAATTACAGACGTGCACCACCACACCCGGCTAATTTTTTGTATTTTTAGTAGAGACAGGATTTCGCCTGTTGCCCAGGCTGGTCTTGAACTCCTGAGCTCAGACAATCCGCCTGCCTCAGCCTCCCAAAGTGCTAGGATACAGGCATGAAGCACCGTGCCTGGCCTAAAATGGTGAATTTTTTGGTGTATGTAAGTTATATCTCAAGTTGTTTGTAAAAGGATAATGAATCAGAAAAGAGAAAACCTGTAGAATTAAACATGAAATAAAATTTAAAATCTGGTGCTTTTGAGAAAAAAAAATAAGATACTATAAAATAAGCAACTGATCAAGAAAAAAGAAAAATAATCTTTAAAACAGAGGAAAGAGGCCAGGTGCAGAGGCTCACACCTGTAATCCTAGCACTTTGGGAGGCTGAGGTGGGTGGATCACCTGAGGTCAGGGGTTTGAGAACAGCCTGACCAACATGGTGAAACCCCGTCTCTACTAAAAATACAAAAATTAGCTGGGCATGGTGGCGGGTGCCTGTAATCCCAGCTACTCAGGAGGCTGAGGCACGAGAATTCCTTGAACCTGGGAGGTGGGGGTTGCAGTGAGCTGAGATCATGCCACTGCACTCCAGCCTGGGCGACAGAGTGAGACTTTTTCTCAAAAGAAAAAATAAAAAAACAAAGGAAAGAGATAAAACAGTTTGAAAACTTTAAAAAACTGTGTAAGTGAAATACTACATGTCAACTCTTAAATAGGTTTTGAAACTTCAAATGGATAATTTTGGTTTTTTTTTATGTTTTAAAAAGCCTATAATTGAATAAAATAAAGGTTCTGAAAGAAATAAGTTCAGAAGAGACCCAAATGACTTAGTAGGTATTTCAAACCTTCAAAGAAGAGAGCATAGAAAAAGGCCGGGTGTGGTGGCTCATGCCTGTAATCTCAGCACTTTTGGGAGGTCGAGGCAGGTGGATCACGAGGTCAGGAGATTGAGACCATCCTGGCTAACAGAGTGAAACCCTGTCTCTACTAAAAATAAAAAAATAAAAATAAAATTAGCCGGGCATGGTAGCACGAGCCTGTAATCCCAGCTACTCAAGAGGCTGAGGCAGGAGAATCGCTTGAACCCAGACGGCTCAGGTTGCAGTGAGCCAAGAAAACGCCATTGCATCCAGCCTGGGCAACAGAACGGACTCCATCTCAATAAAAAAAAAAAAGGAAAGAAAGGAAGGAAAGAAGAAAGGAAGAAAGAGCACAGAAAAAGAACATTACCCATTTAACATATTTAAAATGTAACAAGTTTATTACACTAAAAAAAGTAGATACCAATCTAACGTCTCTGATTTAAAAAATATCCATCTTATACAAATGTTAACACCTTACTTATGGTAAAATCTGAAGATTTTTCTAATTAAAATTAAGAATAAAATAAGGATAATTAAAATAAAATAGTTTTAAAGAACTCGTGGAAGTTCAAGTCAGTGTATTAAGATATATGCCAGAAATAATCCTTCAAAGATATTATTATATGCAGACAAGAAGTTTTACCATGTAGAAAATCCAAGATAGTTAATAATAACTACAGCAACCAATAGTTATAGGGGGCCTCCTGCATCAAATGTACAATATGATGTACTATCACTCTTATTCCTCACAATAATTACACAAGGAAAGCAAGAGGTGACAAAACTGTTTCAGAGAACTGAAGTGATGTGCCCAAAATGACAGATGTAAGTGGCAGGCACCGGATTTGAACCCATATTTGTCTTACTCCGAAGTCTATGCTTTCAATGAGTACTCACTCTCTCTCAGAAACTATTAGATGTCTTTAAAAACAACAACAAAAAGCTCATGATGGTGACCAGATACAGAACATACAAAAGTTAATTTCCCCCTTTTTATTTTTAACTTGCCTTGTTCCAGAAAGCATTTCAATTTGTTTAATAAAAACAAATGGAATTCAAGATTAAATCCAGGCAGTCTGACTCCAGAGCCTGCAATTTTATCCACTGGGTAATAAATATGTCCTCAACATTTTCTTCTATGTTTAGCAATCTAATTTTTTATATAGCCAACATAAAAGCTGAGCACAGTGCTGAGATGTGAAACTCACCAGAAGTTGACCAAGCAAAGGCTGCTAAAGCAAGGGCAGCGAGGACACAGGGTTTCTTCATGTTTCCAAAGGCAGGTCATGTGTTTCGTTTTAGCAGTTGTACACCAGAGAGAACTGAGTCTGTCATATAAATAACTGCTGGAACCCCTCCCTTCCTAGTGGGTAACTACTTCAGGTGATTTGTATATTAGTCAAGGTATATCATCTACATATGAAGTGCCAAGGAGATTGCAGCAAAAACTTTAGTTTATCCCTGAAAGACATTTGCCAAGAGATAAATTGCATAATTCATCACCTGGATTATTGAGATGTAAACATGATGAGTTTGCACAAGAGAGAAAAAAAACTTCAGGAGACAAAAAAAAAAAACAAACCAATGATAGATTTTAAAGGTGCAGCCATCAGACTACAAAAATGTAAGCCGGAATGGGAAAGAAATATTTATGGAATTCCAATACACACAAGAAGATGACGTATGGCTGGTAGTCCCTGACACAGGCTCTCCTAACTTCACACTGAATAAATATAAAAATGCACACACACAAAAAAGGGGAAATACTGAACATCACCTAGACTGATACACAATCTATTGTCTTAATCTAGGAGGAGAGGTTCAGCAGCTCTAAGGTACACAGAGTCAGCCTCAGAAAGACAGGTCTCCTGTGCTTTCCCTCATGAAAGATCTCAAAGAAAGAATACCTCTGCCCACCCGAACAAAGAAGAGAGGCTCGCGCTGGATCAGACTCTGGGCTTGTACCAACTAAGATCAGGAGCTGTCTCTCTGTTTTACACACGCTACTTTTCAAGACGCACTCTATATGATTCCTCATCCTCATCTTTCAAATCCAGTTCCAAAGCTTGTAGCTCCCAAATAAGATAAGCAGACAGTAGGGGAGTCCTGCAGTGCAGCATCCTGGGAAGTACATGCCCCAAGGCATAGCTGGCAAGGATGGGGAGGGGAAGAACCTTGGCAGCAAAGCATTGCAGGAGAGAGTAGTTTTTGTGTTTTTGTTGTGTTTCATGTTGTTTTTGAGACAGGATCTCCCTCTGTCACCCAGGCTGGAGTGCAATGGCACAATCACAGCTCGCTGCAACCTTGAACTCCTGGGTTCAAGTGATCTTCCTGCCTCAGCCTCCCAAGTACCTGAGACTACAGGTACGTACCACCACGCCTGGCTATTGTTAAAAATTTTTTGTAGAAATGGGATCTTGCTATTGCTATATTGCTCAGGCTCATCTAGAACTCCTGGCCTCAGGCGATCCTCCCACCACAGCCTCCCAAAGTGCTGGGATTATAGGCTTTAGCCACTGAGCCAGGCCTGGAGAGTAGTTTGAAACAGAGGAAGTAAAGGAAGGTCACATGTCAGCCTTGCACACTGGCCTGAGCTATTTGCCCAACAGGTGCTACATCTGAAACTACAGCTCAGAAAAAGGAATTCCTCCATATGGACAGGGAGTGGAGCCAAAAGCAACCTACACATTCCTGCCTTTGACTACACTAGCTCTAGAGATACCTCCTACTATGAGGAAGAATTAATGGAAAAAAAATAACCTGATGCCTATGAAAAAAATAATATGCCACAAGGCAATGGAGGCTACTCTGAAGAGCAAGATCTAAAACACTTACAAGAATTCTTCCACATGGAAACTATATCATTATGATGTGTCAATACAGATTCATCAGCTGTGAGAAATGTACCACTCTGGTAGAGGATGCTGCTAAGGAAGGAGGTTATGCATGTGTGGGGGCAGGCGGGTATATGGGATATTTCTATACCTTCCTCTCAGTTTTGCTCTGAATCTAAAACTGCTCTCGAAAAAATAAAGCTTTGGCCAGGCACAGTGGCTCATGCCTGTAATCCCAGCACTTTGGGAGGCCAAGGTGGGCGGATCACCTGAGGTCAGAAGTTTGAGACCAGCCTGGCCAATGTGGCGAAACCCCATCTCTACTAAAAATACAAAATTAGCCAGGCGTGGTGGCACACCCATGTAATCCCAGTTACTAGCAAGGCTGAGGGAGGAGAATTGCTTGAAACTGGGAGGTGGAGGTTGCAGTGAGCTGAGATCATGCCACTGCACTCCAGCATGGGCAACAGAGAGAGACTCTGTCTCAAAAAAATAAATAAAGCCTTAAAAAAAAACTATATGAAACAGGGACAGAAAGTTATATATAACTGGCTGAGATGAAAAGACAATAGGATAAAATGAAAGCGGAACTGAGAGAAATATAAGCACCATAGCAAAGTAAAATAACCATTTGAGACAATATGGAAGAGAAACTAAGCTATAGAACATCTTATCAGACTGTCCTTTTTAATACAGAGGACAGACTTTAAAAGGTCTCCAGAATACAGAAGAGAAAGCCGGAACAAATGAGAAGTGGTGCTAACTACAGGGAAAGGGTAAGGGGAGCCAGGGTAAGAATAAGTGTTTCTGAGAATCAAGAACAAACGGAACAGAAGCAATTAAAACTGTAACTGAAGGAAAACAGGCCCAGCGCCATAGCTCATGCCTGTAATCCCAGCACGTTGGGAGGCCGAGGCAGGATGATTGTTTGAGGCCAGGAGTTTGAGACCAGCCTGGGCAATATAATAAGATCCCCTCTTTACAAAAAATTTAAAAATTAGCTGGGCATGGTAGCATGCACCTCTAGTCCCAGCTATTGGGGAGGCTGAGGTGAGAGGATTGTTAAAGTCCAGGACTTTGAGGGCTGCAGTGGGCTATGATTGAGCCACTGCACTCCAGCTTGGGCGACAGACAGGGTGAGACCCAGTCTCTAAAACAAATGAAAAATAAGAATAAGCTGAAAGTCAAAAAAAAAAAAAAAAGACTGAGTGGGCTCCCTGTGTTCCAGTGGAGAGTAGGGGTGGGGGGAATCAATGAAGAAATAATGGTATTGTGTTTTTTGTTTGTTTTTTGAGACAGGGTCTCACTCTCTCACACAGCCTGGAGTTCACTGGCTTGATCATAGCTCACTGCAACCTCAAACTCCTGAACTCAAGTGATCCTCCCACCTCAGCCTCCCAAGTCGCTGGGACTACAGGCATGCACCATCACACCCAGCTAATTTTTGTACTTTTTGTAGAGACAAGGCTTTGCCATGTTGCCCAGACTACTTTTGAACTCCTGGGCTCAAGCAATCCTCCCACCTCAGCCTCCCAAAGTGCTGGGACTACAGGCATGAGCCACTATGCCTGGTTGATATTGCTTTTAAGATAGGAAGAAAGAAAAAATCAATTTAAAACTATGTATACTGTTTACAATAATTACATATATAAGAGCTAACATACACAGGACAAATACTGGAAAAGGTATAATGAAATGGTAACGGGTTATAATAAGTTGTGGGTGCAATGGAAAGGTGAACCTCTCCCCCTTTGGAAACAAGGGATACACCATGGTTCTCAGAGAGCTGAACTATGAAAGGACATAAGAAATAAACTGAAAGAGGTAAATTATAGCCCAGGCTACTATCCATATGACTATAATAATATATCTACAGAAAAGGTCAAGTAAAATTGCTATCGACTGAACCACACAGAATCAAAAAAAGAGAACTACAGAAGTAAATGCTCCTGCAGCATTAGGTGGGGGAAGTTAGCCAAAGGAATTTGAGTCTTCTGACCTTAAGGGTGAGAGCATTGCTTATGTGGAGATGGCTATAGGCAAAGTTATCCCTATCAAAGCCTGATGCCAGTAAACACTGATTTTACACTCTACCTATCTAACCCCCTTGTTCTGATTCCATGGTCATTAAATGACCTTCTGACTAGTATTCTGTTTCATGCATAATTATATCCAAAGGAAGAGAATGTGCTGATCAACACCTACATGCTTAACCTATGAGATGGCAACTCCGTGTTATAAATTAATAAATTGGATTATCACAGGAAAGAATGTGCTAATTTATGTGTTTATTTGAGACACGGTCTTGCTCTGTTGCCCAGGCTGGAGTGCTGTAGCTCAATCATAGCTCACTGCAGCCTCAAACTCTTGAGCTCAAGGGATCCTCTTGCTTCAGTCTCCTGAGTAGCTGAGACTACAGGCATGTGCCACCATGCCGAGCTAATTTTTTTTATTTTTTGTAGAGATGGGGTCTCACCATGTTGCCCAGACTAGGAATATGCTTAAATTTATAAGACTAAGTATTCAAGTGTTAGGAAAGCCATTTAAGTTTACTGGTTAAAGATATGGGCTTTGGAATCACAGAAATACAAGTTTAAATCTTGGTTCTGCCACCTGCTGGCTGTGCAATCGCAGCTATAAAATGAGGGTAGTATCTGTCTTGGGGATTAATGGTGTTAAACAGGACAATGCATGCAAAGTACTTAGCACAGTGTTTGGCACATAGTAGGTGTCCAGTAAATATTTGTTGAATAAACAAAATGAATATACTTGATCAATAAATGGTTATTATTATTTAAAATTTGGAATTTAAATGAGCTCAGTTCATGCATGCCTTCTTCTAAAAGACAGATCCAACCTTAAGGTGCTGGGCAAAAATCAGAGTTTTGGACTTAACTAACTTGAAGACCAGACTCTTCCAGACTTTGATAATTTTCCACCATTCTGTAAGAGACCTTTTGAGAAAAAGACTGAGAATCTTGTTTTTCCTGGTTTTAATACTCTGGGTAGTAGGATTATCAGTAACTATTTTCCTTTCTATTGTTTTAAATTGTCTATAATACAAAAAAGTCCTTTTTATTACCTAAGTAATTTTTTTTAATTACCACAAAAATTTGGAAAAAGAAAAGATAAAGAAAGAATAAATAAAGGAAAGCTGGAAATAAGGTTTGGCACTAAAATGCACTGCAGTAAGGTGACACAGATTTGCTAAAGGTATCAAGGAAATTCATCCCTACATTTTCTATCAGACTTCTAAAAAAAAAAACAAAATCGATGAGCATCACAGCATCTATAAGATAAAAATAAGGTAAGGGCCCATAAGAAGCACAGCCATTCTTATTAGTAAACCAGGAGAGAAATTCTTCCCACAGGTATTCATTAAAGTGTTTCTTCTTTAAGTGAGCCACTGGCAAAATGTCAGAACACAAAGTCTAAAATGTAAACTCTGGACCAATTCAAGGGCACTGTTGTTTCTGAATTACAGAAACAAAACAAAGTAAAACCTGAACCTCCTCTGAAGTTGATTTCTTCCATAAAATCGTCACATGACACAAACTGTGGAAATGGTGTTAGATGTATTTGATATATGACACACTTTTCCTCAAAATAACGTATCAACATGAAATACCTAAAAACAGTGCAAAAGAAAATAAATAAAACCTGAAAAAAAAGTTTTTTCAGACCTTTTTTTAACCAAGTGCAAAGAATATATTAATAACTCCTTCTTTTTTTTTTTTTTTTTTTTTTTTTGAGACAGGGTCTTGCTCTGTCACCCAGGCTAGAGTGCAGTGGCACAATCATGGCTTACTGAAGCTTCAACTTCCCAGGCTCAGGTGATCCTCCCACCTCAGCCTCCTGAGTAGCTGGGACTACAGTCTCGTGCCACCAAGCCCAGTTTATTTTTTTGTAGACATGGGGTTTTGCCATGTTGCCCAAGCTTGTCGCAAACTCCTGGACTCAAGTGATCCATTTGCCTCAAAAGTGCTGGGATTACAGGTATGAGCCATTGTGCCCAGCCTTATTAAAACTTCTTACTGGTAGATGAACAAAATAACCTTCTTTACTAGAATTAACTGAGAGCTCACATTACTTGTTTACTTTAAATTACAAAACAGTTTTAAAACAGAAGGCAGAAATGTCACTGTTATAGGATCAATTCCATATTTTGGAAGAAATACGTAAGTTAGGATTTATATTTTCTAACATAAAATATAGTCTAGATCTTACCAGTTGATTCCATTTTCTTACTAACTGCTTCTGGGTATTCATCTAAGAAGAAATCTGGTTGCAAAGGATGACCTGAAAAATTGACCCCAAACCATTAGGTTAATGTAACTACAACATAGTAAGATTTTAATATCTGTTTAGTAAACATATCTGTTTTATTAAAAATCATTCTGGTGCAACAGAAAAGGCCGCCATGAGACCTGTCGAATGACCTGATCTTCATTAAATTAATTTTCTCATAATTTAGTTATCCTTCTCTCCTCTGGTAAATTTTATCTTCAAGATTTAATCCCCAAAAGATCACCTGTTCTGTAAAGCCTTTACCTGCTCTCCCAGGAACCTTTGCCCTTCTCATCCTACACTGCTCTTCTGGCCCACATTCTTCCAAAGTGCTCAGGGCTCATTTCTTACCTGCCCTCCTAAGAGCAGAGGGCCCCTTCTTAAGAAGGACTTTCTTCTCAGCATTAATGCATTTGGGTCTCTTCTCTCTCTCCCTCTTCCTCTCACTCCATCATCATGAAAACTAAGCTATCCTATTCCATCCATTCCACTGGGTTATTATTATTATTATTGACACAGGGTCTCACTGTCACCCAGGCTGGAGTGCAGTGGCATGATCTCGGCTCACTGCAACCTCCACCTCGTGGGATCAAGTGATCCTCCTCCCTCAGCCTCCCAAGTAACTGGGACCACAGGTGCAAGCCACCATATCCAGCTAATATTTATTTATGTATTTATTGAGATGGAGTCTCACTCTGTCACCCAGGCTTGAGTACAGTGGCACAATCTCGGCTCATTGCACCCTCTGCCTCCCAGGTTCAAGCAATCCTCCTGCCTCAGCCTCCCAAGTAGCTGGGATTACAGGTGCCCACCACCAGGCCTGGCTAATTTTCATATTTTTAGTAGAGACAGAGTTTCACCATATTGGTCAGGCTGGTCTCGAACTCCTGACCTCAGGATATCCACCCACCTCGGTCTCCCAATGTGCTGGGATTATGGGCATGAGCCACCGCACCTGACCACTCATTTTTATTTTTTGTAGACAGAGGGTTTTGCCATGTTGCCCAGTATGGTCTTGAACTCTTTGGCTCAAGTGATCTGCCAGCCTTGGCCTCCCAAAGCGCTGGGATTACAGGTGTGAGCCACTGCACACAGCCTCCACTGGGTCTTATTTTCAGCTAATGGTTGTGGTTAGCAAATAGGCTAACTGTTTTAATTACACTGATAACTCCAAGACACGTGCACACTAGAAGATTTAAAGGCCACAAAGCCTTCAAAACTGTAGTACAGTGAGATGTTAACAATCTCAATTGCTCTCTTTTTCTTTTCTCTTCCTTTCTTTCTTTTCCTTTTTTTTCTTTTTTTTGAGATGGGGTCTTGCTGTTTTGCCCAGGCTGGTCTCAAACTTCTGGGCTCAAATGAGCCTCCTGCCTCAGTCTCCTGTCTCTCTCTCTCTTTTTCAGAAGTTTAAGCAAACTTCTAGAGGGCAGGAATGAATTCATCTTTGTTGTATCCTAATATCATAGTATCTGGTCATACTAAGTTCTCAATACTTGATAGGATTTTTAATTTAAATAAAATTTTAAAACTTGTGCACAATTACACTGTGTCTTTAAAACCTAAAGTAATAATTATATTCCTGGGTACCAGGACCCAGAAGACCTGAATCTAGTCAGGTTCTGCTGCCTATTAGCCATCTGCTCTTAGGCAAAGGCTCAATCTCTCTGAGCCTGTTTTTCCACTTGTAAATATTAACTACTAAATATTCTGAGTGTACTATATGCTGGGCACTGTGCCAAAAACATACGTTATCACATTTAGTCTTTACAAAAATCTTGTATGAAATGTATCGTTCTCTTAAGTTACCAATATGGACATTGAGGCTGAGACACACAAACTGGGTGACACGCTCAAAGCTGCATAGCAATGAGCAGCAGAGCTGCAATATGAACCTGGCTTGTCTTCTCCCAAATTCCATGTTCTTAATCACTAAGCATTACTTCCCTTACAGAATTGTTATGCAGGCTAAATAGATAATGCATATAAGAGTGCTTTATAAAACTATAATCTGCTATTTAATTCAGCTGGAACTGCAGAGATGAGCAGGGATGATACAAATATAAACATGGTTTGTGTCATTTAGAAGCTCAGCTTAATGAATAATATTTAAAATATACTTTACCATAAATAAATTTAACTTCTATATATGGCTATATTAGAATACATCATATTCTATATGGTAAAAATCCATTATTATCATTATCATCCACGATTTCAGAGAGAGAGAGTTACTTAAAAAGAGGGCTTTCTGGAAGCTTCTCAGATCACTTTACTGTCCATAAGACAGACCCTGCCCACTCATCTACACCATCTGTCATGAAGCTACTCTAAGAGACTGCACTTAAGAGACAAATATTTACAGAGTCCACAATCATAAATTATTTTAAACAAAAAAATTCATTACTGGGCCAGGTGCAGTGGCTCACACCTGTAATCCTAACACTTTAGGAGGCCAAGGCAGGCAGATAACTTGAGCTCAGGAGTTCAAGACCAGCCTGGGCAACATGGTGAAATCCCACATCTACAAATATAAAAATTAACCAGGTGTGGTGGCACATGCCTATAGTCCCAGCTACTCAAGAGGCTGCGGTGGAAGGACTGCTTGAGCCTAGGAGGTGGAGGTTGCAGTAAGCTGAGATCATGCCACTGCATTCCAGCCAGGGTGACAGAGTGAGACCCTTTCTCAAATAAATAAATAACCCACTACTGTACCATCTGTCACCACATATTCTTGAACAAAATCTTTACTCTGTGATTTTAAGACCAACTTTAAAAAACAATTTTCATTTCTTATTTCAAGATTTGGAAGTGGCTAGTAGCTGATCTGACTTTCTGTGCTTATATATATCACTTCAAAAGCCCTCAACTCACCTCTATTTTTTATTCATCTTTTTTTTTTAAGTTGTGTTGGTATGGGTGTTGTTCCTTCATTGGGAAGACAGCTTTTAAAATAACATATTCATTTTACGATCACACAAACACAAAAAACAGATGTGTTCATTGCAGAAAATATGGAAAAACATATTGTTACTTTTAAAAACTATACAAGCATTACCTGGTTTAATTGCATAGATGTCAAAATTTTGTATTCCTTCTGCTTTTAAGATATTTTCATCAATGACAAAGTTGCCAGTAAAACTTTTTGGCTTTTGGAAAATGGAATATGCTGCATCTGCAATGATATCCACTTTTCTACACTGGCTTTCGATACCAGGTCCTCCCAGCATCTCCGTAGCAGCAGTGTGTATGGCTGTAGAGAAAACACACACACACACATACACTTGTAACTCCAAATCAAATAATAAAACTATGGAAGTAACAAGCACTACTCTTCACAATTATCAAGGCTAATTCTTTCATTTCTTAGATGATGAAAACAAGGTCCAGACTGCTTAAGGGATTTGCCAAATTTTTTTGTTGGTTTTTGTTTTTTGTTTTTGTTTTTGAGACAGTCTTGCTCTGTCGCCCAGACAGGAGTGCAATGGCGTGATCTCCGCTCACCGCAACCTCCACCTCCTGGGTTCAAGCAATTGAACCCAGCCTTCCGAGTAGCTGGGATTACAGGCGTGCGCCACCACGCCCAGGAAATTTTTTGTATTTTTAGTAGAAACGGGGTTTCACCATGTTGGCCAGGCTGGTCTCAAACTCCTAACCTCGTGATCCATCCACCTCGGCCTCCCAAAGTGCTGGGATTACAGGCGTGCGCCACCACGCCCAGGAAATTTTTTGTATTTTTAGTAGAAACGGGGTTTCACCATGTTGGCCAGGCTGGTCTCAAACTCCTGACCTCGTGATCCATCCACCTCGGCCTCCCAAAGTGCTGGGATTACAGGCGTGAGCCACTGAGCCCGGCCCCAGAATTTGCCAAATGTTCCACAGAGAGAACTGGGTAGAAAACACATGTTCCTTACTCTGTGCAACACTGCCTTATACTACAGACTAAACCAGAAGACTCAAAGTAAAATTCAATGAACTGTCTGATTTAGAATGCTCAAGAATTTGCATGTCTTTTAAAGGAATAACTAAAGAGACCTCCAATAGCTTCCAATCAATTCTCTTGATAACAGCTAAGAGATTACTGCCTGAAAACAGACAGTACCACCAGTCTTAATACCCAAAATTTCCTTTCACATAAACATATGGAGTGCATATGAGGCTTAAAACATCAGCATTGCCTGTGATGACTCCTTCTCTGGGAAGAGAGCTTGTTTTGCCTCTTGAACACCTGTCAGCCACCACCAACCACATGCACACATTCTTGTGGGAATTCACTGAACCAACAATGCCACTGATTATAACAATGCACCATTATGTTAGGGACCACTAAGGAAACAAAAAAGCTGCCAATTAAATTATGATATATCATTCATTGTAAGATACAGACTGGTATCAGAGATGTACAAATATAATACATGGGCATCTCAGCATCAATGAAAATAGTATAAACTCTTTTACCTAGTCAGTGAATAGGTTCCTTGAAAAACACTCAATAAATATTGCTTGGATTTCTGGGGGTCCTTTTTAAATTCAGACAACTCTGTTCTGTAGAAAATATTAGAAAATAGCCAGGTACGGTGGCTCATGCCTGTAATCCCAGCACTGTGGGAGGCCAAGGTGGATGGATCACTTGAGGTCAGGAGTTCGGGACAAGCCTGGTCAACATGGTGAAACCCCATCTCTACTAAAAATACAAAAATTAGCCAGGCATGGTGGCAAGTGCCTGTAGTCCCAGCTACTTGGGAGGCAGAGGTAGGAGGATCACTTGAATCTGAGAGCCAGAGGTTGTAATGGGCTGAGATTACTCCAGTGTACTCCAGCGTGGGTAACAGAGTGAGACTCCGTCTCAGGAGAAATAAAGGAAATAAAGAGAAGTAAAAGGAAAAATTGCTTAACTAATTATAATTTCCCTATCCAGGGATAACTGCTGTTAATATTTGCATATAATTTTTACTATGTTAGGTGTACTTTTAAAAATTATGTGTCTTATATGAAGTAACTTGAAACTCTACAATTAACAGTACGTTATTAATTACACATTGTCAACAGTAACATCTCAATTTGCTTACATATATCCTAGTTTACATCAAACAAGAAAAGTCTATTTATTTATTTATTTTCCAACATAATTCATAGGTTCACAGAAAGTCAATTTATTTAAATGTGCTTAGGTTTGTGAGTTTCTAGTACTTTAGATAAAACTTATTTCCATACATTGTTAAAATATAATTTTAAATTATTATATGCTAGAATAACTTACATATTTTGGTCTATAAGATGAAATGTCTGTAGCTTTTAAGGGCCATTGGCCCTTTTGCATTCACTCAACAAATAGTTATTAAGCACTTACTATATATAAGTCAGGTGCTATTCTAGATATTAAGGACACAGATGTTGACAAAACAGACATAAGGCATCTACCTTCATGGAACTTACATCCCTTTTTTTTAATGTTCAATTAATTTAGGGAATTTCTTGAAAGCATTGAGTTAGAAGACACTTTTCTACTTCATAACTAAAAATAATTTACTAGGAATAATTTTTTTTTTTTTTTTTTTTGTAGAAATGGGGTCTTGCTATGTTTCCCAGGCTGGTCTCCAACTGGTGGGCTCAAGCCATCCTCCTGCCTTGGCCTCCCAAAGTGCTGGGATTACAGGTGTGAGCCACCATGTCCAGCCCTAGAAATAATTTTTTTCCTTAACCAACAGATCAAGAGCAAGAGCTCTGGTCTCACTCTTGAACTGATCCTTTATTAATTAAAAAAAAAAAAAATAGCAGCTGGATGTGGTGGCTAGAGCCTATAATCCCAGATATTCTGGAGGCTGAGGCAGGAAGATCGCTTGAGCCTAGGAGTTTGAGGCTGCAGTGAGCTATGACTCTGCCACTGCATTCCAGCCTGGGTGACAGAGTGAGACCCCATCTGCTTGTCAAAAAAACACAATGAATGGCAGGTGCTATTTTTTATTTTAGTTTATTCATTTTTAATTTTTAAGTATACCCTGTGCCAGGCATGCTATTACCTATTTTACATACATTATCTTACTTAATTCTGAGAACCCTGAGGTAGGTCCTGTTGTTATTCCCATTTTATAGATAGGAGTGCTCAAGCACAGAGAAGTTAAGTAACTTGCCCAAGGTCACAGAAGCTAAAATTCAAACACCCAGCAACCTGACTTGAGAGCCAGGCTCTCATCCGTGATGCAACTAAATGGGTCATACCTTGTTAATCAAAGTTCTTGGAGTTCAGTTATCATCTCACTCTTGAAAACTGCAGAACTTTCCTGTACATAATTGAGTATAATCTATTTTGAAACGATATGCATACATGCACACTCCTAGTCTCCATGTAAACGACATCAATTGTACAAGAATCCTTAAAAATTCTAAATTAGAAGTCTAATAAAAATATGTCACATGTAAGTATATACATGCTATGTGTGTGTGTCTATAGAATAAGAAATGTTCCTCCAACCTATCATTACTTTAACAATCTTTCTAGGAAAGATACAAAGAAGGTACAACTAGACACTCAAAAATCAAGAAGTGGGCCATTGAGTATTTCTCAGCACAGATTTTGGAATGCCAACAAGCTAACCCAACAGGTTAGAAAAAACTGATAACAATAAAAACAGGTTAACAGTAGGATAAATCAAATGAAATTCACTGATGATTTCTGGGAAAGAAAATAAGCAAGATGTATAATGAAAGCAGATAAGCCATGGATCACAAGAGTCACAACATCAACCCTAAAACTTAAGTCTTATTAAGAAATAACTGAAGAGACATCTAATAGCTTCCGATTGATTCTCCTGATAACAGCTAAGAGATTGCTGCCTGAAAACAGACAGTACCAACGGTCTTAAGACCAATCAAAGATTTCCTTTCACATAAATATATGGAGTGCATATGAGGCTTAAAACATCAGCACTGCCCGTGATGACTCCTTCTCTGGGAAGACAGCTTATTTCCCCTCTTTAACACCTGTCAGCCACCACCACACATATCCACATAGTCGTGTGTGTATCCACTGAACCAATGATGCCACCAATTATACAGCACACCATTACCTTAGGGACCACTAAGGAAAGAAAAAAGCTGCCAATTAAACTATGATATATATATCATCCATTGTAAGATACAGACTGATATTAGAGATGTACAAATACAAAGCATGGGGATGTCAGAATCAATGAAAATGTATAAACTGTTTAACCTAGTCAGTGAACAGGTCCCTTGAAAAACAGGGAAACTAGTTTTGATTTCTAGCACCAGACAGGAAGGAGGTGAGCCGCCACCTTGTCGCCTCACCCTCCTTGGTTAGCTGAGTTCCCAAATCTATTTGCAATATAGTCCAGGTGACAGAGGTCTGCAGCTGCTCTGTGATACTTCTGCGGCCTTCCTCTCTGCAGCCCTTACCAAATCAGTAGCTGCCATACCCAGACTCCCCACCCCAAGCCCAAATCAAATCCACCCAAAAGTGGACTTTCCTGCTTCTACTACACTTGTCCAGACCAGTCACAAGGTAAGAAGAGTACGCATTGTGAATAGCAGCCATCATCCCTCTCTCCTCCTCCACCCTCCATTTCAGCAGGAACCATGAAACAGGTCTTATAAAAAGAAAAAAATTACAATTCTGAAGGTGACCTAGTTGGAAGCCTGAAATTCCATGTTGTGAAACAACTAGAGGCCGGCCCTCTGATCCTTTCTCTGGATGTGCTGAATTCAGCAGGGTGAAAGTGCTAAACCCAGGAGGAGCAATGAAGTCAGTGTTGAGAAGAGCATGCAGCTGAAAAGCCAAGTGGCAGACCAGGACACTGCTGTGATTGAGGATAATATATGTTACACTGTACTCACTCCGTTAAGCACAATAAATCTCCTTTTTCTTGAAAGGCAATAATGTTGGGAGATTACTTCTGGTTCCAGCTGACATAAAGAGAGTCACTCTACACTGTCATTTAAGATGAGGAGATGCGTGTTTTCCTTTAAATAGAGGCCTCACAAACAGCCAAGAGCCTGGCCACCCTCTCAAGTCCATTTTCACCCCTCCATTTTCATTGCCTCACTCATGAATAATGTAATATTCTAGCTAGCTTTCCTGCCTCTTCTCTCTATAACCTTACAAGCCATCCCATATTCAGATGCCAGATTAAACTTCCTAAACCTCATCAACAACAACTGAAGTAATATTACTTCAGTGCTCCTATTTTCCCTAGTTTATTATTAATCCTCTGCTTTTAAGTCTTCAGTGGCTCTCCACTGAATATAGGTTACAACTCAAGCTCCTAAACTTGGCAGACAAGACCATCCATCTCATCCATCTTCCCCACACCCTCACACTCACCCAACATTCCAGTCAACCTGCACAACTTGAGTTGCTCAAGTTCAGTAGGAAATAACAAGCCCACACCCTATCATACATACACCAACCTTGTAGTTCCACCGCACAGACAGTATTTTCCCAAACTGCAATCTTTGCATGCGTCGCTCCCTCTGCCGAGAAATGTCTTTCCCAGTTCTCCTTTCTGAAACATTCCAACATCCCCTTGAGATCTCTTTTCAATTGTTTACCTATTTTTGAAAATCTACTTCTCTGATCATTTATCCTGAGCTACCACGTCTCAAAAGCACCCTGTAGGCCAGGCACGGTGGATCACACCTGTAATCCCAGCACTTTGAGAGGCCGAGGAGGGTGGATCACTTGAGGTCAGGAGTTCCAGAGCACCCTCGCCAATGTGGTAAAACCCCCGTCTCTACTAAAAAAAAAAAAAAAATACAAAAATTAGCTGGGCGTGGTGGCGTGTGCCTGTAGTCCCACCTACTCCGGAGGCTGAGGCAGGAGAATCACTTGAACTCAGGAGTCAGAGGTTTCAGTGAGCCAAGATGGTGCCACTGCATTCCAGCCTGGGTGACAGAGCAAGATTCTGTCTCAAAAAATAAAAATAAAAAACAATACCCAGTACATAATTCATCATACATGCACCACAAGGAACATGACTGTAAATTGGATTTAGTGTGTCATCAAGTCTAGCACCAAGTAACATCACTGGCTCCAAGATGTCTAGTAAACCTTCTAAAATGAATATCTTGAAGTTAAAGCAAAGATCTCTGCAATGAGCTGATTTTTCCTGCTGATCCTGATAATGCCCTCTATATTCCCTGATACAGAACATTCTGCCTGTTATATAAGCTTTGTCCACAATATTTTGGAGCCAGGCAGAAGGTAATCATATTGCACATTCATTCACTCATTTACTCACTCATCAAATATTTATTGAATGTCATCAAATATTTATCTACAATGACTACAATAAAACGAACAAAGCAAACACTGTCCCTATCCTCAAGAAGTTTTCATTCTAGTAAAGAAGACATTAAATAACCATAATTATAAATTAATAATTACAAATGCTGTAAGTGATGTGAAGATGTACTGACTACTAAACCCGATGATCAGTCCCATTTTGTAAGAACTATCAGCATAATCTGACACAATTAATCACTCCCTGTATTAGTCTGTTCTCGCATTACTATAAAGAAATACCTAGGCTGGGCACGGTGGTCACGCCTGTAATCCCAGCACTTTGGGAGGCCGAGGTGGGTGGATCACTTGAGGTCAGGAGTTCAAGACCAGCCTAGCCAACATGGTGAAACCCCGTCTCTACTAATAATACAAAAAACTTAGCCAGGTGTGGTGGTGCACGCCTGTAATCCCAGCTACTCGGGAGGCTGAGGCAGGAGAATCACCTGAACCTGGGAGGCAGAGGTTGCAGTGAGCTGAGATCGAGCCACTGCGCTCCAGTCCAGCCTGGGCAACAGAGTAAGACTCCGTCTCAAAAAAAAAAAAAAAAAGAAAAAAGAAGAAATACCTGAGACTGGGTAATTTTTAAAAGAGGTTTAAGTGGCTCACAGTTCTGCATGCTGTACAAGCATGGCTCCAACATCACTTGGCTTCTGGGGAGGCCTTGGGGAGCTTGTACTCATGGCGGAAGGTGAAGAAGGAGCAGGCACATCACATGGCTAAAGGAGAACAAGAGAGCGAGGGGGTGTGCTACATACTTTTAAAACCCAGGTAAGAACTTGCTCACTATGGTGAGGGCAGTACCAAGGAGGATGATGCTAAACCGTTCATGAGAAAGCTGTCCCCATGATCCAATCAGCTCCCACCAGACCCCACCTCCAACACTGGGGATGACATTTTGACATGAGATTTAGGTGGCGACAACATCCAAACTGTATCACTCCCCATTCTCCTTGGAACAGTTTCTTCAGCCAGCTTTCATCTCCTCTGGGTTTCTTCCTACTTTATTCTCCCATGTGGGTCTTCCTCTTCTTGCCAACCTTTCAATGTTGAAATGGGCAATGGTCCTTTCTCTTCTTCTCGCTGCCTAGATGGTATCCTGTAGTTTTGTGGCTTTTAATGCCTTCTATATGTTGATAACCCACAGATTTTTATCTCCAGCCTGGACCACTCTCCTGACCCCCATTCACAAGCCCTGCTGTCTAATGACTGTCCCCACTTGGGTGTTCAAACACAACACCCCACACTGAATTCCCAGGCTTGCCCTCCATCTGCTCTATCTGCAGCTTTCTCCATCTCAATTCCTGAGATGGAGATAGTCTCCACTGTCCTAGTAACTCAAGCCAGAAATCTTTATTTTTTTAATTTAATTTTTTTTTTTTTTTGAGTTGGAGTCTCACTCTATCACCCAGGCTGGAGTGCACTGGCGTGATCTCAGCTCACTGTAACCTCCACCTCCCGGGTTCAAGCAATTCTCCTGCCTCAGCCTCCTGAGTGGATGGGACTACAGGCATGCATCACTAAGCCAAGCTAATTTTTTGTATTTTTAGTAGAGATGAGGTTTCACCATGTTGGCCAGGCTGGTCTTGAACTCTTGACCTCAGGCGATTCACCCACCTGGGCCTCCCCAAAGTGTTGGGATTTCAGACGTGAGCCACCGCACCTGGCTATTTTCCAGAAATCTTGGAGTTACCCTCGATTCTTTCTCTTACGTCCCAAAGGCAATTCATTAGCAGATATTGTTGGTTCTACCTTGAAAATATATCAGAATCTGGCCACTCTCCACCACCTTTACTGCTGTCATTCTGGTCACAGCCACCAAAATCTGTGCCTCACTTCCTGCAATAGCCTCCCAACTGTTCCCCTCTTTGTCCCTCAAGAATCTAGGCTTGGTTGAGTGCGGTGGTTCACGCCTGTCATCCTAGTACTTTGGAAGGTCGAAACGGGCGGATCACGAGGTCAGGAGATCAAGACCATCCTGGCTAACACGGTGAAACCCTGTCTCTACTAAAAATACAAAGAATTAGCCGGGCGAGGTGGCCGGCGCCTGTAGTCCCAGCTACTCAGGAGGCTGAGGCAGGAGAATGGCGTGAACCCTGTAGGCAGAGCTTGCAGTGAGCCGAGATCGTGCCACTGCTCTCCAGCCTGGGTGACTGAGTGAGACTCCATCTCAAAAAAAAAAAAAAAAAAAAAAAGAATCAAGGCTCATCAGAACAGCCAGAGAGGTTTTTTTAAACATTTAGGTTTGATCAGGTCCCTTCTCTGCTTGAAAACCTGAAACAGTTCCTCATTTCACCCAGAGTAATCTAAGACCAAGTCTTGGCAAGCGCCTATAACATCTGACCCCCATTTCCTTGTGGACATCATCTCATTTTCTACTCCTCTCCCCTCACTCTGGCGACACTGGTCTTCTCCCTGATCTTGCATCATGCCAGTCACACTAGTCCACAGGACCTATCCAGTGCTGCTTCCTCTGCCTTGCATGTTTTCCCTCAGATAACCTTTGGCTAACCGTATTACCCCTAAGACTAACCATATGCTCAAATGTCAAAGTCTATGCTCAAATGTCACCTTCTCAGAAAGGCCAAACCTACCTTCCCTGGTGGTCTGATAGTTAGGACTTGGCACTCTCAGAAAGATCAAACATCTCTTTTCTTTCTTTTTCTTTGAGATAGGGTTCCACTCTGTTGCCCAGGCTGGAGTGCAGTGGTACGATCATGGCTCACTGCAGCCTTGAACTCCTAAGGCTCAGGTGATCCTCCTGCCTCAGCCCCCTGAGTAGTTGGGACGACACCACCACACCCTGCTACTTTTTGTAAAGACGGAGTTCTGCCATGTTGCTCAGGTTGGTCTCGAACTCCTGGGCTCCAGGGATTGGTCTGCTTCGGCCTCCCAAAGCGTTGGGATTACAAGCAGGAGCCACTGCTCCTGGCCTAATGCCAAACCCTTCTACCCTATTTTAAATTACCACCTTCCTTCCTCAATGGCTGAGACTCCAATCCCCCTTCCTTTGTTCTATTTTTCATAACATATTACCTTCTAGCATACTATATATTTTGCCATTCATCATGTTGTCTGTTGTATCTCTCCCAATTAGACTGTAAGTTCCATAAGGACAGAGATTGTTATCTCTTTTGTTCTCTGATGTATCTTCAGCAAACAGAACACAGCTTGGCACAAAATAAGGGTCCAATGAATGTTTATTGTATGAATAAAATTTAGAATTCTTAAGAGTCAAAGAAGGCTTTTTCTGACTTTGTTACCCCAGGATCCCAAAGACCTACAGGTGCGGAAATAAAGGAAAGTGGGGGGAGGACAAAGTACAAGTGGTGGTAACAAACTCTTAAATCTCCCATACTAAATGGTAAACTCTTTGAGGGTAAGGATTGTGTCACATTCATCTTAGTAACCATGTGGCCTTGCCTTGCACCAAGTAGACAGTTAATAAATTATCTGTCAAATGTGTAACAAGTGAATAGTGCAGAGAACTGTGCCTGGCATGTAAGAATGAATGTTTCGGAAATGAATGAATGTAAAGTGAGAAGTCAGCTGCGCACAGTGGCTCATGCCTGTAATCCCCGTACTTTTGGAGGCTGAGACGGGCAGATCTCCTAAGCTCAGGACTTTAAGATCAGCCTGGCCAACATGGTGAAACCCCATCTCTACTAAAAATACAAAAATTAGCTGGGCGTGGTGGCGTGCGCCTGAAATCCCAGTTACTTGGGAGGCTGTGGCCTGAGAATCTCTTGAACTCGGGAGGCAGAGGTTGCAGTGAGCCAAGATCGCATCACTGCACTCCAGCCTGGGAAACAGAGCGAGACTGCCTCAAAAATAAAAAAAGAGAAAGTGACAAGTAATATAAGGGAGGTACAAAGAGGGAAAATAATGTGTTAGAACTTTGTTACCTCAGAGACTTCCCTTTCTAACTATACTTCCTAACTCTCTATATCAACTTTAATGACAACAATGATGTGAGGGAGGGTGATTGAGAAAGGGTGAGAAAAGGCAAAGAAGTTGAAAAGGAGAGGCACGATAAAGTGTGAGCTTTTAATTTTTTTGGCTGTGACCCCTAATAGGTAACATTTTCATATATACTTATACATGAAACAAAAGCTTATGAAACAATACTGACCCTTCCTCTGTGCAATGCACTCTAATATTTTCTATTTGATTCCACTAGAAATAAAAAAAAAACACACACACAACAAAACAACTCTGGCTGCTACTCACTAAATCAATTTCACAATCCACTAAATTGATTTCATGCCTCACTAAATTGATTTCATGACTCACCAATGAGTCTTGACATACAGTTGGAGAAATACTGAAGAAGTGCCTTTTTCACTCTCTTTTTCCCCACTGCGAAAAACACCACTCTTCTGAAAATCTTAAAAGAATTGTCTGCTACAGAAACATAAAGGAAACAAAGAAGCAATAAAACATGGTTTTGGTCCCACAGTGGGGACCAGGAAAGAAAGGAGTGTTGGCCAAATTGCAGAAGAAAGGAATTTAACCAAATTGATTCCTGGACTACTTAGAAGAAAAAAGATGGTGATTGGAAAGCTGGCTGCAACCCTCAAATATTCCTAAGAGTTAACCTCAGCAGCATGCCCCAGTACGCAGTAAATTCTCACCCATAACCCCTTGTTTCCCCTCATCTACACCCCAGGCCATAGAATCTTCAGTACTGCTTGGAGCTGGGAAACTCCCTTTATCCAGTACATAGCAGACAGGAAGCAACAATGAAAAGAAATCCTTCATTTATTCCTAAACTAGAACTCTGGGTATGTTTCACACAGCTATATGTGGCAGTTCAGTTCAAGAGTACCACCAGAGCTTTAATAATACTTTGCATAAATGCTGGATTAAATATGCTTTTAAAACCTAACTTCTACCAACCTAGACATACACTAGGTAAAAAGGCCAAAGAAGTATCCCCAGTACCCATGTCTACTGCATGATAACCATCCAATCAATAGTTGTTGGATGATGAATGAATAAACAAAATAATGCCAGAAGAAAGAAGAATGGAAATAAACAATATACATATAATGGTCCTTAGAGGATACAGAAAGACGTTAAATGATACGACTGGGAGAATCAGGAAAATCTGGAATGACAGAAATCCTATAAGATAAACAACCTGGTTTTTCAAGAAATAAGTGGCAAGAAAAAAAAGGAGTGTAACTGCTATAGATTAAAAACACTTGAGACTGGCCGGGCGCGGTGGCTCACGCCTGTAATCCCAGCACCTTGGGAGGCTGAGGCGGGTGGATCACGAGGTCAGGAGATCGAGACTATCCTGGCTAATAATGTGAAAGCCTGTCTCTATTAAAAATACAAAAAAATTAGCCGGGCGTGGCGGCGGGCGCCTATAGTCCCAGCTACTTGGGAGGCTGAGGCAGGAGAATGGCGTGAACCCGGGAGGCGGAGCTTGCAGTTAGCCAAGATTGCGCCACTGCACTCCAGCCTGGGCGACAGAGCAAGACTCCATCTCAAAAAAGAAAACAAAACAAAAAAACACTTGAGACTTATCAAACAAACGCAATGTATGGAACAATTTAGATCCTGATGTAAATAAACCAACTGCAAAGAAAACATTTATGAGACCCTTGAGGGAATTTGAACACTGACTAGATATTAGATGGTATTAAGGTATGTTTGTTAGCCATGATAATAATTTTGCCTTTTTAAAGAGCCCTAATCATTTAAAAATGCATATTAAAGTATATACAGATGAAATGATGCTATGATTGAGATCTGCTTAAAAATAATGTGGTGAGGGCCGGGCACAGTGGCTCACACCTGTAATCCCAGCACTTTGAGAGGCCGAGGTGGGTAGATCACTTGAGGTCAGGAGTTCGAGACCAGCCTGGCCAACATGGCAAAACACCCTCTCTACTAAAGATATAAAAATTAGCCGGGCACAGTGGCGGGCACCTGTAATCCCAGCTACTCTGGAGGCTGGGGCAGGAGAATCTCTTAAACCTGGGAGGCGGAGGCTGCAGTGGGCTGAGATCGCGCCACTGCACTCCAGCCTGGGTGACAGAGTGAGAATCTGTCTCGAAAAAATAATTAATTAATTAATTAATTAATAATATAATAATAATCTGGTGAGGTTAGAAGTGGGTTTAAAAGGAGATGGAGGTGTGAGGGCTGGTAAAACTAGACTGGCCATGTGGTGAAATTGCTGAAGCAGAATTGTACATGATGTACTAGTCTCCCTACTTGTATACATATTTGTACATATGTTTGACTTTTTTCATAAGTAAAAGTTTGAAAAATATGCAACAAAGGGCCTTAGAGGTTATTTTTAATACCGAATTTTATATAAGGGGAAACTAGGTACAGACAGCTACTGTAGCTCACACAGCTAAGAAGAATATGTGCAATACAGAAACTGAATTATTTTATTTTTATTTTTTCGAGGGACTGGTTCTTTATTTCATAAAGACACTTGTCAATATTCAGTATCAAATCAGTTGCACTATTGATTTTTCTTTCTCCCAATCAGCCCCAAAGAGAGTACACCAAAGGCTAGTACATTTTAAACCAATAAGCTGCAGGATGTACACCTAACAGACCTCATAGAAACCTTACCAGGGCAGAGAGTGGTGGCTCATGCCTATAATCCCAGCACTTTGGGAGACCAAGGCGGGTGGATCACCTGAGGTCAGGAGTTCGAGACTAGCCTGGTCAAAATGGCGCAACCCCATCTCTACTAAAAATACAAAAATTAGCCAGGCATGGTAAAAGGCTCCTGAAGTCCCAGCTACTTGGGAGGTTGAGGCATAAGAATCGCTTGAACCCGGGAGATGGAGGTTGCAGTGAGCTGAAATCATGCCACTGCACTCCAGCCCGGGTGACAGAGCAAGACTCCGTCTCAAAAAAAAAGCCTTACGAGAAAGTGGGGATTGGGTAGGGAAAGAAACTTTAAAAGATGAGCAAAGTGCCAGCCCACAGAGTATAGAGGCTATCACAACCAGACGGAGGTGGCCAGGGTGCCACAAACCCAAAGAAGCAAAGAGAAACTGAGTAATTTTAAATACTAATGTGACATTTGGATATTTCATCAAAATTAGTTCTGGCAGGGCACAGTAGCTCACGCCTGTAATCCCAACAATTTAGGAAGCCGAGGTGCGAGGATTTCCTGAGCTCAGGAGTTCGAGACCAACCTGGATAACATGGCAAGACCCCATCTCCACAAAAAAAACCCCAAAAACCTAAAAAACCAGCTGGGCATGGTGGTATGTGCCTGTGGTCCTAGCTATTTAGGAGATTGAGGCAGGAAGATGGCTTGAGCCCAGGAGGTCAAGGCTGCAGTGAGCTGTGATCATGCCATTGCACTCCAGCCTGGGTAACAGGGCAAGATCTTATCTCAAAATAAATAAATAAAAATCAGTTCTATCATTTCTTTACCTGAACTATATTATATGGTTAATTGAGAATCTGGAATACAGAATAAGTGTGCTAAAAAGAAAATTAACACAATGTGACACCGAGAATATGAAAGCTCAAAGGCTCTCACAGAAGAGAAGATACAGATGGAATTAATTTCCATAATTAATAGATTATGGAAACCTATTTGCAACTTTACAATCAAGAGTTCAAACATTTGAAGAGTATCTAGGTATATTACCTCTCTGGTTGCATTATATTTATATGATTTATTTGCCCTAACAAAATTTGTAAACCACTAAGGGCAGAAACAATATGTTACTGCTTAATTCTCCAATAGTTCCAAGTTTGAGATATGACTAAAAAGTAATATTTCAATTTTATTAAGCATTTAAAAACTTACATGGAGATTTTATGGTAGTTCAGCATAAGTTACCAACTTACCAAGTCCACTTAGTAGATAGGAACATTACACAACAATTTCCAGCAAATCAAGTAAGACCTTAATACCTTAACTATCACATTTAATACTAACAGCATTAAGTAGTAGAAAGGACACAAGAACTGAAGTTAAAAAAAAGGGAAGAAACTGAGTATATATAATGATGAAAAGAAAAGCCTTCCCATTATTGACAAGAACACAACAAATACACGTCCCATCATTGTTACTATTCAACATTGTTCTAAAAGGATTAGCTAATCTAATAAGAAATGGAAAAATAATTTAACATGTAAGGAAAAGGCAGAAACACCATTGTCACTTTTTGTGATAAGACTTTAAACCTAAAAAAACTAGGAGAATTTGCAGAAAACTTTTTAGCACTAATAAGAGAGTTCGGTTTACTAGTATATTTGTAATAAAGATATATCGTTTTTATATTAATATATACTTTAACAAATTAGAAAACATATTGAAAACGATAAAAATATAAAATATTGGCTGGGTGCAGTGGCCCACGCCTGTAATCCCGGCACTTTGGGAGGCCGAGACGGGCGGATCACGAGGTCAGGAGATCGAGACCATCCTGGCAAAAACGGTAAAACCCCGTCTCTACTAAAAATACAAAAAAAATTAGCCGGGCGTGGTGGTGGGCGCCTGTAGTCCCAGCTTCTCAGGAGGCTGAGGCAGAAGAATGGCATGAACACAGGAGGCGGCAGAGCTTGCAGTGAGCTGAGATCACGCTACTACACTCCAGCCTGGGCGACAGAGCAAGACTCCGTCTCAAAAAAAAAAAAGAAAAAAAAAAAAATATATATATATATATAAAATATCTAGTAATATATTTAACCAAAAATGGATAGGACTAGTCTTCTGCTTCTGGAAATACGTTTTATTTTTTTCACTGCTGGGGGCTGGCATCCCTAACACCGCATTGTTCATGGATCAACTATATGATGACTTATAAACTCTAAAGGGCTGTCTTAGTACAATAAAACTATAAATAAGCAACAAGCATTTTTTAAAAGCACTGCTGGGCTCTCAATAAGTCAAGAGAAAACTACTAGTGAAGGCTAGAGAGAAGGAGAGAAGAGAGTGCAGTAAAGCAAGAAAAAAAAGAAACCAAGGACATAAGAATTGGAATGTTATTATAGATTATATGATTACCTGCACAGAAAATCCAAGAGACTCTAAATTATTAGACTCAACAAGAAAGTTTAGAAAGATAGCTGCCTATAATGTTTAAATGCAAAAACATTTCTACACCCTAGCACCAAACAGAAAATATAATTTTTTTAAAAGATACCGGCCGGGCGCGGTGGCTCACGCCTGTAATCCCAGCACTTTGGGAGGCCGAGATGGGCGGATCACGAGGTCAGGAGATCGAGACCATCCTGGCTAACACGGTGAAACCCCGTCTCTACTAAAAATACAAAAAACTAGCCGGGCGAGGTGGCGGGCGCCTGTAGTCCCAGCTACTCCGGAGGCTGAGGCAGGAGAATGGCGGGAACTCGGGAGGCGGAGCTTGCAGTGAGCTGAGATCCGGCCACTGCACTCCAGCCTGGGCGACAGAGCGAGACTCCGCCTCAAAAAAAAAAAAAAAAAAAAAAAAAGATACCATCTAGGGCGGGTGTGATGGCTCACGCCTATAATCCCAGCACTTTGGGAGGCCAAGGCAGGAGGATCATCTGAGGTCAGGAGTTCAAGACCAGCCCGGCCAACATGGTGAAACCCTATCTTTACTAAAAATACAAAAATTAGCGGGGCATGGTGGCGAGTGCCTGTAATCCCAGCCATTTGGGAGACTGAGGCACAAGAATGACTTGAGCCTCAGAGGCAGAGGTTGCAGTGAGCCGACTGCGCCACTGCACTCCAGCCTAGGCGACAGAGTGAGACTGTCTCAAAAAACAAACAACAACAACAAAGACACTATCTAGAATTGTAGCTGCCTCAAAACGAGACGGTTAGAAAGCGTTCCCTTCCCTAATCTTCCCAGGCTCATATGAGTCCTTCAGAATTCAGTGACTTCTGGCCTGGTGCAGTGGCTCACGCCTGTAATCCCAGCACTTTGGGAAGCCGAGGCAGGTGGATCACCTGAGGTCAGGAGTTTGAGACTAGCCTGGCCAACATGGTGAAACCCCCTCTCTATTAAAAATACAAAAATTTGCTGGGCATGATAGCGCACGCCTATAATCCCAGCTACTCGGGAGGCAGAGGTTGCAGTGAGCCAAGATTGTGCCACTGCACTCCAGCCTAGGCGACAAGAACGAAACTCGGTCTCAAAAAAAAAAAAAAAAAAAGAAAGAAAGAAAAGAAAAGAATTCAATAACTTCCACATTTTCCTCTTCCCCAAAATCTAGGTTTTGAAGACAGTGTAGTCAAAATTTAGCCGGGCACAGCAGCGGGCGCCTATACCACAGACAAGTATTAAACTTTTCTCTTCTCCTATCTCTTCAATGTAGAGAGTTGATATTTGGTACCTGTATTTCATATTCCCAGTTATTCTATGTAATCCATGTACATTTGACCATATAGTAAATATACTACAGGTTTATTTGCTAGCCATTATTTTCTTTCCTCTTTTTTCTGACTCCTATCTTGAAAACTCTCTGTTCTGACAGATTTGCTGCTTGGTTAACAGCCCTTTCTACAAGACTCTTCTCAAGTGTGGTAGCATATCCACATATCTTCCCTTCATCTTGTCAATAAATAACTATCTTGGCTGAGTCCCTTTCCATCAGTAACGTACAGATGTTATTCCACTGCCTTCTAGTTTCTGGTATTGAAGATAAAAGAGTCTGCAATCTTTTTCCTTTGTAAGTAACATATATTCTGCCTGAAGGCTTGGAAGATTTTTTTATCCTTGAAATTCTGAAGTTCTCCCAGATGTCTTTCTCCCCCTCATAAATTCAGTCTCAAATCTGGTCAACCTTTTAGTCTACATCCATATCAGTCTTTCTTCTGCTCAAGGGAATTGTTTCCTATTAGTCATTCAATTATTGTTTCTCCTCTATTTGTTCTCTTTCCAGACATCCTTCTGGGACTGCTGATATTTGCATGTGAAGTTCCCTGGATGTGTCCTCTAAGCCTCTCTCCATTTTCTTCAGGGTGTTTTTGCTCTTCTGAGGTATTTCTTGCAGTAGACTATCCAAGCTGCTTACTCAGGTGTTACTCAACATCCAACCCTTCAACTACTATATACATGTATGTATTTTATTTGTTTTGTTTGTTTGTTTGTTTTTTGAGACGGAGTCTCGCTCTGTCACCCAGGCTGGAGTGCAGTGGCGCCATCTCGACTTACTGCAAGCTCCGCCTCCAGGGCTCACGCCATTCTCCTGCCTCAGCCTCTTGAGTAGCTGGGACTACAGGCGCCCGACACCTCACCCGGCTAATTTTTTGTGTTTTCAGTAGAGACGGGGTTTCACCGTGTTAGTCAGGATGGTCTCGATCTCCTGACCTCGTGATCCACCCGTCTCGGCCTCCCAAAGTGCTGGGATTACAGGCATGAGCCACCGCACCCGGTCCATATATGTATTTTAAAAACACAATCTATTTAGTTCCAGAAAGCATTTTTCATACTATAATTCAATCTCTTATGTCATGATTTTTCTTTTTGAACTGAGATATTTTCTGTTTCTTTAGCAGTTTTATTTCACTGAAAACTACTATTCTGAGTATTCTGTTTATTTTTTCTGTGTCTGAATATTGGGTCCTCTTAGCTGTACTACAATTTTTCTTTGTTTCTTCATAGCACTGTTCACCCTTACATAGCTTTTTTTTTTTTAGAGACAGTCTCGCTCTGTCACCAGGATAGTTTAAATGATGCCAGCCTTGCCAGCAATAGTAAGTTATCATATCAGATATACCAGTCACTGAATCTATTTTGGGACTTGATGAAGTCTCCGAGGTCTCCTCACTTCCACACCTCAAGGATAGGAAATACTTACCTTGCCTGTTGAGCCACCCCGTTGAGTCCTCAGATCTCCATGGTCAAAGCCCTCTCCAGGAACTTCTAAGTATCTGTTCTTTCTCAAGTTCTCTCCCCTGGCTCCATTCTGTCCTCTAGCTCAGAGAGAACAGTCTTTCACAAGCTTCTCAAGTTCCTTCTCTGACAGAATCAAGTCCTACTCCTTCTTTCCTAGTCCTACCTGCCCACCACCTTAGCAGCTGCTCCAATCAGGGGAACGGGAGGGACAGCAGGGACATGACTTCCAGTAGTCATCTTCCTAGAAACCCCCTCTGCCGGCAAATTCAGTGAAACAGAAATTTGCCATCAGTAGAAGTGATCTTTCTTTGTTTTTTTGTTTTTTTTTTCGAGACAGAGTCTCGCTGTCTCCCAGGCTGGAGCGCACAGGCTGGAGTGCAGTGGCGCGATCTCGGCTCACAGCAAGCTCAGTCTCCCGGGTTCACGCCATTCTCCTGCCTCAGCCTCCCGAGCAGCTGGGACTACAGGCGCCCACCAGCACGCCCGGCTAATTTTTTTTTGTATTTTTAGTAGAGACGGGGTTTCACCGTGTTAGCCAGGATGGTCTTGATCTCCTGACCTCGTGATCCACCCGTCTCGGTCTCCCAAAGTGCTGGGATTACAGGCGTGAGCCACCGCGCCCGGCCTAGGAGTGTTTTAAAAAATGTAATGAGGCTGGCGCAGTGGCTCATGCCTGTAATCCCAGCACTTTGGGAGGCCAAGGAGGCTGTATCACTTGAGGCAAGAAGTTCAAGACCAGCCTGGCAAATGTGGCAAAACCCCCTTTCTACTAAAAAAAAATACAAAAAAAATTTTTAAAATGTAATGAAGAGGCCGGGCACAGTGGCTCACACCTGTAATCCCAGCACTTTGGGAGGCCGAGGCTGGCGGATCACGAGGTCAAGGGATCAAGACCAGCTGCTTGGGAGGCTGAGGCACAAGGACCGCTGGAACCCGGGAGGCAGAGGTTGCAGTGAGTTGAGATCACACCACTACACTCCACCCTGGATCAAAAAAATAATAAGTGTCAGGGACAATACATGAAAATCTAACAAATGAAGTTTTTAAAAATACATACCTGTTTTAGGCCATAATGCATTGACTGCAATTTCACCTTTAAATTCTTCTGCCATTCCAAGCACATACATAGACATACCATACTTAGCAATGGTATAAGCTGAAAGAAGCACAAAAAATAATTTAATTATAAAAGAAATTAATTTGATTAACTTGTGAATAGAAATAACCAATTTTTCTATTACTATTTTCTTCCTGATATATGTATGTATGTGTATATATATATGTGTATATATCTACGTGTATACATATACACATATATACATGTATATACATACAACACATCCACACACAGATATATATCAGGAAGAAAATAGTAATACACACATGTATACACACACACATACATATATATACACATATGTATACACATATTCTTTTTTTTTTTTTGAGACAGGGTCTCACTCTATCACTTGGGCTGGAGTGCAGTGGTGCAATCATGACTTACTGCTACCTCTACCTCCTGGGCTCAAGCGACCCTCCCACCTCAGCCTCCCAAGTAGCTGGGACTATGGGCACGTGCCACCAAGCCTGACTAACTTTTCAATTTGTTGTAGAGACAGGGCTTTGCCATGTTGCCCAGCCTGGTCTTGAACTCCTGGGCTCAAGCAATCCACCTGCCTTGGCCTCCCAAAGTGCTGGGATTACAGGTATGAGCCACCACACCCAGCCTCCCTAATATATTTTTGAGAATTCTTTTCAATAATATAAAATATAACTTTTAAATGTACTATTTTCTAAAGAATAGTTTTTATAGAAGTGAACAGAGATGAAATCGTTTTATATATTTTCCTCCTAATATTTGATTAAAATAAAAGTGACAGTAATAAACTTTCATTTTTCTCAATACTATGAGGGTAAATTACATTATTATTTCTTAATAAGTTTTACCAATTTTTTTTTTTTTTTTTTTTTTTTTTTTTTTTGAGACACAGTTTCACTCTGTTGCCCAGGCTGGAGCACAGTGGTGTGATCTTGGCTCACTGCAAACTCCACCTCCCTGGTTCAAGTGATTCTTGTGCCTCAGCCTCTGAGTAGCTGGGATTACAGGTGTGTGCCACCATGCCCAGCTAATTTTTGTATTTTTAGTAGAGATGGAGTTTCACTATGTTGGCCAGGCTGGTCTCAAACTCCTGGCCTCAAGTGATCTGCCCGCCTCAGCTTCCCAAAGTGCTGGGATTACAGATCTGAACCACCATGTCTAGACTCTTTTTTTTTTTTTAAGTATGAAAGTGTTTATTTAAAGGGAAACTGCTGCTAGTAAAACAATCATTACAAAAGGCTGCAAATGTATTTAACCTAGTCAATTAAAGTACAACTTCTTTCAGTTTTGCTCTGTGGGTTCCCATTCCAAGTGCCTTTCCAAATGTTAGTGAATTGTGCTGAAATAAAAACTAAGTGTTTGATACAAGTATTTTAAAGGAGGCACCTATACGTAAATCTTGTTGCTTAGCATATTTACCTTAAACCATTGGTATGCTATGAAAGGTAATAGGTTTTTTTTTTTTGTCATTTTTTTTTTTTTTTTTTAGAGTCAGGGTCTCTCTCTGTCACCCAGGCGGGAGTGCATACCATGATCATAGCTCACTGCAGCCTCAAACTCCTGGGCTCAAGCGATCCTCCCACCTCAGCCTCTCAAGTAGCTAGGACTACAGGTGCATACCTGGCTAAGAAAAATAAAGTATCCCATAGATAGTTTTTAACCAACTTTATAGATGAATAAATTAAACACAGTAAAACACACTCATTGGGAAATGAAAGAGCTTTCTGAAGTGGTAAAAATCTGTATCTTGATTTGGATGTTGGTTATATACATTTCTCAAAATTCATCAAACTGAACCATTAAGAGCTGGGCATTTTATTGAATGTAAATTATGCCTCAGTTTTTTAAATTACAGATAAAAGATTAAGAATCTGCTTTCCAAATGCCACTTAATGATTTGGCATAGAAAATTCAATGCTGATTGTTATGTGCAGATTGTGATTACATCAGACATACACAGATTTAATTCAAAACAAATTAAGCACAAACCATCCCCTCACCCTACCACCTACCACAGTGCTCTTTGAACCAAACTGGATTTAGGTTTAGTGGTGGACTGATATTGAGGATATGAGCAACTTTACTCTTTTTCAAATAAGGAATACATGCTTTAGATCTGAAAGCAAAAGAGAATACAAGTCAAATTAAACAGCTTTCTAAATTTCTCCACTTTTTTTTTTTTAAGAGACGGGGCCTCACTCTGTTGCCCAGGCTGGAGTGCATGGCTCAATCACAGTTTGCTAAAGCCTTGAGTTCCTGGGCTCCTGGGCTCAAGCAATCCTCCCGCCTCAGCTTTCCGAGTAGCTGGAACTACAGGTGTGCACCACCATGCTTGGCTAATTTTTGTAATTTTTTTTTTTTTTTTTTTTTTTTTTTTTTTTTTTTTTTTAGAGACAGGGTCTAGCATTGTTGCCCAGGCTGGTCTTGAACCCCTTGGACTCAAGCACTCCTCCTACCTCAGCCTCCCGAAGTGCCAGGATTACAGGTTTACAGGTGTGAACCACTGCTACCAGCCAACTTCTCCTTTTTCTTTTTTTTTTTTTAATTTTAAGACAGGGTGGCTCTGCTGCCAGGATGTAGTGCAGTGGCATGATCACATCTCATTGTAGCCTCTACCTCCCCAGCTCAAGCGGTCCTCTCACCTCAGCCTCCTAAGTAGCTGGGACTACAGGCATGTGCCAGCATGCCCAGCTACCTGGATAGTTTTTGTAATTTTTTTTTTTTTTTTTAGAAACAGGGTCTTGCTATGTTGCCCAGGCTTGTCTCAAACTCCTGGACTCAAGCGATCTACCCGCCTCAGCCTCCCAAAGTACTAAGATTACAAGCGTGAGCCATCATGCCGGGCCAATCCACCTTTTTTTTTTTGAGACGGAGTCTCACTCTGTTGCCCAGGCTGGAGTGAAGTGGCGCGATCTCAGCTCACTGCAAGCTCCGCCTCCCGGGTTCATGCCATTCTCCTGCCTCAGCCTCCTGAGTAGCTGGGACTACAAGGCGCCTGCCACCATGCCCAGCTAATTTTTTGTATTTGTAGTAGAGATAGGGTTTCACTGTGTTAGCCAGGATGGTCTTGATCTCCCAACCTCATGATCCACCCGTCTCAGCCTCCCAAAGTGCTGGGAATACAGGCGTGAGCCACCGCGCCTGGCCAAAATAGAAATATTTCATTATGAATTTTCATTTTATAACATACCTTTCATAGAAGGCCAAAACTCTGACACTTTTCTTTAACCCAAAGGTCAGTGTGAGTTCTTTCATTTGGCACTGCAATCTGCTTTTAACTGGGAGCAATATTTAATTTTATTTAGTGGATTTTTTTTTTACGTAGCTGTTTATAAAGGTAGGCACTTTCAATAGTGAATAGAATCTTTGTGCAAGAGTTTTAATTTTAACTTTAATTTTTTTTTAAATAGAGACAGGGTTCACTGTGTTGCCCAGGTTGGTCTCGAACTCCTGGGCTCAAGTAATCCACCCGCCTTGGCCTCTCAAAGTGCAGAGATTACAAGCAGGAGCTACCCCACCTGGTCTATTTTGTTTTTAATTGAACCTTCACATCTAAAAATGTGGGTTAAGACATCACTTTCATTTTTGAAAAATGACCTCAATACAGGAAAGTAGACTAAATTATTTTTGCCAAATGGGCTTTCCAAAGACATAATTTCACAAGGAAAAAAACAAAGAGACTCATACATTTATGTACACATCAGTCATAATGTCAGTTTAAAACATCAAGTCTATAGTTATGATTACTAATTTTGACAAATCTACATAAAATTCAGTGCTTTACTTGTATTGATCATCTTGTGGAAAGAAAACATGTATGTTTTTAACTTTGTTAGTAGGGAGCAATTCCTAGCAAATGATACAATAAACAAACAATTTCTGCACCCCTGCAAAACATATATCTACATTTGTTTAGATTTTTAATAAGTCTAAAGTTAACACTGACCACTACTACAGCACTGTCTATAGTTATGATTACTAGTTTTGACAAATCTACCTTAAACTTTCCAAGATATCTGTCAATACCTTAGAAGTCATTTCATGTCATGAATACCCAGTATAAAACCTTTTTAATCACTTCAAAATTCTCCTGATGCCATATACCTAGGTGTGTGGTACAAGTTTAGTAACCCTTATGCTTGGGACCAGAATTGTTTCAGATTCCATTCTGAAATATCTGCATTAACCAGTTCAACATCCCTACTCCAAAAATCTGAAATCCTTTTTTTTTTTTTTTTTTTTTTTTTGAGACGGAGTCTTGCTCAGTCACCCAGGCTGGAGTGCAGTGGCCGGATCTCAGCTCACTGCAAGTTCAGCCTCTCGGGTTCCCGCCATTCTCCTGCCTCAGCCTCCCGAGTAGCTGGGACTACAGGTGCCCGCCACCTCGCCCGGCTAGTTTTTTGTCTTTTTTAGTAGAGACGGGGTTTCACCGTGTTAGCCAGGATGGTCTCGATCTCCTGACCTCGTGATCCGCCCGTCTCGGCCTCCCAAAGTGCTGGGATTACAGGCTTGAGCCACCGCGCCCGGCAAAAATCTGAAATCCTTAATGTTCCAATGAGCATTTCTTTTGAGCGTTGAGTCAGCACTCAAAGTTTCAGATCTCAGAGCATCCTGGATTTGGGATTTTCAAACCAGGGATACTCAGCCTGTATATGTATATCCGTGGCTTCATCATCTACAATAGAAACTGCCAGAAATCATTAAACTTATTCACACAACATGCCCTTAACTAAGCCTTAGTTTAACATGTTGAGCAATAGTATTCCTGGCTAGGTTTATATTTTTAAGCATTTGTTTAAACAAATACTTAACTTTCAATTGAACTTATTTCACAAAGTTGCCAGCTGTAAAAGATTTTGATTCCCATATAATTTTTTCTAGTACCATGACAGTATCACATAGCAACATTGCCTGTTTTATTTGAAAATAAACATAAACTCTTGAAAAATGAAATCCTTTTCTAGTTCAAGTTTTTCACCACAACCTATATGCTTGCCATAATTCTTTTTTTCTTTTTGAGAGAGAGTCTCACTCTGTCGCCCAAGCTGGAGTACAGTGGTGCGATCTTGGCTTACGGCAGCCTCTGCCTCCTGGGTTCAAGAGATTCTTCTGCCTCAGCCTCTGGAGTAGTCGAGTAACAGGTGTGCACTACCATGCCCAGCTAATTTTTTGTATTTTTAGTAGAGACAGGGTTTCTACCATGTTGGCCTGGCTGGTCTTAAACTCCTGACCTCAGGTGATCTGCCTGCACTGGCCTCCCAAAGTGCTGGGATTACAAGCCACCATGCCCAGCCAGTTGCCATAATTCTTGCTATGGTCGGGTTCAACATGCTTTCATTCAATAGAGACATACCTTACATAGTGAATTTGTAGAAATATGCCTCATATCTACAAACAAGTAAGCTTTCGCCCATTTTACTTGAATATACGGCCTTCTTGGCATAAGTCTCATTTTCCTACTTCAGAGAGAGATGTGGTTATGAGAAATATTTCACTTTCCTCTTTCATATAAGAAAAACAATAGTGTAAACACAATGATACAACTTGTTAGCCTGTCCTCAGCATCCAGAAGACAACAGAGCTCTGGCCCCATTTAATGAGGTAGTTGATACCCTGCCACTCAGCTACAGCAATATTGCCATGTGGTAATGCTTCTCTATGTGGTCAGATCTTCTAACATTTCAAGAAAAGCTAGGAATCTGGACTTTTGTATAAATCTTCTAGTTTTTTACAACATAAGCAACCAATAAAGTTTTTGAGACAGGGTCTTGCTCTGTCGCCCAGGCTGGAGCGCAGTAGCATGATCTCAGCTCACAGCAACGTCACCTCCCAGATTCAGGCAATCCCCCCACTTCAGCTTCCTGAGTAGCTGGGACTACAGGCACGTGTGCCACCATCCCCAGCTAATTTTTCTCTTTTTTGTAGAGACAGGGTTTTGCCATGTTGTCTAGGCTGGTTTTGAACTCCTGGGCTCAAGTGACCCGCCTGGCTCAGCCTCCCAAAGTGCTGGGATTCCAAGCATGAGCCGCCCTGCCTGGCCCTAACTAATAAAACTTTGAATGTAGGTAACTCATGAAAATAATTTTGTTTTAACACTGTCTGGGCCAAGTTTTGCAGACCCAACAAAACATACCTGAGGGAAAAATTCAGGACTCTAACTTAATAACTTAGATATTTAACCCTCATGACCAACCCTATAACATTCTACTTTATTATTGCCATTTTAAAAGTAAAGAAACTGAATCTGCAAGAAGTTAAGTTACTTGTCCAAGGTCACAAAATAGAAAGTCATGAAGGGTGAGTGTTAAGATTTGAATCCAAGCAGTCTTATTCCAAAGTCTGAGCTCCTAACCACCTGTTCTGTGTGTAACAAGATACACGTAAGGTACAGAAGCAAGTTCTACCTGGATGTATCCTGATACTCACATGGAAAATGATAGATCCAGAGGGTAAATAAACAAATAAATAAATGGACAATAAGACGGGTTGTCTGATGAATCCAGAACAGATCAGGACTATGTTCTTTCATTTGATAGTCTACATTTCCCCGGCAAAGCCCAAAAAAGTGTTAGCCTTTTTACTGGTTACAATAAAGTGTGATTCGTAATGAGAATGACCTTACTGTTATTTAAAACCTAAGTCTTTTTTTTTTTTTTTAACTCCAGTTCTTTTTCAGAGGAAGAAGACTATTGCTGGCTTCAGTAATCAGAAACAGTTCTATGAAAGGACTGTGTCCTATGAAAGACAGAGTATATACATGTAAGTATTTACACATGCAAATATTTGAGAAAATGCTTGAGCTACACTTTAGTCCTTTTTTTTTCTTTGGAGACAGAGTCTTTCTCTGTCCAGGCTGGAGTGCAGTGGCATGATCACAGCTCACTGCAGCCTCAAACTCCTGGGCTCAAGGGATCCTCTTGCCTCAGCCTCCTGAGTAAGTGAGACCACCACCACGGTCTCAGTAGGCACACACCACTATGCCTGCCTGATTTAAAAAAATTTTTTTGGTAGAGACAGCGTCTTGCCATCTTGTGCATCTCAGTCTCGATCTCCTGGCCTCCAATAATCCTCCCCTCACCCAAAGTGTGGAAATTACAGGTGTGAGCCACCACACTCAGCCTACTTAGGTCTTTCCTAAATTCATAGAGAAAAGGAGCTCCAAATAAAGCTATTTAAAATACTGTTGGGCCGGGTGTGGTGGCTCATGCCTGTAATCCCAGCACTTTAGGAGGCCAAGGTGGGTGGATCACCTGAGGTCAGGAGTTCAAGACCAGCCTGGCTAACATGGTGAAACCCTGTCTCTATTAAAAATACAAAAAATTGGCTGGGCATGGTGGTGGGCGCCTGTAATCCCAGCTACTCGGGAGGCTGAGGCAGGAGAATCACTTGAACCTGGGAGGCAGAGGTTGCAGTGAGCTGAGATCGTGCCACTGCACTCCAGCCTGGGCAACAAGAATGAAACTCCATCTCAAAAATATATATATATAAAAATAATAAAATAAAATATAATACTATTGACCGAATGAAGGACTTTTAGGCCTTTATAAGGATTGACTAGATTTTGAACTACACTGTTAATTTGACTCAAATCTGTTTACAACTAAGTAAGTTCCCTGAGAGAACACCACAACATCCTCCCCCACAACTCTTCTTGCAAACTTACGTAAGGTAGGTGCCTCTGGTGTTCACGTTCATCATCAGATCCACTCTCTTAGTAGGTGTGTCCAGTGTGTTGGTCAAGCTAATGGCACTGGCATTATTTACCAGAATATCAATTCCTGTTTTCAAAATTGAAAAATCAATTTCCTTTTAATGTAAGACTTTTTATCACACACCAAAAAAGCATTTACTCTCTTCTGAACCCTCAGTTGATTCACAAATACAGTCATGTACCACACCTAACATCTCAGTCAACAATGGACCATATATGCAACATGGTCCCTTAAGATGATAATACTATATTTTTATTTTATCTTTTTTCTGTCTAAATATGTTCAGATACATACTTACTGTTGGGTTACAAACGCCTACAGTAGTCAGTACAGTAACATGGTATACAGGCTTATAGCCTGGAAGCAATAGGCTATGCCATACAGCCTAGGTATGTGGTCAGCTAGACTATCTAGGCTTCTGTAATTACACTCTACGTTCACACGATCATAAAATCGCCTAATAATGCCTTTCTCAGAACATATCCCCACCATTAAGCAATGCGTGGCTGTACGTCTTTTAGATAATATGACTGAACACTACCAATGCAAGACTGGTAGCTGTTTCAAAATAACACCTGCATGATTGTCTCTAGCACAATGGAGACATAGCCAATTGCCAGAGCTCCACATGAAACTAAAAGGAGGCTTCGTCTTTGGTGGTTTGTAGCTTCCACTCTTATCTGTTCTCTTGCCTCCTGGTTGTCCCTCCCTGTCTCCATAAACCTTGGATCAAATTCCTTGAAGTCTTCCTTCCTCTCTAGCATGAAGTTTCAAAGGCCTGTCTTCCTTCCAAGCATAGTAGTCTCCCTTCCCCCAAGGCCCCTCACTTAAAGGGAAAGGCTCCTTTCTGGTCCTGAGAACTGGGAAAAGAGAAAGACCTACTGTTTCAATCCCAGGCAGATCATCAAAGTGGATCAATTTTGTTTTAGTGACTCACACACACACACACACACAAAATAAACCTAGAGTAACTGCTATTGCTGCAAATTCTATCTAGTTTCCACGTATAAGCAACAAGTTTTACTTATAGTTATATGCTTAGTGAAATACCATTAAAGGAAAATGGTAAAATACAAAAACTATGTTGAACATTTTTTCTTTGTTTCTACCTGGTCTTCATTATTCTTTGTAAAGTGCACTTAATGATAGTTGTGTAACAATATAATAAACTTGGACGTCACTGAACTGTACACTGAAAAATAGGATGGTAAATTTTATGTTATATGTATTTTACCACAATTTTTAAAAGTTAAATAATAAATGCAAGCCTGGGGACAATGGCTCATGCCTGTAATCCCAGCACTTTGGGAAGCTGAGGTGGGTGGATCCCTTGAGGTCAGGAGTTTGAGACCAGACTGGCCAACATGGTGAAACCCCATCTCTACTAAAAATACAAAAATTAGCTAGGCCTGATGGTGGGCGCCTATAGTCCCAGCTTTTCGGGAGGCTGAGGTTGGAGGATCACCTGAGCCCATGAGGCCAAGCCTGCGGTGAGCCACAATCATGCCACTGCACACCAGTCTGGGTGACAGAGTGAGACCCTGTTTGAAATTAAAAAAAAAAAAAAGAACTAAAACTGAATGAATATGGGAGAATTGAAAAGTCTCAGCTTTCTCCCCTTAGTTCCTCCCCCAAAATTAGTGGATAAACTAATTACATCAAATCCTAAGTGGCACTAGTTAACCACTTTTACTACTAGGTGAAGTCAATTTAGATAAAATATCCCGCAGTTGAGTGTGGCACATTTCACATTTAGGGTCCTATCAGTTGGACAAACATCATTTTCATTTTCTCTCCTCTTCTGACACAGGCATTCACATTTCTTTGGGAAAGGCTGCCAGCTAGGGGTAAGATTTTGGATTTAAGGGAAGAGGCCCCACTTGAGCCAAAGTTCGTGCTTCAGTCCAGCACCCCACAGCACTCTGTACTGGGATTATAAGTACAGCCTTGCTAACGCTGAAGCATTACCTCATTTTCCACTGGTCATTGTCCCTCACATGTACACATCGTCCTCCAGAACATTAGTGGGGAGGGTGGTAATGGTTTAGGCAGGATTTGGACATGCCTTGGTGCCCTACTACAATACCATGAAAGCCTTAGCTCAATCCCCAACACCTCTCTTCTAGGAACTTTTCAACTAATTGGGGAGAAAAGAAATACTAAGATCTAAAATAATACAAGGTAAGGATCAAAGGAATGTTTTAAGAAATCAGAGAGGCCGGGCATGGTGGCTCACGCCTGTAATCCCAGCACTTTGGGAGGCTGAAGTGGGTGGATCATGAGGTCAGGAGTTCAAGACCAGCCTGGCAAATGTGGCGAAACCTGTCTCTACTAAATATACAAATATTAGCCAGGCATGGTGGCGGGCATCTGTAATCCCAGCTACTCAGGAGGCTGAGGCAGGAGAATTGCTTGAACCTGGGAGGCAGAGGTTGCAGTAAGCCAAGATTATGCCACTACACTCCAGCCTGGGTGACAAGAGCAAGACTCAGTCTCAAAAAAAAAAAAGAAAAGAAAAGAAAAGAAGAAATCAGAGAAAGAAAAATATACTTCTGATTAGTTGGCATGGTGAGGGAACTGACTTTGTGAAGATGAGATTTAACCACATAAAAGAAGAATTTTTTCAAAAATAAATGTATAAGGTACAAGTGCAATTTTCTCACATGCATAGATTGTGAAGTGTCCATGATTGTAGGGTATCCATCACCCAAACAGCAAACATTGTACCCATTAAGTAATTTCTCTTTATCCACCCCTCTTCCATCCCTTCTTTCTTCCGAGTCTCCACAGTCTATCATTCTACACTTTTTTTTCTTTTCTTTTTTTTGAGATGGAGTCTTACTCTATCACCCAGGCTGGAATGCAGTGGTGCAATCTCAGCTCACTGCAACCTCCACCTCCCAGGTTCAAGCAATTCTCCCATCACAGTCTCCTGAGTAGCTGGGATTAAAGGCGTACACCACCATGCTCAGCTAATTTTTGTATTTTTAGTGGAGACGGGGTTTCACCATGTTGACCAGGTCAGGTCTCAAACTCCTGACCTCAAGTGACCTGCCTGCCTCGGCCTCCTGAAGTGCTGCGATTACAGGTGTGAGCCACCGCGCCCAGCCTCATCAGATGCTTTTAAACCATGTTCTGCGTGAACGAATACATTATTTCTCCAACGACTCAGAAAATTCAAGAATCAAAACAAATTTTTAAATTAACATTATAGTTATACCTTTATTTTACCAATATTCAATAATTTTTTCAGAATGAAGTTGTTACCTCCAAATTTCTTGACGGCTTTCTGCACTGCATCACTGATCTGCTGTTCATCTCTCACATCAACGATACACGGCAAGGCCTTCCCTCCAACTGCTTCAACTTATATAAAGGATACAAAACGAAAAAGCGTTAAAGCATTTAAATATCATACCTTTGAGGCCGGGCGCGGTGGCTCAAGCCTGTAATCCCAGCACTTTGGGAGGCCGAGACGGGTGGATCACGAGGTCAGAAGATCGAGACCATCCTGGCTAACACGGTGAAACCCCGTCTCTACTAAAAAAGACAAAAAACTAGCCGGGCGAGGTGGCAGGCGCCTGTAGTCCCAGCTACTCGGGAGGCTGAGGCAGGAGAATGGCGTGAACCCGGGAGGCTGAGCTTGCAGTGAGCTGAGATCCGGCCACTGCACTCCAGCCTGGGCGACAGAGTGAGACTCCGTCACAAAAAAAAAAAAAAAAAAAAAAAAAAAAAAAATTATACCTTTGATTCCGATATCATGGTCAAAAGAAATAAGTACCCTGTTTTTGGAAAATCAATATAAATAACTCTATCTTACCACCAGTGACTCTGCCATATAGTAGGACAGACTAGCTAGGCCAACACTATTATAAAACAAAAACGAAGGTTTGGTGGCGGTTTCTTTGTAACTGTTTTTAAAAAGCTAAAAAAAGGAAGTTTTTTGTTGTTGTTGTTTGTTTTCGTTTTTCAGACAGGGTCTCACTGTCTTGCCCAGGCTTGGGTGCAGTGGCACAAACATGGCTCCCTGCAGCCTCAATCTCCTGGGCTCAAGGGATCCTCCCACCTCAGCTTTCCAAGTAGCTGGGACTACAGGCGTGCACCACCATGCCAGGCTAATTTTTCTATTTTTTGTAGAGCCACGGTTTTGCCATGTTGCCCAGGCTGGTCTGGAACTCCTGACCTCAAGTGATCCACCAGCCTTAGCCTCCCAAAGTGCTGGGATTACCAGCATGAGTCACCTCACCCAGTTGAAAGTGATTTTAAAAAACTTTTTATTGTGGAAATATTCTAAAGTATACAAAAATGTAAAGATGCTATAATAAACTAATAGGAACCCATCACCTATCTTCAGTGATGGTTAGTTTTGTCAGTTAATATGTTTATCTTTCCTTTCCCCTATTTTATTTTTTGCTTGTGTGTTTTAAAGCAAATCCCTGACATCATTTCACTCATAAACACTTCACATGCATTCCTCTAACATAACCACAGTGCTCTGAACATGACTAACAAAACTAGCAATGTCAACTGAAGTTGAATTTTTAAGCCCTCTCTCCTGGCTCTGTGCCTAGCACCATGCCTTAAATGGAAGTATGTGATAATTATTTGTCAACTAAAAGTTATTAAAATGACGACTTGCAAATTGTGCAGAGAATAAATAACACAGAAAGCTTTTTCAAAGAGTTCATGCCACTCGCCAATCAAATTTTCTCCACTCTACTTCCCCACTCCCCCTCCCATCCAAGAACCAATGCCCTCATGAAACAAGATTTTTTTTTTTTAGAGACAGAGTCTCACTCTGTCACCCGGGCTGGAGTGCAGTGGCATGATCTTGGCTCACTGCAACCTCCGCCTCCCAGGTTCAAGTGATTCTCCTGCCTCAGCCTCCCGAGTAGCTGGAATTACAGGTGTGCACTACCCTACCCAGCTAATTTTTGTATTTTTAGTAGAGACGGGGTTTCTGCCATGTAGGCCAGGCTGGTCTCGAACTCCTGACTTCAGGTGATCCACCCGCCTCAGCCTCCCAAAGTGCTGAAATTACAGGTGTGAGTCACCACGCCAGGCCATGAAATAAGATTTTTAAATGGAGTCTCTCACATTGCTTAAAAGTGCTGGAGGAGAGAAATGGTAAGAAGCACTGCCCCAAGGTGACAACATAAATACTTCTTTCACTAGATACAATTATTTTCAGGGTAGCTTTCAAATAGCTTTATCTAAACTCTCCAGCAAATTCTCTATGTATTGAAACCACTAGAAAGACATTTTATCAAATGGCACCGTCACACTCACTTTCTTCAGCAGCAGTATAGATTGTGCCTAGAAGTTTTGGATGTGGCTGGGCGGTCTTTGCGGCAATAACAATATTTGCTCCATCCTTTGCTGCTTTCAATGCAATAGCTTTGCCAATGCCACGGCTTGCACCTGTAATAAAGACTGTACATCCTGCCAGCCTCCTACAACAGAACAAAATGACCTTATTAGAAGACCCGATATTTTATTTACTGATAGGTATCAGAACCTCATACATATTTTTATAATATATGTTTCCTCCTCTGAAATTGTCTCTAAACCCTCCCCATGCCCATCTGATGGCAGATAACTCCACTGTACTCCCACTGCAAAATGACTTATAAATTATTTACGACAACTGCAGTTGGCCGGTCTTGCCGTGATTTGGCAAACAAAACCTGTTCAAATGCAAAGCAAATCTTCAAGAGAAATGAAGAATTATAAAACAAATGATATAAACATGCATTTTTTTCCCACAGAAAACGTGTCAATAAAGCTTTTTTTTTTTGAGTGGCGGGATTATGAGTAAATTTTATTATATTCTTTATATTCTTTAATATTTTTCAAATTTTCCACAATGACTAAATGCCACTGAAAAGACATTATCTAAAAACAAACAATTGTTCAACGAACGCTCATAATAGCCAGGGTGGCAACAACCCACGTGTCCATCAGCTGATGAACGGATAAGCAGAATGTGGTGTAGCCATGCATACAATGAAATAATGTTCAGAAATCAAGTACTGCTATAAACTACAACATGGATGAACCAAAAACATTCTGCTAAGTGGAAGAAGCCAGTCATGAAGGACCACAGATAATGCCATTTACATGAAATGTCCAGAATAGGCAAACCTATAGAGACACAAAGATCAGAGGTTACCTCGAGCTGGAAGTGGGAGGGGTTGGAGGCTGACAACGGAGGGTTGAGGGGTTTCTTTCTGGGATGATTAAAAGGTTTTAAAATTGACTGTGGTGATGGCTGCACAACTCTGTGAATATATTAACAGCCAATGAATTGCATATTTTAAATGAGTGAATAGTGTGGTACGTGAATCACATCTCAAAAGAGCTGTTAAATAAACAAACCGAGAAGTCTCACAAATTGCTGCAGGTTGATCTGAAATATTCTGATTCAAATGTACTGACAGGTCCCTGTGCCCATTTCATTATTTTTGTGTGTGTGCTGTGTGTGTGTGTGTTTTTTGAGATGGAGTCTCGCTCTGTCGCCCAGGCTGGAGTGCAGTGGCGCAATCTCAGCTCACTGCAACCTCTGCCTCCCAGGTTCAAGCGATTCTCCTGCTTCAGCCTCCCGAGTAGCTGGGACTACAGGTGTGCACCACCATGCCCAGCTAATTTTTGTATTTTTAGCAGAGACGGGGTTTCACCATGTTGGCCAGGCTGGTCTTGAACCCCTGACCTCATGATCCACCCACCTCGGCCTCCCAAAGTGCTGAGATTACAGGTGTAAGCCACCGCACCCGGCCAGCCTGTTTTTTGTTTTTGTTTTTTTAAATGCAGATGGGGTCTCACCATCTTACCCAGGCTGGCCTTGAACTCCTACGTGCTTTTTTTTTTTTTTTTTTTCCAGACAGCTCTGTTACCCAGGCTGGAGTACAGTGGCACAATCATGGCTCACTGCAGCCTTGAATTCCTGGGCCTAAGTGATCTTCCCATCTCAGCCTCACAAGCAGCTGGGACTACAGGCGCACATCACCATACCCAACTACTTTTTAAAACTGTGAGACAGGAGCTTGGTATGTTACCCAGGCAGGTCTCAAACTCCTGGCCTTATGTGATCCTCCCACCCTGGCCTCCCACCATTTCATTAAGTTCACTTAAACTTTCTGCTTACTCAGTTGCTAAGTGAAATGGAAACATCTAAAATAATTTCCTAGTAAACTCATAAAAGAAAAACTAAAAGAATATAATAAAGTAAGATAACAGCAAGGGAAACCCACTTTCTTTTTTACTTCCTAAGGGCAAATTTAAAAGTCTGCTTAAGGAAAAGAATGGAGAAAGAAGAGCAAAAGCAACAACGACAAAGAAAAAGGGATGACCTGAGATTGGTAATAGATTAACAGGTTTGTTAATAAAAGAACATAAAGCTCTTGCACAACCCAGAGGATTACACTCCAGAAGAGATCAGAGGTAAAAGTGGGAAGCAGTTTTAAAATAAGGAATAATTGGTTTGGTAAGAAGGAGGGAGGGTGGAGAAGTGGGGAGGAGTCAGAGAGGTTGAAATTATTTTTCGTGAAATATAGCACACATATAAAAAGCATGTAAAACAATGTGTATTGTTTAATGAACAAAATTAAAATGAACAGTAGTATCAAGGCAAGAAATAGAATATTACCAATACCCCAGAAGCCACCTGTATATTCCTCTCCAACTCTATCCTCCTTCCTTCCCCCACCCCACAGAATGAAAACTACCTTAAATGTTGTTCTTCATTCCCTTGTTTTTTCGTTATTCTTAGTACCTAGGTCTGAGTCTAAATCAACAGTCCCAAATTATGGCCCCAGGCCAAATCTGACCCACCACCCATTTGTGTATGGCCCTCGAGCTAAGATTGATTGCTACAGATAAGGATTTGTGATCAATTTGATGACAAGGAATGCTAATTTTGAATCCTAATTAGATAAAACATTATCCCTCTGCTACTTTTTTTGTTTGTTTGTTTGTCACCCAGTCTGGTGTGATCATGGCTCACTGCAACCTCCGCCTCTGGCCTTAAGTGATCCTTCTGCCTCACCAGCTAAGTAGCTGGGACTACAGGTGTGTACGACCACACCTCGAAAATTTTAAATTTTTTGTAGAAACAGCGTCTCACTGTGTCACCCAGGTTGGTCTTGAACTGGGCTCAAGCGATCCTCCTGCTTTGGCCTCCCTAAGTGCTGGGCTTATAAACATTAAATTAAGTTCATTCAAACTTTTTATTTACTCACTTGCTAAGTGAGAAGGAGACATCTAAAATAATTTCCTAGCCAACTCATTAAAAAAGAATAAAAGAATAAAAATTAAGATAATAGCAAGGGATGTTATCAATCAATAACAGGAAGATAACCCCAGCCTTATCTCCCTGTTATTGATTGAATTGTGTCCCCTAAAAAGCAAGCGGAAGCCCTAACTTCAGAAGGTGACCTTAGTTGGAACCAGGATTGCTGAAGACATAATTAGTTAAAATGAAGTCATACTGGAGTAGGGTGGGCCCTTTCTCCAATCGGACAGGTGTCCTTCTAAGAGGGAAGACTATGTAAAGACAGCCACACAGAGAATGTGTGATGACAAAGGCAGAGAGTCTGGAGGGATGCAGCTGTAAGCCCCAAACACAAGGATCGCTGGCCACCCCCAGAAGCTGGGAAGAAGCAAGGAAGGATTCTTCCTAGAACTGCAACAGCACAGCCCTGCTGACACCTTGGTTTCAGAATTCTAGCTTCCAGAACAGTGAGAGCATCCATTTGTTTTAAGCCATCCAGTTTGTGGTTCTGTTTTATTTATTTATTATTATAATTATTATTATTATTTTGGGACTGAGTCTCACTCTGTCACCAGGCTGGAGTGCAGTGGCGCGATCTTGGCTCACCGCAACCTCTGCCTCCCAGGTTCAAGCATTTCTCCTGCCTCAGCCTCCCAAGTAGCTGGGACTACAGGCGCATGCCTCCACGCCCAGCTAATTTTTGTATTTTTAGTAGAGACAGGGTTTTACCATGTTGGCCAGGATGGTCTTGATCTCCTGACCTCATGATCTGCCCACCTCGGCCTCCCAAAGTTGTGGGATTACAGGCGTGAGCCACTGCACCTGGCCCAAAGAGGATAATATTACCAGCAGTAGTGAATGAGTATAAGAGTTCCTGTAGCTCCACAACCTCCCCAGCACTTGGTAATATCTGACCTTAAAATTTTTTTGCCAATTCTGTATTATGAAATGATATCCCAATGTGATTTTCACTTGCACTTCCCCAGTTACTAATGAGGTAGAATATATTTTTGTTCCCATGTTAATGGTCACTTGTGTTCCTTCTCTTGCAAAGTTCCTATTAATTGGTTTTGCCCATTTTTCTTCTTTTTTTTTTTTTTCCTTTGAGACAGAGTTTCGCTCTTGTCACCCAGGCTGCAGTACAATGGTGTAATCTTGGCTCACTGCAACCTCCGCCTCCCGGGTTCAAGCGATTCTCATGTCTCAGCCTCCCAAGTAGCTGGGATTACAGGGATGTGCCACCACACCCAGCTGATTTTGTACTTTTAGTAGAGATGGGGTTTCTACATTTTAGTCAGGCTGGTCTCGAACTCCTGACCTCAAGGTGATCCACCTGCCTCCACCTCCCAAAGTGCTGGGATTACAGGTGTGAGTCACCAAGCCTGGCCAGTTTTGCCCATTTTTCTATAAATAAGGTTAACTTTTTTCTTATTGAGTCATACAAGTCTATAAATTACATACATTTCAGTATCTTTTCATTTGTGGCTTGCTCTTTCACTACTTTTATAGTGTCTTTTTTTTTTTTTTTTTTTGAGATGGAGTCTCGCTCTGTGGCCCAGGCTGGAGTGCAGTGGCCAGATCTCAGCTCACTGCAAGCTCCGCCTCCCGGGTTTATGCCATTCTCCTGCCTCAGCCTCCCGAGTAGCTGGGATTTGGGATTACAGGCGCCCGCCACCTCGCCCGGCTAGTTTTTTGTATTTTTTAGTAGAGACGGGGTTTCACTGTGTTAGCCAGGATGGTCTCGATCTCCTGACCTCGTGATCCATCCGCCTTGGCCTGCCAACGTGCTGGGATTACAGACTTGAGCCACCGTGCCCGGCCTATAGCGTCTTTTGATGAGCAGAAATTCTTTATCATTGGAGACAGAGTCTTGCTGTGTCACCCAGGTTGAAGTGCAGTGGCTCAATCATAACTCACTATAACCTCCTACTCCTGAGATTATGCAATCCTCCTGTCTCAGCCTCCCAAGTAGCTGGAACTACAGGTACATACCAATATGCCTGCTTAATTTAATTTTTTTATTTTTTGAGGGGGACAGGGTCTTGCTATGTTGCCCAGGCTCATCTTTAACTCCTGGCCTCAAGCGACTCTCCCGCCTCAGCCTCGCAAAGCACTGGGATTATAGAAAATTCCTTTTTTTTTTTTTTTTTTTTTTTGAGATGTAGTCTTACTCTGTCACCCAGACTGAAGTGCAGTGGCGTGATCTCAGCTCACTGCAACCTCTGTCTCCTGGATTCAAGTGATTCTCCTGCCTCAGTCTCCCAAATAGTTGGGATTACAGGCATGTGCCATCACACCTGGCTAATTTTTTGTATGTGTAGTAGAGACAGGGTTTCACCATGTTGGCCAGTCTTGTCTTGAACTCCTGACTTCAAGTGATCTGCCCACCTTGGCCTCCCAAAGTGATGGGATTACAGGTGTGAGTCACTGCGTCCGGCCTAGAAAATTCATTAATATTAAGGAATGTATAATTCTTTTCTTTTATGGCCCGGGCTTTGGGAATCTTAAAAAATCCTTTTTTTCCTGTAAGTGTATTAATTTGTATTTCAAAAGTTTCATGGTTTACCTTTTAAAGTTTGGTCTTGAGCTCCCTTGTGTGGTAGCTCAGACCTATAATCCCAGTACTTTAGGAGGCCGTGATGGGAGGATTCATTGAGCTCAGGAGTACAAGACTAACCTGGGCAACATGGTGAGACCCTGTCTCTACAAAAAATAAAAAAAATTAGCCCAGTGTAGTGGCGTGCACCTGTAGTCCCAACTACTCAGGAAGCTGAGGTGAGAGGATTGCTTGAGCCCAGGAGGTTGAGGCTGCAGTGAGCCATGATCGTGTCACTGCACTCCAGCTTGGTGACAGAGCAAGACCCTGTCTCTAAACAGATAAATTAGTAAGTTTGGTCTTTAATCTACCTGGAATTAATTTGTGTGTATAAACGGAGGTAGGGGACTAATACATTTTTTCCCACATAGATAACCAACTGTCCAAGTCTGAAATCCCCATCTTTCTCACAGCTCTTCAATATCAACTCTGTCACAAACTCAATGTCCATAAATATATATATCTGCTTTTGGACTCTCTATTCTCTTCCACTAATCTACATGACCACATTGCCTTAATTAAAACAGCTTTATCAGTCTTAAAATAACTGATAAGGCAAATAATTCCAATTTATTCTTCTTCAAGAGTTTCTGGCTATATTTGGACCTCTGCTTTTCCACATATATTTTACTTTAATTTTTACTTTATTTATTTATTTAGAGACAGAGTCTCGCTCTGTCAACCAGGTTGGAGTGCCGTGATGCGATCTCAGCTCACTGCAACTTCAGCCTCCTGGGTTCAAGTGATTCTCCTGCCTCAGCCTCCTGAGTAGCTGGGACTACAGGTATGCGCCACCGTGACTAGCTATTTTTTGTATTTTTAGTAGAGACAGGATTTTGCCATGTTGGCCAACCTGGTCTCAAATTCCTGACCTCAAGTGATCCACTGGCATCAGCTTCCCAAAGTGCTGGAATTACAGGCATAAGCCACCGTGCCTGGCCCACATATATTTTAGAATCTCATTATCTAACTGATCAAGTGAAATCAGTTGAGATTTTGATAGAAATTATAATAAGTCTATAATTCAAAGTGGAAAGAATTGACATCTTTGTGACAGTGAGTGTTCTAATCCATGAACATGGTATAACTCCCTGTTTATTTAGGTCTTTCTAATGTTTTTCATTGTTATATAATTTCCTACAGAAAGGTATTATACATCTTTTGTTGGCTTTTTTCCTAGGTACTCTATTATTTTTAACTTTTTCCAACTTTTTATTTGTAAATAATTCAAAGTTGCAAGAATAATAGTAGTACCAAAAAATAATCACATATCCTTCACCCAGATTCATATATGGTTAATATTTTACCCCAATGATTTAGCATTTGTGCTCATTTTCTCTCCTTCTCCCTTCTCCTTCTTTATATCTTATTTTCTCCAAAACACTTAAGAGTGATTTGAGGCCAGGTGCAGTGGCTCATGCCTATAATCCCAGCAGTTTGGGAGACCAAGACAGGGGGATCATTTGAGCCCAGAAGTCGAAACCAGCCAGGGCAACATAGTGAGACCCTGTCTCTACAAAATTAAAAAATTAGCTATGTGTGGCGGTGCACGCCTATAGTCCCAGCTACTCGGGAGGCTCAGTCAGGAAGATTTTTTGAGCCCAAAGGTCAAGGCTGCAGTGAGCCATGATTACACTACTGTACTCTAGCCTGGGAAACAGAGACTGACCCTGTCTCAAAAAAAAAAAAAAAAAGTGATCTGAATACATCAAAGCTTGGTCTCTTACGTATCTACTTTCATAGTATTTTAATTTTGTCAATTGATTCAATAATGCCCTTTAGAGCATTTTTTCCTTCCACTACAGGACCCGGTTTAGGGTAGTGCTTTTAATTGACATATCTCTTTAGTCTCCTTTAATCTAGAACATTTTTGCAGCCTCTTCTGTCTTTTATGATATTGACCTTTTGAAAAATACAGTCTGCACTCCTTTTTTAAAAATACAATGATCCTTAGTTTTTTTCTTTTTCAAGATGGAGTCACTCTCTGTCACCCAGGATGGAGTGCAGTGGCACAATCTCAGCTCACTGCAACCTCCACCTCCCAGGTTCAAGCAATTCTCCTGCCTCAGCCTCCTGAGTAGCTGGGATTACAGGCATGCACCACCACACCTGGCTAATTTTTTGTATTTTTAGCAGTGACGGGGTTTCACTATGGTCTTGGACTCCTGAACTTGTGATCCACCGGCCTAGGCTCCCAAAGTGCTGGGATTACAGCTGTGAGCCACCACACCTGGCCTTTTTTTTTTTTTTTTTTTTTGAGACAGAGTCTAGCTCTGTCTCCCAGGCTGGAGGGCAGTGGCGCGATCTCGGCTCACTACAACCTCCACCTCCCAGGTTCAAGTGATTCTCCAGCCTCAGCCTCCTGAGTAGCTGGGATTACAGGCACGTGCCACCATGCCCAGCTAATTTTTCTACTTTTAGTACAGATGGGGTTTCACCATGTTGGTCAGGCTGGTCTTGAACTCCTGACCTCGTGATCTGCCCACCTCAGTCTCTCAAAGTGCTGGGATTACAGGCGTGAGCCACAGCACCGGGCTTGTTTGTTTGTTTGTTTTTTGAGACAGGGTCTTGCCCTGTCACCAAGGCTGAAGTCCAGTGGTGCGATCAGGGCTCACTGCAGCCTTGACCTCCTGGACTGAAGCAAGTCTCCTACTCAGTCTCCTGAGTAGCCAGGACTACAGGCACGCATCATCAAGCCCGGCGAATTTTTTTTATTTTTTGTAGAGACAGAGTCCTACTGTGTTGGCCAGCCTGGTCTTGAACGATTGGGCTAAAGCGATTCTCCTGCCTTGGCCTTGCTAAGTGCTGGGATTACAAGCATGAGCCACCACCCCTGGCTGAATGCTCATTTTGGATTCAACTGATATTTCTTCATGATTAGATTCTGGTTATGCATTTCCAACCAGAACATGTGATACTGTGTTTTCCTCAGTATATCCCATAGGGCAGCATACAACGTCCATCTGTACTCACTTTATAATGTTAATTTTTATCATCTATCCATAGTGTTACCATATTTCTCCACTGCACAGTTACTATTCCGTCCCTTGCAACCAATAAACAATCAGTGCAAAAACAAAGACTCTTTTTATTATGGAATTTTCAAATACATTCAAAAAACCAGAAAAGAGTATAATAAGCTTCCATGTTTATCCAACAACTAAATTGTGAAAGCAATCATCAGAGAGCAAATCCCGGGTAGGCATGGTGGCTCATGCCTATCATCTCAGCACTTTGGGAGGCGGAGGTGGGCAGATCTCTTTAGCCCTGGAGTTTGAGTCCAGCCTGGGCAACATGGAGAAACCCCATCTCTACTAAAAAATAGAAAAATTAGCCGGGCATGTGGTATGCACCCGTAGTCCCAACTACTCAGGAAGCTGAGGTAGGAGGATCACCTGGGCCCACAACGCGGAGGTTGCAGTCAGCTGATATCACACCACTGCACTCCAGCCTGAACCACAGAGTGAGACCCTGTTTCAAAAACAAAAAAAAAGAAGAAGAAAAGAAACCAAATCCCAGCGGTTATGTACTTTCCACCTATGAATACTTCAGTATTTACTTTTCTAACAGATAAAAACTTTAAAAATACTAATGTCATTATTATACCTAAGAAAATTAACAATAATTTCTCAATATCACCCAATATCTGTCTATGTTCAAACTTTTATAACTATCTCAGTTTTTTTTGTGGTTGGCCTGATCAAATCAGGATCCAATAAGGATCTCAATACATTTGGTTGTTATACCTTAAGAGTTTCTCTTTTAATCAGTGCCAGCTTCCCTTCCACTCTTTATCCCATTTATTTGCTGAAGAATATACATAATTTGTCCTGTAGTGGAGTCCATATCTGGGATTTTGAACTTCTCATTTTTATTGCTATGTACTATATACTTCTTGCAGATTTTTGCTTGTGTAGAAATCTAACTTACTATTATTTTTTGAGAGAGTATACCTTTGTCGCCCAGGCTAGTGTGCAATGGCACAATCACAGATTACTGCAGACTTGACCTCCCCAGCTCAACTAATCTTCCCACCTAAGCCTCCTGAATAGCTAGGATCACAGGTGTGCATCACCATGCTTGATTTTTCTTTTTTTTTTTGGTAGAGACAGAGTCTTACTGTGTTGTCCAGGGTGGTCTTCTTGAATACCTGGGCTCAAGCAGTCCTCCCACCTTGGCCTCTCAAAATGCTGGGATTACAGGCATGAGCCACCATGCCAAGCTCAAAATTATTTTTATTTGTTGACTTTTATATATAGCAATTTTCTTAAATTTTTATTATAACAATTCAGTTATACGTTATTGTGGTTTTCTGTGCAGGATAATTACATCATCGGCAAATAACTACAGCATTATTTATTTCATTATAATCCAAATACTTTTTCATTCTGTCTTATACCTTATTTACTCAAGGTTACACTTCAGTCAGAAGAAAAGTGTTTCCACATGGAAGGTCTGAAATTCAAGAAAATAGGAAAACCAAAGATATTGGTAAATAAGTACAGAAATCTTTTTTAGAAAGAGTACAATAATAATAAAATAATACTTGTGGGGTTAAAAAAGAATTAAGGCCGGGTGCGGTGGCTCACGCCTGTAATCCCAGCACTTTGGGAGGCCGAGGTAGGCAGATCACCTGAGGTCAGCTCGAGACCAGCCTGGCCAAGGTGGTGAAATTCCGTCTCTACTAAAAAAAATACAAAAATTGACCAGGTGCGGTGACTTATGCCTGTAATCCCAGCACTTTGGGAGGTTGAGGCAGGTGGATCACGAGGTCAGGAGTTGAAGACCAGCCTGACCAACATGGTGAAACCCTGTCTTTACTAAAAATACAAAAAAAAAAAAAAAAAAAAAATCAGCCAGGCATAGTGGCAGGCACCTGTAATCTCAGCTACTCAGGAGGCTGAAGCAGGAGAATTGCTTGAACCCTGGAGGTGCAGCCTGGGTGACAGTGCAAGACTCCATCCCAAAAAAAAAAAAAAATTAGCCAGGTGTAGCGGTGCACACCTGTAATTCCAGCTACTCCGGAGGCTGAGGCAGGAGAATCGCTTGAACCCAAGAGGCAGAGGTTGCGGTGAGCCTAGATCACGCCACTGTACTCCAGCCTGGGCAACAGAGCAAGACTCCATCTCAAAAAAATAAATAAATAAATAAATAATAAATAAATGAAACTTAAAACCTTTTAAAAAAGAAGTCTGATCTCTTACCTATAGGTGACCAGCTTCATTAATTTCTGGCCTATCATTTTTGTACTTTTTTCAAAGATAAGCAAATATACATATATATATTTAGATATCACACTCCATGTATGTGAAAAATTATCCCTTCCTTTTTTTATACAAAAGGCAGTATACACAAAATATTAAAGTGGTTTTGTTATTGTTGTGTTTTTCTTTTGCCAGTCTTGCCCTGTCGCCTTGAGGGAGAAATTTAAAGAAAAATAAATATTGCATTTATTCACTCCAAGGAAAGTAAGGGTTAAGTGAAAAATACAAGTTCTTCACTACTGCAAGCAAGGCTATAGACAGATCATGGTGACCTAGCCTGCAGAAATGAGCTCCAAACACCCCTGAGCAAGGTTAAAAGAAGAAAAACGATTTCCTTTACTGTCTCTCCTGTACTATTAGTTATGACTATGTTTGCCAATGCTTGTATTTAAGTAAGATTTGCAAAGTTCCTGTTTTTTCAATGCAGCTGCTAGGCCACTAGCTATGCAAGGCCACAGGTGAGTGCCAGGTCAGCAGTTATGCTATGGATTACGTGACTTGTCACTGTAAAATTTACTGCCTTTGTTTTGCTCTTGTATGCTGGTCTGTATAAGCTAAAATCTGTTTTTGTTCAAGGCTCAGCTTTTTGGACGTGAATCCACTGAGCCGGTGCGTACCTTAAATAAACATCCTCCTGTCTTCCCAATATCGGTCTCTCTGGTCCTCAGTTTACCACAACAGCCTCAACAGCTCACGGCAGCCTCAACCTCCTGGGCTCAAGTGATTCTCCCACCTCAGCCTCCCAAGTAGCTGGGACCACAGGTTAAAGTGATTTTTAATATAAGTATTTACAAGAAAATATCCCAAGTATTGCTGTGAAAAAGCCATATCTCTTTGCCTTGAGTATAGCTGGATTGATTCCCAGTAGGAGAAAGGGCATTTTCTTCCTCACTCAGAGTCTTTGGCATTGGCAGAAAAAAAAGCAAACATAACCCCAATCTGTGCCAGTAAGGAAGCCCTCCAGCTCCAAAGCATTAGTACCAGAATATAGAAGGCAAGAGCGCTTCAAAGAAGGCTCCAAATTTCTTAGTATTATTGATAGATGGCTAAAACTTATTAATGCAGAGCTAACTTACAGTTTAATTTACTAAAATTCTCTGGTACCCCAAAATCAGGTAAAAGTGCTGAAATTTTTGTTAACTGTTTTAAAAAGGAAGAACAATTGTTTCCAAAAAACTATACAAATTATTCTAAAATTCATTTGGAAAAATAAATACCCAAGTATAACAAGGAAAATTCTGAAAAATAATCCAAATGTGGTGGGAACTAGCTTTCCCACATATTAAAACATTTTATAAAACTAAAGCAATTAAAATAGTTTGGGCTGGGTAGAGTGGCTCACATCTGTAATCCTAACGCTTTGGGGCTGAGGCAGGAGGAGGAGTGTGAGACCAGCCTGGGCCACAAAGTGAGAATCCTCTACAAAAAATTTGTTTTAAATAGCCAGGCATTATGGCGCATGTCTGTAGTCCCAGCTAATTGGGAAGATGAGCTGGGAGGACTCCTTAAGCCCAGGAGATCAAGGCTGCAGTGACCTATGATAGTGCCAATGCACCCCAGCCTGGGTGACAGAGCGAGACCCTGTCTCAATTAATTAATTAAACAGGTTGGTACTGGTACAAGAATACAGACTAAAGTAGCAGAGCAGAAAGTCCGGAAACCTCTACATGTACAAGAATTTAATATACAACAGAGGTAGAATTTCGAACAGAAGAAAAAAGATTAACTATTAAGTCAATGCTGCTAGGACAACTGAGCAGCCATCTGAAGAAAAATCAAGTAGGCTTCCTAACTCACTTCCTGAAACAAATCCCAGGGGGCTAAAAAATCTGACTACAAAAAATACATACAATACAAATATATTTGAAAAATATAAAAATATAAGACCATAAAAATATTAGAAGGAAACTAATTATAGAAAGATCTGCCCAGGCACAGTGGTTCACACCTATAATCCCAGCACTTTGGGAGGCTGAGTCAGGATGATTACTTGAGGTCAGGAGTTTGAGACCAATCTGGCCAACATGGTGAAACCCTGACTCTACTAAAAATATAAAAATTAGCCAGGCATGGCGTTGTGTGCCTGTAATCCCAGCTACTTGGGAGGCTGAGGCAGGAGAATCACTTGAACCTGGGAGGCTGAGGCAGGAGACTCACTTGAACCTGGGAGGCAGAGGATGCAGTGAAACAAGATCGCACCACTGCACTCAAGCCTGGGCAACAGAGCAAGACTCCATCTAAAAAAAAAAAAGAAAAAGAAAGAAAGATCTTGGTTTAACTCAAAGGCTTCTCACAAAAATGCAAAAGCCTTAAGAGACTGATAACTCTCGCTTCACAAAAACACGTTTCTCCATGTTAAATAAACAGTATAATCAAAGTCCAGATGCAACATGAAAAACTGGAAAATATTTGTAACATGATAAAAGACAATTTTGTTTCTTTTTTTTTTTGATACCGAGTCTCGCTCTGTCCCCCTGGCTGGAGTGCAGTGGCGCCATCTCGGCTCATTGCAAGCTCCGCCTCCCGGGTTCCTGCCATTCTCCTGCCTCAGCCTCCCAAGTAGCTGGGACTACAGGCGCCTGCCACCGCGCCCGGCTAATTTTTTGTATTTTCAGTAGAGACGGGGTTTCACTGTGGTCTCGATCTCCTGACCTTGTGATCCGCCCGCCTCGGCCTCCCCAAGTGCTGGGATTACAGGCGTGAGCCACCGCGCCCGGCAAGACAAATTTTTAAAATACACGGAGCCCTCAGAGATTAATCAAAAACCTCATTTGTTAAGCCAGACAAATATGAAGATACATAGACGGCTTTAAACCAGGGTTTCTCAACCTCTGCACGACTGACCTTTTGGACTACATAATTATTTGTTGTAGCGAATGCTTGTGCATTGTAGGATGTGTACCAGCATCCCTGTACTCTACTCGTGAGATGCCATTAGCATCCCCGTTCAATTGTGACTATCAAAAATGTCCTCAGATAGTACCAAATGTCCTCTGGGGATCAAATTGTCCCTGGTTTAAATATACAAAGAGATCCAAATCCACACTTGTGACAAAATAAATGCAAATTTTAACAATAATGAGGTGACACTTTTTTCTCTAATTAGATTTTCATCATTAACTATTTTGCAGTTAGCCAGCATGTGGGATTAGGGGGTCTCATTTATCCTTTTGGGTGTGCAACCCTTCTGGAGGGTCATCTGGCAATATCTATCAAAATATAAAGTGCATGTACTCTTTTTTCTTTTTGAGACAGAGTCTCACTCTTTCACCCAGGGTGGAGGGCAGGGCAGTGGCATGATCTCGGTTTACTGCCACCTCCACCTCCCAGGTTCAAGCGGTTCTCCTGCCTCAGCCTCCTGAGTAGCTGGGATTACAGGTGCCCGCCACCAGGCCCAGCTAATTTTTGTATCTGTAATTTTTGTAATTTTGTAGTTTTAGTGGAGACAGGGTTTCGCCATGTTGGCCAGGCTGGTCTCGAACTCTTGACCTCAAGTGATCCGCCCACCTCGGCCTCCCAAAGTACTGGGACTACAGGCGTGAGCCACTGTGTCAGCCACATCTACTCTTCGATCCAGCAATTTCACTTCCAGGAGTTTATCCCTACATATACATTTACATATATGCAAATAGAGAAATATAAGTATAATCATGGAAGCAAAAAGAGTATCCAAAAAACTGGAAACAGTCTAGTATCCAACAATAGGGAACAGGTTAAATAAACAAAGGTATATTCATATACAGGTTGAGCAAACCAAATCTGAAATCCAAAACACTTCTGGAACCAAGCATTTTGCATAATGGATACTCAGGCTGTTACAGAATATTACGCAACCATTAAAAAGGAGGAGGGGTAGCCGGGCACGGTGGCTCACGCCTGTATTCCCAGCACTTTGGGAGGCCCAGGTGGGCGGATCACGAGGTCAGGAGATCGAGACCATCCTGGTGAACACGGTGAAACCCCGTCTCTACTAAAAATACAAAAAAATTAGCCTGGCGTGGTGGCAGGTGCCTGTAGTCCCAGCTTCCTGGGAGGCTGAGACAGGAGAATGGCGTGAACCCGGGAGGCGGAACCCGGGAGGTAGAGCTTGCAGTGAGCCGAGATGGCGCCACTGCACTCCAGCCTGGGCGACAGAGCGAGACTCTGTCTCAAAAAAAAAAAAAAAGGAGGAGGGGCCAGGCGCAGTGGCTTACACCTGTAATCCCAGCACTTTGGGAGGCCGAGGCGGACGGATCACGAGGTCAGGAAATCGAGACCACGCTGGCTAACATGGTGAAACCCCGTCTCTTCTAAAAATACAAAAAAATTAGCATGGCGTGGTGGCACGCGCCTGTAGGCCCAGCTACTAGGGAGGCTGAGGCAGGAGAATCGCTTGAACCCGGGAGGCGGAGGTTGCAGTGAGCCAAGATCACGCCACTTCAGCCTGGGAGAAGAGCGATACTCTGTCTCAAAAGAAAAAAAAAAAGGAGGCGGAAGATCTGCATGTACCAAAAATGTTTGTCCCTGGGCACAGTGGTGCATGCCTGTAATCCCAAGTACTCCAGAGGCTAAGAAGGAAGGAACATCAGCCTGGGGGTTCGAGGCTAGAGGCCAGTCTGGGCAACATGGGAGACCTTGTCTTTTAAAAAAAAAAAGAATGTCCCAAGACATACCAACTAAAAGTAGCAAGACCAAGAACAGAGTTTGCTGCTACTTTTAAGAAAGGGTGTGTGTCTGTGTACCTGTGTGTGTGGGGGTATGGATGTAGACAAAATATGTTTATACATGCACGAAACAGAAACATAACATAACTGGGGGACTAGATTTTACGGATGGGGAGACTCACTTTTTACCCTATACTCTTTGAACTGTTTTAAGTCTTTGGCTATATGCCTGCATGTTTCAGGCAAATCACAAAATCTGACAACATGTCACTCAACTCAAGATACCCAGACCTTACATAAACCAGAAAGTAGAATGGTGGTTGCCAGTGGATGAGCGGAGGTGGGGAAGAGGGGGTTGTTTAATGGATAGAGTTTCAGCTTGCAGATGAAAAAAGTTCTGGAGATTGACTGCACAAAGATATGAATCTACTTAACACTACTAAAGTGTACACTTAAAAAATGGTTAAGATGGCAAATTTTATACGTATTTTAACACAATTTTTTAAGGTGAAAAAAAATCCCTAAAAGATACCCGCGTTTTAAGATCGGTTTAATTTGTTTCTAATTTGGAAATCAGTTTTTAAACACTCCATTATTACTCTAGAATTGAGCGTCAGGAACAGTGAAAACTCTACATTTAAACTCTGGAGCTGCTCCTGCGACCTTTCACCTAGAACTCGCACGCATTCGGCCAGGCATGCACTCCTGCTAAATTCAGGGAGGGCCAGCACTGCGGGCGGCAGGGTGACTTACCCTCGGCCCTTTACCAGTGGAAGAGGTTTCCACACTGCTGCCACCCTGTAACACAAAACTTTGTGTTCCTTTCCACGCGTTACCGCAGATTCTCGGCGCACGGCGCCCAGAGCGGACCAGAGCTTAGAGCGTGCCCAGGTAGCATCCTTGACTTCCCACCGCCGGGCCGGCCAGCCCGGGCGATCCGCGGCGGCCCCCCCGAGACGCGCCCTTCGCCCGACCGGGTCTCTCCCCGCGCCGCCCCGACCCCCTTACCCGGTGTTGGGTAACATGACTTTAGTAGATCAGAGGAGGTGGCGGCGACTGCGGCGGCTGCGAGCTGAGAGCGAAAGCCGGCCAGTCCCTCCGCATTTATCCCCGCCCCGGCCCCGCCCCTGCACCCGAGGCCCCGCCCCAAGGCCTGTGCTGGAACGGGTGAGCCGAAAAGCCGGGATCGCCGAGTGCGCCTGCGTATGCAGTGGGCCTCCTGCGCCCCACGTTCCTTTTCCTCGCCTCCCAGCCTGGTCCCTGAGAGGGGCTCTCCGCGCAGGCGCTTTGAGGCACAGCTCCGCCCCGCCCCCTCACTGGTCCTATACGGTGACAATCAGGCTCCCGTCGGCGCCTAACGTCTGAGTAGCGTCATCCGCTACGTTCGCCTTTTCGCCGTCCGCAGGGGTTTCTCCTCGCGCTATCGTGTTCCAGCGTTGGCTCCGAGCTGGGAGGGTCACTGAGCCCTGAGCCCGCCCTCTCTTCGGCGGGCCCTCCGGGGGTGCTTTAGCTCTGGGTCTTCTTGCCCCTACACCCGAGCCTGGCGCGCCCTCGGGCCCCTCTGGGAACGCTAGCCCTGGGCAGAAATTGCCTTTGTGGTTAAAGTCGGCCGGCGTAACTTTTTCACTCTCCCGCCGAATCTGGACCCAAGCCGGCCTCACCTTGTGCATGAGTAGATAGTTTGTGTTAAGCCGCCAGCTTCTTGGAACAGAGCTCTCTGCAAAAGTCGCGCTGAAGAATTCATAGTCAAAAGCTGAACTTGCAGAAGAAGTTTTTACTTCTGGAATGAGTGTTGAGATGATCGATTCTGACATTCAGTTTCGCTTTTGGGATTACGCCTTGGATTAACTCAGCTACCCTGATGAGCTAAAGACTGTAGTGTATTTGAAGGAAGACACGAGGAACTGTTTTGTATTTTGTAGGGATAAAACAGGACCCTGAGGAGATTATTATATGAAGACTCGTTAAAGAAACTAGCCTGGAGATGGCTTATGTAGTTGTAGTCTCCCCTTTGTTTTTGTTTTGTTTTTTGAGACGGAGTCTCGCTGTCGCCGTGGCGTGGAGTGCAGTGGCGCGGATCTCGGCTCATTGTAACCTCCGCCTCCCGGGTTCAAGCGATTCTCCTCCCTCAGCCTCCTGAGTAGCTGGTACTACAGGCATGCACCACCACGCCCGGCTAATTTTTTTGTATTTTTAGTAGAGACGGGGTTTCACCATGTTGGTCAGGCTGGTCTCCAGCTCCTGACCTCAAATGATTGGCCCACCTTGGCCTCCCAAAGTGCTAGGATTACAGGCGTGAGCCACCGCTCCTGGCCTCTCTCCCCTTTGTTATAGGCCCTAAAATGACTCTGTTTACTCAATCATATCACCTGCCCTACTCCTATAGGCATTTGAATTGATGATTCATGATATGGTCTTTAGAGGCTCCAGAGGAATTTGCAAATGTATTAGCATCCGCTCAGTGACTGCTGGTTACCTGAGATACAGCAGGACAAAAAGGACAAGGTCTCTGCCTATGGGAGGTATGAGTAGCCAATGTGTTCTTTAGACTTGTTAAGCATTAGGTATTTTAGGAAGAGTGTTGATAGAGATAGATGGAAAAACTTACTCACTTCTCATCCTTAGGAGCACTTGCTGAGGGGTGTACATACCTGTCGAATAGAGTGAATTCTGAGTAATGGGGTGACATTTTCTTCGTATCATCTAAAATGTTCTCTCCTTTTTGAAAGCCACAATATCCTCAGTCTGTTAGAGTCCTTTTTTTTGAATTTGTGTGCTTCTATTTCCATTTGTTACACAGAGCTCAACTAAGAGGCGAAACAAAAAACCTTTGCCAATTTTTCAGTCATAACCTTGATATTTTGTGAGCTTAAATACCTGTAATTATACTATTTTTGTAGTTTGGGATGGCTTTCACAGAAGGCAAATTTATTCCTAAATTATTAGAGGTAGTTTTACTAAGCAAGTTTATATCCATTGTATTCAGTACTTTGACTAGAGTTCATTTAAAGTGTGATTTGGAGTTACCCATGACCTTCTACCCCATTACCTTGATTAACCTAGTATTAGATTAACACTAGAGTGGGGAATGGGTGAAGAAGGAGAGCACTTGTGAACATAGTTAGATCTTCATTTTGGAAGTGAATAATTTTGGCTCAGAAAGAACACTTCTGACTGCAGCGTGAATAGTTTGTGAGTAAAGGCACAGAAGCCATTTAAAAGCCCATAGTAATGTAATGTGTAAGAAAAGCAGTAACCTGAACTAAGGCAGTAATAGTGGGAATGAAAAGACATACTCAAGGTATGGAACCTGGCAGATGTAACTAATGATTAGACATAGGAACAAAGAGGGGAAGATGGTATCAGTGGTGACCTTCAGATTTCTGGTGTAAAGTCCTGGGGGGATGGTGATAACACAGTCAAGAAGTGAAAACAAATGGTTTGAAAGCCAAATATCTTGAAAGTCAAATAAGTCTCCCTCACTTCATCCCTTCTCAGCTTGACAAAACCACTTAAAAATGCAACATTTTCTTGACAGGCTACTGGCTACAACACATTCTCCCAACCAATTTATTTCCCTTAAGTTTTCGTTATAGGCAACAATAACCTGATTTGGCTAATTTAAACCAAATTAAAGGGGTTGGGGAATTTAGAAGAATTCTGGGATAGTTTATATAACTTAAGGAAGAGCTGAACAACTAAGCTTGACAATGGGAACCAGGATACTTCCATGATCCTCAGCAGCATGATCTTCTTTCTAGAATGCGTTGTAGGTGGCTTCTCTGTCTTTTCTGTGTATCTGTTCAAGCTTCAAATACTAAGACAGTCTAGTACAATGTGTTTTGTTTTGTTTTGTTTTGTTGAGATAAGATCTTGCTCTGTCACCCAGGCTGGAGTGTAGCAGCACGATCATGGCTCACTGTAGCCTCAACCTCCTGGGCTCAGCCGCCCAAGTAGCCAGGACCACAGGAATGTGCCACCACACCTGGCTAATCTTACTTTTTATAGAGACAGCGGTCTCACTATTTTGCCCAGGTTGGTCTTGAACTCCTCGCCTCAAGCAGTCCTCCCACCACACAGCCTTCCAAAGTGCTGGGAAATGTTTGAACCTGTAAATTAGTTGGCCATGGCCAAGGACACAAGTGAGTATGGACAATGGGGAAGTAACAAAACATTGCAAACCTACCTGCCCCAGGTCATTGAAGTTGTATAAATGTAGAGCAAGTAAATTGGCATTCATAATTCTGGGAAGAAAGGGGTCATAAAACTTTTTATTTCATAGGGCTTGTGATGGTTAATACTGAGTGTCAACTTGATTGGATTGAAGGATGCAAAGTTTTGGTCTTGGATGTGTCTGTGAGGGTATTGCCAAAGGACATTAACATTTGAGTCAGTGGACTGGGGAGAGCAGACCCACCCTTAATCTGGCTGGGCACCATCTAATCAGCTGCTAGTGCATATAAAACAGGCAGAAAAACCTGAAAAGATGAGACTGGCCTAGCCTCCCAGCCTATATCCTTCCCCTGTGCATTTATCCCCCTCCTGCCCTCCAACATCAGACTCCAAGTTCTTCAGTTTTGGGACTTGGACTGGCTCTCCTTGCACCTCAGCTTGCAGATGGCATATTATGGGACCTTGTGATCATGTGAGTTAATACTTAATAGGCCAGGCGCGGTGGCTCACGCCTGTAATCCCAGCACTGTGGGAAGCCGAGGCAGGCGGACCACAAGATCAAGAGATTGAGACCATTCTGGCCAACATGGTGAATCCCCATCTCTACTAAAAATACAAAAATTAGCTGGACGTGGTAGCACGCACCTGTAGTCCCAGCTACTTGGGTGGCTAAGGCAGGAGAATCACTTGAACCCGGGAGGTGGAGGTTACAGTGAGCCAAGACCACGCCACTGCATTCCAGCCTGGTGACAGAGCAAGGGTCTGTCTCAAAAAAAATGAAAACTTAAACTCCCCTACACACACACACACACACACACGCACACAAACGTATATTTATATCCTATTAGTTCCGTGCCTCTAGAGAACCCTGACTAATTTAGATTTTGGTACCACGAGTAGGGTCCAGAACAGGAGAAAGCGCTGCAACAGGTCCAGGCTGCTGTGCAAGCTGCTCTGCCACTTGGACCATATGACCCAGCAGATCCAGTGGTGCCTGAGGGGTCAGTGGCAGATAGGGATGCTATTTGGAGCCTTTGGCAGGACCCATAAATGACTCACGGTGGAGGCCTCTAGGATTTTGGAGCAAGGCCCTGCCATCTTCTGCAGATAACTACTCTCCTTTTGAGAGACAGCTCTTAGCCTGTTACTGGGCTTTGGTGGAAACTGAACGTTTGACTATGGGTCATCAAGTCACCATGTGACCTGAACTGCCTCTCATGAACTGAGTGCTTTCTGACCCATCTAGCCATAAAGTGGGTTGTGCACAGCACCATTCTGTCATCCAGTGGAAGTGGTATATGTGTGATCGGGCTCTAGCCGGTCTTGAAGTCACCTGAGGAATAAGTTACGTGAGGAAGTGGCTCAAATGCCCATGGTCTCCACTCCTGCCACCCTGGCTTCTCTCCCCCAGCCTGCACCAATGGCCTCATGGGGAGTTCCCTATGATCATGATCAGTTGACAGAGAAAGAGAAGACTAGGGCCTGGTTCACAGATGTTTTGCCTGATATGCAGGCACCCCCTGAAAGTGGACAGCTGCAGCACTACAGCCCCTTTCTAGGACATCCCTGAAGGGCAGTGGTGAAGGGAAATCTTCCCAGTGGGCAGAACTTTGAGCAGTGCACCTGGATGTGCACTTTGCATGGAAGGAGAGATGACTAGATGTGTGATTATACAATGATTCATGGGCTGTAGCCAGTGGTTTGGCTGGATAGTCAGGGACTTGGAAGAAGCATGATTGGAACATTGGTGAGAATAAAATTTGGGGAAGAGGTATGTAGATGGACTTCTCTGAGTAGTCAAAAACTGTGAAGATATTTTTATCCCATGCGAGTGCTCACCAATGGGTGAACTCAGGAGAGGAAGATTTTAATAGTCAAGTGGATAGGATGACTCGTTCTATGGACACCACTCAGCCCTTTTCCCCAACCACCCCTGCCATCATCCAATGGGTCCGCGAACAAAGTGGCCATGGTGGCAGGGATGGAGGTTATTCATGGGCTCAGCAAAAGGAACTTCCACTCACCAAGACTGACCTGGTTACGGCCACTGCTGAGTGCCCAATTTGCCATCAGCAGAGACCGACACTGAGCCCTTGATATGGTACAATTCCTCAGGGTGATCAGCCTGATACCTGGTGGCAGGTTGATTATACTGAACCTCTGCCATCGTGGAAAAGGCAGAGGTTTGTCCTCACTGGAATAGACACTTACTCTGGATATGGGTTTTCCTATCTTGTACATCGTGCTTCTGCCAAGACTACCATCCATGGACTCACAGAATGCCTTATCCACCGTTGTGGTATTCCACACAACATTGCCTCTGACTAAGGCACTTACTTTATGACTAAAGAAGTGTGGCAGTGGGCTCATGCTCATGGAATTCACTGGTCTTACCATATTCCCCATCATCCTGAAGCAGCTGGATCGATAGAACAGTGGAATGGCCTTTTGATGTCACAATTACAACGCCAACTAGGTGACAGCACTTTGCAGGGCTGAGGCAAAGTTCTTCAGAAGATTGTGTATGCTCTGAATCAGTGTCCAATGTATGGTACTGTTTCTCCCATAGCCAGGATTCATGGGTCCAGGAATCAAGTGGTAGAAGTGGAAGTGGCACTACTCACCATAACGCCTAGCGATCCACTAGCAAATTTTTGCTCCCTGTTCCTGTGACATTACGTTCTGATGGCCTAGAGGTCTTAGTTCCAGAGGGAGGAATGCTGCCACCAGGAGACACAACAGTGATTCCATTAAACTGGAAGTTAAGATTGCCACCTGGACACTTTGGGCTCCTCCTACCTTTAAGTTAACAGGCTAAGAAGGGAGTTAGTGTTGGCTGGTGTGATTGACCCTGATTATCAAGATGAAATCAGTCTACTACTCCACAGTATTCATGGAATGCAGGAGACCCATTAGGGCATCTCTTAGTATTATCATACCCTGTGGTTAAGGTCGATGGGAAACTACAGCAGCCCAATCCAAGCAGGACTATAAATTGCCCAGACCCTTCAGAAATGAAAGTTTGGGTCACCCCACCAGGAAAAAAAACTTGCTGAGCTGCTTGATGAAGGCAAAGGGAATACAGAATGGGTAGCAGAAGAAGATAGTCATCAATACCAGCTGTGACCACATGACCAGTTGTGGAAACAAGGACTGTAATTGTCATGAGTATTTCCTTCTTTTGTTAAAAACATGTTTGTGCAAGTATACACTTGTACTAAGAAAATATCTTCATTTTATTTCCTTTTTCCTTTATCATGTGACATCATATTTATTGACTTCATGTCAGCATTTAAGTATTGTTAACTTTAATAGCATTTGGATTGGGGATTGATATGTTTCTGGTTGTATGAAGGATAGTTGTGTTAGGTGGAATTATGATCTTATTGTCTTTATTTGAAGATTATGTATGATCTCAGGAGATGTGTATGGGTTCAAGTTGACAAGGGGTGGACTTGTGATGGTTAATACTGAGTGTCAACTTGATTGGATTGAAGGATGCAAAGTATTGATCCTTGGTGTGTCTGTGAGGGTGTTGCCAAAGGAGATTAAAATTTGAGTCAGTGGGCTAAGGAAGGCGGGCCCACCCTTAATCTGGGTGGGCACCATCTAAACAACTGCCAGCGAATACAAAGCGGGCAGAAAAAAATGTAAAAAGGTTAGACTGACCTAGCCTCCCAGCCTACATCTTTCTCCCATGCTGGATGCATCCTGCCCTTGAACATCAGACTCCAAGTTTTTCAGTTTTGGGGCTCAGACTGGCTCTCCTTGTTCCTCAGCTTGTAGATGACCTATTGTGGGACCTTGTGATCATGTGAGTTAATACTTAATAAACTCATGTATATATGAGTATGTGTGTATATATATGTGTATATATATATACATGTGTGTGATATATATATATACACACACATACACAAACACACACACAGCCTATTATTTCTGTCCCTCTAGGAACCCTATTACAGGGCTTAATTAAGGCTTCTCTCCTTGGTTTGTAGTGTTCTAGGTGGGTTGAACATCTATTTGCATAAAGAACCCAAAGACCTGAAAAAAAAAAGAAAGAGACATCAATATCCAACCCATACTCTCTGAGATTTGAAGTTAGAAATATCTTTTGAGGCTGGGCATGGTGACTCATGCCTATAATCCCAGCACTGTGAGAGGCCAGGGCAGGCGGATCATTTGAGGTCAGGAGTTCAAGACCAGCCTGATCAATATGGTAAAACCCTGTCTCTACTAAAATACAAAAATTAGCTGGGCGTAGTGGTGGGTGCCTATAATCTCAGCTACTCAGGAGGCTGAGGCAGGAGAATCACTTGAACCCAGGAGGTGGACATTGCAGTGAGCCAACATCGCGTCACTGCACTTGGCTTGGGTGACAGAACAAGACTCTCAAAAAAAAAGCAATTATCTTTTAAGGAGATTCTGACAAATGCCCAGTGGCAGAAAGTATAACAAGTTCCTAAAGTAAGATTAACTTAAAGATATGGACATCTAGGCTCATGCCCAGGGCTCTACATTAAAGCCTAGGAATTGAAGCTGGGCACAGTGGCTCACGTCTGTAATCTCAGCACTTGGGAGGCTGAGACGGGTGGATCACCTGAGGTCAGGAGTTCGAGACCAGTCTGGCTAACATGATGAAACCCTGTCTCTACTAAAAATACAAAAATCAGCTGGGCATGGTGGCGCATGCCTGTAATCCCAGCTATTTGGAAGGCTGAGGCAGGAGAATCGCTTGAACCTGGGAGGTGGAGGCTGTAGTGAACTGAGGTCGCACCATTGCATTCCAGCCTGGGCAACAAGAGTGAAACTTCATCTAAAAAAAAAAAAAGAAAGCCTATGAATTCAAGGAAGTACATATATGTTCATGGCAGCATTATTCATAATAGCTAAAAGATGGAAACCAATTGTCTATCAACTAATGCATGGATAAACACAATATGGTATATGCGTTCAATGGAATATGATTCAGCTATAAAAAGAAATGAAGTACTGATACATGCTAAAATATGGATGAACCTCAAAAACGTACTAAGTGAAAGAAGGCAGACACAAAAGGTCACCTATTTTATGATTCCATTTCTATAAATAATGTCCATAATATGCAAATCTGTAGAGATAGAAAGCAGATTGGTGGCTGCCAGAGGCCAAGGGAAGGGGGCAATAGAGAGTAACTGCTTAATTGGTACGGAGTTTCCTTTTGGGGTGATGAAAATGTTTTGGGACTAGATAGAGGTAGTAGTCACACAACATAGTAATTATACTAAATGTCAATGAAAATTTCACTTTAAAATTGTTAGTTTTGTATGTGAATTCCACCTCGTTTTTTTAAACAAAAAAATTTATGGAAAACCAGGTGCAGTTGCTCATGCCTGTAATCCCAGCACTTTAGGAGGCCAAGGCAGGAGAATTGTTTGAGGCTAGGTGTTCAAGACCAGCCTGGGCAACATAGTGAGACCGTGTTTGTACAAAAAAAATTTTTTTTAATTAGCTGGACATGGTGACATGTACCTGTAGTTCCAGCTACTCAGGAGGGCTGAGGACGGAGTATCACTTGAGCCCAGGAGTTTGAGGGGGCTAAAGTGAGTTATGATCACACCACTACACTCTAGCCTTGGTAAGAGAATAAGACCTTTTCTCTAAAAAGAAAAAAAAATGTATGGAAGAAAGTTTTTTAACAGAACATGACTGATGCAGAAAACTCTTCAAGATCCAACCACCATTTACATTTGTGCTTTGGAGAATAATAGCTAAGCAATGAAGAATAAACCAGGTCAAGCAACAGAACATGACTCCATGTCTACAAAAAAAAAGAAAAAAAATAGCCATTAGCCAGATATGCTGGTGCATGCCTGTGATCCCAGCTACTTGGGAGGCTGAGGCAGGAGGATCCCTTATGCTTGGGTGATTGAGGCTGCAGTGGGCTGTGATCATGCCACTGCACTCTAGCCTAGGTGACAGAGTGAGATGCTGTCTCAAAAACAAAAATAAGTGAATTGCGAACTAAGAAATAAAGGTGTAACTTTTATGACTACCTTGAGCACCAGTGGGATCTGGTTAAAAAAAAAAAAAAAAAAGCTACTAAAAACTTCTCCAGTTCTCATTCTCCTTGGATTTTGGAAGCAGAACCAATCTATGAATAGAGAAATACACCAAAGCTCTTGAACAACGTGTGGAGGAGAGTGCTCTAATAAGTTTATTTTGCATTCTCCAAGATGATAATTTTATATCTTTTCATGTGAAATGTCCACCAACCTCTTCTAGCAGTTTCGTAGTTGAGTAGAAACAGGTGCATTAGGGGTTCACGTGAAAAATCCAAGTGCAGTTAGTAGGAGCAATCCAGTATTGAGAAAACAAGACAGTAAGTAGTAGGTCAAGGATGTAGAATGAGGCAGCAAGGAGTCCAGCCGTAAGAAACATGTTGAAATCTGGAAAATAAGTAGTTGGGCATTAACCACAGAGGTTGGGGAGAACTGCAGTCTTTAGGAAATGATTCATATGACTATTTCAGGTGCTATACCCAAAACAGGTGAGTAAGACAAAGATGTCTACTTTGGGCGCTTATATTCAACATTGTACTGGGAGCAATAGCCAGAACAATTAGGTAAGAAAAAGAAAAAGAGCACCCAGACTGGAAAGGAAGGAGTAAAACTATCTTTACTTGCAGATGACATGATCCTATATCGAGAAAATCCTAAGGAATCCACCAAAAACACTGTAAGAGCTAATAAATGAGTTTACTAACGTTGTAGGAAGCAGAATATTGAAAATGCAACCTTATTTATGTATGCAAGTAATAAATAATCCAAAAAGGAAATTAATAAATTTCATTTATAAGAACATCAAAATGAATAAAATACATGGAATGAATTTAGCCAAAAAATGCAAGATTTGTACGCCAAAAACTGCAAAACATTGCTGAAAGAAACTAAAGAAGACCTAAATAAATGGCAAGTCATTCCCGTTCATGGGTTGAAAGACTTAAAATTGTCAAATTACAATACTCCTCAAAGCAATCTATAATTCCTATCAAAATTATAATAGCTTTGTTCATAGAAATGGAAAAGCCAATCCTCAAATTAATGTGGACTTGTGAGAGATCCCCAGTAGCTAAGACAATTTGAAAAAGAACAACAAAATTGGAGGACTTATACTTCCAGATTTTTTTTAAATTGAAATGGGGTCTCACTCTGTCATCCAGGCTGGAACACAGTAGCACAATCTCGGTTCACTGCAACCTCCACCTCCTGGGCTCAAGTGATCCTCCCATCTCAGCCTCCTGAGTAGCTAGGACCACAGGCGTGCATGACCACACCACTAATTTTTTGTATTTCTGGTGGAGATAGGGTTTTTCCATGTTGCCCAGGCTGGTCTCGAACTCCTGAGCTCAAGTAATCCACCTGCCTCAGCCTCCCAAAGTGCTGGGATTACAGGCATGAGTCATTGCACCTGGCCCACACTTTCAGATTTTAAAACTTACTATAAAGTTACAGTAATCAAAAGTGGGAGCAGTGACATCAGCAAGATGGTGGAAGAGGATTTTCCAGTATTTGTTCCCTTGCAGAAACATTGTATTAGTCCATTTTCATACTGCTATGAAGAAATACCTGAGATTGCGTAATTTATAAAGAAAAAGAGGTTTAAGCCAGGCGTAGTGGCTCACGCCTGTAATCCCAGCACTTTGGGAGGTGGAGGCAGGTGGATCACGAGGTCAGGAGATCGAGACCATGCTGGCTAACATGGTGAAACCACATCTCTACTAAAAATGCAAAAAGATGAGCTGGGCATGGTGGCGGGTGCCTGTAGTCCCGGCAACTCGGGAGGCTGAGGCAGGAGAATGGTGTGAACCCAGGAAGCGGAGCTTGCAGTAAGCTGAGACTGCACCACTGTACTTCAGCCTGCATGACAGAGTGAGACTCTGTCTCAAAATAAATAAATAAATAAAAAAGAAAAAGAGGTTTAATAAACTCAAAGTCCCACATGACTGGGGAGGCCTCTCAATCATGGCAGAAGGCAAAGGAGGAGCAAAGACCTGTCTTACATGGTGGCAGGCAAGAGAGTGGTATGCAGGGGAACTGTCTTTTATAAAACCATCAGATCTCATGAGATTTATTCACTATCATGAGAAAAGCATGGAAAAACTGGCCCCTATGATTCAGCTACCTTCACAATACCCACGTGTTGTGGTATTATGGGAGCTACAATTCAAGATGAGATTTGGGTAAGGACACAGCCAAATCATATCATTCTGTCCCTGGCCCCTCCCAAATCTCCTGTCCTCATGTTTCAAAACACAATCACGCCTTCCCAACAGTGCCCCAGAGTCTTAACTCATTTCAGCATTAACTCAAATGTCCATAGTCCAAGTTTCATCTGAGACAAAGCAAGCCCCTTATACCTATGAACCTGTAAAATCACAAGCAAGTTAGTTACTTCCTAGGTACAATGTGAGTACAGGCAATCTGTAAATACACCCATTCCAAATGGGAGAAATTGGCCAAAATCAAGGGGCTAAATGCCCCATGCAAGTCCAAATCCAGTGGGATAGTCAAATCTTAAAACCCTGAAACAATCTCCTTTGACTCCATGTCTCACTTCCAGACCATAGTGATTTAAGTGGTAAGTTCCCATGGTCTTGGGCAGCTCCACCTCCATGGCTTTGCAGAGTACAGACTCCCTCCCAGCTGCTTTCATGGACTGATGTTGAGTGTCTGTGACTTTTCCAGGTACACGGTGCAAGCTGTCAGTGGGTCTATCATTCTAGGGTCTGGAGGACGGTGGTCCTCTTCTCACAGCTCCACTAGGCAGTATCCCAGTGGGGACTCTGTGTAGGGGCTTCCACCCCAAATTTCCCTTCCACACTGCCCTAGCAGAGGTTCTCATGAGGGCTCTGCCCCTGCAGCACACCTCTGCTTGGACATCCAGGTGTTTCTATACATCCTGTGAAATCGAGGTGGAGGTTCCCAATCCTTAATTCCTCACTTCTTTGTGTCTGCAGGCACAACAACATGTGTAAGCCATCAAGGCTTGAGGCTTGGATGCTGTGAAGCAATGCCCTGAGCTGTACATCGGCCCCTTTTAGCCATGGCTGGAGCACAGGGCACCAAGCAGCAAGGCGCTGACCCTGGCCCATGAAACCATTTTTTCCTCTTAGGCCTCTCAGCTTGTGATGGGAGGGCTGCTGTGAAGACCTCTGACATGCCCTGGAGACATTTTCCCCCATTGTCTTGACAATTAACATTTGGCTCCTCTTTACTTATGCAAATTGGCCAAGTTCACAGAGGCATTTCACCTTCCCTGGCCCAAAGCACTCCCACTAGTGCTGCATACACTGCAATCCATTCCTTTGGGAAAACATCAATTGTCCACTTATGAAATTATAATAGGAAGGCCCGTGTGTATGGGAATGAAAATAACCAATCCAACTTTTCTCAAGGGAGATATATTGTAATATTATGAGGGACTCATTTTATCACCTTTAAAAAAAGCCAAGATTTGATAAAGAATTCCTTTCACAGTGTGCTCCCTGAAGATAAGGTACCTGGGTTGGGCACAGTGGCTCACACCTGTAATTCCAGCACTTTGGGAGGCCAAGGTGGGTGGATCACTTGAGGTCAGGAGTTCGAGACCAAACTGACCAACATGGCAAAACCCTGTCTCTACTAAAAATACAAAAATTAGCTGGATGTGGTAGTGCACACCTGTAATCCCAGCTACTCGGGAGGCTGAGGCACAAGAATTGCTTGAACCTGGGAGACAAAGTTTGCAGTGAGCTGAGATTGCACAATTGTACTCCAGCCTGGGTGACAGAATGAGACTCTGTTTCAAAAAATAAAAAATACAAATACAAAAATTAGCCAGGCACGGTGGTCCGTGACTATAGCCCTAGCTACTAGAGAGGCTGAGGTGGGACAATTGCTTGAATCCAGGAGACAGAGGTTGTAGTGAACCAAGATTGTGCCACTGCACTCCAGCCTGGGTGACAGAGTGATACTTTGTCTCAACAGCAATGAAAAGAACAAAAAAAAAAAAAAATGAAGAAAGCCAACAGGAATCATGAGATACCATCAAACTAATATATACATTATGGGAGTTCCAGAAGGAACAGAGAAGGAGAAGGGGACAGAAAGTTTATTTAAAGAAACAATGACAGAAAACTCCCCAAATTTGGAAGGGAAATGAACATCCAAATCCATGAAACCCAAAGAATCCCAAATAGATTAAATATAAAGAGATCTTCACTGAGGCCCGTTATAATCATATCATCAAAAGTCAAAGACAGAAAGAATTTTTTTTTTTTTTTTTTTTGAGACGGAGTCTCGTTCTGTCACCCAGGCTGGAGTGCAGTGGCCAGATCTCAGCTCACTGCAAGTTCCGCCTCCCGGGTTTACGCCATTCTCCTGCCTCAGCCTCCCGAGCAGCTGGGACCACAGGTGCCCGCCACCTCGCCTGGCTAGTTTTTTGTATTTTTTAGTAGAGACGGGGTTTCACCGTGTTAGCCGGGATGGTCTCGATCTCCTGACCTCGTGATCCGCCCGTCTCAGCCTCCCAAAGTGCTGGGATTACAGGCTTGAGCCACCGCACCTGGCCAGAAAGAATTTTTAAAGCAGCAAGAGAAAAGGAACTCATTACATACAATAATAAGATTATTGGTGCATTTCTCAGTCTTGCAGGCCAGGAAACTGTGGGAATATATTCAAAATGTCAAAAGACAAAAAAACCTGCCAACTAAAAATACTATACCTGACTAAGGATACTATACCTGCCAACTAACAATACTATACTGTTCTGAAGGACAGTAATGCTGTCCTTTGGAAATAAAGGAGAGATAAGAACCTAGCCAAAAATAAAACATAACAAAACAAAACAAAAAAAACCCAAAACACAAACAAAAAAAACCTGTGGGAGTTCATCACCACTATATCTGCCTTACAAGAAATGCTAAAGGGAGTTCTTTTGTGTTGAAACAAAAGAATAATACCTGGGGGGCGGAGCAAGATGGCTGAATAGGAACAGCTCCAGTCTCCAACTCCCAGCGCGAGCGACACAGAAGACTGGTGATTTCTGCATTTTCAACTGAGGTACTGGGTTCATCTCACTAGGGAGTGCCGGACAATCGGTGCTGGTGAGCTGCTGCAGCCCGACCAGTGACAGCTGAAGCAGGGCGAGGCATTGCCTCACCTGGGGAGCGCAAGGGGGAAGGGAATCCCTTTTCCTAGCCAGGGGAACTGAGACACACAACACCTGGAAAATCGGGTAACTCCCACCCCAATACTGCACTTTAAGGAAACAGGCACACCAGGAGATTTTATCCCACACCTGGCTGGGAGGGTCCCACGCCCATGGAGCCTCCCTCATTGCTAGCACAGCAGTCTGCGATCTAACAGCAAGGCAGCAGCAAGCCTGGGGGAGGGGCGCCCACCATTGCTGAGGCTTAAGTAGGTAAACAGAGCCGCTGGGAAGCTCGAACTGGGTGGAGCTCACAGCAGCTCAAGGAAACCTGCCTGTCTCTGTAGACTCCACCTCTGGGGACAGGGCACAGCTAAACAACTACAAAAGCAGCAGAAACCTCTGCAGACGCAAACGACTCTGTCTGACAGCTTTGAAGAGAGCAGTGGATCTCCCAACATGGAGGCTGAGATCTGAGAAGGGACAGACTGCCTGCTCAAGTGGGTCCCTGACCCCTGAGTAGCCTAACTGGGAGACATCCCCCACTAGGGGCAGTCTGACACCCCACACCTCACAGGGTGGAGTACACCCCTGAGAGGAAGCCTCCAAAGCAAGAATCAGACAGGTACACTCGCTGTTCAGCAATATTCTATCTTCTGCAGCCTCTGCTGCTGACACCCAGGCAAACAGGGTCTGGAGTGGACCTCAAGCAATCTCCAACAGACCTACAGCTGAGGGTCCTGACTGTTAGAAGGAAAACTATCAAACAGGAAGGACACCTACACCAAAACCCCATCAGTACGTCACCATCATCATCAAAGACCAGAGGCAGATAAAACAACAAAGATGGGGAAAAAGCAGGGCAGAAAAGCTGGAAATTCAAAAAATAAGAGCGCATCTCCCCCGGCAAAGGAGCACAGCTCATCGCCAGCAACGGATCAAAGCTTGATGGAGAATGACTTTGACGAGATGAGAGAAGAAGGCTTCAGTCCATCAAACTTCTCAGAGCTAAAGGAGGAATTACGTACCCAGCGCAAAGAAACTAAAAATCTTGAAAAAAAAGTGGAAGAATTGATAGCTAGAGTAATTAACGCAGAGAAGGTCATAAACGAAATGAAAGAGATGAAAACCATGACACGAGAAATACGTGACAAATGCACAAGTTTCAGTAACCGACTCAATCAACTGGAAGAAAGAGTATCAGCGATTGAGGATCAAATGAATGAAATGAAGTGAGAAGAGAAACCAAAAGAAAAAAGAAGAAAAAGAAATGAACAAAGCCTGCAAGAAGTATGGGATTATGTAAAAAGACCAAATTGCCGGGCGTGGTGGCTCAAGCCTGTAATCCCAGCACTTTGGGAGGCCGAGACGGGCGGATCACGAGGTCAGGAGATCGAGACCATCCTGGCTAACACGGTGAAACCCCGTCTCTACTAAAAAATACAAAAAACTAGCCGGGCGCGGTGGCGGGTGCCTGTAGTCCCAACTACTCGGGAGGCTGAGGCAGGAGAATGGCGTGAACCCAGGAGGCGGAGCTTGCAGTGAGCTGAGATCTGGCCACTGCACTCCAGCCTGGGCACAGAGCAAGACTCCGTCTCAAAAAAAAAAAAAAAAAAAAAAAAAAAAAAAAAAAAAAAAAAGACCAAATCTACGTCTGATTGGGGTGCCTGAAAGTGAGGGGGAAAATGGAACCAAGTTGGAAAACACTCTTCAGGATATCATCCAGGAGAACTTCCCCAACCTAGTAGGGCAGGCCAACATTCAAATCCAGGAAATACAGAGAACGCCACAAAGATACTCCTCGAGAAGAGCAACTCCAAGACACATAATTGCCAGATTCACCAAAGTTGAAATGAAGGAAAAAATCTTAAGGGCAGCCAGAGAGAAAGGTCTCACCCACAAAGGGAAGCCCATCAGACTAACAGCAGTTCTCTCGACAGAAATGCTACAAGCCAGAAGAGAGTGGGGGCCAATATTCAACATTCTTAAAGAAAAGAATTTTAAACCCAGAATTTCATATCCAGCCAAACTAAGTTTCATAAGTGAAGGAGAAATAAAATCCTTTACAGATAAGCAAATGCTTAGAGATTTTGTCACCACCAGGCCTGCCTTACAAGAGACACTGAAGGAAGCACTAAACATGGAAAGGAACAACCGGTACCAGCCATTGCAAAAACAGGCCAAAACGTAAAGACCATCGAGGCTAGGAAGAAACTGCATGAACTAACGAGCAAAATAACCAGTTATTATCATAATGGCAGGATCAAGTTCACACATAACAATATTAACCTTAAATGTAAATGGACTAAATGCTCCAATTAAAAGACGCAGACTGGCAAACTGGATAAAGAGTCAAGACCCATCAGTCTGCTGTATTCAGGAGACCCATCTCACATGCAGAGACATACATAGGCTCAAAATAAAGGGATGGAGGAAGATTTACCAAGCAAATGGAGAACCAAAAAAAGCAGGGGTTGCAATACTAGTCTCTGATAAAACAGACTTTAAACCATCAAAGATCAAAAGAGACAAAGAAGGCCATTACATAATGGTAAAGGGATCAATTCAACAGGAAGAGATAACTATCCTAAATATATATGCACCCAATACAGGAGCACCCAGATTCATAAAGCAAGTCCTTAGAGACTTACAAAGAGTCTTAGACTCCCATACAATAATAATGGGAGACTTCAACACTCCACTGTCAACATTAGACAGATCAACGAGACAGAAAGTTAACAAGGATATCCAGGAATTGAACTCATCTCTACAGCAAGCGGACCTAATAGACATCTATAGAACTCTCCACCCCAAATCAACAGAATATACATTCTTCTCAGCACCACATCGCACTTATTCCAAAATTGACCACATAATTGGAAGTAAAGCACTCCTCAGCAAATGTACAAGAACAGAAATTATAACAAACTGTCTCTCAGACCACAGTACAATCAAACTAGAACTCAGGACTAAGAAACTCAATCAAAACCGCTCAACTACATGGAAACTGAACAATCTGCTCCTGAATGACTACTGGGTACATAACGAAATGAAGGCAGAAATAAAGATATTCTTTGAAACCAATGAGAACAAAGATACAACATACCAGAATCTCTGGGACACATTTAAAGCAGTGTGTAGAGGGAAATTTATAGCACTAAATGCCCACAAGAGAAAGCTGGAAAGATCTAAAATTGACACTCTAACATCACAATTAAAAGAACTAGAGAAGCAAGAGCAAACACATTCAAAAGCTAGCAGAAGGCAAGAAATAACTAAGATCAGAGCAGAACTGAAGGAGGTAGAGACACAAAAAACCCTTCAAAAAATCAATGAATCCAGGAGTTGGTTTTTTGAAAAGATCAACAAAATTGACAGACCGCTAGCAAGACTAATAAAGAAGAAAAGAGAGAAGAATCAAATAGACGCAATAAAAAATGATAAAGGGGATATCACCACCGACCCCACAGAAATACAAACTACCATCAGAGAATATTATAAACACCTCTACGCAAATAAACTATGAAATCTAGAAGAAATGGATAATTTCCTGGACACTTACACTCTTCCAAGACTAAACCAGGAAGAAGTTGAATCCCTGAATAGACCAATAGCAGGCTCTGAAATTGAGGCAATAATTAATAGCCTACCAAAGAAAAAAAGTCCAAGACCAGATGGATTCACAGCTGAATTCTACCAGAGGTACAAGGAGGAGCTGGTACCATTCCTTCTGAAACGATTCCAATCAATAGAAAAAGAGGGAATCTTCCCTAACCCATTTTATGAGGCCAACATCATCCTGATACCAAAGCCTGGCAGAGACACAACAAAAAAAGAGAATTTTAGACCAATATCCCTGATGAACATCGATGCAAAAATCCTCAATAAAATACTGGCAAACCGGATTCAGCAGCACATCAAAAAGCTTATCCACCATGATCAAGTGGGCTTCATCCCTGGGATGCGAGGCTGGTTCAACATTAGCAAGTCAATAAACATAATCCAGCATATAAACAGAACCAAAGACAAGAACCACATCATTATCTCAATAGATGCAGAAAAGGCTTTTGACAAAATTCAACAGCCCTTCATGCTAAAAACGCTCAATAAATTCGGTATTGATGGAACATACCTCAAAATAATAAGAGCTATTTATGACAAACCCACAGCCAATATCATACTGAATGGGCAAAAACTGGAAAAATTCCCTTTGAAAACTGGCACAAGACAGGGATGCCCTCTCTCACCACTCCTATTCAACATAGTGTTGGAAGTTCTGGCTAGGGCAATCAGGCAAGAGAAAGAAATCAAGGGGATTCAGTTAGGAAAAGAAGAAGTCAAATTGTCCCTGTTTGCAGATGACATGATTGTATATTTAGAAAACCCCATTGTCTCAGCCCAAAATCTCCTTAAGCTGATAAGCAACTTCAGCAAAGTCTCAAGATACAAAATTAATGTGCAAAAATCACAAGCATTCTTTTTTTTTTTTTTTTTTTTTTTTTTTTTTTGAGACGGAGTCTTGCTGTGTCACCCAGGCTGGAGTGCAGTGGCCGGATCTCAGCTCACTGCAAGCTCCTCCTCTCGGGTTCATGCCATTCTCCTGCCTCAGCCTCCCGAGTAGCTGGGACTACAGGCACCCGCCACTTCGCCCGGCTAGTTTTTTGTATGTTTAGTAGAGATGGGGTTTCACCGTGTTAGCCAGGATGGTCTCGATCTCCTGACCTCATGATCCGCCCGTCTCGGCCTCCCAAAGTGCTGGGATTACAGGCTTGAGCCACCGCGCCCGGCCCACAAGCATTCTTATACACCAGTAACAGACAAGCAGAGAGCCAAATCATGAATGAACTTCCATTCACAGTTGCTTCAAAGAGAATAAAATACCTAGGAATCCAACTTACAAGGGATGTAAAGGACCTCTTCAAGGAGAACTACAAACCACTGCTCAGTGAAATAAAAGAGGACACAAACAAATGGAAGAACATACCATGCTCATGGATAGGAAGAATCAATATCGTGAAAATGGCCATACTGCCCAAGGTTATTTATAGATTCAATGCCATCCCCATCAAGCTACCAATGAGTTTCTTCACAGAATTGGAAAAAACTGCTTTAAAGTTCATATGGAACCAAAAAAGAGCCTGCATCTCCAAGACAATCCTAAGTCAAAAGAACAAAGCTGGAGGCAATATCCAGAACCTACCAAGTTCTGGGCTAATTCTGGGCTATTCTGGGCTAATATCCAGAACCTACCAAGAACTCAAACAAATTTACAAGAAAAAAACAAGCAACCCCATCAAAAAGTGGGCAAAGGATATGAACAGACATTTCTCAAAAGAAGACATTCATACAGCCAACAGACACATGAAAAAATGCTCATCATCACTGGCCATCAGAGAAATGCAAATCAAAACCACAATGAGATACCATCTCACACCAGTTAGAATGGCGATCATTAAAAAGTCAGGAAACAACAGGTACTGGAGAGGATGTGGAGAAATAGGAACACTTTTACACTGTTGGTGGGATTGTAAACCAGTTCAACCATTACGGAAAACAGTATGGCGATTCCTCAAGGATCTAGAACTAGATGTACCATATAACCCAGCCATCCCATTACTGGGTATATACCCAAAGGATTATAAATCATGCTGCTATAAAGACACATGCACACATATGTTTATTGCAGCACTATTCACAATAGCAAAGACTTGGAATCAACCCAAATGTCCATCAGTGACAGACTGGATTAAGAAAATGTGGCATGGCCGGGCGCGGTGGCTCAAGCCTGTAATCCCAGCACTTTGGGAGGCCGAGACGGGCAGATCACGAGGTCAGGAGATCGAGACCATCCTGGCTAACACAGTGAAACCCCGTCTCTACTAAAAAATACAAAAAACTAGCCAGGCACGGTGGCGGGCGCCTGTAGTCCCAGCTACTCGGGAGGCTGAGGCAGGAGAATGGCGTAAACCCGGGAGGGGGAGCTTGCAGTGAGCCGAGATCTGGCCACTGCGCTCCAGCCTGGGCCACAGAGCGAGACTCTGCCTCAAAAAAAAAAAAAAAAAAAATGTGGCACATATACACCATGGAATACTATGCAGCCATAAAAAAGGATGAGTTTGTGTCCTTTGTAGGGACATGGATGCAGCTGGAAACCATCATTCTTAGCAAACTATCACAGGAACAGAAAACCAAACACCGCATGTTCTCACTCATAGGTGGGAACTGAACAATGAGATCACTTGGACTCGGGAAGGGGAACATCACACACCGGGGCCTATCATGGGGAGGGGGGAGGGGGGAGCGGGGAGGGATTGCATTTGGAGTTATACCTGATATAAATGACGAGTTGATGGGTGCTGACGAGTTGATGGGTGCAGCACACCAACATGGCACAAGTATACATATGTAACAAACCTGCAGTTATGCACAGGTACCCTAGAACTTAAAGTATAATAATACTAAAAAATACATAAATTAAAAAAAAAAAAGAATAATAGCTAACAAAATGAAAACATATGCAGGTGTAACTTTCACTGTAATGGTCAAAATAGTCAAATTCAGAATACTCTATTATAGTAATGGTGGTACATAAATCACTTTTAGTCTAAAGGTTTGTTTGTTTGTTTGTTTTTTGTTTGTTTGTTTTTAGACAGAGTCTTGCTCTGTCGCCCAGGCTGGAGTGCAGTGGCATGATTTTGGCTCACTGCAAGCTCCACCTCCAGGGTTCATGCCATTCTCCTGCCTCAGCCTCCCCAGTAGCTGGGACTACAGTTGCCCGCCACCACGCCTGGCTAATTTTTTTGTATTTTTAGTAGAGATGCGGTTTCACCATGTTAGCTAGGATGGTCTCGATCTCCTGACCTCGTGATCCGCCTGCCTCAGCCTCCCAAAGTGCTGGGATTATAGGTGTGAGCCACCGTGCCTGGCCCTAAAGGTTTTTTTTTAATGTATTAAAAATATAACTATAATAATTTGGTCATGGATAGACAACATATAAATTGTAGCATCAATAACATAAAATGTGGAAAGAAAGGTTAAAATGAAAATTTCTTGTATGTGATCAAAGTTAAGCTAGTGTCAGCTTAAAATAGACTGTGATAAGATATTTTATGTTAAGCCCATGGTAACCACAAAGAAAAACATATAGTATATCCACGAAAGATAAAAAGAAAGAAATCGTGCCATGGCAGGGATACCAAAAAAAAAAAAAAAAGAAAAGAAAAAGAAAAAAAAAAGAAAGAGAAAAGAATCCAGGCATACCATTATAATGAATAATCAAATCACAAAAGAAGACAGGAAGAGAGAATGAATGGAATGAAAGAACTATATAATAATAAGAAAACAGTTAACAAAATGACAGTATAGTTTGAGCATCCCTAATCTGAATATCTGAGATCTGAAATGCTCCAAAATATGAAACTTTTTAAGTGCCAATATAATGCTCAAAGGGAAATTGTCACTGGAGCACTTCAGATTTTGGATTTTCAGATTAGGAATGCTCAACTAGTAAAACATCTGCAAATATTCTCAAATTAAAAAAAAAAAAAAATCCGAATTCCAAAATGCTTCTGGTCCCAAGCATTTTGGATAAGGGAAACTCAACCTGTAGTAATTCTATCTACCAGTAATTTTTTTTTTTTCCCCCAGACAGGGTCTCACTCTCACCCAGGCTGGAGTGCAGTGGTGCAATCTCAGCTCAGTTTAAATTCCACCTCCCAGGTTCAAGTGATTCTTGTGCCTCAGCATCCTGAGTAGCTGGGACTGCAAGCAAGCACCATCATGCTTGGTTTGTTTTCGTATTTTTTTGTGTAGATGGGGTTTTGCCATGTTGCTAAGGGTGGTCTCAAACTCCTGAGCTCAAGAGATTCTCCTGCCTCAGCCTCCCCAAGTGCTAAGATTATAGGCATGGGCGACTGTGCCCAGCCTCAATAATTACTTTAAATGTAAATGGATTAAATTCTCCAATCAAAACACGTAGAGACAGAACAGCTAAATAGGTTAAAAAACATGAACCAACTATATACTGCCTATAAGAGACTAACTTTAGGCCGGGCGTGGTGGCTCATGTCTGTAATCCCAGCACTTTGGGAGGCCAAGGCGGGCGGATCATGATGTCAGCAGATTGAGACCATCCTGGCTAACACTGTGAAACCCCATCTCTACTAAAAATACAAAAAATTAGCCAGGCGTCGTGGCGGGCAACTGTAGTCCCAGCTACTGGGGAGGCTGAGGCAGGAGAATCACTTGAACCCAGGAGGTGGAGCTTGCAGCGAGCCGAGATTGCGCCACTGCACTCTAGCCTGGGTGACAGAGCGAGACTCTGTCTCAGAAAAAAAAAAAAAAAAAAAAAAAAAAAAAGACTTACTTTAACTTTAAGGACACACATAGGCTGAAAGTGAAGGGATGGAAAAAAATATTCCATGAAAATAATAAGAAAAGAGGGCAGGTGTGGCTCTATTTATATCAGAAAAAAATAGACTTTAAGTTAAAAACTGTCTCAAGAGGCAAAGAAGGTTAATGTATAATAAAGAAGGTCCAACATCAAAGCACTTAAATATATAAAAGAAATATTAAAAGAACTGAAGGGAGAAATAGGTAGCAACACAATAACAGTGGGGGACTTCAATACCCCACTTTCAACAATGGATAGATACCACAGACAGAAAATCGATAAGGAAACAGTGGACTTGAACAAAACTATAGACCAAATTAACCAAACATACGTATGTAGAATATTCCATGCAACAGCAGCAGAATACACATTCTTTTCAAGTGCAAATGCAACATTCTCCAGGATAGATCACATGTTAGAATGTTAAAGCACAAAAAAATCTTCTTTTTTAATTTAAGAGACAGAGTCTCATTCTGTAACCCAAGCTGGAGTGCAGTTGTGGGGGTCATAGCATGCTGTAACCTTAAGCTCCTGGTCTCAAGCGATCCTCCCACCTCAGTGTCCCAAAGGAGTAGCTGGGACTGTAAAGCATGCACCACAATGTCTAGCTAAGTTTTTAGGTTTTTTATTGTTGTTGAGATGGGGTCTCTCCCTGTGTTGCCCAGGATAGCCTCAAACTCCTGACCTCAAGTGCTCCTCCCATCTCAGTCTTCCAAATTGCTGGGATTATGGGAGTGAGCCACTGCACTTGACCCACAGAATAAGTCTTTAAAATTCAAGAAGACTGAAATAATATTGAATATCTTTTCTGAACACAATAGTATAAAATGGGTCAAAGAAGAAATCAAAAGACAAATTAAAGGATATCTTGAGACAAATACAAATGAAAAGACAACATACCAAAACTTATGGGATGCAACAAAAGCAGTTTTAAGTAGGAAGTTTATAGATATATAAAAAGGAAATAGAATCAATGTCAAAGAGATGTCTACACTCCCATGTTCATTCCAGCATTGTTCACAATAGCCAAGATATGGAATCAACCTAAGTGTCTGTATTAGTCCATTTTCATGCCGCTGATAAAGACATACTCAAGACTGGGTAATTTACAAAAGAAAAGTGCTTAATGGAGTTACAGTTCCACATGGCTGGGGAGGCCTCACAGTCATGGAGCAAGACAGAGCAAGTCACATCTTACATGGATGGCAGCAGGCAAAGAGAAAGAGCTTTTGCAGGGAAATTCCCATTTTTAAAATGATCAGATCTCATGAGACTTACTCACTGTCATGAGAACAGCACTGGAAAGACCCAGCCCCATGATTCAATTATCTCTCATTGCATCCCTCCCACAACATGTGGGAATTATGGGAGCTACAAGATGAGATTTGGGTAGGGACACACAGACAAATTATATCATTCTGCCCTGGTCCTTTCCAAATCTCATGTTTTCACATTTCAAAACAATCATGTCTTCTCAACGGTTCCCCAAAGTCTTAACTCATTTCAGCATTAACTCAAAACTCCACAGTCCAAAGTCTCATCTGAGACAAGGTTAGTCTCTTCTGCCTATGAGCCTGTAGAATCAGAAGCAAATTAGTTACTTCCTAGATACAATGAGGATACAGGCATTGTGTAAATACAGCCATTTTAAATGGGAGCAATTGGCCAAAACAAAGGGGTTACAGGCCCCATGCAAGTCCAAATCCAGCAGGACAGTCAAATCTTAAAGCTCCCAAATGATCACCTTTGACTCCATGTCTCACATCCAGGTCATGCTGATGCAAGAAGTGAGTTCCCATAGTCTTGGGCAGCTCCACCCCTGTGGCTTTACAGGGTATAGCCCCCCTCCTGGCTGCTTTCACAGGCTGGGATTGAGTGTCTGCAGCTTTTCCAGGTGAATGGTGAAAGCTGTCAGTGGATCTATCATTCTGGGGCCTGGAAGACAGTGGCTGTCTTCTCACAGCTCCACTAGGCAGTGTCCCAGTAAGGACTCTGTGTGGAGGCTCCAATCCTACCTTTCCTTTCCGCACTACCCTAGCAGCAGTTCTCCATGAGGGCCCACCCCTGCAGCAGATTTCTGCCTGGGCATCCAGGCATTTCCACACATCTTTGGAAATATAGGCAGAGGTTCAGAAACCCCAATTCTTGACTTCTGTGAACTTGCAGGCTCAACACCATGTGGAAGCTGCCAAGGATTGGGGCTTGAACCCTCTGAAGCTATGGTCCAAGCTCTACATTGGCTCCTTTCAGCCATGACTAGAGTGGCTGGGAAGCAAGGTGCCAAGTCCCAAGCTGCACACAGCTGGGGAACACTGGGCCTAGCCCATGAAACCATTTTTTCCTCCTAGGCCTCCAGGACTATGATGGGAGAGGCTGCCATGAAGACCTCTGATATGCCCTGGCAACATTTTCCCCACTCTCTTGGGAATTAACATTCAGCATCTCATTACTTTATGCAATTTTTATTTTTTTTGGAAACAGAGTCTCACTCTATTGCCCAGGCTGGAGTGCAATGACGTGTCTTCACTCACTGCAATCTCTGCCTCCCGGGTTCAAGCAATTCTTGTGCCTCAGCCTCCTGAGTAGCTGGGACTAAAGGCACGCACCCCCATACCCAGCTAATTTTTGTATTTTTAGTAGAGACTGAGTTTCACCATGTTGGCCAGGCTGGTCTCAAACTCCTGACTTGATGATCCACCCACCTTGGCCTCCCAAAGTTCTGGGATTACAGGCATGAGCCACCGTGCCCAGCCGGTTATGCAAATTTCTGCAGCTGCCTTGAATTTCTCCTCAGAAAATGGGATTTTGTCTTCTATCACATTGTCAGGCTGCAAATTTTCAGAATTCTGCTTCCTTTATAAAATGGAAGGCCTGTAACAGCACCCAAGTCACTTTTGCTCCAGTTCCCAACAAGTTTCTCATCTCCATCTGAGACCACCTTGCCTGGATTTCATTATCTATATGATTATCAGTATTTTGGTCAAAGCTATTCAACAAGTCTCTGAGTTCTCAACAAGAACTCAAGGGAGTTCCAAACTTCTCCACATTTTCCAGTCTTCTTTTGAGCCCTCCAAACTGTTCCAACCTCTGCCTGTTACCAGTTCCAAAGTCACTTCCATATTTTTGGGTATCCTTTCAGCAGCACCCCACTCTACTGGTACTAATTTACTGTATTAGTCTATTTTCATGCTGCTGATAAAGACATACCCAAGGCTGGGCAATTTACAAAAGAAAGGGGTTCAATGGACTTACAGTTCCACATGGCTGGGGAAGCCTCACAATCATGGAGGAAGGCAAGACAGAGCAAGTCACGTCTTACATGGATGGCAGCAGACAAAGAGAAAGGGCCTGTGCAAGGAAACTCCCATTTTTAAAACCATCAGATCTGATGAGTCTTATTCACTGTCATGAGAATAGCATGGGAAGGACCCAGCCACATGATTCAATTATCTCCCACTGGGTCCCTCCCACAACACATGTGAATTATGGGAGCTACAAGATGAGATTTGCCTGGGGTCACAGAGCCAAACCATATCAGTGTCCACGAATGGATGAATGGATACAGAAAATGTGACATATGTATAGACAGACAGATAGATAGATAGATAGATAGATAGATAGATAGATAAATAGATAGATAGGCAGACAGACATATACAATGAAATAGTATTAAGCCTTAAAGAAGAAGGGAATCTTGTCATTTGTGACAACATGGATGAACCTGGAAGACATTATGCTAAGTGATTTAAGCCAGCCACAGAAAGGCAAATACTGCATGATCTCGCTTATGTGTGGAATCTAAAACTGTCAAACATATAGAAGCAGCAAATAGAAGGGTGGTTGCCAGAGGCTGCGTTGTGGTGGGGGCGTTGGAATGGAAATATGTAGATCACAGGGTACTGAAACTTAGATAGGGTCAGTAAATTCTGGAAATCTAATATACAACATAGTAACTTAGTGGTAATGTATTGTATATAAGCATGCCTTGTTTTATGGAGCTTCACTTCACAGATAATGCATTTTTTTACAAATTGAATATTTCTCGCAATCCTGTGTCAAACAAGTCAATTGGTGCCATTTTTCCAATAGTGTGTGCTCACTTTGTGTCTCTGTGTCATATTTTGCTAATTCTCACAATATTTCTTTTTTTAATTTCTTAATTTTTAAAAAATAGAGACAGAGTCTTGCCCTGTTGCCCAGGCTAGAGTACAGTGGCGTGATCATAGCTCACTGCAGCCTTGGACACCTAGGTTCAAGCCATCCTTCCACCTCAACCTCTCGAGTAGCTGGTACTACAGGCTTGTAGTTTTTGTAAAGACAGGGTCTCGCTGTGTTGTCCAGGCTGGTCTTGAACTCCTGGGTCAAATAATCCACACACCTCGGTTTCCCAAAGTCCTGGGATTACAGGTGTGAGCCACAGTGCCTGGTCCCCTGGTGCTTTTCTTTACCAAAATACTTATAAATGGTTAGCACGCTCTTTTGCTTTGCAAATAACTAGGGTTTTTTTTTGTTTGTTTGTTTTGTTTTGTTTTTTTGTCTTCTTGAAATTCTGTTATCGAATTAAATGTTTAATGCCTATTTTTAAAGATCTTGCTACTGTGAGACCCTGTCTCAAAAACAAACAAACAAAAAAAACAAAAAAAAAAAAAAAACAAAACAAAAACTGACCTAGCAAGCCACAGTGACATGGAGGAAACTTAAATGCATATTACTAAGCGAAAGAAGCCAGTCTGGAAAGGGTACACACTGTATGTTTCCAAATATATGACATTCTGAAGAGGGCAAAACTGTGGAGATAGTAAAAAAAAGATCAGTGGTTGCCAGTAGTTAGTGAGGAGGGAGGGATCACTAGGCAGAGATCAGAAGATTTTTAGGGCAGTAAAACTATTCTGTATGATACCATGATGTTACAGATATGTCATTAGATATTTGTCAAAATTCACAGAAGTTACAACCAGAGTGAACCCTATGGATGTAGGTGGATAATGATATGTCAGTGTTGGTTTATTGATTATATTAAATTTACCATACCAACTGGGGATGTTAATGGTGGAGGAGGGAGTATGTGGAAACTCTCAATTCTTTTTGCGCAATTTTTCTGTGAAGCTAGCACTCTTCTAAAAAAAATAAAGTCTAATAATTGCAAAACAAAAGCAAAAACCAGTGTGGTACTGGCATGGGGATAGACAAATAGATCAAGTAATAGAATAAATAAACCAATACACTTATGGTCTATTGATTTTCAACAAGCATACCAAGACTATTTAATGGGGCAAGAATAGCCTTTTTTTTTCTTTTTTTCTTTTTCTTTTTTTTTTTTTTTTGTGACAGTTTTGCTCTGTAGCCCAGGTTGAGGTGCATTGGTGTGTGGATCTCGGCTCGCTGCAGCCTCAACCTCCTGGGCTCACGCAATCGGCCCACTTCAGCCTCCTGAGTAACTGGGACTACAGGCTGGTATTTTTTATAGAGGCAGGTCTCACCATGTTGCCCAGACTGGTCTTGAACACCTGGGCTCTAGAGATTTGCCCTCCTCAGGTTCCCAAAGTTCTGAGATCACAAGCATGTGCCACCAAGCCCGGCCCCAGATATTCTTATTAACTAGATATTCTTACTCACAAAAGAATGAGTTTGGATCCACCCCCTGACGCCATTTCAAAAGTTATATTAAAATTAATTTTTCACAGTTTTTATGGTTTTATTTCAACACAAATAAAACGTGCACATGAGCTGTCTATTCCCTTTCTTTGCTGTGCAGCCTGGCATTGTGACTGGTGACTCTGATGGCCAGCTCGGGCTGCCCTTTCCATGATGGCTTTGCAGTTCCAGAGGAAACATTGTAGCTATCTCAGGAGAGTAAGATTTGCTGCGTGTCAGCAGCCCTTCCAACTCCTTGACGATGTGTACCAGAAACTTCCAGAAGCCGCTGGGCAGCATTTGTTTTTTTATTGCTCCCATATAACCAATGTTGGGCATCAGGATATGGCCCTTGAATCTTCTATGAACTCAGTTGTCTGTCTCTGGGTTTCCACCAGTTATGCTTAATTTTGACATATTGTTCTGACTGGTGGTAAATGAACTTCTTGCTCCTCTTTTTGATGATCTTGGGCTTCATGAGGGGTCTGATGGTGGCCATGCTAGAGATGGCTCTAAAAATTAACCCCAAATGGATCAAAGACCTTAAATGTAGGAGCTAAAATTATAAAGCGCTTGAAAGAAAACATAAGGATAAATCTTCATGACCTTGGATTTGGCAATGGATTCTTAAATATGACACCAAAAGCACAAGCCACAGAAGGGAAAAAAAGAAGATACATTGAACTTCATAAGAATTAAAATAATTAATCTGTGCATCCCAGGACACTATCAAGAAAGCGAAAAGACAACCTAGAGAATGAAAATAAATACTTATAAATCATATACCTGATAAGGCTCCAGTATCCAGTACATACACCAAATTCTTACAACAGCAACAGAAAAATGAACAACCCAACTAAAACATTGGCAACGATTTGAATAGATACTTTTAATTTTCTTTTTTCTTTTTTTTAGACAGGGTCTTACTTTGTTGCTCAGGTGCAACCATGGCTCACTACAGTCTCAATCTCCTGGGATCAAGTGATCCTCCCCTCTCAGCCTCCTGAGTAGCTGAGACCACAGGCTTGTATTTTTTGTAGAGACAGAGTCTCGCCACATTGCTTAGCCTGGTCTCAAACTCCTGAACTCAAGCAATCCTCCTGCCTCAGCCTCCCAAAGTGCTGGGATTACAGGTGTGAGCCACAATGCCTGGCCCCAAATAGATAATTTTTCTAAAGAAGATATACTAACAGCAGCAAGCACATGAAAAGATGTTCAACAGCATTACTTAGGGAAATGCAAATCAAAACCACAGTAAGATTCCACTGTATACCCACTAGGATGACTCTAATAAAAAAATGGAAAGTAACAAGTGTTGGATGGGATGTGGAGAAATTGGAACCCTCATACATTACTGGTGGAAATGTAAAATGGTTCAGTAGCTTTGAAAAACAGTTTGGCAGTCTCTCAAGTTACATATAATTGCCAGTTCCTGAATGTCCACAGCCAAAAGAGCAATTCCACTTTTAGATATGTATACCAAAGAGAAATGAAACATGTTTAGAGTCACCACCAGGTGGCGCTGTTATTTTAAAATTCAAAATTTTAAACGCCATAAAATGTTAATTTATTAACAATATTGTGATATAATATTATAATTGAGTTGGGTTAAGGCAAAAATAACATAAATTTTTCTATAGCTCTCAAAAAAATGAAAATAAGAGAAGGCAGAAATTTAAATGTCTTAATGAAAATAATGCTTTGAATCTTCAAAACAGGGTATGATACTCCAATCCATTTTATTTTATTAACGCTTTTAACAATTACCATAAAATGGACAAAGTTATCTTCCCTTGTTTTGTGACTTTTTAAGTCTATGAAGTTTAGGCTGGGCACCGTGGCTCACGCCTGTAATACCAGCACTTTGGGAGGCCGAAATGGGCAGTTCACCTGGGCTCAGGAGTTCAAGACTAGCCTGGCCAACACGGTGAAACCCCGTCTCTACTAAAAATACAAAAAAAAAAAAAAAAAAAAAAAAAAAAAAATTAGCCAAGTGTGGTGGTGTATGCCTGTAATCCCAGCGACTTGGGAGGCTGAGGCACGAGAATCATTTGAACCCAGGAGGCAGAGGTTGCAGTGAGCCAAGATCTCACCACTGCACTCCAGCATGGGCAACAGAGTGAGACTCTGTCTCAAAAAAATAAAAAATAAATAAGTAAATAAAGTCTATGAAGTTTAATTCTCCAATGTTAAAAAGTAATGTTTAAGTATATAGGAGATTGAAAATGCCTAATTAAATTGAAATATTAAAGGATATGACACTGACAACAACTTTAAGCTTAAGTTATCAAATAAGGACTCTCCTGACCCTGAGCTTGCATAATACTCCATTTTTTAAAGTGTGTAATTTAGTAACCTTCAAATTTGTTGACCACAACCCACAAAAGGAAATATTTATTCAGACCCAGTACAAAATTTTTATTCTATTTTATTTGAATTTTGTCTGTCATGTTAAAAAAAAAAAAAAAGTTGATTCTAACCTACTAAATAAGTTTGATGACTCATTAATGGATTGTAACCTACTGTTAGTCGTATTATAACTTGCCATTGAAATTTTTCCATTTGACTTTTAAGATGTTTTAGGCTTCTCCAGTGAAAAATAATGTTACAAATTAATGGTCAGAGGCCAACAACAATATAATGTGACTAAGCAGATGCTTTCAATGGCTTTAAGAGAGTCACAGATCTCTTGAAAATTTCCATTTCCTTCACCCACAAGACAGCTCACCCTGTCTCAGAACCACCTTCTGAAAAATCACTGTGAGCCAGAAACTGTACCTCATGCCTGTAATCCTAACGCTTTAGGAAACCAAGGTGAGAGGATCACTTGAGCCCAGGAGTTTGAGACCAGCCTGGGCAACAGTGACACCCTGATTCTACAAAAAATTTTTTTAAATTAAGTCAGGAGTGGTGCTGCATGCTTGTAGTCCCAGCTTCTCGGAAGGCTGAGGTGGGAGGACTGCTTGAGCCCAGGAGTTTTAGGCTCCAGTGAGCTGTGAGTGCATCACTGCACTCCAGCCTGGTCAACAGAGCAAGACCCTGTCTTGGAAAAAAAAATTTCTTTGGGTTTTGAGGGTGTGGCAGTTGCTTCTCTAATGTACCAAACCATCCACGTAGAACTCTGAGCTGTGCCTTTTCTTGCTCCATGAATTATTGCCAGTCATTATTTAATTAGCAACTGTTGGATATTAACCTGATTGTTGTATTTTAATGTCTATATATTTCTGATTCATGATTCCAACAAGCTAGAGAAACTGAAAGTTCCTCTTTAATACTACCCTTCAGAGATAATCATTGTTAACTATTTGGCATGTGTCTAAGACTTTGAAATACTCACATTAATTTTTATGGTTTTTAAGCATACGGGAGATTATGTATACTGTATTGTTTTGAAACTTGCTTTTTTTTTTTTTTTGGTGTTTTGTTTTTGTTTTTATTTGTTGAGATGGAGTCTTGCTTGGTCACCCAGGCTGCAGTGCAATGGCACGATCTCAGCTCACTGCAACCTCCGCCTCCCGGGTTCAAGCGATTCTTCTACCTCAGCCTCCCGAGTAGCTGGGATTACAGGCACCTGCCACCATGCCCAGCTAATTTTTGTATTTTTGTAGAGATGGGGTTTTACCATGTTGGCCAGGCTGATCTTGAACTCCTGATCTCAGGTGATCTGCCCGCCTAGGCCTCCCAAAGTGCTGAGATTACAGGCGTGAGCCACCGTGCCAGGCCTGAAACCTGTCTTTGGCTTACCTAGTACATTATAAACATCTTTCCATGTTTACATCTAAAACTTTTTTTTTTTTTTTGAGACAGTCCTGCTCTATCACCTAGGCTGGAGTACAGTGGCGGGATCTCAGCTCACTGCAACCTCTGCCTCCTGGGTTCAAGCGATTCTCTGCCTCAGCCTCCCAAGTATCTGTGACTGTGGGTGCCCGCCACCACACCTGGCTAATTATTTTTTCCATTTTTTAGGAGAGACAGGGTTTCACCATGTTGGCTAGGCTGGTCTCGAACTCCTAACCTCAGGTGTTCCCCCTCCTCGGCCTCCCAAAGTGCTGGGATTACAGGCATGAGCCACCGCGTCCAGCCTAAAACTTCTTTTTAAAAGTAGGTGTGGTCAGGTGCAGTGGCGCATACCTGTAATCCCAGCACTTTGAGAGGGCTAAGACGGGAGATTGCCTGAGTCCTGGAGTTTGAGACCAGCCTGGGCAATATTGGGAGACTCTGTCTCTACAAAAATATTAGAAAAATTTTAGCTAGGCATAGTGGCACATGCCTGTGGTCCCATCTACTCAGGAGACTGAGGTGGGAGGATCGCTTGAGCCCAGGAAGTCAAGGCTGTAGTGATTGTGCCACTGCACTCCAGCCTGGGCAACAGAGCAAGACTCAGTCCCCCTCTAGCGCCCGCAGAAAAGAAGATGCATAGTTTACCTTTTTATGAATGTACTCCAAATTGATTTTACCATTCTCATTTGTGATGGACATTTCTTTTTGGAGATGAGGTCTTGCTATGTTGTTCAGGCTGGACTTGAACTCCTGGCCTGAACTGAGTAGCTGGGACTACAGGTTCATGCCAACTTGCCGGGCTGTTATGATAGACATTTAAGTGGTTTTAAAATTTGTCTTTATTATAAATGGTATTTGCAATAAAAAGCCTTTGTGTATACATCATTGCTCACTAGTCGTATCTCCATAGAATACATTTCTAGAAGTGAGACTGTTTGCTCAGAGGATATACACACTTAATACCCTTTAGCAAGGTTGTGCTCATAATTCATACCAGGATTTCTCAACCGTGGCACTATTGACATTTTGGGTTGGATAATCATTTTTTGTGGGAGGCTGTCATGCGCATTAGAGTATGTTTAACAGCATTCTTGGCCTGTACTCACCACATTCCAGTAGCATCAGTGGCACCCTCCTTCCAGTTTGTTTTTGTTTTTTTGAGACAGAGTCTCACTCTGTCCCCCAAGCTGGTGGGCAGTGGTGTGGTCTCTGCTCACTGCAACCTCTGCCTCCTACATTCAAGCAATTCTCCTGCCTCAGCCTCCTGGGTAGTTGGGATTACAGGCACCTGCCACCACACCCAGTTAGGTTTTTTTATTTTTAGCAGAGACAGGGTATCATCAAGTTGGCCAGGCTGGTCTTGAACTCCTGACCTCAGATGATCCACCCGCCTTGGCCTTCTAAAATGCTGGGATTACAGGAGTGAGCCGCTGCGCCTGGCCAAATTTTTCTGTTTATTTTTGTAAAACATACCTAACATAAAATTTACCATCTTAACGATATTGAAGTGTACAGTTCAGTGGCATTAAGTACATTTACATTGTTGTGCAACCATCACCCCATCTATCTCCGGCTCTTCCAGTTTCGTCCACGAAAAATGTCTCCGGAAATTGCCAAATGTTCTCTGGAGGCAAAATTGCTCCAGTTGTTTACACTTTCTGCAAGGTGAATAACAATTCAAAAATGTCGATGTCATAAAAAAAATAGAAAGAAAACCTAAGAAGCTGCAATAGATGAAAGAAGAAATGACAATTCAATGTGACACATAATCCTGAACTGGTTCCTGTATAGAAAAAAAAAAAATTGGCCGGGCGCGGTGGCTCAAGCCTGTAATCCCAGCACTTTGGGAGGCCGAGACGGGCGGATCACGAGGTCAGGAGATCGAGACCATCCTGGCTAACACGGTGAAACCCCGTCTCTACTAAAAAATACAAAAAACTAACCGGGCGAGGTGGCGGGCGCCTGTAGTCCCAGCTACTCGGGAGGCTGAGGCAGGAGAATGGTGGGAACCCGGGAGGCGGAGCTTGCAGTGAGCTGAGATCCGGCCACTGCACTCCAGCCTGGGCGGCAGAGCGAGACTCCGCCTCAAAAAAAAAAAAAAAAAAAAAAAAATTGCTATAAAGAACACTGTTGGCAGGCTGGGTGCGGTGCTTCACACCTGTAATCCCAACACTTTGGGAAGCTGAGTCTGGCGGATTGCTTGAACCCAGGAGTTTAAGACCATCCTGGGCAACATATTAAAACCCTGCTTCTACAAAAAATACAAAAATTAGTAAGCATGGTGGCCTGCGCCTGTAGTCCCAGCTATTCAGGAGGCTGAGGTAAGAGGATCACCTGAGCCTGGGAAGGTTGAGGCTGCAGTGACCTGTGATTGCACCACTACACACCAGCCTGGATGATAGAGCAAGACCCTCCTCAGAAAAAATGAACAAAACAACAACAGCAACACAAAAAGAACACTACTGGCAATTAACAAATTGGAATATGTAGTAGAGTTTAAAGTATTGTATCAGTAATGAATTTCCTGATTTGACAACTCTACTAGGTTATGCAAGAGAATTTCCATGTCTTATTACAAAGTACTAAAAGGTAGAGGGAGGCCAGGTGCGGTGGCTCATGCCTGTAATCCCATCACTTCGGGAGGCCAAGGTGGGTGGATTACCTGAGATCAGGAGTTCGAGACCAGCCTGACCAACATGCTGAAGTCCCATCTCTACTAAAAATACAAAAATATTAGCCGGGTGTGGTGGCAGGTGCCCATAATCCCAGTTACTCGGGAGGCTGAGGCAGGAGAATCGCTGGAACCTGGGAGGCAGAGGTTGCAGTGAGTTGAGATCACGCCATTGCACTCCAGCCTGGGCAACAAGAATGAAACTCCATCTCAAAAAAAAAAAAAAAAAAAAAAAAAAGCAGAGGGAAATGAATATACACTTACTCTGAAATGAAATGGTTGGGGCCAAAGAGTGTGTGTGTGTGTGTGTGTGTGTGTGTGTGTGTGTGTGTGCGCGCGCGCGCGCGCGCGCAGTTGTCTCAAAAGCCTCCTGAGTCTTTCCCTTACATCTCTGACACTCCCACTGTTCCAAAGTACACTGTGGGCTTTCCTCAACTTCCACCTAGATACCTGGAATTCTAGGAAACAGTTCCCTCAGTAGATAACTGCTCCCTTATATGGGCAAAAGCAGCAGAGTGAGTACGTGAATCAAGCTGTATGTCACCTTTTTTTTTTTTTTTGCTCTGTTGCTTTATGTACCACACCAGCCCCACACAACTCTTCACCAAAGAGTTGTGGAATTATTATATGAGAAAAAACTGCTATGTCACAGACTGCTGGTGGCTTACCCAGTACTTCTTACCAACCCTATTTTTAGAGGTGACAATATAACCAGCAAAAACACTGCCTCTCCCAGCCACTTTTACAGCCAGGGATGGCCACATGACCAAATTACGGCTTACGAGACATATGTGGAAGATGCTGGGAAGGACTTCTGGGAAAGCCTCTTTAAAGAGTTTCCAGTCCGGTGCTGTGGCTCACACCTGTAATCCCAGCACTTTGGGACGCCAAGGCGGGTGGATCACCTGAGGTTAGGAGTTCTAGACTGGCCTGGTCGACATGGTGAAATCCTGTTTCTACTAAAAATACAAAAAGTTAGCCTGGTGTGGTGGTGGGTGCCTGTAATCCCAGCTACTTGGGAGGCTGAGGCAGGAGAATCCATCTAAGAGAGAGGGAGAGAGAGAGAGACAGAGAGAAAGAGAGAGAGAAAGGGAGGGAGGAAGCCAGGAAGACGGAAAAGAAGGAAAGAAGGAAGGAAAGAGAAGAAAGAAAAGAAAAAAGAGAGAAGAAAGAGAAACAAAAAGAAAGAGAAAGAAAGAAAGAAAGGAAGAAAGAGAAAGAAAGAAAGAAAGAAAGAAAGAAAGAAAGAAAGAAAGAAAAAGAAAGAAAGAAAGAAAGAAAGAAAGAAAGAAAGAAAGAAAGAAAGAAAGAAAGAAAGAAAGAAAGAGAGAGTTAGTTTTATTTCCAGGTGGGGTGTGGTGGCTCATGCCTGTATTCCCAGTACTTTGTGAGGCCAGCCTGGCCAACACGAAACCCTGTCTCTACAAAACATTACAAAAATTAGCCAGGCGTGCTGGCGCATGCCTGTAATCCCAGCTACTCGGGAGGCTGAGGTGGGAGGATTGCTTGAACCCAGGAGGTCAAAGCTGCAGTGAGCTATGATCTCGCCACTGCACTTCAGCTTGGGCAACTCCCCCTCCCTGCCCCCAAAAAAACGAAAACAAAAAAAAGAGTCCCTAGCCATTTTGTAATACTAAGAATGATGGAAGCCATATGCTTGCATAATGGAACTAAAAGAAGACTGGTCTTTGATGAGTATGAAATGGAGTGTCATATCAGCCCTGAAACCACTACTTCTGAACTTCCTTTACATGAGAAATACATTTGTATCTAGTTTATCTCCACACTGAGTTTTCTGTTGTATGCAGCTGGACCTAACTCTTAAATGATACTCAGTCTCAAGATAAAATTATTCCAAGAATATAAACCATCACAAAGGCCTTGAGCACACCCAGATTCCTACTATTGCTCCTTGTCTTCACATCTGCCTTTCTATCTCAGAGCATTGATGTTGTTCAAATTTCCTTCTTCAACATTTCCTTTAGTATCTCCCTCCTCCTTTCAGGAGATTCCAGGCCCCACTCACAGGGGTTGGTCTCATACCAGGATCCCTCCTCTTTTCCCAAGCCAAACATTTTCTCAGGTCTGAATTACTCACTTGATTTAAAATATGTCTCTAGCAAGAAAATCTGTGGTGGGTGTAAGTAGTCCAAGTTCAGTTCCCTTGGAGATATTTCCACCTAATTCTTCCTGGTGCCCAGTAAATAACTATTATGTTAAACACACCCACGTCTCCCAAAGACAGGCATTAATTCTGAGAAACGACGTTGTACTGTGAGTACATGTACGTTTTCCATGCTGAGAAAGAGAAATATTTGACTCCTATAATCAATGTAACTTTACCCCTGCTCACTATCAAGATAGCATTTTATTTTGCAGAACAATGTCAATTCTTTTTCATCTTCTAGTTTTCAGACTGTGCCTAACCAGGCATTAAAAAAAAAAATAAAAAGATGTTTGAAATTAGCTTAAAAATCAGTCCCCCAAATTGAGCTATCCATCTCTCTTTCTTGTCACTGCTTTGCTACACCAAGATCAAGCTTTGGAAATACCCCATGTATTTATTCTGTGCCGAATTAAATTTTTGTAGGTGTCATCCTCCTACCACCCTCTACTAAATTAAATTCTTGATTAAGGTCTCATACTCCCACTGCTCCAGAACAGAGGCAATATGAGGACTTATTATCCTCTGATACAAGTAATCCTCCACCCCAGGGGGGTGGTGTGGAGAGGAGGTTTGCTTTTCCAGTTACATAAATAACATATTCTTCACAGAGCAGCTTTCCAGGCTGTATTTTGTTGTTTTGTTTTGTTTTTCTGCTACTGACCTTTTGCTTGTTTGCCTGTTCAAGGCTGAACATTTGCCGGTGCCCTGTGGGATCATCTGCAGTTAAATATTTTTCAGAACCATATTGGTACGGGAGAACAACAGCTTGACCCAGTTGTTTGGCAACCCAAGAGTTTTACCACTGACCTTGTGGGCTGTGGTTTGCTTTTTGCACAGGGCTATTATTTCCACTAAAGACGAATCAGGAAATATAAAACAGATATACTCTAACCAATCTATCTGACTCCTTGTTGAACAGATATGTCAAAAGATTTAGAGGAGAGGTTTGAATTTGTGGCCAAAATGAAGGCTTTGTTGTAGTTGTAAAATAAAATTTATGGTTCCTATAAGTGATGTGGTCTCAGATATCCGAAAAGTAACTATTTTGTCCATTATAATAATTACAATATTATAAGCTTCTATCTATCTATCTATCTATCTATCTATCTATCTATCTATCTATCTATATATTTTTTTGTTTGGTTTTTTTGAGACAGAGTCTCGCTCTGTCACCCAGGCTGGAGTGCAGTGGCGCAATCTTGGCTCACTGCAAGCTCCGGCCCCCGGGTTCATGCCATTCTCCTGCCTCAGCCTCCCGAGTAGCTGGGACTACAGGCGCCCGCCACCACACCCGGCTAATTTTTTTTTTTTTGTATTTTAGTAGAGAAGGGGTTTCACCATGTTAGCCAGGATGGTCTCAATCTCCTGACCTCGTGATCCGCCCGTCTCGGCCTCCCAAAGTGCTGGGATTACAGGCGTGAGCCAGGGTGCCCGGCCTTTTTTTTTTTTTTTTTTTTAATGACAGAGTCTTGCTGTGTCACCCAGACTGGAGTGCAGTGGAGCAATCTGGGCTCACTACAACCTCCACCTCCTGGGTTCAAGTGATTCTCCTGCTTCAGCCTCCCGATTAGCTGGGAACAGGTGCCAGCCACCACACCTGGCTAATTTTTTTGTATTTTTGGCAGAGACAGGGTTTCACCATGTTGGCCAGGCTGGTCTCCAACTCCTGACCTCAGGTGATCCGCCTGCCTCAGCCTCCCAAAGAGCATCTATGTTATATTTATTTACTTCAAATATCTGTAGACAAATAGAATGCCAAGACAGGAAAAGTAAATAAACTCTATTAGCACAGAAGGCTAACTTCAGGTCAGGGAGAAAGAGTTACACATAACAGGTTAAGCGGAAAAGAGGGGAAAAAAAAGAAAAGAAAGGGAGTTGTCCCTTTCTCTCTGCTACCTTACTCATAGCTGTTTCTTTCACCTTCACTTCTTTGAAAAGATTAGGGTAAATCACAAGCTAGAGAACTGGTTGGGAATAGGTAAGTTAGAGGAGAATCATGTTAAGGGCTGGTGAAAGGAGAGAATCCATGGCTGTTTGGAAAGAGTGAAAATGTTTTAATGAAAGTCATCAGCGGAGTGCGGTGGCTCATGCCTGTAGTCCCAGCACTTTGGGAGGGCAAGGTGGGTGGATCGCTCGAGGTCAGGAGTTCGAGACCAGCCTTGCCAATGTGGTGAAACTCCGTCTCCACTAAAAATACAAAAATTAGTCAGGTGTGGTGGCGGGCACCTGTAATCTCAGCTACTCGGGAGGCTGAGGCAGGAGAATCGCTTGAACCTCGGAGGTGGACATTGCAGTGAGCCGAGATCGTACCACAGCACTCCAGCCTGGGAGAGAGCAAGACTCTGTCTCAAAAAAAAAAAAAAAAAAAAAGTCATTAATTGGTACTTAACTTCAAGGGAAGGTGGCAGTCTAGGAAAATACACAAAAAATGAACCAGAACCAAAAAAGAAATTTCAACTATAGTCAAACTATGGAACTGACATAACCCATTATAGACTATGAAGAATAACTTCAATTTGTACCCAAATCAAGGAAAGCAGTGAGATTTGACAAGCATTTCCTTCAAATAGTAACTCAGTGCCATTTTTAGTAAGTAAATGAGATGTTCCTGAAGGCCCAGAAGCAATTTGAAATGTGAAGAAATAAGAACTGGGACCTAGGAGCACCATGGAAAAATTAAGAAATACACCCTGGGGTTCATTTTCAGACGTTAAGGAAGGTAGGACTGAATAAGAGAAGATGTGTCTTGCATTTTTATTTATTTTCAGGACTCAGTTTGCTGACCCTTGACTGAAACTTGGGAAGTGAAGGGAGGCTAAAGGGTTAACAGTGACCTGCAAGGCAGATCTGCAACTGCTGATCAAAGTAAACTGAGCAGAGTAAATAAGCACTAGCAGATTAAAATCCTATGACAGGCCAGACCTCCTGACACTTTCAAACTAAAAAAATAAAAATAAAAATAAACTTACAATCTTAATTCCAGTAACAATGAGAACTCTTAGTACCTAGATTTTACTTTCAAATACTGTACTTTAATAAAAGGAACCAGGCAGGGTACAGTGGCACACCTGTGATTTCAGCACTTTGGAAGGTCAAGGCGGGAGGATTGCTTGAGCCCAGGAGTTGGAGACCAGCCTGGGCAACATGGTGAGACCCTTTTCTCTACAAAAAAAAAAAGTATTAAAAAACTAGCTGGGTGTGGTGGCAGCTGCCTGTCGTCCCAGCTACTCAGGAGGCTGAGACAAGAGGATCACTTGAGCCTTGGAGGTTGAGGCTGTGGAGTAACAGAGTGAGACTGTCTTGGGAAAAAAAAAAAGGAATTAGAGTTCCTTGAGAAATGGCTGATTCCAGGACTGAGGTAGTAAATGTACACGATGAGCCTGGAGCATCTTATTGTGCCATAAAGTAAGAAAGTGTTCAAAAAGTGAAATCAAAAAACCCCCACATTGATGGGGGGTATGTCAAAGGAACACATAGGCCAACTGCAACTGTTAGAGCACCCAATGGCCAAATCTGGAAAAATTTGGGCAACAAAATGAAAAGATATTGAATTATAATCAAAGTATAAAATAAATATTCATGAGTCCATATTGATCTAATTAAATGATTGAACATATAAGTAAATGAGGGAGAATGACAAATCATCTGTACAGAAGAATTCTAAATAATTTATGTAAACACTGCTTACTCAAGGAAGTAGAGCATAGTTCCCCATTCCTTAAGTGTGGGCTGTGCACAATGCCTTCTTTCCAAAGAGTACAATATGGAAAGGCAAGGAAAAATAACTTTAGAGTGAAGAAAACTGACAGACTATCTCAGCCAGATGATCAAGGTCAACATTAACCACCATGAGTCACATTAACAATAGGCACCCTTGATATGACATGATGAAAATGGCACTTTATCTCTGTAGTCTTTCTCCCAAAAACATATAACCCTAGTCTAACCATGAGAAAAACAAGTTCCACTTGAAGGACATTACATAAAATACTTAAGCAGTACACCTTAAAACTGTGAAGGTCATCACAAACAAGGAAAGTAAGAAATTGTCACAGCCAAGAGGACACAATAGCTTAATGTACTATAGTATCTTAGAGGGGATCCTGGAACAGAAAAATAATATTAGGTAAAAATGAATCCAATCTTAATAAAGTAAGGACTTTAATAAATAACAATATATTAAGAATTACTTGGGCCAGGCATGGTGGCTCATGCCTGTAATCTCAGCACTTTGGGAGGCCAAGGCAAGTAGATCACTTGAGGTCAGGAGTTCTAGACCAGGCTGGTCAACATGGTGAAACCCCGTCTCTACTAAAAATACAAAAATTAGCTGGGCATGGTGGCGGGTGCCTATAAGCCCAGCTATTCAGGAAGCTGAGGCAGGAGAATCACTTGAACCCAGGAGGCGGAGGTTGCAGTGAGCTGAAATCGTGCCACTGCACTCCAGCCTGGGCAACAGAGTGAGACTCCATCTCAGGAAAAAAAAAAGAAGGCAGAATTACTTGAGTGTCACCTCGTGAGAGACTCTGAGCTATTTCTGAACTTCTGACCTAAAGACAGCATGAGATAATAAATGTTTGTTGTTTATGCCAAAAGAGAGAGAGAGACAGAGTGTGAGAGAGAATTAACAACAACATATTAAGAAAAGAAGAGAAATTTCTTTTCTGGTTCTGGTTCATTTTTATTTTCCTAGACTACCATCTTCCCTGGAAATTTGGAACAATTAATGATTTTTATTAAAATATTTCCACTCTTCTCAACCACGTGTCAGTGTTGGTTCATTAACTAACAAATGTACTCTACTAATGTAAGATGTTAATAATAGCAAAAATTGGGTATTGAGTGTGGAAGAATGCTCTGTACTATCACAATCTTTCCATAAATCTAAAACTGCTATAAAAAATAAAGTTTATTTAAAAAATTTTTAAATCTTTTTTTCTTATTTATTTATTTTTGTACATGAGTAAGTTCTTTAGTGGTGATTTCTGAGATTTTGGGGCTCCCGTCATCCAAGCGGTGTACACTGAACCCAATGTGTAGTCTTTTATCCCTCACCGCCCTTTCCCCGTTGAGTCCCCAAAGTCCATTGTATCATTCTTATGCTTTTGCATCCTCATAGCTTAGCTCCCACTTATGAGTAGGAACATAGGACATTTGGATTTCCATTCCTGAGTTATTTCACTTGGAATAATGGTCTTCAATTTAAAAATTAAAAAATCTTTAAATGGTAAATAAATTAAAAAAAGAAAAACATCTGAGGAAAACACACTCTTGTTCTCTAGACTTTCCTACAACACAGGCCACTTCTGTGACCAGATATGTGGGGTTTTTCCCTACAGACAAACAATTCTCCAACAGACAATTTCCAACTGGGTGTCCTGTAATTCAACTGAATTCTTTTTTTTTTTTCTTTTTTTGAGACAGAGTATCACTCTATCACCCAGGCTGGAGTGCAGCGGCGCAATCTCATTTCACTGTAACCTGCATCTCCCAGACGCAAGCGATTCTTGTGCCTCAGCCTGCCAAGTAGCTGGGATTACAGGCGTCTGCCACCACACCTGGCTAATTATTGTATTTTTAGTAGAGACAGGGTTTCACCATGTTGGCCAGGCTGGTCCTGAACTCTTGACCTCAGGTGATCCACCCACCTCAGCCTCTCAAAGTGCTGGGATTACAGGTGTGAGCCACTGCGCCCAGCAAATTGGACACTATATGTAGAGATAGTGTCAAATTCCACAGGTTAAGGGTTCAAATCCCATAACACAGCCCCTGTTTGAGACACCAATCGCAAGTCCCTGTGCTTCTGACCAACTGGTTACGGTAATTGAGGGGTTCCTGTGATTCCCTCTTCAGGTTTGATAGTTTCTTGGAATGGCTCACAGAACTCAGGAAAACACTTTAGTTACATTTACCAGTTTATTATACGTACACAACTCAGGAGCACCCAGATGGAAGAGATACATAGGGCAAGATAAGAGGAGTGGTGGTACAGAACTTCCACACCCTCTCTGGGCATACCAACCTCCCAGCGCCTCCATGTGTTCAGCAACCTCGAAGCTCATCACAGCTGATTGTTCAAGAGTTTTTACAGAGCTTAATATCCAGCCTCCTCCTCTCCTACTGACACCATACTGAGGCTACCTAGAGGATCTACCCTAAATCACCCTATTAGCATAAACCCAGGGGTTATGAAAGAGACTCATGATAAATAACAAAAGACACTCCTCTCCTTCAGGAAATTCCCAAGGTTTTAGGAAGTCTGTGACAGGAACCAGGGACAAAGACTAAATCTATTTCTTATACCACAACACATTTTAAATGATTGAATGAATTTGGAAGAAAATAAGGGAAATTCCCTAAGGCAATATTCTCAACCCGTGAGTGGAGTTTGCTTCCCTGGAGATATTTGCGAATGCCTGGAGGCCTTTTGAGTTGTCACATCTGGGAGGGGGGTGGTACTGTTAGTAGCGAATCTGCAGCAACTCAATTCTTGCCTCCTCAGAAAAAAGGATTTGAACGAGGGGCATAAGGCGTAGGGAGAGACGGAGGCAAGTTTTAGAGCAGGAAATGAAAGGAAGTAAAGTACACTTGGAAGTGGGCCAAGCCGGCTACTTGAGAGATTCAAGCACATGGTTTGATCTTTGACTTGGGGTTTTATAAGTTGGCATGCTTCCGGGCGGTTGCCTCTGCTCTCCTTTGGAGTGATTCTTCCTTTGGAGCGGGCTGTGCGCATGCGCAGTGACTTGCTAACACTTGGGAGGGGCCACACGCACTGTGTTTACTGAAGTTGTGCACATGCTCATCTGAGGCATTTTTTTCCCTTACCAGTTCATTGTTGGTAGAGAAGGGTCATATACCAGTTAAGCTCGGCCATTTTGTCTCTTAGTGCACATGCTAGAGGCCACTCGCCCAACTCCGGAGGAGTAATCGGGAAGCTGCTGATCACCAGTTTTAGGTGTTTTCTTTATGTTGGGAGACTGCCTTTCCCTGCCGCTGGTTGTGACCAATGATCATTTTAGAGAAATAATTTAACAACTGCCCGACCATCTGATGGCCACCTGACATTCCTTGGGAGGGACACCCTCTCCTGCCCTGCTCATGCCTGCCTAACTACCTACTGTAATGGTACTAGCATCTAGTGAATAGAGTCTAAATATCCAATAATACACTGTCTACTAAACATCCAATAATTCACTGGGAAGTCCCTCCCCTCCATGACAAATAATTTAAAATGTCAGTGGTGCTGAGGTTGAGAAACTCTATTCCGAGGCATGAGGTCTTGGGACCTATGTCAGTGCTGACAAAAATAGGCTAAATTTTGTGGATATGTGTGTGCATAATACTTGATACATTCAAAATATGTGTAATATATATAAATTATGAGGCATAATAGTAAACATCTGTGAAACCAACAACCAGCTGAAGGACTAGAGATGATGAAATCCTGGGCTTCTCTTGATTCCATCTCCCTACCTCCTCCCTTGAAGTAACCACTATCCTGAATTTTGTATTTATCCCTTGTCATGTTTTATAAAATTGTGTGTGTGTCTATACCTATGTATATGTATTTATGTATACACATACATACACAATATATTGATGAGTTTTGCCTAGTTGTGCTTGATTATTAACATTATAAAAATGGTATAGTAGCTCACACCTGTAATCTCAGCACTTTGGGAGGCCAAAACAGGTGGATCACTTGAGCCCAGGAGTTTGAGACCAGCCTTGGCAATATGGCGGAACCCTGTTTCTACAAAAAAATACAAATATTAGCCAGGCGTAGTGGCACATGCCTGTAGTTCCAGCTACTGGGGAGGCTGAAGTGGGAGGATCATCTGAGCCCAGGGAGGTCAAGGCTGCAGTGAGCCATGATCACACCACTGCACTCCAGCCTGGGTGACAGAGTGAGACCCTGTCTCAAAAAAAAAAAAAAGGTATCTAAGTACATATAGTTTTAATTCAATATTTTGTTTTGATTTCTATATATCATTGCCTATGGTATTTTATTCATTTTCACTGTGATATAGTATTCCATTGTGTGAATATGCCACAATTTACTTGCCCATTTCTCTTGTTGATGAGCTTTTAGGTTATTTATATATTGCATTAAAATAGATAAATTAGGTTATTTATATATAGCATTAGACTAGCTATATATTGCATTACAAACAGTGATGCTATGAATATTTTTTCATATGTCTTCTGGTGCACAAGGTTATATACATCTGGTGCTCTAGGTTATATACATCTAGGAGTATAATTGCGAAAGTGGCATGTAATCCCAGCACTTTGGAAGGGTGAGCTGAGCAGACCACCTGAGGTCAGGAGTTCAAGACCAGCCTGGCCAACATGGCGAAACTCCATCTCTACCAAAAAACCAAAAATTAACCAGGCGTGGTGGCGCGCATCTGTAGTCCCAACTACTCAGGAGGCTGAGGCGGGAGAATCACTTGAATCTGGGAGGCACAGTGAGCTGAGATAGCGCCACTGCACTCCACCCTGGGCGACAGAACGAGACACTGTCTCAGGGAAAAACAAACAAACAAACTGACAAGCAAAGAATTGCTAAAGTGTATATGTCTCTAACCTTACATTGAAATTGTGTTTAAGAATACCTTTTATATCCTAAAGTCATATAGTCTCCAAACCATCTAAAACCTTAAAAGTTTTCCCTTTAATTTGTAAGTCATCTGGAACTGCTCATTGTATATGGGTATGAGGTTAGTACCTGTATTTGGAATGAGGAAGAAAATAACTTCCATTTCCCCCCCTAAATGCCTCCTGTGTTCTACATCAAGTTTTTATATTTGCTGGCCAGGTGTGGTGGCTCACGCCTGTAATCCCAGCACCTTGGGAGGCTGAGGCAGGCAGATCACCTGAGGTCAGGAGTTCGAGCCCTGCCTGGCCAACAGGGAAAAACCCCATCTCTACTAAAAATACAAAAATTAACTGGGCGTGGTGGCACGCACCTTTGTCCCCGCTACTTGGGAGGCTGAGGCAGGAGAATCACTTGAACCCGGGAGACCAAGTTTGCAGCGAGCTGAGATCATGCCACTGCACTCCAGCCTGGGCCACAGAGCAAGACTTCGTTTCAGAAAAAAGAAAAGAAGAAAAGAAAACAAAGTTTTTATATTTGCCAAGATCTCCTCACACCTGTAATCCCAACACCTTGGGAAGTCAAAGAGGGCGGATTATCTGAGACCAGGAGCTCAAGACCAGCCTGGCCAACATGGCGAAACCCTATCTCTACTAAAAAAAATACAAAAATTAGCTGGGCGTGATGGCGAGCACCTATAATCCCAGCTACTTGGGAGGGTGAGGCAGGGAGAATCGCTTGAACCCGGGAGGTGGAGGTTACAGTGAGTCGAGATCATGCCACTGTACTCCAGCCTGGGCAACAGAGCAAGACTCTGTCTCAAAAAAACAAACAAACAAACAAACAAAAAAACAACAAAAAAAACCAAACACACACAAACAAAAACCAGAAAAAAGAAAAAGAAAAATTGTCTATTCCTATGGCAATACTACATTTTTTCTTGATTATTTGACTTCATGATATATAAATTTAATATTAGATAGAGCTAGTCCCCACATTATTATTTTTTTAAGACTATCTTGGCTATTCTAGAAGTCATTTATTTTTGTTTTTTATATTTAAATTTACTTTTTTTTGGCCAGTGTGGTGGCTCACGCCTGTAATCCCAACATTTTGGGAGGTCAATGTGGGCAGATCGCTTGAAGTCTGGAGTTCAAAACCAGCCTGGCCAAATGGTGAAACCTAAACTCTAATGAAAAAAAAAAATACAAAAATTAGTTTGGTGTGGTGGTGTGCTCCTGCAGTACCAGCTACTCAGGAGGCTGAGGTACAAGAATCACCTGAACCTAGGAGGTGGAGGCTGCAGTGAGCCGAGATCACTCCACTGTACTCCAGCCTGGGCGACAGAGCCAGACTCCCATCTCAAAAAAATATATGTTTTTTTCCTTTTTTTTTAGAGATGGGGGTCTTACTCTGTCTCTCAGGCTGAAGTACAACGGCACACAATCACAACTCACTGTAACCTGGAACTCTTTGGGCTCAAGTAATACTCCTGCCTCAGCCTCCCAAGGAGTAGCTGGGACTACATGTGTGCCACCATGCTTAGCTCATTAAGTTTACCATTTTAACCATTTTAAAGTATATAGCTCTGTAGTGGGGGTATTAATTTTAATTTTAATTTTTTTGCTGTGCAATGGTGCCATCTCTGCTCACTGCGACCTCCGCCTCCCCGGTTCAAGCAATTCTCCTGCCTCAGCCTCCCGAGTAGCTGGGACTACAGGTATGTGCCACCACACCCGGCTAATTTTGTATTTTTAGTAGAGATGGGGTTTCTCCGTGTTGGTCAGGCTGGTCTTGAATTCCCGACCTCAGGTGATCTGCTCACCTCGGCCTCCCAAAGTGCTGGAATTATAGGCGTGAGTCACCATGCCCGGCCAGCCATTTTTAAATAATATTTTCTAATTGTTTTTGTGGTATATAGAAATGCAACTGATTTTCATATATTAATCTTACACCCAGACTTCTTACTAAACTCTCTCATTAATTTTTTATTTTGCATTAATTTTAGTAATTTTGATATACTTTTGAATTTTCTACATAGGTAATCATATCAGCTGCAAATAATGGCAACTTATTTTTCCTTTCCAATATTCATATTGTCTTAGCAGGTTTTCTGTTGCTATAACTGAATACCTGAGATTGGATAATTTATAAAGAAAAGAGATTTATTTAGCTTATAGTTCTGGAGGCTGGGAAGTCAAAGACTGGACAGCTGCATCTGGTTGGGGGCCTTGTGCTCCTTTATAGCATGGCAGAAAAGGGAAAGAATTACGTGGCAAGAGAGGAAGTAAAAGAGAGCCAAAGAAGCCCAATTTGCTTTATAACAACCTGTTCTTGTGATAACTAACGGATTCCTGTGAGTATTAATTGGCTACAACAAGAAGGGCATTAATTCTCCCTAATGACCTAATCACCTCGGAAAGGTCCCCATCTCCCAACACTGCTACAATGATAATCAAATTTCAACATGAGTTTCAGAGGGGACAAACACTATTTAAACTGTAGCATATATCTTTTCTTTCTGTTTCTTGTCTTACTGCACAAGAACCAAGGTATAATACTTAACAGAAGCTTAAACAAAAGACCCAAAACATAAATTTAAAAAGTTGACAAATTTTACTTTTTAGAATTAAAATGAAAAGTTTTTGTTTATCAGAAGACACCATGAAGAAAAGCAAAAGAGAAGTAACATACTGGATGAGGAACTGCCTGCAAATATTATCAGAAAAAAAAAAGTGTGTGTGTAACTCCTTCAAACCAATAAGTAAAAAATGTATAGTCAAATATGAAAAAAATGGGTAAAATATATGAACAGGTACTTTACTGAAGGATATTTATCAATGAATGGCCAATAAAATGTGAAATGAAATTCAATTGCATTAATGAAAGGAAATGAAAATTGAGGGCATGTAGGTTTTTTTTGTTTGTTTGTTTGTTTTTTTGAGATAGAGTCTTGCTCTGTTGCCCAGCCTGGGGTGCAATGTACCAGTCTCAGCTCACTGCAATCCACCTCCTGGGTTCAAGCGATTCTTCCTGCCTCCGCCTCCCAAGTAGCTGGGATTACAGGCGCCGCCACCACACTCTGCTAATTTTTTGTATTTGTAGTAGAGACGGGGTTTCACCATGTTGGCCAGATGGGTCTCAAACTCCTGACCTCAGGCGATCTGCCTGCCTCGGCATCCCAAAGTGCTGGGATTACAGATGAGAGCCACCACGCCCAGCTGCATGTAGGATATTTTAAACTGACTGCTTGACAAAATTTTTAAAGTTGGATAATATCAGTTGAGGATATGAGCTAATGCTTGTAGTGGTAGTGAAAACTGGTAAAAAGCACTCTGAACTAAAAATACAAAAATTAGCTGGGCGTGGAGGCATGCACCTGTAATCCCAGCTACTGGGGAGGCTGAGGCAGGAGAATCACTTGAACCCTGGAGGTGGAGGTTGCAGTGAGCCGAGATCACACCATTGCACTCCATCCTGGGTGACAAGAGCAAAACTCAGTCTCAAAAAAAAAAAAAAAAAAAAAAAAAGTTCAGAGTGTATCCGAGTAACCACTGTCCAGATTCCCCTACTGTTAACATTTTGCATGCAAGTAACTTTTTTACTTTCTGTCCTCAAAATGAGCCTCAAGATACTCTAGGCTCATCCTGCATTTTCCCCGATTCATCCCTGGAACCAACAACTTCTCTGAGGAGTCTTGGTTCCTTTTTTATTAGCCAATGGTATGTAGAAACTAAAATATGGGCAATGCTGGGCACGGTGGTGCACACCTGTAGTCCCAGCTACTCAGGAGACTGAGGTGGGAGAATTACTTGAGCATGGGAGTTTGAGTTCAGTCTGGGCAACATAGTGAGACCGCCTCCCTCAACCCACAAAAAAGTGACTGTGATGTCATTGTTTGACCCTCTCAACAGGTAGAACTTGTAAATCTAAGTATATATACCAGCCCATGCCTACACATGTTTATTTTTAATATCCCTCTCTCTCTTTTCTTCTTTTTTTTTTTTTTTTGAGATGGAGTCTTGCTCTGTTGCCCAGGCTGGAGTGCAGTGGTGTAATCTCGGCTCACTGCAACTTCTGCCTCCCGGGTTCAAGCGATTCTTCTGCCTCTGCCTCTTGAATAGCTGAGATTACAGGTGTGTGCCACCATGCCCGACTACTTTTTGTATATTTAGCAGAGACGGGGTTTCACCATGTTAGCCAGGCTTGTCTCGAACTCCTGACCTCAAGTGATCTGCCCGCTTCGGCCTCCCAAAGTGTTGGGATTACAAGCGTGAGCCACTGTGCCCAGTCTAACCTTTTTTTTTTTTTTTTTTTTTGAGAGGGAGTCTTGCTCTGTCGCCCAGGCTGGAGTGCAGTGGCCGGATCTCAGCTCACTGCACGCTCCGCCTCCCGGGTTCACGCCATTCTCCTGCCTCAGCCTCCGGAGTAGCTGGGACTACAGGGGCCTGCCACCTCGCCCGGCTAGTTTTTTGTATTTTTTAGTAGAGACAGGGTTTCACCATGTTCGCCAGGATGGTCTCGATCTCCTGACCTCGTGATCCGCCCATCTCGGCCTCCCAAAGTGCTGGGATTACAGGCTTGAGCCACCGCGCCCGGCCCTAACCTCTTATAACATATGTTATAGAGTATATTCAGGCTTCTGTGAGGAGGGCTGTATTAGTCAGGGTTCTCTAGAGAGACAGAACCAATGGGACACACATACACGCAGAGACATATGAGAGGAGACTTATGGAAGCCAGGTTCCACGATAGGCCATTGGCAAGCTGGAGAACCCAAGAAGCCAGTAATGCGGCTCCGTCTAAGTCCAAGTCCAAAGGCCTGAGAAACTGGAAGGCCGCTGGCACAAGTCCTGGAGTCCAAAGGCTGGAGAACTTGGAGTTCTGATGTCTAAGGACAGGAACAGAACCGTGTCCCAGCTCCAGAAGAGAGCAAATTTGCCTTTCTTCTGCCTTTTTTTTCCTATCCAGGCCCTCAGCCAATTGGATGATGCCCGCCCACATTGGGTGAGTCCACTGATGCAAATGCCAATCTCTTCCAGAAACACCCTCACCCTCACCACATACCCAGAAATAATGCCTTACCAGCTATCTGAGTGTCTCTTAAAGCAGGCAAGTTGACACCTAAAATTAGCCATCACAGGGACCTAGTCATTCTAAAGAATTCAGAGAAAACAAACCAAACCAAATGTGGATATTTAGCAGAACTATGTAAAGGATTTTGTGAAGTTTCTGAGAGAAAGCACACCTTACTTCACGGCTATCTACTTATTGGAGGCACTTCACAGTCACTTCCCACTTCACCATCCCCACCAAGTAATTGAAAGATGAAACAAGAATACAAACCATTGATATCCAGCCCTTCAAGTGACTTAAAAACAAACCAAAAATATCAATAATGCACAAACAAGCAGAGATGAGATTTGTGAGCCCTCAACTCACACTATTCTTTAGTAAATTGCAGATCAGAGTAGTATTGCCATCATTAAAAACAAAACAAAAAAAAAAACAAAACACGCACACACACACACAACAAAAAACAAAAATTTTTTCCTTGCCCAATACAAACAAGGGAAAAAAATTCTAGCAGAGGCCAGGCATGGTGGCTCATGCCTGTAATCCCAGCACTTTGAGAAGCCAAGGCAGGCGGATCACTTGAGGTCAGGAGTTCGAGACTAGCCTGGCCAACACGGAGAAACATCATCTCTACTAAAAATACAAAAATTAACCACGCATGGTGGTGTGCGCCTGTAATCCCAGCTACTCGGGAGGCTGAGGCAGGAGAATTGGAGAATCGCTTGAACCCAGGAGCGGAGGTTGCAGTGAGCCGAGATAGCGCCACTGCACTCCAGCCTGGACGACAGAGTGAAACCCTGACTCAACAAACAGAATGGAACAAAACACAAAAAACAACAAAACAAATTCTAGCAGAGATCTTGCCAAACAAACAAAAACAAAAACAAAAAATCCAAACCAAAACAAAAACATCCAAATGAAGTAGAAGAATATACTATATAAAAACATGAAAATTACACTTTTCAAGAGGAACAAATATGGATAAGAAGAAAACATTAGACAAAATACTTCCTTATCCTCTGTGGGTAATTAAATATGTGGAGTCCATGAAACAAGAGATTTTAAAACATAGATAAGACAATAACATGACATTTTTAAAAAGCTGGCAGAGCTAACGAAAGAGGAGAGGAGAAAACAAAATTATTATATTATTTAAAAACACGTTAAAATAGCAAGGAATCAAACTAATACTGCAGAAATCTGAACTATGATTGGAGAGAATAGACTTGACAAAATCATATAAAATATTAAAAAAAACAAACACATGACATTAAAGAAAAATATGTAATAGAACGAAGATCTAATAAATAATTGGTAATGCTGAGAAAGAAAATAGGGCAAGTTTACCAAAAATACAAATTTAATATTTATACAATAAATAGTTTGTGAAACAAAAGGAAGGTTATCTTTGCAAGGCACAACCTGCTTCACATGTTCAATTAATAAAATATTGACTGCCTATTATGTAGTAGGCATTATTCTGGTTGCTTAGAACACACCGGCAAAAATTAGCCAGGTGTGGTAGCAGAACATGCCTACAGTTCCCGCTTCTCAGGAGGCTTAGGTGGGAAGGATCACCTGAGCCTGGCAGGCTGAAGCTGCAGTGAGTCACGACTGCACCACTACACTCCAGCCTGAGTGACAGAGCGATACCCTGTCTCAAGAAAATAAATAAATAAAAAATAAACATGTTTAAATAAATACGAATTTTTATGAGAGTTAGTGTCATGGTTATAATCTTGATAGAAATTTATATCATTTAAAAATTGGGCAGGGTAGGCACGGCATGGTGGCTAACACCTGTAATCCCAGCATTTTGAGAAGCCGAGGTAGGCAGATCACTTGATAAGTTAGGAGTTGGAGACCAGCCTGGCCAACGTGGCAAAATCCCATTTCTACCAAAAATACAAAAATTAGCTGGGTGTGGTGGGGTGTGCCTGTAATCCCAGCTACTTGGGGGAGTCTGAGGCAGAAGAATCGCTTGAACCCGGGAGGTGGAGGTTGCAGTGAGCTGAGATCATGCCACTGCACAGCAACCTGGGCGACAGAGCAAGACTGTCTCAAAGGAAAAGAAGAAAAAAAGAGTAAAAAGAAAAAAAAATAAAAAAGGCAAGTAAATAAAGATAAAGAAAAAAAAAATAACAACAATCCAAGAGATTCACTTCTAAGTGGGGTCTGGGAGACCTCTAGGTTAAGAAATTCATCCTGAAGATAGAGAGTGGGGGACACCAGTTTTAAGGACCAAAAAAAGTCTTAGATGCTTCTTAGATCACTGTAGCAATTATCACACAGATCTTCTTACCCCTTAGGACTCATGTCTGTATCTTTTTTTTTTTTTTTTTTGAGACAGAGTCTTGCTGTGTCAGGCAGGCTGGAGTGCAGTGTCATGATCTCAGCTCACTGCAGCCTCAACTTCCTGGGCTCAGGTGATCCTCCCACCTCAGCCTCCTGAGTAGCTGGGCCTACAGGCATGAGCCACGATGCCTGGCTAATTTTTTACATTTTTAGTAGAGATGGCATTTCGCCCTTGCCTAAATCTTAAAGGAGGATTTTCTGCGAATTAAAATAAAAAGGGCTGTTTCATTAAAAATTCTGGGAGACAGTGGGTCCTAGGTGATGTAGTATGACAAAAGACAGGGAGAGGAATCCTCCCCTTTTCAGAAAAGTGCTCCAGAAAGCCCAATGCAACTTTGGCATGGACTGGCAAATTATACTATAGGACAGTGACAAGGGACAGCACCTTCAGCACAGACATGAGTCCTCTGTGCCAGGCACTGGCCATATTAGGAACTTCATGTGGAGATGATTACATCAGGGCCAGGCATGGGATGACAAAAATGGACGTGATTCATAGTTGCTGAGAAGTCAGCGAGCATGTAGGAGACACTTGCATGCCGCCTCTTCAAATAGTTGGGAAGGACTTTGAAGAAAGGCTCATAATTCAACAGATTGGGCAGAGTTGGTCAGAGTCAGTGTGTGTCAGCTGTTGTAACTTTATTTGACTACCAAGGTGATATAGCCTGCAAACTATAAATTATACTCAAGATGCCATTTTGCTTAAGCCTTTGAAGTTTGTTATTGTTTAATTATTGAATAAATAACAACAAATATTAAGGGAACACTCAGCCAAGGTTTATTTTGAAATAATTGTAGATTCACAGGAAGTTTAAAAAATAAGTACAAAGAGGTCCTGTGCACCTTCAACCAGTTTCCACCAATAGCAACATCTTAGTAACTACATTACACTATTAAAGACAGTACACAGACACTGCACAATCCATGACTTCTCTTCAGATTTTGTCACTTTTTCATGCACGTATCTAAAGTTCTATGCAATTTTATCATGCATAGATTTGTATAACCACCCCCCTGATCAAGATACAGAACTGTTTTATTACCACAAATATCTCCGTTGTTACTCCCTTGTGGTCACAGTTGTCTCCATCTTCTTCCATCCGCTCCCACCCTCTTCGTAATCCTTGGTGACCATTAATCTGTTCTCCATCTCTATAATTTTGTCTTGAGGATGTTATAGAAATGGAATCATACAGCATGTAATCTTTTGAGATTGGCTTTTTTCATTTAGCATGATTTCAGATGTTTCTATTTTGGGAAATACGATGTCAATTATTATGATTTTGTATTTGTCGTGGGATAAAATGATACTAAAATGTCTACCTTCCTAGATTCACCTAATAGCTGGTATTATTTCTGACTTATTTGGCAACTTTGTATTATTTTATATACTAAGAAGTCTTACCTGTAAACAGAAATAGGGTTCTGTTGGTTAAATGTTAACTAACTACTGCCTACCAGAATGCCTTAAGGCAAATGTTCAAAGGTTACATGTTGTCCAAACATAATAGCTACGGGGGTGATGTCTCTCATCAGAAAACGGTGTTTCAGAGGAATTACTTAGTCAAATCAGAAAAAAAGCACAAGAGAAAATGTTAGAAAAATTATAAACTACATTATTTGTAACTGTCTTTTCAAAGCATAGAGCAACTAGTAAATAGAGAAAATGTAACTCCATTCACTATCAAGACGACAGTATACAGAACCTACTGGTTTCAGCTCAAACCAGGTCATGTGGGTGATATCTGAGATACCTGATTCCAGAAACTTCTGTGGGATGATAGAAAGCCATGGCTCTTCCACATCACCTAGACTATGGGAACAGCTAGGATTCTAAAAGTGGTTCTTGAGGAGCTAAACTCTATGCTACCTACTATTTTTGAATCAAAGTGACTCACAAACCCATGGAGCTTAATCTATAAGAAGTTCTCAAAATTGGCCAGGCATGGTGGCTCAGGCCTGTAATCCTGCGCCCGGAGCTGGTGGATTCTTGGTCTCACTGACTTCAAAAATGAAGCCCCAGACCCTCGCAGTGAGTGTGACAGTTTTTAAAGATGGTGTGTCCCGAGTTTGTTTCATCATTTAGATGCGTCTTTTTCCTTCCGGTGGGTTCACAGTCCTGCTGGCTTCAGGAGTGAAGCTACAGACCTTTGCGGTCAGTGTTACAGCTCTTAAAGGTGGCATGCACCTAAAGAGCGAGCAGCAGCTAGATTTATTGTAAAGAGCAAAAGAACATAGCAGCCAGACTGGGGAAGGGGACCCAACCGGGTTGGTGATGGTTGGTTTGGGCAGCCTTCTTTGATTACCTTATCTGGCCCCACCCACATCCTGCTGATTGGTCCATTTTACAGAGAACTGATTGGTCCGTTTTGACAGAGTGCTGATTGGTGCATTTATAATCCTCTAGCTAGACAGAAAAGTTCTCCAATTCCCCACTGGGTTAGCTAGATACAAGTACCAATTGGTGTATTTACAAACTTTGAGCTAGCCACAGAGTACTGATTGGTGCGTTTACAATCCTTTAGCTAGACACAGTGCTAGACAGAAAAGTTCTCCAAGTCCCCCCACTGTTAGCTAGATACAGAGTACGGATTGGTGTATTTACAAACCTTGAGCTAGACACAGAGTGCTGATTGGTGTGTTTACAATCCTTGAGCTAGACAGAGTGGTAGAGGGAAAAGTTCTCCAAGTCCCCACTAGGTTAGCTAGATGCAGATTACCAATTGGTATATTTACAAACCCTGAGCTAGACACAGAGTGCTGATTGGTGTATTTACAATCCCTTAGTTAGCCATAAAGGTTCTCCAAGTCCCCACTAGACTCAGGAGCCCAGCTGGCTTCACCTAGTGGATCCTGCACCCGGGCTGCAGGCAGAGCTGCCCGCCAGTCATGCAACCCCTGCACTCCTCAGCCTTTGGGCGGTGGATAGGACAGGGCACCACGGACCAAGGGGCCGCGCGGGAGCCCACCACAGAGGAGGGTCTCGGACACGGCTGGCTGCAGGTCCCGAGCCCTGCCCTGCGGGGAGGCAGCTGAGACCCTGCGAGAACTCGAGTGCAGCGCCCGTGAGCCAGCACTGCTGGGGAACCCGGCGCACCCACCGCAGCTGCCTGGTTGCTAAGCCCCTCACTGCCCTGGCCAGCCAGCCGCTCCAAGTGCGGGACCCTCCGAGCCCGTGCCCATGCCCACCGGAACTCGCGCTGGCCCGTGATCACAGCGCGAAGCCCCAGTTCCCACCAGCGCTTCTCCCTCACACCTTCCCGCAAGCAGAGGGGGCTGCCTCCAGCCTCCGCCAGCCCAGAGAGGGGCTCCCACAGTGCCCTGGTGGGCTGAAGGGCTCCTCAAGTGCCACCAGAGTGGAAGCCAAGGCAGAGGAGGCACCTAGAGCAAGGGCTGCTAGCACGTTATCACCTCTCAATCCCAGCACTTTGGGAGGCCGAGGCAGGCAGATCACTTGAGGCCAGGAGTTTGAGACCAGCCTGGCCAACATAGTGAAACCCCCACCTCTATGAACACAAAAATTAGCTAGGTGTGGTGGCACATGCTTCTAATCCCAGCTACTAGGGAGGCTGAGGCAAGAGAATTGCTTGAACCTGGGAGGCAGAGGTTGCAGTGAGCCGAGATCACGCCACTGCACTCCAGCCTGGGTGAGAGAGCAAGCCTCTGATTCTAAAAAACAAACAAACAGTTCTTTGAATTTAGAACCAAGGGGCAGGGGAAAGAGTTAAGGCTTCACCTTTTTTGTTGTAAACTGTTTTCTGTTTTCTTATAGCTAGGCTTCTGTTGTAAAGCTGGACATTGAGTATTTAGGAAATGCCAAACAGTTTTGTTAACAAATTTCAGTCAGGTGCACTGTCTTTACATTGCAGACTTCTCAGAATTATTGTATGAATAATAAATTTCAGACACACTTCATATTTACCTTTATTTATTGAGAGATGGGGTCTTCCTGTGTTATTTTTTAATACTGAAATTTGGAATAGCAAAGATAGGGGTCATGTTCTGCTGTTTTTAATATTACAATCTGTTAGCTTAAAGCATAGGGTAAGAGATACATAATTTTAATAATTTATTTTCATTTTTATAAAAATATAGAGACAGGGTTTCACCATGTTGCCCAGGCTGTTCTCACACTCCTGAGCTCAAGCAATGCTGCCGCTTTGACCTCCCAAAGTGCTGGGATTACAGGTGTGAGACACCATACCCAGCCAAATTTTTTTTTTTTTTTTTTTAATAAACTGTAAATTGGTGCAGCCTTTTGGGAATCATTTTCAAAAAATTTATCAAATTTGAATCATAGTGGCTATAAAGGCTTTATATAAAGGATTGTGGAATTATATAAAGGATAAAAAGGCTTATATCCTTTGTTTCTCAATTCTACTTCTAGGGATCTATTCCTCAGATGTAATAATACGTGTGCAAAGATATTCATACATTCATGATATTTTCTGCAATAGTGTTAGTTATTTTGAACACTTGGAAACAATGTAATTTCCACTGTTTTGGAAAAGGTTAAATTATGAAATGAAATTATGAGGCTGGACATAGTGGTTCACGCCTGTAATCCCAGAACTTTGGGAGGCCGAGGTGGGTGGATCACTTGAGGTCAGGAATTCAAGACCAGCCGGGCCAACATGGTGAAACCCCGTCTCTACTAAAAATACAAAAATTAGCCAGGCAGGGTGGCAGGCGCCTGTAATCCTAGCTACTCCAGAGGTTGAGGCAGGGGAATCGCTTAACCCTGGGAGGTGGAGGTTGCAGTGAGCCGAGATTGCGCCACTGCACTCCAGCCTGGAGTCTCCCTTTGTCACACAGGATGGAGTGCAGTGGCACGATCTCGGCTCACTGCAACCTCCACTTTCCGGGTTCTAGAGATTCCCGTGTCTCGGTCGCCCGAGTAGCTGGGATTACAGGCGTGCGCCACCAAGCCGGACTAATTTTCCTATTTTTAGTAGAGATGGGGGTTTCACCATGTTAGCCAGGCTGGCTTTGAACTCCTGACCTTAAGTGATCTGCCCGCCTTGGCCTCCCAAAGTGCTGGGATTACAGGCATGAGCCACCACGCCCGGCCATAATCCAGGATTTTTAGGTGAAAAAAAAAAAAAAAGAAAAAAAAAGAAAAAGAAAAAAAAGAAAAATGGTAAAGGTTGCCCAGCGCGGTGGCTCACGCCTGTAATTCCAGCACTTTGGGAGGCCGAGGTGGGTGGATCACAAGGTCCGGAGTTCGAGACCAGCCTGACCAACATGATGAAATCCCGTCTCTACTAAAAACACAAAAACTAGCCGGGCGTGGTGGCGGGCGCCTGTAATCCCAGCTACTCAGGAGGCTGAGGCAGGAGAATCACTTGAACCCGGGAGGTGGAGGTTGCAGTGAGCCCAGACTGTGCCACTGTACTCCAGCTTGGGAGACAGAGCAAGACACCATCTCAAAAAAAAAAAAAAAAAAAAAAAAGGTAAAGGTCTCGAAGGATGCACGCAAAATTTTTACAGTGGTAGACATGGGCAGGGGGTGGTTTGGGAAGAAAAATATAATTAATAACTTTTCAATATTTTATATCGTTTGAATTTTCCAAAATGAGTATTTATGCTGATACTACTTGTGTAGCTAAAAAAAGAGTTAAGGAAATTTCATCAACAGAATATATCCCAAATACAGCGATAGAAAGACTGCATCAGCTACTTATCTTGTTGATTCTACATTTCCATCTGGCAATGTTTACAAATGCAACTTAATATTTAGATTTAATATACAAAACAAAATATATTTGACACTTTGGAAGAGGGACTGAGGTTAGATACAGTACTTTAAGAATGACCTCACCGAATCACTCTACCTATTTCAAAAGTTTTATGCCAAAAATAGACATAAACTGACTGAGGAATCCATTCAACAGTGACGGCTGGAACCTGATTTTCTTTTGTATCCATGCAGTGCCCGGCACATAGTAGGTTAATACTGACTGAATGATGAATGAGTCCACAGTTTAGATCTTTTTAGTAGCACCTACTGATCTGAAAGCAGGAAATTAGCAAGGATAGATGTTTGAGGTTCTTGTTAGTTGCTTTTCTAATGACGAAGCCACGGGGAGGAGCCCCACTCTTTTTTACTCAGGAGGTTAAGACTTTTGCTTAACAGTTTAGTGGGTTACGTTTTGGTGATCTTTGAGTTGAAAAAGTATTCTATTTCACACTAAAAAGGGAAAAAAGCAAGCGTGTTGTCACTCGTTGTATTATATATATACTTTTTGCTCAGACCAGAGGAGAGAGCTCTCTGATGCAAACGTTTCCTGGTTGTGAAACTGTGAGCAAATCACTCTCTTTATATCCATATTTTCATCTGAAAAAAGCGAATAATGAGTAAACTTTTTAAAAATGCTGGAAATATAGCCATTCTATGTTTGTACAATGAATTTTTCATGTAAATTCAATACTAGACGGTCAGGTCGAAATGCACTCAGATACTTAGAGTGTATACAAATTCCAGTCCGGGCGGCCTCTTTCACCTCATTCATCGCCCCAGCCACACCTATGGGGCTGCTGCCGGTCCCAGCGGTCGACTCCAGCGCGAAGCGGCTAGAGGCTGGCCCCTGGACGTGCCATCTACAGCCTTGCGCACGCGGGGCAATTCCACCTCGTTTCTGGGGTCCTCGCGGGACATTCCTGCCTACTCTTGGGAGTCGGGTCCCCAAGGCTTTTCCCGCCGGCAGAGGGAGGCATTCAAACCCGGCAGCCCGGGTCTACGAAGCCGGAAGGCCCGCGGGGCCGCGAGAGGGCGGGCGGGGCGCGCGGCGGAGCGGGAAGCACAAGGCGCGCGCTCCCGCGAACGCAGGAGGGAGGCTGGGGGCGCGCGCGCGCGCGCCAGAATGAGGGGCCGAGAGGCGGGGTCTTACAGCGACCGCTGGAAGAGGGCGCCCCAGAGCCGAGCCGGAGGCCGGCTGCGAGCCGGGCGAGGGTGGGCGCGAGCGCAGGGGCGGGCCCCGAGGGAGGGCGGGGACGCTGAGGGGGCGGGGGAGGGCCAGACGGGGACGCGCTCGCGGGGTGGGGAAGGCGGGGGCGCGGCGGTGGCGGGAGCGTGCCCGGTCCCCGCCCCTGTTTCCCACTCTCCTTCCACCTCGGACCGGCCGGGGCTCCGCAGAGGCGACGCTCGCTTGTCCCCGGAACCGCCCTGCTGCCGCCGCCTGCTTCCTCTGCTTGCGGTTAGCCCGTCAGTCCCTGCTCTGTGCGCGCCTCCGTCTGGGCCATGGATGGGTAAGTGCTAGGCGGCGCGGCGGCCGCACCGGGTTGCTCTGGCGCCGCTTCCACCCGGCTCTCGGCGGGACGCGCAAGGGCTGGGAAGCCGTGCGCGGCGCCGGCGGCCGGAGGAGCGGCCCCTGCAAAGCCCGACGGTGGGGCTTCCGGGCGTCTCTGTGGGGATCCCGGAATCGCCGAGGCGCGGTCCGTCGCAGCCTCGCTTTTCCCCACGCGGTGCCCCGGACACGTCCGCTCCTTCCCAACCTTACTCGACACACCCGGGAGCGGAGGAAAGCCCGGTCCGGCCGCGGTGCCGGGGTCCGCCTTCCGCGCCCCGAGTCCGAGGAGCCCAGCTCGGCCTCCCGACACTTCCTCTCAGAAAATGGTGCGCGGCGCTGGGGGAGGCGGAGGCGGCGCGCGGGGCGGGCGTCCTCCTGCCGGGGGAGTTGCTGTTTACCGGCGAGGTGGGGCGAGCGGCCGACGGCGGGTGCAGGCGTCGGTACCCGTCTGGGCGGCGACCTGGCCCCAAGCCGCGGTCCCACGCGGGGTCCCCGGGCCGCCGCGGGACTTGGCCGAGGTCTCCCGACTTGTGCTGTGAGATACGTTAACGTTTTCTCGACATCAGGGATCTGGACTTAGTGACTGTGGACGCTTCCCCCTCACCATTCTCTCTCCCCAAGAAACTTAATGAATTCTCTGCCCGTGTATGTAAAATATGATGTACGAGCGATATTCGGGGGCCTTTCAAATGCTCAAAAATTTAATGGGGGTCCGTGACCAAAACAAAAAGATTTAGAGTCTATGTATATAAACGGTGCTCTGGGGACTCAGGGATATGGGGTGGGACTTGATATATTTTGGTAATTAAAGTAACAACTATGTTAGGATCTTGGTGAATTAATTGAAGGTTGTAGTGTCTGTACCTACAGATTAAAAAAAAATCTCCAACTCGGTTTATTCCCTTTATGTATTTGAGGTTTTGTTTGGCTTGTTACCTACTTTCGATGACAAGATTTCTGTAAGGTTGTGGAATATATACAACTTGCTAGAACAGTAAAAGTCGTTCACATGTTGCCATATAGTTGATAATTGTTATGCTATTTGAAGAAGATGAAATCTTCCAACAGGTTTTGACCTCATTAGATTTCATTTATTTTACTTTCACAATATTAAGTGTATATGACATTTCGGATTGATTCATTTGAATGCAGATTGCAGATTGCACACTGCTCCAGATATTGAAGTGGAATTTTAGATTTTATTCATTATTGGGATGTTCTTTATTTTTATTTAATTGAAGCTTTAAAAATTTTCTTAAAATTATAACTTTTGGGTACACAGTAGGTGTGTATATTTTCGGGGGAATTGAAGCTGTTTTTATTGTTTGAAGTTTCTTCGAGAATATTGTTGAAAACTTATTTCACATTGCCTTATGCAGTTAGATTTTATATGTTGAAAAATTTTGTGGTCGTAAAGATTTGTGTCATTGTACTAATATTTTGGTTCAGGCAGGCTGTGAAATTAGCATTTCATTATGTGTAGTTAATTGTCTGGAGAGTTTGACTTAAATATGGATGCAGGCTATTCTTTTGTGTCGTAAAATTTATAGTTTTAATAAAGAGGACTCTTGAATTTTGCGTCTTTGCTGTTAAACTCTAGGATGACTGTGAAGTGCAAACTTACTTTTTGATAGTGTTTAAGAAGTTAACTCTCCCTTCACCGTATTTGTGGTTTTAGAGGTAGTATTGGGTTTATTGGTTTCAATATGCAAGGCAGTTACACAGATACTGACGGGAAGGTAAGTTCATTTGGAAGTTCAGGTCGGAGCATAAGTTGCCCTTTGCATCAGAACCAATAATCGTAGTGTTAAACAATCTTATTTTTTATGCAGCAAGGGTCCAGTTACTTTTCACATTTAAATTTTAGACAAATGAATTTCAAGTTTCAGAAGTTTACAAGGAAAAATAAAAAATCTACGTGGTATTTTTAAAAGTTTACATCATCTAGAGTCATTTGTTAACTTTTATGAGGTAATGACGACATAGGTTACTAACAATATGTAGAATGTATTTGTAGCTTTCTTCTAGGAGATACGAAAAAAACATTAATCGAATATAGTTTCTTGGGGCTTAGAAAAGAAGAGTTTTTGTATGGCAGGACTTTAAAGGGGATTTTCACACCCTGGTCTTGAGGGATGTGGTTTAAGAATACAGTGCATTTTTGCCTTCAGGAGACTAATTAAATTTCTACATTTTCCAACAGCCTGAAAAAGATCCTTCTTCCTTTTTTGGATAGTTAAAAAACAAACCACAAGCCACCAGTCAACATATCTTTCTAGTTCCTCCTCAAATCCCAACTGTCTCTTGTGTGTGTGTATGTGTTCATTTCCTCCTGAGAGATAATTTATACTTAAACATAGTTTTGACGTGATAGAATATTTTTAAAAAGCAAATCTTTGAAAATTTTGATGTCTGAAATGTGATGTTTGTATTTATTTTAGTTCTGAGAGACTGTCTTAACTATATTTTGGTGAGCAATTTTGGGTGGTAAATGCAGATTTGCAAGATGCCTTCTATTTCTGTAAAATCCAAGCACTGGTTTTGTTTCATTTAAAACCTCAGACACGATTATTCATGCCAGTGACTTAAAAGAACAAACTCCGGTGATTTTAAGTTTTGGTTTGGCTTCGTTAAATGAGGGTAAATGGATAAACACTCTTTTTTATTGAAGTACGACTATCCTAAATACTAAAAGATAACTTAGGATTTGTTTCTTGCATTGGTAGTAAGGATTTGCTTTTACACTCTGCTATTGCTAGACTGTCTCATCATTTTTCTTTGTATTAATATTTCACAACTCATCACATTCTTATTTTTATTATTTGTTATTATAATGCTTTTTCCCCCTTATTCTTACTATCTCTGTCTTTTAAAAACTTGTTCTCTAACTTTGTTTTCCATTTTCTCTTTTTACTTTTTCCATACAGTGTTGTTACAGATCTTATAACAGTCGGTTTAAAGGTAGGAATCTTTTACTATCCTTTCATACGCATTTTTATATCTTTTGGCATATTTTCAATCTCACCTGTTCATAAAATTATCTGCTTTATTGTGTAATAGTCTTTCATTTTTACTTAGCTTCAAAATAAGTAGACCTGAGGTAATTTTGGATTTTACGTATTTATAAGGAGGAACTATAGTATTATGTATAGCAGTTAAATGTAGCCTAGGCTTAGGCGGGGTGCAGTGGCTCACACCTGTAATCCCAGCAGTTTGGGAGGCTGAGGTGGGCGGATTGCTTGAGCCCAGGAGTTTGAGACCAGCCTGGGCAACACCGTGAAACCCTATCTCTATTAAAAAAATAAAAAATAAAAGAATTAGCTGGGCATGGTAGTGCGTGCCTGTAGTCCCAGCTACTTGGGAGGCTGAGCTGAGAGAATCACCTGAGCCCGGGAAGTCAAGGCTGCAGTGAGTGTGATTGTGTCACTGCACTCCAGCCTGGGCAATGGGAGTGAGACCTTGTCTCAAAAAAAAAAAAAAAGAAAAAGTGTAGCCTAGACTCTGATTTATCTTTTTACCATGTCCTTTCTTATATCCTCTTTCATGGATGTATCAATGAGAATAATCTAAGCAGGTGACACGTCTTTCTTTAGTGCCTACTATGTGTCAGGTGTTTTACATGTATTTTTACTATTCATAGCAATCCTTCAAGGTGAGTAATCAGTATTCCCATTTTAGAGGTGAAAACATAGCTTTAGAAAGTTCGTGTCCAAGATGTGGTACACTAGTGTTCAAACTCTTGTCTTCCAGGTACCAAAGCCTGACTTTTTTTTCATTATACCTAGCTTTCAGCAATGAGAGTTCTGTCTAAAAGGCAAACATCCAGAGAGCTGGATAATTAGTATTTTATAATAATGATTCTTCTAGGTTTTAAATCATTTCAGTTTTACCGAAGGCTTTTCATTTATTGGGTTTTGTTTGTTTGTTTGTTTGTTTTGAGGCGGAGTCTCACTGTTGCCCAGGCTGGGGTGCAGTGATCCAATCTCTGCTCACTGCAGCCTCCACCTTTGAAGGGGTTCAAGTGATTCTTTTGCTTTAGCCTCCTGAGTAGCTGGGATTACAGGCACACGCCACCACGCCTGGCTAATTTTTTGTATTTTTAGTAGAAATGGGGTTTCGACACATTGCCCAGGCTGGTCTCCAACTCCTGACCTCAGGTGATCTGCCCTCCTTGGCCTCTCAAAGTGCTAGAATTACAGGCATGAGCCACTGCGCCTGGCCCATTTATTGGATTTGTAAATATAAATTAAGTAAACAGTGCCCATCTGTATAAGACTTAAAATATCTGGGTGTTCTAAACGTTCCCTTAGTATTTTAATATTTGATATAGCTGAGTTGAGAATCTAGTTCTAGAAGCCACTTACAGTTCAGATTATTGTAGAAAGAAATAATTCATCTTTGTTTTTATGTATCTTACACATTATAGATTAACTTATGTAAATTTGTTCCACCACTTTGGGTCCATCTGTGTTCATCATCTCTTCTTGCTAGCAAATTTCAGGCTCCTGCTTTATTTGCATTTGTAGGATCTGACAGTGGTGTTCATTCATGGTTTTTTTGTTGTTTGTTTTTAACTCTGTCACCTAGGCTGGAGTGCAGTGGTGGCATGATCATAGTTCATTGCAGCCTCGAACTCACTCCTGAACTCAAGCCGTCCTCTTGCCTCAGCCTCCAAAGTAGCTAGTAAATCTACAAGTGTGCACCACCATGCCCAGCTGGGATTTTGCTGTGTTGCCCAGACTGGTCTCAAACTCTTGGTCTCTCAGAGTGCTGAGATTGCAGGCATGAGCCACTGCGCCTGCCCTAAAAATATGTCTTGATAAGTTAAAGAAAATTTAAGTGTTAGATGCAGGAACCATATTTGAATACAAGATTTGGCTTTCTGACTACCTGCTTTTAGCAAGCACTTGGTAAACAAAGATCAGATCCTACTCTGAAGAGAAGATAAGCTTACTAGTTGATTCAGTAGCAATCTTTATTTTTATAGACTTAGATACTGGGAATGTAAAATTATGCATTATCTGGAGAAATTTCTCTAAGATTGTTCTTTTTGGATTCCATCCAAGGAAGCTTAATTACCAAGTAAATACTAAGAGGCCAATAAGGCTCATAATTCATCTAGATTGTGTGAGAGATGATCTAGCAGTTACTTAATTTCCCTTGTATGCCATCTGAATATGATGACACAACAAATGGTTTCAGCCAGTGGCAAGAGTGGATTTCAGGTTATCTTCCGTAAGTTGCTTTCCTGGATTCAGAAGAGTAATATGAACTTTTAAAAAAAGAATTGAAAATGCTCTGTAGTATAACATAAAATCCATTGTTTTAGAGAAAGAAAACTGAGTTGTTTTTAGAGATTAAGTGATTCACCAGAATATGTTGAGGGCAGGGATTTTTGCTATTTTCTTCACTACTGTGTTTCCAGTGTCTGTCACATAATAAGCTCTCAGAAATATTTGATGAGTGAATGAATGCCAAATTGTCACATGGCTAGTTAGGTAGCATACTTATACAGGAACTCAAGCTTTCTTATTTTGCTAGTGTTTTTTTTTTCCCCCCCCTCTATTAGTCATATACTGTGGTGAGAAAGAAATCATTTCATTTTTTAAATTGGAATTTTCTTGAAGACAGATAACATTTTTCAGGCGGCTTAGGACTGTCTTATGTTATACCTAGGTGTATACCTTGGATATTCTTTGTGGTGTTATAATTTTTTGAGCCTTGCCAAAATTAAGAAAATTGGTTTCTGATACTACTTTCATGAAAAATTTGTTTTATTTCTTCATGTAATTTTTTTTTTTTTTTTGAGATGGAGGTGTCTCCCTCTGTTGCCCAGGCTGTAGTGCAGTGGCGCAATCTTGGCTCACTGCATCCTCCACCTCCTGGGTTCAAGCGATTCTCCTGCCTTAGTGTCCTAAGTAGCAGGGACTACAGGTGCATGCCACCATGCTTGGCTATTTTTGTGTGTATTTTTAGTAGAGACAGGGTTTCACCATATTGGCCAGGCTGATCTCAAACTCCTGACCTCGTGATCTGCTCACCTTGGCCTCCCAAAGTGCTGGGATTACAGGCGTGAGCTACTGTGCCCGGCCTTCTTCATGTAATTTTTGTATTTTGAAATGCTTATTGGGAAACTGAGATGTATTTGCTATTTTTTTTCCTTTCTTTGAAGACAGGCTCTACCTCTGTCATTGCCCAGACTGGAGTACCGTGGCACAATCATGGCTCACTGTATTCTCCACCTCCAAGGCTCAAGTGATCCTCCTACCTCAGCCTCCTGAATAGCTAGGACCACAGGCATGTGCCACCACACCCTGTTAATTTTGAAATTTTTTTGTAGAGACAAAGGCCTCACTATGTTGTCCAGGCTGGCCTTGAATTCCTGGCCTCCAGTGATTCTCCTCCCTCAGCCTCCTAAAGTGCTGGGATTACAGGTGTGAGCCACCACACCCAAGCATAATTGCTGTCTTTAATTTTGAATTCCTATTTTTTTTTGAGACGGAGTCTCGCTCTGTTGCCCAGGCTGGAGTGCAGTGGCGCGATCTCAGCCCACTGCAAGCTCCACCTCCCGGGTTTACACCATTCTCCCGCCTCAGCCTCCGAGTAGGGTGGGACTACAGGTGCCCGCCACCAGGCCCAGCTAATTTTTTGTATTTTTTAGTAGAGAGTGTTAGCCAGGATGGTCTCTATCTCCTGACCTCGTCATCTGCCTGCCTCAGCCTCCCAAAGTCCTGTGATTACAGGCGTGAGCCACTGTGCCCAGCCTGAATTCTTTTAAATGAAGAACCAACTAGATGATAATGAGTGATAACTGTACATGTTTTAAGAACTTTATTATCCCATATAAATCAAAGTGTCAGCCTGTGGATAACATGGCATTTTGTGTGTCTAGCTTATACTTTTATTATTAAATAGCTGGCTTATTTTAAACTCAAATATTCCTCATAATCCTGGTTATTTTTTCGAAATACTGTCATAGCTATTAGAGTATGATTTTAAGAAAATGATGGTCTTACATACCACATATGTTTTAGACTTTTTCTGGGTTTTCCTCTTTTAAGTGAGTAGATGAGTATGAAAAACTCACATATATGGGAAGGACCATAATTGGCTTCTAGTAATTATCATGTCTGTCACTATATAGAAGAGAACAATATAGCATATTTAAATTAATTTTTGAGGATTAGTTTTCTGTTTGCTTGACCAAGGGTTGGCAAACTACGGCTATGGGCCACATTCAGCTTGCCACCTGTTTTTGTAGTTTTATTCAAACACAGCTGTGCTCATTCATATTGTCTGGCTACTTTTCACACTACAAAGGCAGTCGTGGTTGTAGTGGAGACTGCAAAGCCTAAAATACTCTCTGGCCCTCTACAGAAAACGTTTGCCTGCTGCTGTACTTGAGCTATAGGAAATGTAGAAGGCATTTGCTGCAATCCTTTTCCTTTTAAAGTGAGCTGTAATTTCCGTAGAATGAAATGCACCATGTCTTAAGGGTACAATTCAGTAAAATTTGACACTTGTATCCACTACTGTTTCCTGTATACCTCATTCAAGATAATAGAACACCCACTCTAGAAAGTTCCCTGTTGCCTCTTTCCAGACCCAGTTAAGGCAGCTGTTCTGATTTTTATCACCAGAGATTAGTTTTACCTGTTTCGTTCGTTTGAGACAGGGTCTCACTGTGTAGCTCAGGCTGGAGTGCAGTGGTGTGATCAAGGCTTACTGCAGTCTCAACTTCCTGGGCCCAGACGATCCTCCTGCCTCAGCCTCCTGAGTAGCTGGGACTACAGGTGCACTCCGCCACTCCGGGCTAATTTTTGTGTTTTTTGTAGAGACAGGGTTTCACCATGTTGCCCAGGCTGGTGTCCTGGGCTCAAGCCATCTGCTTACCTTGGCCACCCAAAGTGCTGGGATTATAGGCATGAGCCACCGTGCTTGGCCAGTTTTACCTGTTTTTGAACTTCATATAAATGGAGTCATAGAGCATAAAAGCTCTTTGATGTCTGACTTTTACTCAGCAAAATGGTTTTGAGAGTCATCCTTGTACTTGCATATATCAGTAGTTCTTTTTTTTTTTTTTTTTTATTTCTGTGAGTATTCCACTGTGTGAATATAATACAGGGGTTTTTGCTTCTTAGTTCAGCTAAATCCAGGTTCTTGTGTCACAACCAGGAAAAATTAGGCATGTGGACACATTGAAGGGTGAGGAGAGTGGAATTTATTAAGCGAAAGGGGAGCCCTCAGCAAAGAGAGGGGTCCCGCCAGCTGGCTCCCACCTCAGATTGAATACCAGGCCACTACACTGGAGTTGAAGAGGCCAGGCTCCTCCTCGGCCTAAGGTGCGAATTCCTGGTGGCTCCACCCCCTTCCCCTAGTGTGCATGCGGGCCCTTAGTCTGAGCCACTCCACGTTGATTTATTTCGCTTACTGCACGTGTTAAGTGATGGAATTTTTCACTGTGGGCATGTTTAGGCAAGCCCCTTGTGCATAATGACCTGGGCAGGTTGAAGGTTCTCCAGGGACCCTTCCCTCTTTACCTAGCCATTTTACTATCTCCTGACTCTATCAAATACATAACGATATTTAAAAATTCATTCTCATGTTGATGGACATTTGGGCACTTTTCAGTGTGGGGCTATTACGAATAAAGTTACCGCGAACATTTATGTGTAAGTCTTTGGGTATATGTATTTTTCATTCAATCCATGACTAGGAGTATAATTGCTGGGTGATAGGATATGTATATGTTTAAGTTCATAAGAAATTGTTCAACTGTTTTCCAAAGTGCTGTACCACCTTACACTCTGATCAGTTTTGTACTAGAGTTCAGTTGCCTCATGTGTCAGCCAAACTGACAACACGCTGGGTGTTGTCAGTTTTTAATTTTAGGTATTCTTGTGGACTAGTATTACCTCATTTTTAGTTTTAATTTGCATGAAATTGTTGATCCAATGATTAGTGGTGGTGAGTTTTTCATGTGCTTAGTAGGCTTTCACTTATCTTCTTTTGTGAATGTCTGTTAAGTCTTTTGTCTATTCTTTTAAAGTGTTTTTTTTGTTTTGTTTTTTTTTTATGAAGGAGTCTCGCTCTGTTACCCAGGCTGGAGTACAGTGGTGTGATCTTGGCTCACTGCAACTTCTGTCTCCCAGGTTCAAACTATTCTCCTGCCTCAGGTACCCGACTATCTGGGACTACAGGTGTGCAGCACCATACCTGGCTAATTTTGTATTTAGTAGAGACAGAGTTTCACCATGTTAGCCAGGCTGGTCTTGAACTTCTGACCTCAAGTGATCCCCTGGCCTTGGGCTCTCAAAGTGCTGGGATTTCAGATGTGAACCACTGTACCAGGCCCTCAACATATTAATTATACTTCCTTTAACATTTGTTTAGTGGTTGCCCTATACATTGTAGCATATACATTTAACTAAGTTTCTGATTTATAATGTTTTCCTTCTCCCTAAATAACTTTTAAAAAACTTTTCTTGTGGGGCATGTCCACTGATAGGAATTCTCTTGGTTTTGTGTTTCTCCTTTACTCCAAGGATGCTTTTTCTCTGCATACAGAATTCTAGGTTGTCTTTTTTTTTTTTCTTTTTCTTTTTTTAAAAAACTCTTTAAATACTTCACTTTCTTTTTGCTTGCATGGTTTCTGATGAGAAAGAAACCTCTGTAATTCTTGTCCCTGTGCCTCCATAAGTGTGGTATTTTTTTCTTCTGGTTTCTTTTTGATTTTTCTCTTTTGTTTTCTTCAGTTTGAATGATATGCCAAGGTGTGAATTTTTTAGTGTTTATCCTGGTTGGTTTTCTCAGAGCTTCCTGAATCTGTGGTTTGGCTATCATTAATTATGGAATATTCTTGGCTGTTACTACTTTTACATGTTTCGTCTGCCCTGTACTCTCTTTGTTTTTTCTGGAACTTATCAGAAAATATTTCATTTCCTTCTGTGTTACCCATTTGAAATTGTCTCACATTTCTTGGACATTCTCTAATTATTTTCCTTTGCATTTCAGTTTGGAAACTTTCTGTTGAAATATCTTCAAGCTCATTGATTCTTTCCTCAGCTGTGTCCGGCCTACTGATGATGAACCCATCAGAAGTATTCTTCATTTCTGTTACAGTGTTTTTTATTTCTAGCGAAAATTTCCTTTTGGTTCTTTTATAGAGTGTTCACGTCTCTGGTATATTATCCGTCTTTATTGCATGTTACCTACTTTTTCCATTACAACCAGTGACATCATGTTGCTAAGCAATCAGTGGGCTTGCTGTCTTATGTGCATAGAGGCCAATACCATGGCACTTTTCTGAGAAAAGAAGAGCTTTATTGTTGTTGAATGGCGAAGAAACAGAAGGAAATGCTTAAACCTGTCTCCTCTAGCTGGGGGGTGGCATTGGTTTTACAGTTATTGAGTAATGAGGCATGATCCGAGGTGATTCCAGGAGGCGTGATTTAACTGGATCCTCCCATGTGGTGTCTGGTTTTTTTTTTTTTGAGACAGGATCTTGCTCTGTTGCCCAGGCTGGAGTGCAGTGGCATGAATCATAGCTCACTGCAACCTTGAACGTGTGGGTCCAAATGATCCTCCTGCCTCAGCCTCCTCAGTAGCTAGGAATACACGGACATGCCACCATGCCCGGCTAATTTTAAACGATTTTTTTTGTAGAGACTGGGTTTCTCTATGTTGCTGAGGCTGGTCTTGAACGCCTGACCTCAAGTGGTCTTCCTGCCTCAACCTCCCCAAGTCTTGGGATTACAGGCGTGAGCCCCTGCACCTGTTCAGGTGTTTGCTTCTTAATTCAGTCTCCATTCCTTGTTCCCAACTGTTGGGTTCCACCCATGGTTGCCAGCTTGGTTCACCTGGACATGTCCAGGTTATGTGACCTTCCATCTAGGAGTCCATGGCAACTGAAAAACAACTCACCATCTTATTACACAAAGGTGGACCAAGTTGGGTTGGTTCTGTGGTTAAAATTGTTATTTTAAACCATGTCTGATAATTCCAAAATCTGTGTCCTGTTTGAATCTGGTCCTGATGCTTGTTTTGTTTCTTTAGTCTGTGTTTTTTCTTACCTTAAAAGGTTAAAACACACCTTGTAATTTTTTGTCGAAAGCGAGATGTGCTGTATCAGAGAATAGGAACTGAGGTAAAAGGCCTTTAGTGTGAGTTTTATGTTATTCTGGCTAGGATTTTCTTTAGTGTCCTTGTTCTTGCCCCCTCTTTTAGAGTCTGAGCCTTGCAGCTCTTTGAGCTATAATCCTTTGCTATACTAGACCCCTGAGATGTGGCGGTAACGCGTTGGGAGCGGGGAAGCATTTCATAGCCTTTTGGTTAATATCAGCCGTTTCCCAGGACTGTGCCTGTGCCTGTGCCTCTGCCTCTGATATGTGACTTTCACTAGCGTTTCAGTTTTTTTCCACCTTAGGTAGGCCAGGTAGGCCAGAAGGGGCTGGAGTTTAGGAAATACCCTTTCCCTAGATTGGACAAAGTAAAGTTTTTTGAAAACATCAGAATAAGACTATAATTTTGGAGGAAGCTCTTGCTCTTGGTTGTATTTCACAGTGGTTACTGTTCCCCCTCCTCCTGCTAGAGACTGGAAAGGGCCTTTGTTTTTTTTTTGGGGACGGAGTCTCGCTCTGTCACCCAGGCTGGAGTGCAGTGGCGCAATCTCGGCTCACTGCAGCCTCCACCTCCTGGGATCAAGCAATTCTCCTGCCTCAGCCTCCCAAGTAGCTGGGACTACAGGTACACGCTACCACGCCTGACTAATTTTTGTATTTTTTAGTAGAGACAGGGTTTCACCACATTGACCAGGATGGTATTGATTTCCTGACCTTGTGATCCGCCCGCCTTGACCTCCTAAAGTGCTGGAATTTCAGGGGTCTTTTAATATCTTCACCTTAAGAACTTGGTGTAGGATTCCTGGTAAAGCCTAGGGAAGTATGGGGGCCCTTAGGAATACAGGCTCTGAGGGTTTCTTACTTGTATGTTAGTTCTTACTCCAGCAGTTTGTCAGAGTTACCATTTAAGTAGTCCTGTCAAATTTTTTTTTTTTTTTTTGGAAATGGAGTATTCCCCTGTCGCCCAGGCTGGACTGCAGTGGCACGATCTTGGCTCACTATAAGCTCTGCCTCCTGGGTTCATGCCATTCTCCTGCCTCAGCCTCCCTAGTAGCTGGGACTACAGGTGCCCGCCACCATGCCCGGCTAATTTTTTGTATTTTTAGTAGAGACCGAGTTTCACTGTATTAGCCAGGATGGTCTCAATCTCCTGACCTCGTGATCCGCCCACCTCAGCCTCCCAGGTGCTGGGATTACAGGCGTGAGCCATCGTGCCCGGCAAGTAGTCCTGTCAATTTATAGTTCCAGCAGATTCTGCTGCAGACAAGGATACCTCGATTGTGACTCTGGATTCGGCAGTCTTCAGATTTTGATGTGGTGATTTGCCTCATGACCTTACTGTTCAAGAATAGCTGATGATTTTTAGTTTGTTAGATTTTTTTTTTCCCCCAGACTAAGTCTCGCTCTGTTGCCCAGTCTGGGGTGCAGTGGCGTGATCTCAGCTCTCTGCAGCCTCCGCCTGCTGGGTTCAAGCGACCTCCTGAGTGACTGGGATTACAGGTGTGTGCTACCATGCCCAGCTAATTTTTATATTTTTAGCAGAGACAAGGTTTCACCATGTTGGTCAGACTGGTCTCGAACTCCTAACCTTGTGATCTGTGCCCCCCGTCCCCGGCCTCCCAAAGTACTGGATTACAGGTGTGAGCCACCATGCCTGGCCAATTTTCTTTTTGTAAAGGCAAAAGTGACAGCTTCCAAGCTGACTAGGAAGTCCTACCCATTCTTTCAAATAGGGTTTATATCTCTATTACTGAGTGTAAGAATTCTTCATATATTGTGAATGTAAGTCCTTTGTCAGGTGTGTGTATTGTGAATATTTTCCTGTCTGTGGCTTGTCTGTTCATTTCTTAATGGTGTCTTTTGATAAATAGAAGAATTAAATTTTGATACATTTAATTTCTTTTCCTTTTAGGTTATAGCTTTGTATGTCTCATCTAACTAAGAAATCTGCTTATTCCAAAGATGAGAAGGAAGATGTTCTCTTTTATTTGCTTTAAGAAGCCTTGTAGTTTTAGCTTTTATGGTTTAGGTCTCAGATGAATCTCAAATTTATTTTTGTGTATGGTGTGAGTAAACAATCCAGGTAGTTTGGCACCATTTGTTGAAAAGATTTTCCTCTCCAGACTGAATTGTGTTGGCACTGTTATTTGAAAATCAACTTACCATATGTGAGCGGGTCTGTTGCTGCATATTCTATTCTTATCCCTTGATCTAGTTTTCCATTCTTATGTTAATATCACACTGTCTTGATGACGAGGGGTTTATAGTATGTCTTAAAGTCAAGTCAAGTAGGCGCTTCTGTTTTGTTCTTATCGAAATTGCTTTGGCTGTTCTAGATCATTTGAATTTCATTTTAAAATTTAAAGTCAGTTTGTCATATTCTATAGAAGAAGCTGTGATTTTCCCTGGCATTGCTTAAAAATCTATAGGTCATTTGACATTTTAGTTTTTAAAATGTATTTTTCTTTTTTAAGTTTTAATTGACAAAAATTGTATATATTAATGATAGGCAACATGTTTTGTAATATACATTGTGGAATGACTAAGTCAAGCTAATTAACATATGCATTATCTCACTTATTTATCATTTTTTCTGGTGATAACACTGAAAATATATTTTTTTCTTTTCTTTTCTTTTCTTTTTTTTTTAAAAGAGAAAGGGTCTTGTCCTCTTGCCCAGGCTGTATTGCAGTGGTGCAATCATAATTCACTGCAGCCTTGATCTTCTGGGCTCAAGCGATCCTCCCATCTCAGCCTCCTGAGTAGCTAGGACTATAGGGTGTATGCCACCATGCCCAGCTAATTTTAAAAACTAAAGTGTATAGTCACCATGTTAAACGATTGATCTCTCGAACTTATTTCTGCTAACTGAAATTTTGTGTCCTTTGACCAAAATGACCCCAGTTTCACCCCCAACCTCTGGTAACCACCATTGTACTTTCAGCTTCTATGATTTCAGCTTTCTTAGATTGTACATGTAAGTGGGATCATGTGGCATTTGACTTTCTGCACCTGGCTTATTTTACTTAATGCAGTGTCCTCCAGGTTTGTCCATGTTGTCTCATGACAGGATTTCCTTCTTTTTAAAGGCTGAATAGTATTCCATTGTACGTGTATACCACATTTTGTTTATCCATTCATCCACTAAGGGACACTTCGGTTGGTTTCATATCTTGGCTATTGTGAATAATTCTGCAATGAACATGGGAATGCAGATGTCTTTTCGACATACTGGCTCCATTTCCTCTGGATATATACCCAGTAGAAAGATTGCTGGATCATATGGTAGTTCTATTTTTAATATTTTTAGAAACGTCCATACTGTTTTCCATAATGGCTCTACTCATTTACATTCCCACCAACTGTGTACAAGGGTTTCTTTTTTTCCTTTTTTGATAATAGCTCTTCTAACAGATGTGAGGTGATATTTCCTTGTGGTTTTAAGTTGTAGTGTCTTGATGATTAGTGAGATTGAACATGTTTTTATGTATCTGTTGGCTGTTGAATACCTGGGACTATAGGCACATGCCACCACACTTGGCTATTTTTAAATTTTTATAAAGTTACAGTCTCTCTGTGTTGCCCAGGTTGGTCTCGAACTCCTGAGCTTAAGTGATCCTCCCACCTTGGCCTCCCAGAATGCTGGGATTACAGGTGTGGGCCTATTGTTCCTGGTTGTGTCTTCAATTTCTGTCATCAGTGTTTTATAATTTTCAACGTACCCTTCTTGGTTAAATTTATTTCTGAGTATTTTTTTTTGTAGCTACTGTAAATGAAATTTTCTTTCTTTTTTTTTTTTATTCCCTTAAGATGGAGTTTTGCTCTTGTTGCCCAGGCTGGAATGCAATGGCATGATCTCGGCTCACTGCAACCTCCGCCTCCCGGGTTCAAGAGATTCTCCTGCCTCAGCCTCCTGAGTAGCTGGGATTATAGGCAAGTGCCACCACACCTGGCTGATTTTGTATTTTTAGTAGAGATGGAGTTTCTCCATGTTGGTCAGGCTGGTCTTGAACTCCTGACCTCAGGTGATCTGCCCACCTTGGCCTCCCAAAGTACTGGGATTACAGGCATGAGCCACTGTGCTTGGCCCATAAATCAAATTTTCTTAATTTCTTTTTGACATTTCAAGCATATTGAGCCTTCTGTGAAACAATATCTCAATTTTTTTCTTTTCTTTTTTTTTTTGAGTCAGAGTCTCACTCTGTTGCCCAGGCTGGAGAGCAGTGGTGTGATCTCAGCTCACTGCAACCTCTACCTCCCAGGTTCAAGTGATTTTTCTGCCCTCGCTTTCTGAGTAACTAGGACTACAGGTGTGTGCTACCATGCCCAGCTAATTTTTATATTTTTAGTCACGATAGGGTTTCACCATATTGGCCACGCTGGTCTTGAACTCCTGACCTCAAGTGATCTGCCTACCTTGGCCTCCCAGAGTGCTGGAATTACAGTTGTGAGCCACTGCACCTAGCTTTCAAATTCTTTTATGTCGTCTTTAATTTCTTTCAGTGTTGGTCTGTTGTTTTCTGTGTGCAGGTTTTGCACATGTATCCCATTTTTCTTGATAATGTAAATGGTGTTTTATTGTCAGTATATAGAAATACTTTGCATATTGATCTTGTATTTTGTGATATTGCTATAAAAACATTACCTTTTTTGGGTAAATTCTTAGGATTTTTATCTTTTTAAAATTTTTTTTAATTTTACTTTTTTTTTTTTTTAAGACAGAGTCGCACTGTCGCCCAGACTGGAGTGCAGTGGCATGATCTCAGCTCACTGCAGGCCCCGCGTCCCGGGTTCACACCATTCTCCTGCCTCAGTCTCCCGAGTAGCTGGGACTGCAGGCACCCGCCACCATGCCCAGCTAATTTTTTGTATTTTTAGTAGAGACGGGGTTTCACCGTGTTAGCCAGGATGGTCTCGATCTCCTGACCTCATGATCCGCCCGCCTCAGCCTCCCAAAGTGCTGGGATTACAGGCGTGAGCCACCGCGCCTGGCCAGGATTTTTTATGTACATGATCATGTCATCTGAGAATGTAGTTTTATTCTTTTCTAATCTGGGTGACCTTTATTTCTTTTTCTGATTTCTGTGTATCTTTGCCTTATTGCTGCTCTTTAGGGGAAAGCAGTCAGTCTTTCTGAGCTGTAGGTTTTTCTTAGATGCCCTTTTTTTAGGTTGAAAGCATTTCTTATCATTTCTTGTTTGCTGTTCTTTGGTAACATTAATGGGTGTTGGATTTGTATTTTTCAGGGAATTTTTGTATTTCAGCTAAGTTGTTAGGATTTATGGATGTAAAGTTGTTCATAATGATTTTTTTTTTTTTTGAGACAGAGTCTAGCTCTGTCACCCGGGCTGGAGTGCAATGGTGCGATCTTGGCTCACTGCAACCTCCGCCTCCCGGGTTCAAGCAATTCTTCTGCTTCTCCTGAGTAGCTGGGATTATAGGCGCACACCACCATGCCTGGCTAATTTTTTTAGTAGAGACAAGGTTTCACTGTGGTCAGGCTGGTCTCGAACTCCTGACCTCGTGATCCGCCTGCCTTGGCTTCCCAAAGTGCTGGAATTACAGGCGCCACTATGCCCGGCCCATAATGTTTTCTTATTATCCTTTTAATGTTGTAGGATCTGTAGTAATTTTCATCTTTTCAGTACCGATATTCATAATTGATATTTTCTTTTTTTTTCCTGATTGGTATAGCTTTCAGTATTGTTGGTCTATTTGAAAAGCAGCTTTTGGTTTTATTCATTTCCTGTGTTGGTTGACTCCTGAATTTCATCAGTTTTACTCTTTATTTCCTTCTTTCTATTTACATTGAGTTTAATTTGCTTTTCTTGACTTGATGTCTTTATTTTAGACAGAGTCTTGCTCTCTTGCCCGGGCTGGAGTGCAGTGGTGCAATCATGGTGCACCTGGATCCTGGGCTCAAGTGATCCTCCCACCTCAGCCTCCCAAGTAGCTGGGACTATAGTCATGTACCATTGTGCCTCGCTAATTTTTTTTCTTTTTCTTTTCTTTTCTTTTTATTTGGAGACGGAGTCTCACTGTGTTGCCCAGGCTGGAGTGCAGTGATGCAATCTTGGCTCACTGCAACCTCTGCCTCCTGGGTTTAAGCAATCCTTCCACCATGCCCAGCTAATGTTTTAAAAACATTTTTTGTAGAGATGGGGTTTTGTCGTGTTACCCAGGCTGGTCTCGGACTCCTGGGTTCAAATGATCCTCCTGCCTTGGCCTCCCAAAGTGCTGGGATTACAGGTGTGAGCCACTGTTCCTGGCCTTTTTCTTTACTTTTTTTTTTTTTTTTTTGAGATGGTGTCTTGCTTTGTAGCCCAACCTGGAGTGCAGTGGCATGATCTCAGCTCACTGCAGCCTCTGCTTCCCGGGTTCAAGCAGTTTTCCTGCCTCAGCCTCCCGAGTAGCTGGGGTTACAGGTGCCCACCACCGTGCCTGGCAAATTTTTGTAGTTTTTTGTAGAGACAGGGTTTCTCCATGTTGGCCAAGGCTGGTCTTGAACTCCTGACCTCAAGTGATTCACCTGCCTTGGCCTCCCAAAGTGCTGGGATTATAGGTGTGAGCCACCACACCCGTCCCCTTCTTTTTTTTTTTTTTTTTTTTTTTGAGACGGAGTCTCATCCTGTCACTGAGGCTGGGAGTGCAGCGGCACAGTCTCAGCTCACTGCAGCCTCCTTTTTCCAGGTTCAAGCTATTTTCCTGCCTCAGCCTCCCAAGTAGCTGGGATTATAGCTGCCTGCCACCATGCCTGGCTAATTTTTGCATTTTTAGTAAAGACGGGGTTTCGCCATGTTGACCAGGCCAGTCTCGAACTCCTGACCTCAAGTGATCCACCCGCCTCAGCCTCCCAAAGTCCTGGGATTACAGGCGTGAGCCATTGTGCCCAGCCTGATACTTTCTTTTTAAGCAGCTTAAAACAACATTTATTTGGTGTGTCAGGAATCTGGGCATGGCTTACTTGGGTTTTCTGGTTCTAGAACTTCTATAAGGTGTTGGTGGGTGCTGCAGTCGGCTTCCAGGAAGAATCCATGTTCATGCTCACTTGTGTGGTTGTTGGCAGGAGTCATCTCCTGGGCCTTTGAGATAAAAGGCCTTACTGGAAGCCACACTCAATTTCTTGCCATGTGCTTCTCTCCTTGGGACAACTTGCTGCTTATAAATAGTAAAAAGAGAGCAAGAGAGTATGAGGTAGAAGTCTTTTGAAACCTAATTTCAGAAGTGGCATCCCGTCATTTTTGCTGTATTCTGTTCAGTAGAAGCGAGTTTCTGGGTGCAACCTATACTTTAGGAGAGAAAATTACACTTGGACACGAATTCTAGGAGATGGGGATCTTTTGGCACCACCATAGAAGTTCGCCTACCACACTTCAAGAGAAACTGCATGATCTGGGTAGTGCATATGCTTAACTTTACTAGATAGTTCCAGAGAACTCTCTGTTAGTGTATGACAGTTACCATTGTTACAATGTATTGGCAACACTTGCTATTTTGACTAGAGATCTTTTTGAATGTAATAATTTAATGCTATAAATTTCGCTCTAAGCATGGCTTTAGCACTATCTCAGAATTTTTATCCTGTTTCCATTTTTATTCAGAAAAAATTAAATTCCAAGAAAGTAGAAGGAAGGAAATAATGAGTCCCTTAGACCAAATGTACAAATTCTTTGAAAGACAATGAACTATCAGATGACCACAATTGACATGAGTTGGAAAGTATTCCCTTCTGTTTGAAATAATTTGTATAAGATTGGTATTATTTCTTTTAAAACTCTGATAGAATTCATCAGTGTAGCTATTTGTGAGTGTATTTTCCTTGTTGGAAGGTTTTAAATTATGAATTAAGTTTTTAAAACCATGTCATTCAGATGTTCTGTTTCGTTCTTTTTTAAAATGGTTTTTTATTTTTATTTTTTGAGACAAGATTTCACTCTGTCACCTAGGCTGAAGTGCAGTGGCGCTATCATAGCTCACTACAGCCTTGAACTGCTGGGCTCGAGTGATCCTCCTTTTCAGCCTCCTGAGTACAAATTTTGTATTTCTTTAGCTGCATCCCACAACTTTTGATATGGCTAGCTTTAATTTTCACTTAGTTCAAAATATTTTCTGTTCTTGCTTGGGACTTCTCTTTTGACCCATGATTTTTTATAAATGCGTTTAATTTATAAATGTTTTGGTTTTTCAGATATCTTTTTGTTACTGGTTTTTTTAAAGCTTACTACTTTGATCAGACAGGATGCTTTGTATCATTTCGATCCCTTTATGTATCCATAGGTTGGTTTTATGTCAAACATATGGTTTGTCTTTATGAATGTTCTGTGTACGCTTGAATGTGTAGTCTAATTTTGTTGGGTGTAGTGCCTTTTAAATGTCGGTGGGACAGACTGGTTGAAATTCAGGTTTTTTGTATCTTTACTGATTTTTTATTCTGCTAATTAAAGAGAAGAGAAATACTGAAATTTCTATCTGCAATTGTGGATTTGTGTATTTCTTTTTGTAGTTCTGTGTTTCTTTTTTGTTTGTTTGTTTTGTTTTGTTTTTTTGTTTCGTTTGAGACAGGGTCTCGCTGTCTAGCCCAGGCTCTTCTAGGCTTAAGGGATCCTCCTGCCTCCGCCTCCTAAGTAGCTGGGACTGAAAGAGTACACACCACTGTGTCTGGTTAATTTTTAAATTTTTGTAGAGACGAGTCCTTGTTTTGTTGTGCAGCCTGATCTCAAACTTCTGGGCTCAAGCAAACCTCCCACTTTGACCTCCCAAAGTGCTGGGATTACAGGCATGAGCTACTGCACCCAGCTGTTCTGTCAGTTTTTGCTTTATGTATTTTGAAGTTCAGTTACTAGATGTATTCACATTTAGGAGTGTTATATCTTGGTGAGTTGACCTTTTGTCTCTTTGTGAAATATACATTTTTATCTGTAGTAATAGTTCCTATCCTGAAGTGTACTTTGTCTAATGTTAATGTAGCCATTCCAGCTTTCTTATGGTTGGTGTTTGTGTGGTATACATTTCTCCCTCTGTATCCTTGGGAGATTGGTCCAGAACTTCCCAAGGACCCCGAAATCGGTGGATGTTGAAGTCTTTTATATAAAATAGAGCAGTATTTGCATATAACTTACAGCACATCCTGCTGTATACTTTAAATCACTTCTGGGTTACTTAAAATGCCTAATACAGTGCTTACACATAACCTCATTTGCGTGGATTCATTCAAGGTAGTATTTGGCACATGGCAAACTCAACTTTTGCTTTTTGTAACTTTGTGGAACTTTTTTTTTCCCTAAATGTTTTCCGTCTTCATTTGGTTCATCCATAGATGAAGAAGTAATCGATATGGAGAACTGGCGGTATTTTTTTCCTATTCCTTTTCTTTTAATCTATCTGTATT